>NC_057821.1:48005000-48617500 GCF_910594005.1 Cervus elaphus | reverse complement strand
CTGGGCCTTGGAAATGGGTCTGCCTGTCCCTAGAACTCACGTCCCCATGGGTCCAGACCTCTGATTTTTTTTTTTTTTTACACACATCTCTTATCAGTGGAGCTAAATTGGCCTTGCTTCTCACTTTCAGAGTTCTCTCCCTTGTTCAGACTTGGCAGCATCCAATGTGTGTGCTCAGTCGCTCAGTCGTGTCTGACTCTTTGCAAGCCCATGTCCTATAGCCCGCTGGGCTCCTCTTGTCCACGGAAGGACACGAATACTGGAGTGGGTTGTCATTTTCCTCCTCCTCCAGGAGGTCTTCCCAACCCAGGGATCAAACCTGCATCTCTTGCGTCCCTGCCTTGGCAGGCAGAGTCTTTACCTCCAGCGCCACATGGAAAGCCAAAACTCCAAGTATGAGAAAACTCTAAACATTCTCTGAAAAGAGCAGGGATGAAGCATCCTACGTGAGCAGAGTTGGCCAGGCCCCTCCTCTCACCCTGCCCATATGGACTCATCTCTCTAGTCCTGTATGGGGCCCAGCCTGGGCGGAGCATGGGCTCCTCCCCACTGCCCACCTGCCAGCCTCCCCCTCCCTCAGGGAGGGTCCTCACCTTGGTAGATGCAGGTACATAAATGTGGTCGGAGTTGGGAGGCACCTGGATGGCTCAGGGTGAAGAACGCACTAGACAGGTTTGCTACAGGGTTGGGAAGAAAGAAGAGGCTGGCCCTGAAAGCTCCTTTGTTTTGTTCCCTGTAGTTCAGCCCTGAAAAAGGCTGAAATGCACAGAGACAAATTCTCCTCCATTCTCATCTCCACTAAGCCCAAATTGAGACATTTATTAGAGCTGAATTTAAAGTTTTTTAAAATCTCTTTCATCCTAAAGGGAAAAACTCCTGGGTAGCTGGTGTGCCCTGTAATAATGGCTGTAATTAATCTGTTGAGGTCTGTGCAATGCAGTAGACAGGGCGACGGCTGCTCCTTGGCTTCGCAGCCTGCGGCTTCAGGACAAAGATGGCAGGATGGAGTGCTCACAGGACAGCAGGAAACCCAAGGGCCACCTTCCGTCAGCTCCTCTGCGACACCCTCATCTGCTGTCTCCCATGGGTGTCAGCTTATGGGGGGACATCAACTCTCCCAAGCTTGGCTATAAATCTCGTATGGAAATTGAAGACAAAAAACACATTTCTTTTTCATCGGTCTCATTTGTGTAATAAATGCCTCAGGGACTCACAGCTCAATCAATGCTTCCAATCTCCTGAAATTAAATTATCTTCTTTTCGTGAGCGAGATAAAAATGATTGAAGTAGGTGGAATAATTTGGGTCTTATCTTAGCATTATTGACTGAATGGCATTACCATCAGAGATTTTTTTCCCCTCCTGTGTTATTTATTTCAAGAATTACCTGAGATTGCTGAATATATATATATACACATACACACACACACATACATACATATATATGTATTGGGCTTCCCAGGTGACCCTAGTGGTGAGGAACCCTCCTGCCAATGCAGGAGATGTAAGAGATGCAGGTTTAATCCCTGGGTCAGGAAAATCTCCTGGAGGAGGGCATGGCCACTCACTCCAGTATTCTTGCCTGGAGAATCCCATGGACAGAGGAGCTTAGCGGGATACGGCCCATAGAGTAGAAAACAGCTGGACACTACTGAAGCGGCTTAGCACGCCTGACATATGTATTACGTCACTAAGGAGTATGCTTGCAAACCAGCCACACTCATTAAATAGAAGGTGCTGTCATTTATCTCTTGGAGTAGAAGTGGAAACTTGAGGCCACTAGTCTTCCTTAAGTGAAAGTGGATTTAATCCCCTCCAATTCAGACAGTTCATACTAAATATAGAGCATTCTTACATAAGGCATATAAACACCCAAATCAGAACTACAGAAGAAATACAGGAAAAACACCTCCATCCTTTGATAAGAATAGCTTGTCTTGGAATGTTTTAATGCTTTGTGTGTTATACAAACGTTTATTTGGTAATCACTACATGCTACACTGAAGGCCAGTTTTTATGAATAGAAGGATGGATAGCACAGAGACCTGATATCCCACAAGTACACATAGAAATAAATACTGTTAATAGAGTGTAAATACTATAGCGGAGCTATATAACTGGCCCTGAATGGGAGAGTTTGGGATGGGGAAAAGCCTGAAGGATATGTTTTCTAAAGCAGCGTTGCTCAACATAAGTTTCTGTGATGATGAAAATGTCCAGTTTCTTCACTGTCTAAGATGACAGCCACCAGACACATGTGGCTCTTGAGCACTAGAAATTTTTAGTTTTATTTAATTTTCATCAGTTTTAATAGTGGCTCCCATGTTGGATAGCACAGTTCTGAAGCAGTAATTCTCAAACCTTCAGTCTGTATCAGAGCCATCTAAAGACCTTCTTAGATCTGGTTTAGCAGGGATGGGGCCTAAGAATTTGCACTACTACAAGCCCAGTGACTCTGATGCTTCTGGTCCAGGGGTTCTCACCCCAAGAAACACTATTCTAAATGTCGAGTCCTTGGAGGTCAGAAGACTGTCTGCCCTTTGCCTGTAGTCTTGCTGTGAGCAAATGAAGTCAGCTCTGTGACCTTCACTGGAAGGGCTTCAGCAGCGTCTTCAACTTGTCATAATTTATAAAACTTGTAAAACCCAGGTTGGTTAAGACCTCCATCTTCTACTTTGGCAAACTCTCCATCACGTTTCCCCATTCTGTCCAGTGTGTGGAGGGACCAGTTGCACTTGGGAGGTGGTGTTAAGGGCAGATTGAACTGGACATCCATTTGGTTGACTAACTGGGATGTATTTTTGTGGTTTCCAGCCACTGGCATATATGGAGTTCCTGCAGGTGGTTCTCGTGCAGGAATTGCATCCAGGAATTCTCCAGCCCTCTGCTAGCCTGTCAGCGCTGAGTAGATTAGAGCCTGGAGGTCATTGCCTTATAGATTCTCCATAGCATCAGACAGAAGTATGTAGGTCATGGGGGAGAAACAAGGTTTGAAATGGAACCTGTGGGAATTGTTTCTTATCATCAGACATTTAAAATTATAAGTGGGAGGTTCAGTAGTCAAAATGGAAACACTTGCCTATAGAAATCTATTTGGTGATTCAGCTAATACACTTATTCACAAGACATCCCCTTTTTGTTTATTAAATTTTTTTATAAAGAGAAAGATGTTTTCAATAAAGCTTGAAAAGACTGTTTTACCACTGAATTTGCAAGAGGTTTTGAAATATATCAATCAAACAAGTGAAAAATTTCAGAGACCTAATTTGGATATAGAAAAAAGGCATTTATTTTTCTCATCACTCAATTTATTTATTAAAAAACCCAGAGAAAAATCCAGCAAAAAATTAATTGAATATAAAACAAAAGCCATAAGTTGAACAATGTAGTAATCAGTATGAATTATTCTGATATTGAGAAGTAAATTCTAGCAATTTTATTTCTTTATATTAAACCAAAAGTAGTAATTCATTAAGAGGAAGTAATGCATTTTGAGTGGAAATAAAGAATAGACTCTTTGGGTTGTTTGATAATCTGATTAATGAAAAGGAGTCCATTCTACAAGGAAAATGGGAAAATATTTAACTCCTACGGGTTTGGCACAAACCACAGATAGTGGAATTGACAACAATAACCTAAAACTCATAAGAAGCCACTAAACCAAGGCCTTGGTGACAAAATGATTTATGAGTGTTTCCAATGCAAAGATTTTTTTTTTTTTTTTTAGAGATTAATCAGTGTATAAAAAACCAGAAAAGTCCTTTAAAGAGTCCTTGAAAATCTACTGTATAGCTCAGGGAACTATATTCAATGTCTTTTGATAACATGCAAAATAATTGGAAAAAAGAATATATATACAAGTGTAACTGAATCACTTGATGCACACCTGAAACATTGTAAGTAACTATACTTCAGTATGGAGAAGGAAATGGCACCCCACTCCAGTATTCTTGCCTGGAGAATCCCATGGACAGAGGAACCTGGTGGGCTGCAGTCTGGGGGGGGTCGCAAAGAGTTGGACACGACTGAAGTGACTTAACAAATACTTCAATAATTTTTAAAAAAAGTCTCACCTCTGAAGCTATTTCTCAAAAAAAAAAAACAAATAAATAAAACAGAAAACCCTTTATTGCATGAATGAAACTCAATAGATGTTTTCCCAAATTTGACAATAGCCCTAAGACTTAACCAGTAACAAACTGAGAAACCACATAATCATTTTTTGCAAACTAGCAATAGTTCAAAAAAACCTGACCAACATCAATCAACAATGCTGGAGGAAAGTCTAAACTATCTTTCTAGTCTCTTCATAGAAAAATATGACAAAGTTGCCATCTGAAGAGAGTGAAACTCACAAAAATACAGGACCAAGCACTTGTAGAGGAAAAGCAGATATCAAGAGTCAACTAAAACATTACTTTTACAAATTTTGCAATGTCTTGCTATTTGTTGACATTTAAAATTTAATGATTTTATTATTTTTAATTTAATGATATATCATTTCTTCTGTCACTTGAAATAGTCAATGTAAATATTCATTTTTATTTACAATTTTGCTAATTTTTTCTTAAAGAAGACCTGTAACTTGTGAGTTTTAGGCTCCACACAAGCCTGGATTTACTCCTGTCCTTCTCCAGGTATTTATGAAGTGAGTTGGGAAAAAACTCTCTAAGCAAATGGGCCTAGGAAATGGTTTCTTTACTCTTCCATGCCCAGCGCCCAGCACATGTTCGGTCCCTCGGTTGTGTCAGACTCTTTGTGACCCCATGGACTGTAGGCCACCAGGCTCCTCTCTCCATGGGATTCTCCAGGCAAGAATACTGGAGTGGGGTGCCATCTCCTTCTCCAGGGGATCTTCCCGACCCAGAAATCAAACCCGAGTCTCCGGTGTCTCCTGCATTGGCAGGCGGGTTCTTTACCACTGAGCCACGAAGGAAGCCCACCTAGCACGTCGTAGGCCTTTAATAAAAACTTGTTAAAGGACAAATGAAGAGTGAAGCTATGAGCAAAAATGGTGAGTAATTACCCCAGCCGGAGCTATAGCATCTGGAGGGGAGACGGAACCGTGGAAGGCAGAGCACACCCTTTGAGGCTTGCCCCTGGAGAGAAGGCTGGGGAAGGGTGGGTCGGACCAGGGATGCAGGTGGGAACCCACGCGACCTGCTTGAAAGGGGCAAACCAGTTGGTGAAAGCAGGAAGGCTGGACAGGAGAGTCTGAAGGGCAAGCTCGGAGCTGCTTTGGGATCATTAGCCAGGAAAGCCAAGGCTACCCAACCAAGGAGCTTGGTTCTACCCTGAAGAGAGAAAAGACCGCACAATGGGTCTGTCCTTGGGGAGACATGTGTGTGTGGGGTTCAGAATGCCTCGTCTCCACGGCAGGAGGAGGTCTTGGAAAGAGAGACCCTGGGCAAGGAGACCAGAGCAGAGATGATTCCACCAGCTCAGGAAGCGGGGTGCACAGTCCAGGGCTGGGGGGACGGGGTGAAAACAGCCGAGGAGGTGCGGGACTGAGACCAGACACAAAACAGAGGCTGCTGGGGGCGGGGGCGGAGATTTCTCTGTTTTTAACGTTGATTGAACGCCTACTATATAGCAGACGCTTTTTCATGGACCACTTCATTGACTCCTCAGACTCTCCTGAGATAAGGGAGACCGTCATGCTCAAGACACAGGTTAGGGAAGCAGGGCTCAGGAAGAGACAACCCTCCGCGCCAGGCAGCCAGGATTCGGGGTGGGCATCTCAGGATCTATCCCCCTCAGGCCCGCGCTCCTTGCAGACCCCACACGGCCCCGGGGCACAGGCAGAGGGCAAGTCAAGAACAGCTTCTGACTTCGCCCCTTGGAGGCTGAAGACCGTCTGTCAGAGCGCGGGGTGGTGGGGGGCGGGAAGATCCAGGGAGAATCTTCTGGAGGCATATTTCTACTTGAACAGCTGGAGGACAGCATCTTTGTCCTTGTTCTCCCAGCCTGACAAGTATTTTGAGCCCTGAGACTTTGAGAGAATCACTCTGCAGCTGTCCCTGACATTTTAAAATCTGTTTCCAGTTTGAATTAAGTGGAATCTTCAGTCTTGGATGTGAAAGTTGTTGCAAAAAAAATAAATAAGGTTGCAGAAAGCAGTTTATTTCAGCTTTTCTTCCTTGTTGCAACTGACCTTCTAAATAAAAATATGTGATACAGGCAGGCTTCCCTGCCCCCCGTGAGGAAAGTCTGGGGGATCTGATCTAAAGCCATCCAGGGCTGGGTGGCCCTGTATCTGCCTCCCAGAAACGGGTTTGCTCTGCCTTTCCACCCGTGGCTGGGCCGTGGACACAAAGGAGGTTAAGCTAATAAGATGTGAGTACTTTTTGCACGTGTGTGTTTTCCAGTTTCTCCAACTGTCTGAAGCTCCATCCTTGGGGAAATTTTCAACACTGGTGTATTCTCAAGAGAGATTATTTCTCCTGTTTGGTAAAGGAGAAACTATTTATGTATTTCCACAATTTGCATTGCAACAAAGACATGTGGATTTATTTAAATATTTCCTGACAGGGCAGCTTTAACATGTTATATTAATCTGCCAAAGACAAGTCATTACAGCTGCAGAAAAACATCCCCTGCTTACTCGCAGGAACACACACACACATTCACAAAAATAAAAAAAGCTGATCACTGTAAAAGTTGCTCTTGCCGTGGAAAATGCGAAAATTAAAGAAACACAAAATAGTTGCATCAGAACAGGAAGCTGACTGGAGACCCTGCAGATATTCTTTATGTTTTGAGGAAATCATATTAAAAATGAAAGTAATGATCTCCACTTGCACCAACTGGTTGAACATTACCTTTAAATTTTCTTTTTAAATTGATCAAGTGCTATGTAGTCGTTGTAAAAGACACAAATGCTGTAGAAACACACTTCTGGACTCTCCCTCCCTCACGGCCTACCACAGATTATTGGACTGCTGTGATGATTACATATATGACTTTCAGCATAAGATTCATAGTATATCTTCCAAGGCTACAGTGTTCACTTCTTGCTCAAACAATACAAGCTTCTTGACCGTTTCCCTAGCTACATCACAAACCTCTGTGTGTAGCTTCCATCTGGGCTATCACATTGTCCACTTGGGCTTTGGGGCAAGAGGAATCAAGGCCAGTACACTGATGCTTATTCTGCTCATTATACTGTGAGTAACCAAGCCCTTTGTTTCTGACCCCGAGTTTCACGTCTTGTGCCCACATCCGTGAAACAGTAACAGCTAAGCTCCTTAGCTTGCAAGGAAGGTAAAGTCTGTGAATCGTCACAGTTATTAACAATTGTTTAAGGAAAAAATCAATGCACTATTAAGTTTATAACATATGTAGAAGTTAAATGATTGTGATAGAGTAAACAATGAAAGAGATTAAATGAAAATGTATTTATTGCAAGTTTTTATGGATGCATGTTATAATCCCTAGAGCAATGCTGTCTAACAGATATATACCGTAAACCAGAAATGCAGGTCATATATGTAACCTTAAATTTTCTAGCTGCCACATTGGAAACATTAAAAAGAGGAAGTTAATGTTAGTATTTTATTTAACTCAGCATCTTCAAAATACTATCATTTCAACATTCAATCAACATTAAAAAATTCAGTTATGTATTTTACGTTCTTTTCTTATACTAATTCTTTGAAAATGAGTGTATACTTAAACCATCAGCATAATCTGTTCGTTTTAGCTCCATTTCAAATGCTAACGTAGCTAAAAACTAACCTATTGGACTGCATAGCCCTAAAACCAGCACTAACAACATAAAACAAGGAGATGGCTGAAAAGTGGACAGAGATAAAATGGAATACTAAAGAAATACTGTATTAACCCAGAAGAAGTCAGGAAAGAAAAGAACAGGCTGAGAAGCGATGGCACAAATGACCCATTTGGATATCGCACACTAATTCTTCACCCCCAGGAAGGAGGAAAGGTGAGCACAGAGGCTCAGGTTGTGAAAGGATTTTAGTCCTAAACATGCCATTGATAATCTCTGGGGATTTAGACAAGAGACCTCATCCTTCTCAATTTGCATATATTTCTTTATCATGTAGTTGTTTCTGTTTATGGCAGTAATAAGTGTTACATTTCAGAAAGTGGATTTGGATGTGAGCCCCAGATTTGAGTCTGGACTCTGCCCTCATGTGACTTTAGGCAAATTGCTTAATTGCCCTAAAGTTCAGTTCTTTCTTCTCCATAATGGGTATTATATAACGCCTACCTTAAATCCACATAAAACACAGTGTCCATCATTTTTGAAGCCTTCGCGAATATTAAGTTGTTTTATTATTATTATTAAGCCAGCTAGGACCATGAACTATGGGTTAGACACCATTCAAGGCAGTGATGACTCAAGGTGAATGGCAAAGTCTCTTTCTTCAATAGAGAAGCCAGACACCTACCTGACTGCCTACTAACATGGCTATTATGAGGCTGTAGTAGGAACACAGAGAGACGCATTAAGGTAAAAACACGTGTTCCTTATGTCAGTGTTCATACTGTGATGTGTAAACTTTTTTTTTTTTTTTTTACAAAATACAGTATCCAGGGAGCCTGGAATAATCATGAATAAAGTTATGTTCTGGTCATTATTTCAAAAAACTAACAGACTTTATTCTACAAGTGAACGAGGAGCAAATTATTCTCCTTTAAGACTTCCCTGATGACTCAGTGGTAAAAAATCTGCCTGCAAAGCAGAAGACCTGGGTTCAATCCCTGGGTCGGGAAGATCCCCTGGAGAAGGAAATTGCAACCCACTCCAGTATTCTTGCCTGGGAAATCCCATGGACAGAGGAGCCTGGCAGGCTACAGTCCATGGAGTTGCAAAGAGTCGGACACAAATGAGTGACTAACACTTTCACTTAACTTAAAAGAGCAGTTTCTATTTGTTCACTAGGAAGCTCCAATCTTCTGAATCGTACTATTGGGAACTAGTATTTTATTGATATTTTTCCTCACCAGCATCCTTTTATAAAAGTACTGTGGTCATTCATGTATCTTACCTAGCCCCTAGTTTATAAAGTGAGAGTTATTCTGTAAAGATTACCAAGTTTGTTATGCCAAATATGTAACAAGCACTTTTTCATACCTACTCAATCTAGTTTTGTTTTCAAGCCTGAAACATGGATTTAGCAAGCTTCCTTCGATAGATGAAAGTCTGGGACTTGCGAAAGTCATACAATGGTCTGTGGTGGGGCCAGGATGTGGATGAAGGTCAGCCTGATTCCACCCGCCCCTTGTATCGCTTCCTCTCCTGGTGGGTGCTTAGGTGAGGCTGAGCAATAGTATTCCCAATTTGTTCAGAGTATGAGGAATGGGTCACACACCTTCAGTTGCTCTTACCAAATATTTGGAGGCTCTACAAGCAAATCATATGCTCCAAGCTACAGTGGCAACGGCAGCAGCAACGGTCTGGGGCCACAAGTTCACCGTCAAGAGTGGCAGCCAGAGCGAAACCCCTGAAGAATTCTTTACATGACGTTTAAGTTGCGTGCGTGGGTTCTAAGTCGCTTCAGTCATGTCCGACTCTTTGCAACCTTATGGACTGTAGCCCACCAGGCTGCTCTGTCCATGGGATTCCCCAGGCAAGAATATTGGTGTGGGTTGCCATGCCCTCCTCCAGGGAACTCTTCCTGACCCAAGGACCAAACCCACATCTCCTATGTCTCCTGCACTGGGATGAGGGTTCTTTGCCACTAGCACTGCCTGGGAAACCTGACTTCTAGTTTAATCATCTACAATTACAGAGAAATTATTCATGTTAATATAATATTTTATATCAAGAACTCTTATTTTTCCATATTACAAGCACTAAATATTTCTATACTTTCTTAACAGTCTGCGTCGTCCTCTGGGCAAACCTAAGTCTCAAACAAACCTCATGGCAGGGTCTTCCTTACCTGCACCAGCTCATATAGCCATTTACCCCAAAGATAAAGAGCACTGGGCCAAAAAGGAGGTCGCGGTAAATGTTTGTTGATTGGATTTTCATGAAGATCAAATTCAGCAGCCTCTTACTTTCTGTTTCTCTTGTGTAAATTTGACATTCATCATAGAAAAATAGGCACTAGACATACATGAGAATTTACAAAGGAATAAATACACATGACCAATAATAATAACATCAAAAGTGTTTAACTGTACTAGTGCTGAAATAAACATGAATAAATTGAAGGAGGAACCAATATTTATCTACTAAATCAACAAAAACCATTTAAAAATAATAATACCTCATTGCTGAGGGGATCATTATATTGTTTCTGGAAAACTGTATGATAGGATGTATCAAAAGCCTTAAAATCTGGTGATTCTTCACCTTGCTGTGCCCCTGAAATACTATAAGTCAACTATAATCCAATAGAAAAGATATATATATTAAGAAAAAAATCTGGTGATTCTTTTCACAAAGCATTTCACTTTTAGGCATTTACCCCGAGGAAATAATCATGGCGGCACAAAAATATAGAAAGAAGAACACTCTCTGCAGCAGTATCTCCCATTATGTTGCTGTTAACAATGGTCTAAATGCCTAAAGGGTAAACTGATTAAGTAAATCATGATCAATCCATGCAGTAGAACACTATACAGTTACTAAAAGTCATGTCATGGAAAGTGAAGTGAAGTCACTCAGTTGTGTCCGACTCTTTGCGACCCCATGGACGGTAACCTATTAGGCTCCTCTGTCCATGGGATTTTCCAGGCAAGAGTACCGGAGTGGGTTGCCATTTAAGGGATTGTAGATGACCAGTGTAAATACTGTAGTGTGTTACAGTGTGTGCAGTTTGTACACTGTGATTGTGTGTGTGAATACCAAAGAACATTTCACAGAATGTCAGTAGTGTTTATCTCTGGATGCTGAAATTATGGGTGATTATTTTTCTTCTTTGTCCAGCTTCCCTGCCCCATCTCCCTGCAGGGGAGGGCTATCTCCAAAGTCCTTCAATTAGGATGTATTACTTTAAGAATGAGAAAAAGAAACTGTGATGTATTTTCGAGAAACAATGACATCACACTTTAGCTTCATGGGGAGCCCAGACTCTCAGGCAAGGGCGAGCTCTTGCTTTGCCCTCCCTGGGAGATGACTCACTGAGTCCAGAAGTCCAGTCTCCAAGGCCAAAAAGAGGAGCTTATTGGGTCACACCCATCCTCTGTATTTCATCCATTCAGTCTAAAGTGTTTTACTGAGTACCTGCTCTGTGCTAGGCACTAGGGGTACAACAGTCAGGAGGAGAAGAGAGAAGGAGAAAGAAGGGATGAGAAGGAGGGAGGGAAGAAGAAAGACTTCTAACATACCGTCAGGGATTCTGCCCTTAACCACGTGGGGGCCAGGAGCAGCGCTGTGAACGAGCCCTCGGGCGCACAAGCTTGTTCTGGAGGGAGCTGCCAGGGGTGGCCGAGCTGAGCTCTGAAGGAAGCTCAGGCATTAAGGTGAGACAGAGGGATGAGCAGCCCTCGCAAGGTAACAGGACGGCCTGGATAGCGGGCTCAAGAGGGAGCAGGGTTGCTATAGAGACAGAGAGGGCAGGGCCAGCAGGGGCTGGAGCAGAAGGGACCAGACCACCGGCGAGCCTTGTGGCCACGTTCTGGGGCCCACTGAAGGGCTCTGGATCTGAGAGCGGCCGGGGGATCCTAGGAGACCCCGAGGAGCCCCATCCCGGGCGGCGGCGGGCAGACAGGAGCGGGAAGAGAGATCCTCATGCAGTCACAAGGAAATCAGCCGGTGATGCACAGACTATTTTTAAGTGACTTCATCTTTGACTCCCTGCCGGGAAGTCTCCGATCTTAAGGTTCAAAAGCTCAAACAAAGGAAAGACCAGCTTTTTGAGCGTGAAGTGACAACGCAGGGCTGTGGCTTCCTAACACAATTAAATTCTAGGTGAGCAGAGGCCACAACCGTGGAAAGCATGGTTTTGCCTGGAAAGTACAAAGTGCCTTTTCCCCGCTTTATTCATCAATAACCCTACAATCGGAGCTGACACATCCAGGCTTCAAAGCGAAAGCAAAGAGCTCAGTTTGTGAGTATTAAGCGGCTTGCCGAGAGATGGTCTGACCCTTAACGTTTCAGCGGCGTCCGGTGGTGACAGAAAAGGGGCCTAACGTTCATTAGACCCCTTCAGGGCTGGGCGGCTCACTGGCCACCTTCTGCGGGCTCTCTCTTCTGAACTTTCAAGGGCCTGTTTTCCATGCAGACTTCACATTTCTAGTGGGGAAGAGACTTCTTCTAATGAGAAGGCATTTATGTCCATCCGTTTAGTCACCTGCCATGGGATGCAGGGCCTGGCTTTGGCTGAACAGAAGTGTCTGCAAACTAGATTACTGAGAAACTTTTGAGCCTAGCACATAGCATTTCTCCCCGTGTCTGCTTTCCTCTAAAAATGTAAGTATTAATTTTTATAAAAAGGTGAGGTCTCACACTTCCCTAGGGGTGACCCTCCCAGAGGCCTGAGAGACTGTGGGAAGACGCTACTGAAGACCCTCGCTGGCTGGCACCAACCCTATGAGATGCACATGTTGCCCACACGACAAACAGTAGATGTGAAAAGAGTTGACGAGCAAAACCTCACGGCTCGGCCCTGGAGTGGCGGGGGTTGGGGGGTGGGGGCACTAAACGGTGTTACACCGGAAGTAGCAGGGCTTCCTGCCGTCTGCACAGGAGAGGGGCTGCTATTTCGGTTGCGCTCAATCTGGAAGTCAGAGTGAGAAGAGATCACGCCTGTCCCCTCCCTCCGCAGGGTGGTAGAGACGAGGGTCAGCCCACAGCAGGAGGGAGCGAAGCGGCAGCACTCCAGGAGGGGGAAGTATCGCCCAGTATCACGAATACCGGAGAGCAGCCTCCGTCGAATGCAGTGGCCCGTGGAGACACACTGGCGTGGGAGACAGAGTCCTGTGTCGTCAGAGCTGCTGGCCCGCTGTCGGCACGTGAAATATATTAACGGCTTAAGTCGGCCGGAAGCCCCATCCGTGCACCGCAGAAGGGCAGTGTGCGCCCCGAGGCTGATCCGCTTTCTCGAGGGCGCTGTACTGCTTTGGGGAACATAAGCTGAGGCCAGCGTGAAACCCTGTCCTGTTCTCACTGCGCACACACGCCTTCCTGGAGTGTTTTAAGTCTCTAGGGAACCCGTGAGGGTCACGGGGTGGTGAGGAAGCACCTTAGAATCCAGTCCCCGCAGCAAGAACTCCAGCATCCAGTCCGTCCTGAGACGGCCCTGGGCTCGCCCCGCCGGCCGCCCGGGGCTCGCTCCCCAGAAGCGGCGGCCTGTCGGCAGCTCGCACCTCGCTCTCTTCCCCCCACCCCTTCTCTCTCCTTTCCCTCACGCTCTGCAGCAGAACCCGCTCACCTGCAGTCACCTTACCTTCTGTGGGGCGTCGCCCTCACTCCACTTCCGTCGTTGCACTCCTGCCCTCCGTCTCCCTCTCATCCTTAAAGTCTCTCCTGAAACATCAGTTTTCTTAAGAGCGCGGACACTGACAGCCACCCTGATGAGAACACTCTTCCCTGGCAAGAAAAGAACCCCACCATCGCCAAGTGAACCTCTGTGGAAAGAAAGCAGCGGGCGACAGGGAGGAAGAGGGTTATTTAAAAGAGTAGAAGGGAAATCTGAACTAGACAGAACAGTTCGGGGTCTTCAGCAGGGCGTGGTCCAGGGCCTGGAAGTCAACCCCAAGGCTTGGTGGTATAGTCGGTCACTATTTACATGCACATACTATTTACATGCAGGTAACTATTTACATGCACATAACAATACATACATGTAACATAGTTACATACACGTAAGGACAGAGGATGAGATGCTTGAATGGCATCACCAACTGGAGTGGGTTGCCATTTCCTTCTCCAGAGGATCTTCTCAACCCAGGGACTGAACCTGCGTTTCCCGCGTTGGCAGGCCGATTCTCTACCACCGCGCCACCTGGAAAGCCCCTAGATGCCAAAACAGCCTCTGAATGATGACTCTTTTCATGGCAAGGTCCTTTGACTTACTCAAGTCTGCAGCCCAGTCCTCAGATGAGCTGGCCTCCCTCTTGGGGCTGCTCATGGGGCATCTCTCCTGCCCGGCTCCCCTGGTCTTTCACCCAGTAGGTGAGGCTGCTCCCAGGGGTGGAGGAGCGTGGCCTCAGCTGCTCTTTACCCTGACTGTTCAGAGCCCTCTCAACGAGGAGCCCTCAGAGGTCCCTAGAGAAAGGCTCTATGTCCCTGTCCTGGAGTCACTGGCTCCCAGGGCCCCCAGCTCTCACCTCCTCAACTCTGTTCACAGCACGCCACCCTCCTGCCTACTCAGACCCTGCAGAGCAACCTTGTCTCTTCTCGCAGAAGTTTACCCCCCTCTCCTCTCCTCTATGGTTTTTCCAGTGGTCATGTAAGGATGTAAGAGTTGGACCATAAAGAAAGCTGAGCACTGAAGAATTGATGGTTTTCAACTGTGGTGTTGGAGAAGACTCTTGAGAGTCCCTTGGACTGCAAGGAGATCCATCCAGTCCATCCTGAAGGAAATCAGTCTTGAATATTCATTGGAAGGACTGATGCTGAAGCTGAAACTCCAATACTTCAGCCACCTGATGCAAAGAACTGACGCATTGGAAAAGACCCTGATGCTGGGAAAGATTGAAGGCAGGAGGAAAAGGGGATGATAGAGCATGAGATGGTTGGATGGCATCACTGAATCAATGGAGATGTGTTTGAGTAAGCTCCGGGAATTGGTGATGGACAGGGAGGCCTGGCGTGCTGCAGTCCATGGGGTCGCAGAGTCGGACATGACTGAGCGACTGAACTAACTAACCTCTCCTCTGGGGCTCAGATTTCCCCTTGGGTTTCACAAAAAAGCCAGTGGTTCTTCAATTTGAATGGGTGTCAGACCTGACTGATGGGCTTATTAAGACACAGTGCCAGCCCCGCCCAGGAGTTTCTGATTCAGCGGGTCTCGCTCAGCCTGCAGCGGAAGAATTTGCATTTCTAACAAGCTCTTGGTGCAAGTTGTTGCTGTGGTCCAAGACTTTGAGCAACTCTGTTGGAAAGCAACATCATTGAACCAGTCCCCAGATGATCACACCCTTTCCTCTCCCAAGAAATCCAAAGTATCCATCAGTGAAGTCAACTTATTTCACTGGTAATTAAGTTCCACTTACTGCAGAAAAAAAAGTTTTGAAGTTACTTTAATTCCTATTTAAGCCATCAGCAGAAACAGTCAATTTACCCAGTGCGCTCAGAGAAATGCTTCTCCTCCCAGGGGAAATAGTGTTCGCTGTGGCTTCTAAAATCTGCCGGCCCCAAAACAGCCCTGACTCTGGTTTCCTTAAGCTACGGAGGAGATGGGGTTGGGCTGGGGACCAGGGGTGAGCAGCTTCGCTGTCACAATGCAGGACGCCGGAGGATGGGCGCAGGGAGGGAGACTCTTGGCTTTGAATAGGAAGCGGGCCGTGACATCAGTAATCCTGCTGCTGACCCCAACCATCAGGCCCCAGGCTTCCTAGGGAAGCCCTGACTTCTCCACCCCTCCCCGCCCTTCCCACCAAGCTGAGCCCAGAAACAGAACCCAGTGCCCGTCTCAGGGCTCTTGCCTGCATCTCCTCTCCAAAGGCCACAGCAGCTGCCCCTCGGGGCACAGCCCTGCTCCCCCAGCTGAAGTCTGAATCCCGGAGCGGAAGCTGACAGGGCAAGAGCCTCATTGCAGACCTCAGAGGTCCTTCTGCAGCCCCAAAGGCCAGACGCCACGGGCCGGCCCCAGCCAGACCCCGGGTCCATAACCCCGCATCAGAGCCCCGTTGGGACAGTATGCCGCTGATGGAAAACACGTAGAGGCCTGTGGTTCCGCTCTCCTGAGTTCACTGCCCTACCTGGGGGCGGGATTCTAGGGAGGGTGGGTCTGTGCTGGGGGCAAGGCTGCAAAGAGGGGCCGCTTATAAGGAAGGGCAGGCTGTGGGGAGGGCGGGGCTACAAGGAGGGTTGTTTGGGGGCCCAGCCAAATGGTCATGCGTTACTTGCTGCCCCCACTCTTTGAGAACAGAAAGTCAAACATCACCCACCCCAGACCCAGAATAGCCTCTCCTATTGATTCAAGCTCCAAAGTTTCAGGGAACTGCATTCAAAGGCCACTGCTAGCTGCCTTTCGGCTTCCCTAGTGGCTCGGTAAAGAATCTGGACACTGCCTGCAATGCAGGAGACCAAGGTTCGATCCTGGGGTGGGGGGTATCCCCTGAAGAAGGAAATGACAACCCACTCCAGGATTCTTGCCTGGAGAATCCCACAGACAGAGGAGCCTGATGGGCCATACAGTCCCTGGGGTCGCAATGAGTTGAACACAACTTAGAGACTAAATCACCACCAACTGTCTGTTGCTTCTCACAGTGGTTCCCCAGGAGCATAAAATAGGAGAAGTGAAACTGATCATGTCACCCCTTGATGAGGGGGGAGGAAGCACATGGACGGCGCTGTTATTGGGCCCTGTTATCGTGCTGGTCACACACAGGGTCTCTGCGCCATGAAAGGGTTCGCAGCCGCCCTCCTCATCTGGACTCTGCTGTCCCCCCAGAGAGCTGGCGGGGAGGCCTGGCCCACGCACACAGCCTGCAGGAACGGGAATCTGCAAGTGCTCTACCAGAGCTGCGGTGAGTGCTTTCTGAACCTCGGGTTCTGTTTACGCGAAAGGCAAGGCCCACATGTGTGAGATGCTTGAGCGCTTTATGGGGGTTGGGGGAGGGCAGGGACATAGCGGCTGAATGGGTAGGTGCCAAGCGGGGAGCCCCGGGCAGGAGACGCGGTCTGGGCAGGAGAGAGCTGAAGAGCATGGCCAGAGGGCCGGAAAAGCACAGTGATTCTCTAGATCAGAAGGGAAAGGAAGACCTGCCTGCAATGCGGAAGACCTGGGTTCGATCCCTGGGTCAGGGAAGAGAGATGGCTACCCACTCCAGTATTCTTGCCTGGAGAATTCCATGGACAGAGGGTCCTAGGGGGCTACCATGCATAACGTCACTAACCTCAGAGCCCCCAAAACAGCAGACCGACCTGTGAGTCTACCAAGTCGTGAAACCTCACCAGTTCAGGATCAGGAAGAGAAGGTGCCATCACTTCAGTTCAGTCGCTCAGTCGTGTCCAACTCTGTGACCCCATGGACTGCAGCATGCCAGGTTTCCCTGTCCACCACCAACTCCCAGAACTTGCTCAAACTCACGTCCATCGAGTCGGTGATGCCATCATGGTGAAGCTTCCATG
This sequence comes from Cervus elaphus, assembly GCF_910594005.1. Taxonomy (NCBI): domain Eukaryota; kingdom Metazoa; phylum Chordata; class Mammalia; order Artiodactyla; family Cervidae; genus Cervus; species Cervus elaphus. The sequence continues at coordinate 48,600,283 of NC_057821.1, read as the reverse complement.
ACCTCCCCCGATTGCTCACCTGGGGCACCGCTCCAGGTTACATCGTTTGCAAGTTGAGTGAAAAGATCATTTACGACAAAGGAGAAGATTCCTGTCCTTCTGATGACACTGCCAGCGTGCCTCTCACAGCAGCTGCATCATTTATTCATTCAACAAACACTCACCAGCAGCTGCTGATGCCACGGTTCTCTCTAGCTCTGGACATGATAAGAGGGAATGAGCCACGGCTGCTTCCCCACCGGGCAAGTGTAGACACCAACCAACACTGCAGCCTAGCGAACAGATTGCAGGGAGCCGCCGTGGTCAGGGTCTGAACCGAGTCTTTGGAGGGTATGGTTGTTCGCAGGGGCCATCAAAATGCCGTGGACCCCACGGACTGAGGGGCTTCCACAGTAGAGGCTGCAAGTCTTGCAAGACCAAGGTGCCAGCAGGCCTCGTTTCTCCCGGGCTTGCCGGTGGCCTCCTCCTCCTCCTGTCTTCACCTGCTCTTTGTTCTGTGCCCGCATGTTCCTCGTGTGTCTGCGTCCCTTCTCATGAGGACATCAGTCGTATCGGATCAGGGCCCACCCATTCAGGAAGATCCCCTGGAGGAGGAAGTGGTAACCCACTCCAGGAGTCTTGCCTGGGAAATCCCATGGACAGAGGAGCCTGGCAGGCTACAGTACATAGGGTTGCAAGGAACCGGATAGGACTGAGCGTCTGGGCACATATACACACATTCGGCTCATAAAGGGGGCCTGAGTGGGGAGAAATGAGCCCAGTCTCAGGGTTGCATGTTGAATGAAGATGAGAGGGACTGGCTCACAAAGCCATGACCTTGTGAAACATGACATCTTGGCGGTAGAAAGGGGGAAAATGCTGCTCAGACTGTAGGTGGTGGAGAGCAGATGCCCTTTGAGTATCCACGTCAGCCCCACAGTAAGCTGAGGGGGGCGTCAGTGTTACACCAAGCAGAAGCTGGGCCCTCCGACTGCCGCCCAAGGAGCTGCCTCACAGATGTCCAGACTTGACTCTTTTGAAAAGAGGAAACGTTGAAGATTGAAATACACACCAATTTTGTTTAATGGAGATGAGAAGGAAGGGCTGGGTGTTGGATGTGTTCATCGCCTTCCTCTTGCTCTTCCCTTGGGGATGGGATGCGTTCTGCTGGCCTTTGTTCATTTTCAGGGCAAGAGGAGAAGCAAAACTTGAGATGAATGCCCTGCTCAGGATTTGTTTTTCCAGTTCACCCTCCCATAAATGGTTGCCATGGCTGGTCCACCCCTCAGACCAGCCTGCAGCCTGCGTCCAAGCCTGGCAACCACCTCCCCTGCCACTGCAAGGAGCAGACGCTCCAGGGAAACGGATCGTGTCGCTGCCACCCGGGGAGAACTCCTCCCTCTGAAGGGGCAGCTGCTCCGTGGAGTCAGTGAGTGACGGCCATAGCCTTGCTCTAAGCACACAGTGGAAGGAACGGAGGAGACGCAGCTCTGGTCCAAGAGCGGCGGGAAGAGGAGCCAAGCGTCAGGGTAAACGCCCAGTGGGAAGGGCTGGACTAGAGATGGTGTCCTGCACCAGGGATGTGGTGATGGCTGCAGAGGGTGAGGCTGAGTCTAAGCCACCAGGGAACCTGTCCTCAAGCTTGAGTTCAACCATGTAGGATGATGAGAATAGTGATTACAGCATCTCGTGTTCACGAAGGGTATATGTGTCAGGCGTCACACTAAGTACTTTCTAAGCATTATTTTTACTTACAGATGTGTAAACTGAGAGTGCATGCTAAGTCACTTCAATCATGTCCGACTCTTTGCCACCCCATGACTGTAGCCCGCCAGGCTCCTCTGTCCATGGGATTCTCCAGGCAAGAATCCTGGAGTGGGTTGCCATGCCCTCCTCCAGGGGATCCTCCAACCCAGGGATCGAACCCAGGTCTCCCGCATTGCAGGCAGATTCTTTACCGTCTGAGCCACCAGGGAAGCCTAGAATACTGGAGTGGGGTGCCATGCCCTTGTGTCAGACATGAGCAGTGAAACAACAAAGAGGGTGAGTGACGTCAGGCAACTTTTCTGAGGCCACCAGGTAGCAGAGTGATGCCTCCAGGGCACAGAACGGGCAGTAAGTAAATATTTGTGGAGTTAAAATGCATTCATCCCAGGCCCACTCTGAATCACCTGGCGTCTAGAATGTTGTCAGAAGGCAAATGGCGCAGGGATGGGAGCGGGAAGGAATGTTTAGGCCGAGGACCACGTGAGCGAAGGCTGGGGAGGAGGCATAGACTCGGGGGCTGAGGAAGGGCTGGGACGCGGGGGAGGGTGAGCGATGCAGTAGGCAGGGTGGGCAGAGCCCAGGGGTGATGAGTGATTCTATGTGTCAGTGTGGCCAGGGCACGGATGCCCAGATGGCTGGGTAAACTTCGTGTCCTGGGTGTCTCTGAGATGTTTCCAGAGAAGATGCGCACTGGACCAGTGGGCTGAGTAAAGCAGATGGTCCTCTCGGTGCGGGCGGGCAGCTCCCGACCAGTGAGGCCTGACGCCCGCACAAAGGCGGGGGCAGGGAGTACTCACTCTCTGCCCGACAGTGAGGCTGGGGTGCCCGTCTCCCACCTGCCGTCCCCCCCACCCTGGGTCTCAGGCCTTCAGGCCACACCACCGGCCCTCCTGGGGCTCCGGCTCGCAGACGGCAGACTCTGAACGTCTCAGGTTCCGTCGTCACATAAACCTACACCGTGTAACAAGCCTCTTTCTAGGACAGATACAGATATGTGGCATGATCACCAACATGCCATGGCCTGTGCGGGGGTTGGAAAAGAATCTCCAGGCAGGGTGAAAGGAGAATAAAATTTATTAGAGTGGGAGACACTGTTAGAACAGCGGGCTGGCTCCAGGGAGAGCCAACCCTTTCAAGGGCTAGTAGCCAATGTTTATAGCCTCGAGACAGAAAAAATTCCTACTGGAAGGGTGGCGTTAGGTGATGGGTTAGGATGCTGTAGGGTGGATGCTAACAGGGTAGAAATGTTACCTAATATGGAGTCAGGGAACTGGCCACTGGCCGGAGGCTCGTGGCAGCAGCTGCTATGGGTTCGGTCAGTTCCAGAGATGTTGGTACAGGACTCCACGCAGAGGGTATAGGTTCAATCCCTGGTCTGGGAACTAAGATCCTCTATGATGCATGGTGTGGCAAAAGGAAAAAAAAAAATCAATAATCCAGGAAGGAATTGCTGGGAGCCTAAATTAGCCTCATTTCAACAGCCTTAATGTCAGAGGGAGACTTTGGTGTACGCCGGGGTCAGCAGATAGGAAAGTGGTGTCCTGAGAGCTCCTCCAGAGATGGGTCTCCCTCCTGTCTTGCCAGCCATCAAGCTGCGGGGGACCGAATGGCTGCACCCCCTCCCCGATGGAGATGCCCCCCTCGGCTACTGCATTCACTGCAGGACAGCCTCTCAAGGCGTCACACCAGTGAGGCACATAAAGACCGTGTGCTGTGATGCTGCGTCCAGGCCTGGGCTTCAGATGTCCTTGGGCACAGGGGCTCCTAGGATCCCAGTACAGGTGTGTTCACATCGCATTTGTCCAGATGTGGAAGAATCAGCAATCAAGGATTCGCTGTCTTGCGGGTTTAGCGCTTCCTTTCCCCCTTCTCTGTTCGTTTTATGATCTCAGTGGGAAGGGGAGATTGTAGGCTAGAAACTGTTCTGAACAATATAAAAATCCTCAAGGTGAAAGAAGGAACTTCACAAGCAGTTAGTGGGTGCTGGGCTTAGACCAGGAAGTGAGCAGAAGTGTCTGAAAAAGCAGAAGTCCTGCTCTGTCCAAATGGTGGTGCTGCTGCAGAGAAGAGGGTGACAGTCTTTATGAAAGCAAAAGGGGGAATGAAAGCAGTCGGGGGGGCCTTTCTTCTGTTAAATCCTAAGACCGTTTCCAAGGCTAGAGGAAGCCCAGCCCGCGCCCCGCCCCGCATCCCCCCCCCGCCACTGGCATACCTGCCCAAACGCCCACCAGTGCGGTTATTTGCTGCTTCTGTCACACAAAGACCGGAGGTGGATCAAAGAGTGCAGGTGATGGGAAGATGAACTAGAGACTGGGGGATACAGAGCAGGGAGGGGAATAGTGAAACCAGCATGTGGGGGCAGGGAGGTCTGGAAACTTACAACAGGGGAGGCCGCGTGAAGCCTTGGGGTGAGCTTGGGGTCGGGAGCCCGCAAACCTCACTCCAGCCCCTGGGCAATCCTGCTTCCTCTCTGTGATAGTCAATAGTGTGTGTGAGTTTCCTGCAGTGGCGATAACAAGGTACCACTTTGCACTGAGCGGCTTTAAAGGATTCTTAAATCCTGAGAGTTTTGGAGGCCAAGAGTCCAAAGTCAGTTTCGCTGGGTCCAAGGGGAAGCTTCCCAGAAGTTGGGACTTCCCCGATGGCTCAGACAGTAAAGAATCTGCCTGCAATATGCGAGACCCAGGTTCGATCCCTGGGTCAGGAAGAGCCCCAGGAGAATGGGATGGCAACCCACTCCAGTATTCTTGCCTGGGAAATCCCATGGACAGAGGAGCCTGGCGGGCTACAGTCCATGGGGTCGCAAAGAGTCGGACACAACTGAGCAACTAACGTTAGACCATTTACAAAATCAAACCACGGGGAGCGACTTTGCAAAGGGCCGCAGTGGGAGCATCTCTGAGTGCGGTACCTGCAGGCCTGGGCTGCTCATGGAGAAGCTGGGTGCCCATGGGAGTGGGTGGCGCGTGGTCCAGGACTCCTCCTGCCCATATGCTGTTGTGGCCAATGCTGCTGTTACTGCTGTAATGGGGTTTTTGGTAAGAGCTGGAGAGCAGAGATCTAAGTTGTGTTTTCTGGCAACAGCCGTGAGTGTAGATCCTAGTATTGTCCGTTAACATGCCTTGACATCAAGCAGGCAGATGGGGGGGTCAGAAAAAGTAAGAGACTTGTATACAGGTGGGGGGCGGGTTCTCCCCTCCAAACCTCAACCCCAAACAACGGTTCGGGAGAGGAGGTTAACTGAAGGAAAAGGGCCACCTGCCCAGGAACTGTGTGCCATCTGGCTGGGTGTTGGCTCCTTCTCTGGGAAGCCTTGTGATGCTCCAGGACTTCCCTCTAGGATGTAGAGTAGCCGAGTGAGCATCTCGGGAGCCCTCTGTGGTCCTCCAGGGAGCACTCTCCAGTCCTCCAGGGACCAAGTGCTATGGTACTCACCCGTCTGCCTGGGATCTGGGTGCAACCCGGGAGGCATCCCCGAGCAGCAGGCAGAGGGCAAGCCGGCATTGTGTGGGACCCGCCTCCTTGTGAGGGACCTGCCTCCTTGCGGGGAACCCAACAAGGCCAAGCGGTGCCTCCATGCCTTCTTGAGATTCTGCACCAGCATCCCCCACAGAGCCTCTCTGCCTCCAGGACAGAAGGGAGGGGTAACCAGCCAATGGCCTGGAGGAGGAAGAAAAAGATCCGGGGCCCAGAAGGCACTGCTTCCAAGCTTTCAAGCTCCCAGTGAGGGGTTCACCCGGCTGCCGGGAGCCACAGTGAGGTTCCCTTGAGTGAGGCCTGGCGTCTCTCCTCTGGCCGGGTGGGAGCTGCATCAGCCCCCAGTAGAAACCCAGAGAACGATCAGGGCTCCCTTCAACTGTTCACCCTTAGCATCCTTTCCTGTAGCTGGGGTCTTTCATATTTGGGGGCGTTTCTGTGTGTTTAGCGTTCAATTTTGTGCTTCATATTCTATTAAGGGGTTTCCCTGGTGGCTCAGTCAATAAAGACTCCTGTAATGAAGAAGATGAGGGTTCAATCCCTGAGTCAGGAAGATCCCCTGAAGAAGGAAATGGCAACACACTCCAGTATTCTTGCTTGGAGAATTCCATGGATGGAGGAGCCTGGCAGGCCACAGTGCTTGAGGTCACAAGAGTCCGACACAGTTGTAGTGACTAAACTGCCATCAAGTTCTATAAAAAATATCCCTTTAAACAATTAAACTCTACTTGCATAATTAATAAATCAAAACTTCATAAATTTAAAAAATTGGTTTTATCACAGGCATACATCCATGGGTCACAAACTTACTAGTAGAATTGTCTTAAGCAGGTAAACAAATATAACCGATTTCCTTAAATGCTTTAAAATCTTTAAAATCCGACAAAGCAAGCACAGGGTATCACAGTGACTGTTCACTTCCTAGGACCCTTTTCTTAAACTGGTGTCAAGATATGGTTGTTTTTTAGTCGCTCAGTCGTGTCCGACTCTTTGCAGCCCCACGGACTGCAGCACACCGGGCTTCCTGTCCTTCACCATCTCCCGGAGCTTCCTCAGACTCATGTCTCTTGAGTCCGTGATGCCACCCAACCATCTCTACTGTGGATTTTACTTAATCGTCTCTACACTGATATTTATTCTTCCTTGTATTCTTACTTTTTTTGGAGTTAGAGCAATGAAAGTATGAAAGTGTTAGTCACTCAGTTATGTCCAACTCTTTGTGACCCCATGGACTGTAAGCCCGCCAGGCTCCCCATCCATGGAATTCCCCAGGCATGAATATTGGAGTGGGTAACCAATCCCTTCTCCAGGGACCCGACCCAGGGATCGAACCCAGGTCTCCCTCATTGCAGGTAGATTCTTTACCATCTGAGCCACGAGGGAAGCCCAATTACAGCAATACCTAGGTCAATATTTTCCTAGGGTATGTTCTAGACCAAACATAAAGCCTATCATTCAGACCAGCCAGGACATAGGTTTTGAATTACCAATCAGTTGATCCTGGGCCTGGTGGCTAGCCAGCAAGTTGACGTCTCTGAACTTGAACTTGACCTATTACATCCTGAAGACCTTTTCAGCCCCTTCCTGTCTCAGGGTTCCCTGTGTCCTGCTTTTTCAGCCATTGATGCATGTTTCTCTGGGTCATTGTGAAGCCATCCTAGCATCATTATGCATTAACCTGGCCTGTCAGCATTGCTAGAAACATACACCCACCACTCTAATGTCAGAGATACAATGAGGGGATCATTTAGAAGCCATTTAGAAGCCATTATCTCCTGCACAGCTGAGGCTCACCTTTACCATATTTAGCAAACTTATTCTCTTAGAACAGCACTGGGTTATCTTTTCACTTGTATATTCTGTGTGTTTGCTGGTTCTGGTTTGACTTTCGTCCAGCTTTCAATCCAGTTTTTATATAAGACCATTTGAGCTGATCAATCCTTCTGTTCTAATTTTTTCCAAGCCCTTGTGTTCATATATATATTTATACACATATTATATATATATACACACATATATATTTTTTTCCTGGTTTATTCATGATGCTTTGTCTTCACTCCTACCTCCTTACAAAGATAGAAACAAATCTCTGGTTCTCTCTAGCCTATCCAAACTGGTGGAAACATTCTGGATCCCCAAAGAACTAAGAACAAGGCTTCATACTCATCCAGTGTTTGTGATGTGACGCAACTTCCTTCTCATCTTGCTCAGGCTGCCTCACCCAGACAGGCCGGCGAAGTGACTCTGAAAGACAGAATCCCCAGAGAGGACATCTTCAGGAGCCCCACACGGTGGGCACTGCCTTTCTTCCTGGTCCCAGAAACTGCCTGGTGTCACCCCAGTCCGCAAAAGGGAGCAAGTCCCTGGTGGCCCCCTCCCACCCGCCCCCTCCCGGCCAGAGAGGGCATTACAGCCCCCCACCCCCGCATTGGCCCGCACTCTGCTTCCAGCTCCAAGGCCAGCTAGAGGACTTGGTCTCCCCGCCCGCGGTCTGTAGAGGCTGTGCAGCTGGAGGCAGAGTGGAAGGAGGCACTCTGTAGCCTGGGCGGGGTTCCTGGAGCAGCTGCCGGGGTCGGCCTCACGCTCTGTGGGACTGAGGCATCCGTCCCTGACGGGGGCCTTGTGGCCGTCTATTGTGGTCCTGCATGTTACTCGGCCTTGAGAGGAGCCCAGCAGCCAGGGTCTGTCCCATGACGACCTATTTCTCCACAAGCCTGGTGCTCTGCAGGCATGTGGGGAGGGGTCAGCATCCTTTCACCCCCACCCCCGCACCTCCCGCAAGCACGGGGCAGACAGCGGACCTCTTCAGAACTGGGAACTGTTCTGGCCAGACAGAACCCCGGGGCTTCATTCCAAACGCCTCCTCGTCCAGAAGAGGAAACTCGGAGCCAGGGAAGCAGCGTGTCCCGACCACAAGCCACAGAGCTGCGTGGCCGCAGCGCCGTCCCTGGACCCCCGGGGCAGCCCTGCCTCCTGTGTGGACCCCACGGTGTGAACCCCCCCGATCTCAGATCAAGGGTGCCACCTACACTGCGACCAGACCCTCTCCTTCCTCCTCACACCCCCAACGTGCAAAGGATCCTCATTCTAGGCGGGCCTCCTCTGAAAGCGATGTGCCCACATCCCTTCCTGCCAGGCCTGGGCAAAACAAGAGCCTCTGTGTCTGCAAGACCTAAGGGGGCTCATTTACAGTACTGAGAGGACCATTTAGCTCCATAAAGCTTCTGTCACCGCCAACTGTACATAGAAGTGACAGGGTTTCACACAACAGTGAGGGCAACGTTGTTTCGGAGGAAAGCTGCCTTCTGTGGATGAGGCCGTGGAGGGTTCTAGCAGCGCTTAGGAAACATGACCATCATGGAGGACACCTGATGGAAGCAGGACAGGTGACTCGGACCCCTGAAGCCCCACCGCTGGATGCCGGCAGCCGGCTTCCTCCGGTCCCTTCTCCATGTGTAGGAAAGCTTGCTGAGAGCAGCCAGCTTCTGCCATCAAGGAAAACGCCCAAGTCCCCCAGCCTCCCCGGGGATCTGCAGGCTCGGGTCTAGATCCTGGATGGTGCTATTCTGGAAGCACAGCACTGGAGCCCTGGTTCTCTGGCATCCAAATTCCAGCCTGACCAGCACGGCGCTGCTGAAATCCAAGCCGGATGGGGAGTGGGCGGGAAGATCCTCTTCCGGGGTGCACAGCTTTTCTGCCTCACACTTAGCTTCGGTTTTAACTAAATGAACTTCTGTCAGTGAACATGCACATTTCAGAAAAAAGTCCCCAAGGAGAACAGAGCATTGCCAATGGCTCTTGGTTTATTTGAAGCAGCGGTTGAACAGCAAGTATTGTGTCCAGTCGTGTCTGAGGTTTTAGAGCCAGTCACCAAAATGAGGAGCAGGAGGCACCTATGCAAAGGCTGCCGGCTCCCAGGGTCTCAGGGACACCGCCTTCCTGGGGGAGCGGACCTTCAGGAAGGCACTGACAGGAGAAGCCAGAGAGCGGAGACCCCTGTTCCCTGCCTTCCAGACCCGTCATCTCCCTACCTCTCACCCGCTCCAGAGCCCAAGTCAGATGCTCAGATGCCTTCATGGAAAAGGCAAGTTGTGAAGGAAGGGGGTCAGTTGTAACATACAGTAAAAGTTACAAGGACTAGAGCTCATCTCATCTCAAGGAGGAAACTGCTGTTCCGCTCTATTTGATTGGAGACCTAAGACATCCAACCTTCTACTTTTTTGAAAGAAAAGCTCCTAATCTAGAAGCTCAGCCTCCTGATTTGTGAACATGGCAACCAACCTAAGAGTTCTTTAACGTTGTGAAGGGCAACGAAACACTTCTGAAAGCTAGGAGTAAATCAGGCCGTAGCAACTTACAGCCTCTGCTGTGGAGAGAGGAGATGTTGGTCTGGTCACGCCTTTTTATTTTTTCTTTTTTGACACCTAGTCCTGAAGGGCTTCCCTTCCTGGATGTAGAATATCTGGGGGAAAAAAAAAATCTTACTGTTCAGTTTTACCATCACTATGCTCTGTATCAAAGTAAGACCTCCACCTGAATCCCCAAGTATTATAAATATGTAAGTTAGCTGTATGTGTGTGTGCTCAGGCATGTCCGACTCTTTCGTGAGCCTGTGGACTGAAGCCCGCCAGGCTCATCTGTCTGTGGGATTTCCCAGGCAAGAATATGGAAGTGGGTTGTCATTTCCTCCTCTAGGGGATCTTCCCAACCCAGGGATTAAACCCGTGTTTCTTGCATCTCCTGCGTTGGCAGGCAGATCCTTTACCACGAGTGAAAAGCCCCTAAGGTAAGGAATTGACTTCCTCAATTTGGAGTGTTCTTGCTAGCCCAAGAATCAAGTGTTCAAGCATGTCAGGTCATGCTATTTCTGTCAGCATCCCGACACCCGACCTTGCTAGCTAGATTTTGACCCAAATCTGTTGAACTGTTTCTTGCTACCTACAGTCGTCACTAAAATGTATATTTCTATTTAAAAAAAAAAAAAAAAACCGGCAAGAAAGCAGGAGGTCTGAATATGAACGACTCTGAAGATAAAACCATTTCTTTGCTTTTATCTTTGAGTCCACAACATTTAGCACCATGTGTGTCATCAATAGTCGTTACAACTTAGAGGAGTAGGTTTAAGTTATAGGGTTTCCTAAGAAATGACCAGTGACACAAGGAATCAAGTGCAAATGTATTCAAGAAACGATTCTGGGAAGAACCGGAAGAGAGTGAAGAAGTGAGTCAGGGAAGACAAGGAGGCCGATCTGGGTCACCCCTGTGGGCAGCTGAAGCCCAGTCCTTCTGGGCTCCTGGGAGACCCGGGAGACCTGCCTTGGGGTGGTCAGATCCGCAGGGAGGAGAAACTGGAGTGCTGGTCTGGCGACTTCTGTGTGCCATGGTGGTTCCTGGGTACGTTGTTTCCCCAGCTCATCCGGCTTGACTGTGTACAGAACAAGCTCACCCCCACAGCCAGAGAAGGCCCTCAGGCAGAGCCGTAGGAATTGTCAGGAGGACTTTGGAGAGAATAAACGCCCTGCCGCAGTGTCCTTGTGCACTGAAGTCTCTCCTATCCACAGAAGCCTCCATAAACAGGACACAGGTGAAAGAGACCAAGACAGCCCATAAAAAGTGACCAGCGCATCTTGGAATGGGCACACTGCGGTCTCCACATGATGGAAAACTGTCTTGCTATAAAATCTGTGGGTAAAATGACACAAATCTTTTTATACACATAGCTGAGCTTGCCTGAAAGAACGGGAGCTCTCTGGGAGCCAAAACGGAAAGAAAACACAAAAGCAGAGTAGAAAGAGGGCTCTGAGGTTGTGTCTGCGCTCAGGCCCTATGTCGGCCTCCACGAGCCGGAGCGGGGCTTCAGCAGCTGTGCAGGCGTCTGGCAACCATGGCCCGTGCTGTGCCAAATGGGAATTGAGCCCATCGTGAAGCCAGGACCTGCCAAGAGCGATAGCCCCAACAAACAGTGGATGAGAAACAAAGAAACTCATCTGACTCTGCGTGGCCTCTGGAGGAAATAACTCTTCCCTGAGAACCAGGAGCTCCAGACCTGATATCAACACAGTTTTGAGGCTCAAGTGTATAGTCCCTTCATGATCCAGGAACTCCCAAGCCTAGAAATTACATTCAAGTGGGCCTTACCTGGGAATACCTGAGACATGTTGGCAGAAGAAAATGTCAGTTTTCCCCAGAGGAACACATACTCTCAATTCAGCTTTCACACGATTTCTGAAGATTCAGCTTACAACCCAAAATTTAAAGCCACAAGGAAATAAACCACCATAAGGGAAAGTCAGCAGAAAAACAAAATGCAGAATTCTACCTCTAAGTATATTAGATTTGGAAAATGTAAGATACAGAATATAAAATAGAGAACATGTAATTTGTTTAAAGAAGTGAAAGAGAGAATCTGAAACACGAGAAAGGAAAAAATAGAATGTCCAAAAAAAAAAATCTGAAAGATTTGAAAAAGAATCTGTTTGATTCTTCTGTTTGAAGCCCTTAAAATATTTAGTTGTTGAAAAAAAAGTCTCATGGCTAGGTTAGAACACAGATTTTAAAATAGCTTAGAGAGGGGGAGTTCCCTGGTGATCCAGTGGCTAAGATTCTGTGCTCCCAGGGCAGATTCAGTCCCTGGTCAGGGAACTAAATCCTGAATGCCACAATTGTGAGTTGCCTGCCGCAACTGAAAAAAAAAGAGAATCCTGCCTGTCGCAACAAGGATCCGTGTGTCACTAACTTAGAACTAACGAACTGGATAAAAGGGCTGGATATGTTATTCAAACTGTATCACAGAGAAATAAAGAGATACAGGCTTCAGCTACAAAACAAAATAGAAAAATAGGAAAAAGGCAATTTCTGAAAAAAAATACTGGAATTTTCTAGAATGAATGAAAGACCTCAACCACCAAATTCACTGCACACAACTTCCATGTGGGAATACCACAACTAGACCCACTGGAATAAAACCACGTGTTGACGAAGGAAAAAGATAACTGGTGTAAGGAGCAAGAAAAATCACATAGCAAGAAATTTTATTTAGAATGATAGCAGATTTTAATATAGCAACATCAGTATACTCAGAAGAGAAAAGAGCAATCAACCTTGACTTATATATTTAGGTAACTACCATGCCAAGACAAGGGAATTAAAGACTTTTTTGGACAAACAAAATCTAGAGTTTGCCACTAAAAGACTCTCAGTAATGAAACTTTCTAAGGGACACTTCAGAAAGAAGTAAAATGATCCCAGAAATAAGTTCTGAATTGCAAGATGGACTGGGACAAAAGAATTGATAAATTTAAATATGCAATGAATGTAAGGATGATAAAGATATCTAATTTGAAATAGGAATGCATTTGTTTCCTATTGTTGCATAATAAATCACCCTAAAATTTAGCAGCTTAAAACAACAAACATTATTATCTCACAGTTTTTAATGGCTGAGTAACATTTTATATATATATATGTGTGTGTGTGTGTGTATATATATATATATATATATATATAATCACACTTGTTTATCCCTCATCCACCAGTGGACATTTAAGACATTTCCACGTCTGGACTATTGTAAGTGATGCTGCTATGAACATGGTGGTACAGATCTCTTTTCCAAGTTAGCGTTTGTGTTTCCTTTGGATGTACTCCCAGAAGTAGAATTGCTAAATCATATGGTAGTTCTATTTTTAATTTTTTGAGGATCTGCCAGCTTGGATTTTGAAAATCAGCTCCCTGCTCTTTAAAGAAATGTACCTAAAATACTGTTCTACAGTGAGCATCACATTGAATGGTGAAACGTTGGAAGCATTCTCTTTAAAACCAAGAATCGGGCAAATGAGAGTGCCCACCCTCACAACTTATATTCAACGTGGTGCTGAAGGCTGTCACTAGCATAGCAAACACAACATCTGGAAAGGGGATGCAAAATAGTTTTGTAGGCATGCAATATGACAACATAGAAACATCTAACCTAAAATGTATGGAATTAGTGACAGTTGAATTAACAGTGTATTTTGAAATCAATGTATTGCATTATTCCAAGAGATAGCTAGTATGTGTAGCTTTGGTGAATTCACTTTCACAGCTGTAGAACATATCATTTGTGCATAGACTACAATTATATACATTCTCCTTCTAATAGATATTTGGGTTGCTTTCAATTTTTCACAATTACAAACTGTTGTGAGCATCTATTATTTATGTCTCCTGATCTCAGAAAAAAGCTTCCCAGCCCAGGACTTTTCTTTCCATTTCTCTGAGGCTTAAGCCTGGGCAAAGGTATGTGGCAGCATTTCTCTAGTTTCACCAGTTTTGTCTGGTAATGTTTCCATACAGTAACGGTTTTTAAATGCTATGTTCTGAAAACACACGAGCAGATGGCAAGGAAAGGCTGAACGATATCCAAATGGTTCCAGCGATGGCGTGAAGGAGACGGGTAAGGTGTTGAGTCAGGCCTGCTTGAAACTTTGCTCTGATCGGCTCACGGGCTGCCCTGAACTCGTGTGCAGGTCGGCGGGCGTGAGGAGGCTGTGGTTATTCAGCAGGCACACGGCTCTCGTTTATCAACCTGAAGTCAGCTTTCCCATCTTATTTTTCATTTCAGCTTGCCATCTTCCAACAGAATTCTTTTTATAGTTTTAGCAAAAGTATTTTTAATCCTCTAAACAGGAGGAAAATATAATAGGATTGTGTTGATTCAGGAAGCAGAGAAATGATTGCTCTTCTCAATTGGGAATTTATTTTGCTGGCAGAGGCAGCTGGTTCTTCTCTGCTCTGGCATCTGGCAGTGACTGCTTGCAGACCTGTGTCATTCATGCCACGAGATCCTACTCCTGGGTGGTCCACGCCACGTAGACGAGAGACTTCTCCCTCTTTCCCATCAGGGAGAGCTCTTTTGCAGAGTTGGAATGTCCAGCAGACTCCGTCTGGCTTCATTGCATAATGTGAGCGATGCAGGGGGGAAAAGTGGTGAGCTCGTTCTGGGAATGAGGAGTTTTGCTTCCCTGATCAGTACAAAACATCCTGGTAGAAACTCATGTTAGGGAACCTCTCCACCTTGTCAGGAGAAGACTCTTGAGAGTCCCTTGGGCAGCAAGGAGGTCAAACCAACCAATCCTAAGGGAAATCAACCCTGAATATTCATTGGAAGAACTGATGCTGAAGTTGAAACTCTAATACTTTGGCCACCTGATGGGAAAAACTGACTCCTTAGAAAAGACCCTGATGCTGGGGAAAATTGAAGGCAGGAGGAGAAGGGGGTGACAGAGGATGAGATGGTTAGATGGCATCACTGACTCAATGGGCATGAATCTGAGCAAACTCAGGGAGATAGTGAAGGACAGGGAAGCCTGGCCTGCTGCAGTCCATGGGGTCACAGAGAGTAGGACATGAATGATCAACGGAACAACAACAGACACCTTCTCAGGAAAGCTCCGTGGTCTCTCTAGGAAGAGTCAACTGCGTGTCCTGGAGACACTGTGCCTCTAATTCTCAGATAAAGAATGAGTCTGTGGGCCCCCTGGAACAGGTCCCTCCTTGTTCCAAGGCCTTCGTGGGGCACTCACACTCATTCTAAATCAGGGTGGTCGGACTCAGAAACAGAGTCACTCTGTCCCCTTGTCTGAATCCTAACCATGAAGAGGAGGGTCTTTACCCGTGTTATGTACTGAATGTGTCTCCTCAGAATTCATATGCTGAGGCTCTAAACCCCGATGTGATGGTGTGTGTGTGCGTGTGTGTTCTCAGTCGTGTCTGACCCTCTGCAACCCCATGGACTGTAGCCCGCCGGGCTCGTCTGACCACGGGATTTTCCCAGGCAATAGTGCTGGAGTGGGTTGCCATTTCCTCCTCCAGAGGATCTTCCCCACCATGTCTTCTGCATTGGCAGATGGGTTCTTTACCACTGTGCTCCTGAGGAAGCCCATAAGGTGATGGCATTTGGAGGTAATTCGGGTTAGATGAGGTCAGGAGGGTGGGGACCCATGATGGGATTAGTGTCCTTCCAAGAGGAAGAGACCAGAGTGGATGCTCTCTCTGTCTCTGCTGGGTGGGGACACATAGAGAAGCCTGCAAGCCTGGAAGAGGGCTCCCACCAGGCCCCGAATCAGCCAGCATCCTGACCTTGGACTCCCAGCCCCCAGAACCTTGAGAAGTAAGCATTTGTTTGCCATTTCAGCCACTCAGTCTGTGGTATTTTGTTATGGCAGCCCGACAGACTGAGATAGACCATCAGCTCCATCAGTAGTCTTGCTTCCTAGGAAAAGTGTAAATTGATGTTTCGTCGTGTGGCTCCGATGGGGGCTTGGAGGCAGCAGTGGACAATTTATTACCAAGTGTGGGGAGAGCAGCACTCGAGGGAGAAGAAATGTTTAATAAATTGATCTCATACTAGAAGCACAGGGGAAATGAGTCTTAAGAATTCTGCTGGCTTCCGTGTGACAGAGTGTGGCCAAAGCCACCTTGGGGGTCTTGAAGACCACGATGGGAAGGAAGCAGGGGAGGCTGAGAAAGGAAACCCCCATCGCGGCTGGCCACTCAAGTCACCCTCCCCCGACACCCATTGACAGCAATGATCCGCTGCTGCACGCCCAACTCATGGCTTCCAGGATTTGCTCTTCCTAGGGACATTCATCTCATGTCATGGAGGGCATTTTGCTTGAACCTGGAAGGTTGAGTGGGCATAGAAGTTGTTGATCCCGTAGTGACCATAAGCCCCTCTCCTGATTTCTCCCAGGGAACAAGCTTCTCCCAAGAGAACCTGCCTACCGTACTGGGAGGGAATGTAAAATGCACACTCTGGGAAACAGGCTGTTTTTTGTAAAAACCAGACATACGCTTACCATAGAACCTAGGAACCTCAGTCCTGGGTATGTATCCCAGAGAAATGAAGACTATGTTCACACAAAAACCTGTGTGTGAAGGATCATGACAGCTTTGTTTGTGATGGCCCCAAACTGGACTGATGTCCTTCCACGTGAAGGACAGGTGTGTAGCTAGGCTGTGAGATATCCACACTTCGGAAAAAAGCTCCTGAGATACACAGCTGCCTGAATGGGTCTCCAGGGCCACTTGAAGAAAAAATCCAATCTTAAAAGATTGCATACGTGCTGATCATTTTGTAATGTCTAAAAACATTGAATCACTGTGCTGTATGCAGAAAACTAATACAATACAATATTGTAAGTCCACTATAGCAAAAAATAAATATGTACATATTTTTATATCTTAATATATATATATGACAAGTTAAGAAGAACACTTACATACTGTATGGTTCTACATATGTAACTTTCTCAAGATGACAGAATTATGTTGCTGAGGCAGTGATTTATGGTTGCTGGGGTGGGAAAGGGGACGTGAGGTCAGGAGTGATTGTCAAGGCCAGCACCAGGAAGGTTCTTTGTGTCTGTGTCTTGCCTGTAGTGGTGGAAGTTGAAGCTATGAATAGCAACCCCACCACTAAGATTGACTTTAACCTGCCAAGGGATCAGGCCAAGTAATGTGGGGTGAGTGTATGGCAGACACGGCTTGCACACGAAAGACCGTGTGACTCTATGTTGGCTATAAAATAAGAGATTTAGAGTACACATGTATCTTTTATTGAGTTTATGTTTTGGCTGTGTAATATCATAATTAGGTGATGGAAGTGTTATACTCCAGATGAAAGCGGAAGCCTTTTCTGGTTCGTCCGTGTATCCCCAAGGCCATGTATCAGGTCCTCGGTAAAATTAATGAGAAGTTGAGTTGCATTTCCCATTCTTCAGCCACTAGTATGCACTGTCAGTGGTAAGACAATTCAAGTTTGTTTGCACTCTCAGGCTAGGGTTTATGTGGCACCATGATGCCCCCAGGGCTTCCCAGGTGGCACTAGTGGCAAGGAATCCACCCGCCAATGCAGGAGACACAAGAGATGCATGTCAGTCCCTAAATTGGGAAGATCGCCTGGAGCAGGAAATGCAACCCACTCCAGTATTCTTGCCTGGGAAATGCCATGGACAGAGGAGCCTGGCGGGCCCCAGACCGCTGGGCTGCAAAGCGTTGGACATGACTGACTGACTGAGCACAGGGTGTGTGATACCCCCATGGCAACACACAGTAAAACTGCATTCAATGTTTGTCGTCCATCTACTCTTGGGATGCAAAAGGTAATTGTGAGAGCTTCAGATGGGTCGTCATTTCCCTTGAGACATTTGGCAAGGTGTTTTTGATGAAAGCTCATCTTCATTGCTTTTTATCTCTTTTTTGGCCTCAAATGTTTCTAATATAAAAAACCACCTCCTCCTAAGCTCGTGGAAGCCAGACTCTGGTTACCCCTGGGGAGTGGAACTCAGAGGCCAGAAGATGGTGCAGATTCACACCCTGTATCTGTCAGTGATGAGTTCCAATAAATCCCGTTTCTTTTGCAGTTAGAAGCAAACAAGATAAAGGATACAGAATGTTGAATTTGGCAGCCGAAATCTTCACACTCAAAAATGCATTCACCCAGCTTACAGGCAGGCTGTGGGATGTGTGCATTCCTGCCCTTTGTGTTACAAGCAGTAGCCGTTCCGCTGTGAGGGTGTTCATTGCGTTTTGTTCTCTTTGACGTCATGCTAAGCATTTTTGAACACCCAGTCTATATAGCCAAGGCTTCCCTGGTGCCTCAGGTGGTTACGAACCTTCCTGCAAAGTAGAAGACCCGGGTTCCATCCCTGGATCAAGACCATCCCCTGCAAAAGGGCATGGCTACCCACTCTAGTATTCTTGCCTAGAGGATTATATGGACAGAGGAGCCTGGCAGGCTATACAGACCACGGGGTCATAACTGAGTGACTAACACTTTCACACTTTCACTTTCCTACATAACCATGCTGAAGAAACAAAAATCTAGATCACATACCCTCCTTTGGCTGTGTGAGTCAATTCCCAATGAAATGCTGACCGAGGAGACTGGAATGGGGGCAGAACTGCTATTATTTGAAATACAATGGCCCATCGGGGAGCTTTGCCATACTATTCTGCAGTAATAAGATTTGACAGGTGGGGAAAAAGGAGAGACCGGGAAATAACAGAACAACTAGCTAGAATGCATTTACCACCTCGTAAGTCATTTCTTTCTCTTCAAAGGCAGGAAAAGAGGATGGGGCAAGGGGGAAAGGGACACACCACAGCACGTCAAGGACAGAAAAGAGGAAATTAATTTTGTGTTGCCATGGTAACGGATTTCCAGCCATGGCATCTCACAGAAGCCTTTCCATCATCATCTTTTTTTTTTTTTAAGGATCCACAATGACCCTTGAATGTTACCATAGGAATCACACAAGAAAAGTAAAACACCCCATCAAAACACAGCCATATAAGAAGGCAAACTTTCAGATCCATGCACAACTGGGCCTGTATGGTAACAGAGCACCAGCTTGCAAAACCAGTAACCACCCAACCTAAAGGAAGAAGTCAAAAGCAAGATATGTTTATTTTGTTTTATTTGCAGAAGAATTCTGAAAGACCGCAGAGGTACATCTGCTAATATTTGGCCTGAGACTAGATTTTCATCCACACTGAGAAACTCCATCCTAAGTGCCAAAGCAAATACCTCTGTTATGAAGATGATAAAGTTAATATGAGCTAACACCTTTCCAAAGAGTCTTCCAAGTGCAGGGGAAATCAGTCACTGGCTTCAAAACTCAAGCTTCCCAAGTGACTGCTGGCACCCACCAGAGCCGGCGTGAAAGTTCAGCTTCCCTCCTGCTTTCATCCAACTGCTCAACCTTGCCTCTTTTCAGTTTATTTATCCAACCAGCTGAGATATGTGATTTGTGGGCGTGTCCACTATGATCAAATCAGTCAGTCCTAAAGGAAATCAGCCCTGAATATTCAATGGAAGGACTGATGCTGAAGCTGAAGCTCCAATACTTTGGCCACCTGATGCGAAGAGCCGACTCATTTGAAAAGATCCTGATGCTGGGAAAGATTGAAGGCAAAAGGAGAAGAGGGCAACAGAGGTTTAGATGGTTGGGTGGCATCACCAACTCGATGGACATGAGTTTGAGCAAACTTTGGGAGATGCTGAAGGACAGGGAAGCCTGGAGTGCTGCAGGCAACTGGGTCACAGAGTCGGACACGACTTAGTGGCTGAACAACAACAGGCAGAGCTATGAAATTTGGAAAATGGGACCAGCATCATGAGGCTAGTCCCCTCCTGTGTCCCTCAGACCACCCAGCCAGCAGCACAGAGGCTGCAGAGAGCAGAGTGACTGCCGTGGACTTGAAGACTTGGGGACGCACGTGTGCCTGAGACATACCAGCAGGGAGCCCAGCCCGATGCACCCGTCTGGCCCCATCAGGCCCCACTGACCTCAGAGAGGAATTGCACTTCCCGAGGCTGTGCCATTGGAGTTTGTTTTCTTGCCCAAATTCCAGCTGAGAGCCCAACACTGGTCAGAAACGCCCCAGGCCAGCGCATCCTCTCCCAGATGACCGCCTGAGTCCAGCCCCTCCTGGGAGAGCACAGGCCACCAACAGATCTTAAGGCCCCAGGATGGCTCTGGGGCCGAGATGTGTAAAGATCCTGCACACGCTAAGCCGCTCCTGTCCATCTAAGTCTCTTCTACTCCATGAAGGAGCACGAACCAGCTCCAGGAGGCGTGTGAGCGCCCTTAGCGAGAAGGCAGATGCTCCTGGCTGCTTCCCCAGCCTCTCCCTCACCCTTCTCCCTGGGGATTTCGTGTCCACTGTTTGGAGGAGGCTGCCTTCCAGGCACACCTGTCCCCGGGGCGTGGGGGCAGCGGGGCAGCTCACCCACTGTAACTGCCGCCCTCTCTCGGGCGGGCGCCGTACAGGAGGACTCAGCAGGCAGGATAGAGGTAGAGCTCAGAGGCTCAGGAAAAAGAAACTTCGATGAAGAGATCAAACATCTCACCCCAAAGCTTCTCCTCTTTCCTCGGTTCATTCCCTGCTGTACGGTGAAGCGTCAGGAAGAAATATTTATCTCTGCCCTTGACGCCCAGGAACACCACTCTCGCTAACTCCCCAGGTTTATTCTTTCAGAAGATCCAAATTCAGATAATCCGGTTTCTATGTGGTCAAAATCACCCGGGGCAAGTGTCCAAGGAAAAACCCCCCACCCTGGTCTCCAATCAACTCCCACACCATAGAAGGAGACCTGCTTTAAAAACGCAGCCCACTTTCTTTATTTTGGTAGCTGATTCTGTAGACGTTTGTCTGGCAGCTGAGAAAGCAGCTCTTCAAAGCAGTGGTTCTTCACTAGGCGAGTTCATTCCCAAGAGAGTATTTAGTAAAATCTGTAACCTTTTTTGTTGAACTTGGGGCTGGGATGCTACTGGGGTCTAGTAGGTTAGAGGTGTAGCTAATATCCTACAGTGCACAGGAAAAAAAAAAAAAGAAGAAGGATTTTCCCCAAAAGGATTTCTGACCCAAAATGTCCATAATGACAAAGTTGAGAAATCTGGCTTTCAAGTTCTTGATGAGTTTACTGTATATAATCCCTATTATTCATTCGACAAACTACTACTTGGAACCTAGTATAATCTTTTTCTTAAGAATTTCTTTGTTTTTTATTTAATTTATTTTGTCTTTTGGCCATGCCAAGTGGCGTGTGGGATCTTAGTTCCCTGACTAGGAATTGAACCCGTGCACCCAGCAATGGAAGCAAGAAGCCTTGGCCACTGGACCAGCAGAGGAGTCCCACATAGTATAGTCTCAGCACGCGATGCCGGGCTCTGAGGCTGTGCAGCTTGCCTCGAAGCATCTAGTAGAGGAGTGGCAGAGGTTCACAAGAAAATAAAAAATATTTTTTACAGAGCATGCTAAGTGCCCGAGTGAAAATATCAGTCAATAGGGGAAAGGCCGTAAGTGTGTGAGGGTGGGCTTAGGGGACAAGGAACAGATGTTATTTTCCCTGAAACAACTGCAAACTGCATGTTCACTCTAAAGTATAAGATTCATCCTCAAAAAAATAAATAAATAACTAAATAAAAACTCACTCTCAAATATAAAATTGAAATAACTGCTAGGAAATATCACCAAAGCCCTAATCACTTTTTAAGCAGTCTATCTTTCTGTTTTATAGTCACATCCTCAGAGAGAAGCAACCCGCTGCTTTCTTTGTGACTTTGTTCCTTATTAAGATGATTTTCTTCACAATAATATTTTTCTAGTACCAGGGAGATGTTTTATTTCCTTCTTCTGGCCTCACTTTATTCTCTCCAGCTATGCCTTTAAAATATAGATCAACACAGTGTGGCTCTGTGCCTGATAATTAGCTAATCGACACATGCTTATACCCTTTTATCTTTCCTCAAATAGCAACTTATATTTGTTCACAATCTTGAGGATGCACTTTCCTAAGCCTCTGTTGGTTGGCCTCTTTTTTAACACTGAGGGTCAAATACGTAGCGGGAAAAATTGTCTCCTTAAGCCCTGCTCCCATATTCCAAGCTGAAATAAATGCCAGGAGGGCACAGAGATGCTGATGAACAAGTGAAATGGGCATCAGAGAAAATGGCTTATCCCCCCAGGAAATTAGTGACCAGATCATAGGAGTTTCATCAAGCAAAAGTGCACTTAGATTAGATTCGCAGGGCTGAATAGCATAGTGATCATTTCCACGGCAGATACCACAGACAATTATGCATCTTCCAGGTCAGCAGTGTGGATGATTAAACTGTCTGGAATGCTCCCACCAACAAATGTGAGCTCATAGCTAAGCTGAAATTGAAACCAGTCATGAAATAGAACTGCCAGATGCCACAGGCCTGCACAGAGAATACCGCAGGTGATCTCACTAATCAGATCATTAATGCCCAGCTTCACGGCTCCGGTTTGTGCCTGCCTCTGTGCGATACTGGGCGGCCACTTCTTATTTGCTGGTTTTAAGTCTGAGTTTCAATCCTGACTCTGCCATTCTCTCGGTCTTAAACCTGGTTAACGCAGCGCCGCCTCTCTGAGTCTTTATTTCCCATCTGTGAATGGGGATGACCAGGCCTGTCTCTCAAGATTGTCATTCATTCCATCAGTCCAGGTCCAGTCAGAAATTCAGAAACCCCGTCAGTTACTTCAACAGAAAATTTAATACAGGGTGTTGGCGAAGCAGTTGTTCAGTTCAGTTCAGTCGCTCAGTCGTGTCTGACTCTCTGCGACCCCATGAATCGCAGCACACCAGGCCTCCCTGTCCATCACCAACTCCCGGACTTCACCCAAACTCATGTCCATTGAGTCGGTGATGCCATCCAGCCATCTCATCCTCTGTTGTCCCCTTCTCCTCCTGCCCTCAATCTTTCCCAGCACCAGGGTCTTTTCAAATGAGTCAGCTCTTCGCATCAGGTGGCCAAAGTATTGGAGTTTCAGCTTCAGCATCAGTCCTTCCAATGAATATTCAGGACTGATCTCCTTTAGGATGGACTGGCTTGGTCTCCTTGCAGTCCAAGGGACTCTCAAGAGTCTTCTCCAACACCACAGTTCAAAACCATCAATTCTTTGGTTCTCAGCTTTCTTTACAGTCCAACTCTCACAAGCAGCTGTTAGAGAACCAGAAAAGCAAAAAAAAAAAAAAAACAATGAGGAAGCAGCTGCCGCCCAAGGGCTGTGAGCAGAGGACAGAGGTGAAGGTTGTTAGAATGTGCAAGTTTGATAGCAGAGCCCTTGAAGGGCTGAGGTGCAGGCAGCCGGAGAACGGGTGAGTTACCATCGCCACAGAAGCTTTGGGGCTGGCAGAGCTGAGCCTCAGCTGATTCCAGGAAGGTACAAAAGAGAGCTGGACTCTGGAACCAGCCGCCACTGCCGGCGACAGGCCTTCAGCAGGGGACACACTCCAGCATCAGCAGGAGTGTAAGAAGGAGAAGTCCTTCTCCCGCTCAGCCCGTCTCTTTCTGGCGCATCTCTGGCAGGTGGCAAAGTAGAAATGTGAATGCAAAGAGCCCCCAGCTTCACACAGCAGAGCCCTGAAGGCTAATTTGAAGCTGAGAGAAAATAGCTTAATACATAACCCATTCATCCACGCATTATGTGCATTTATGGAGTGCTTACTTCATGTTTGACCTCAAGGCTCTGTGCTAGGCGCAGGGGAGTCTGGAGAATTAAGTGGAAACCCCATGAAGTGCATGGCTTGCAACTCATATAACGCAGACCCTTACTTAAAATCAGCTGTCTTCTCTGGGACCCAGAAGGAAACATAAGGAAAAAGGAAATTAAAAACGAAACAACACAAATGAAACAAAACTCTGGCTCTTGCCTTTCGGGAGGTCTGCGTTTAGGTTAATTATTGTGAGGCAAGTCAAACGTCAAGGCACAAAATCACACATGCTCGTAGGCCGTAAACAGACTTCAGACACAGCTGTTTGAAGAGCTCAGAGAAGCAGAAAAATATGTGGGGGAAATCTGGAGGAGGGCGTGGCAACCCGCTCCAGGATTCTTGCCTGGAGAATCCTATGGGCAGAAGAGCCGGGTGGGCTGCAGTCCATGGGTCACATAGAGTCAGACATGACTGAAGCGACTTAGCACATCACAGAGAAACCTTCACACAAAACAAGTGTGAATGAGCGACTTTAGTTTGTAGACAACGGCCTGAACCCGTAAGACCAGGAGACTCAGGAGAAAGCGCCTGGAACTTCCTGGAAAACTTGCTGGGTGGCGCTGACGTTGCCGCCAAGATCTTGGGGAATGGAGCGTGGACTCTGATGTGGGAAATGGAACTTGGGGCCAGCAGAGCATTTCTTGACTCTCTCTAACGCATAGACAGGCCACTGGGACGTTCGGAATAAGCAGAAATTATACGTAAAAAATATTGGTTTTGTAGCTTTTCTATTTGACACAATACCTTTGGAAACAATTGCTGTGTTGAATGGGATGGGGTAGGATGGAGTGATAAAGGCAGGTCTTAACTTTGAAAAGTTGTACCTACTTTCCCTTGCTTGAAATATAGTACAAAATACTTTGTGAAATATTTGAGGCAATCAATTTTAAGGACAAAAGTTCAGGAAATAAAAGCAAACAATAATCGGAGTTTTAACAAGTAAAGACAGAACCCACCCAGGGCTTTCCTGGTGGTCCAGTGGTTAAGATTCTGTGCTTCCACCACAAGGGCCGTGAGTTTGAGCCCTGGTTGGGGCACTAAGATCTCATGTGCTGCGTGGCGTGGCCAAAAAGTTAGAAAAAGAAAGAAAAGATGAAACCCACCCACCAGGACGTTGTGCTCATCTCTCAGCCTGAGACCTGTTGTCAGTGAACACGGCGTCGGGTTTACAGAGACGGGGAGGGGCGGATGAAAGCATCATGGACTTTGGCAAGGAGAGTGCTGGGCTGTGTGCTGCCAAACCCGTTTCAGTGACTCACGTGGAAAAAAGGCACAGAATGGGTGTGAGTCTTGAGTGTGAGCTTGCAGACCGTGTGGTGTCCTCACATCTACCCCGTCCTTTTTTTCTTGGCAGACCCATTGCAAGATTTTGGCTTTTCTGTCGACCAGTGTTCCAGACAATTAAAACCAAATCTCAACATTAGATTTGGAATGGTTCTGAGTAAGTAAACATTATTGTCATAATATAAAACATGACACAACCTCTTCGTGGCCCAGACACCCAGTTATTCGTATTTACTGTAGTGGCTGAGCCGCTGCATCCCATCACTCTCTGGAATTAACTATTTCCATTTCCATTTCTCTCTCTGGGTAATATCCAGATAGAGCAGAACTTTCATTTAAAGCTGTTCTTTTGTGAGAAGAGACCCTAGACACTCATTTGGATGCTATAAGCACCTGGAATCAGTATATCCAGCAAAAAAAAAGAGAAAATATTTTGAGCCTAAGTATCAATGTTTGCTCAAGAGAAGGCTTTTTTGCTTAGTTGTCTCAGCCACAAACAAGTCTGGTACCAGCAGCATGGTTTATCTTTGCATTATTTCATTCCACAAATAGCTCATCTAAGCTCTTAAACCTGGACTCAGGCAAAGACACAGGACATCTTCTCTGTCCACTGAGTCAACGGGCCAGAAGGCTTTCAGGTTGTTTATTTTTATTTTTATGTGGCCAGGTTGTCCCAGTTGGTCATAATGTTGCTATAGCTGCTAGACTCTCTCCTTTCTCACAGTTTCCTCAAAACCAGAGCAGAAGGATTTAATAAATTGAGCACGTGGACTCTTTCCAGAGAAATGGAGGGAACATTCCCGGATGCCAAGACCTCTCAGGCATCTCGGTATTTCCAGACCTTGCACAGTGTCTGGGCTCCATACCAACAGCTCCAGGAATGCTGTAGGGAGAAACAGGACTAGAAGGAAGGGAGTGAGTGGAATCTAAACAGGGAGGAAAGGAGAAAAAGGCAGAGAGTCGGGAGCCAGCCATGCAGGGCGGCCAGAAGCTTCCTGGGTGATAATGGGCATCAGCGGTGGGGGTTGCAGGCTGGACCGCAGCCCGCCGCTCTCGAGGGAGGCACCTGGGACCACATAGCTGAGAATCCGTAGGAGGCAGGTCCCCAGGGTCCACGGCATCAGGGTAGGGGCGCAGGTCAGCTAGCTGCTCCAGTCAGGTGAAGTCCATGAAAGGGCTGACTTTCATCCACAGACTTGTCCCAGTCACGTTGCCCAAATGCTGTTTTACCAAAACAGAAAGCTGTTCGCCATACAGCACAGATTTCTGGCGATGAAAGGTCCTTCAGCTCAGGCTTTTATGACTTCTGCACACTCTGATGCTCAGCGAAACCCACACTAACAGGAAAGCTGGCCTCCCCTTTGCCCCCAGGGGAGGACATCGAGCAGCTGTTTCTGGACGTCGCGCTCTTCAGTAAAGGACTGTCCATCCTGAACTTCTCCTACCCCATCTGTGAAGTGGATCTACCCAAGTTTTCTTTCTGTGGAAGAAGGAAAGGAGGTAGGTGTTTGGCCGACTGATGGCCGGCTGGGGCCCAGAGAGAGGTGGACAGGAGCTAGCGGCCAAGGTCATGATATTCAGACCGGCATCTAGGGTGCCCCGTCCCCTGCAGATAAGGTTGACCTCATGTATCATCACATGTTGTATAAAAATGACCACACAGCCCATCCCACAGGACATGCCTTACAGGGTGAGTGTGGACATCAAATGAAATGCGTTTATCAGGTGTTTGCAAAGAGAAAATTGTTGTTAAGTGTTAGTAGTGGCACCTTGTGAAAAATGACCAGTGTGGTAAGCTACATGAAAACATTAGATATGGACTTAATTTTAAAGGCATTGCAAGCTTGGAGTTAAGATAAACATGACCCTGACACCTTTTGCAAGCTGATGCGTCCTTTAGTCAAAGAAATCATTGCTCCCTGGTTCATCTTTTGTGTCAGTCCGATCTTACCTGCGTCCAGTGTTTGTCCAAAGCGGGGAGTACATCATAATTAGGTGAATTTCAATACATAACAGAGAAGATCCCCTGAGAGCTATTTTTCAGGTCTGACATGACATCGCCCAGGAGGCAGCTGTCATTCCTAACAGCAGCTGGAATTGTAGGGCTTCCGCAACAAAGGTCACTGATCTCACACCTGCAAGGAAGACAAAGCGGGAAGCTGAGTGGGCGCTCGGGCTGGGCGCCTCCCCACTCTCCCTTTCACAAACGTGGGCATTTCCTGTCTGTCCGGGTTCACGCTGAGCACGTGAGCCTGGCCCTGCCCCGAGATTACTGATTGCAAAGGCCTCTCAGCCTCACTGTCTCCAGCTGTTTAAAGTGAGTCCTGACAGCTCTGTCGAGTCAGCAATTCACATCTCGTCAGCCAGAGGTCCGCTGCCTCACCATCTCCAAGTGCTGCTTTCTGTGGGTCTAAGAGACGAAGGAAATCTGGAAATTACCTAGATTTGGGAAAAATGCCCCAAACACTTTCTGCAAAATGCCTTATACCTCACACAGCTGTAGTAGAAAACAAGACAAAATGCCTTCCAGGCAAAGGCCACCTTCAAGAATCCCACCGGAAATCTGTGCCGAGGACCAGACAGCCTCTGTCAACACACCCGTAGCCCCACCTGGGGCCTCACTTTTAACTGTTCTGCATTCACGGTACGTGTTAGTAACAGATGCAGTCCCAGGAACCGAGCCACTGATTTCTGCTCTAAAAGAAGGGGAGCAAGTGGCTGTGTCTGAGGCCTCAATTTTAAAATGCATCTTCTCTGGGGTAGCGTCCCCTACCTGTTTGCACACCCGTGATTTCTGGGCCATTGTAGACCTCCTGTAGTGGCCCTGTGGTGTAATGGTTAGCACTCTGGACTTTGAATCCAGCAATCTGAGTTCAAATCTCAGCAAGACCTACTTATCTTTGGGCTTCCCAGGTGGCTCAGCCATAAAGAATCCACCTGCCAATGTAGGAGACCCAGGAGATGCAGATGCGATCTCTAGGTCGGGAAGATCCCCTGGAGGAGATTTTCCAGTCTTCTTGCCTGGGAAATCCCATGGACAGAGGAGCCTGGCGGCTACAGTCCGTGGGGTCGCAAAGGGTCAGACATGACTGAGCAAG
The DNA here is from genome assembly GCF_910594005.1 of Cervus elaphus. NCBI lineage: Eukaryota > Metazoa > Chordata > Mammalia > Artiodactyla > Cervidae > Cervus > Cervus elaphus. The sequence continues at coordinate 48,572,611 of NC_057821.1, read as the reverse complement.
TACACAACAGCAAGACTTCCTGTGTCTCCAAGTTGTTCCACTTTTTCAGGCTTTCGGTCCTGCGGGTCCCTGGGCTTTTGTGTTCAGTCTCTTCCAACACAGGGTTGGAGGCCAGGCTTACACAGAACCAGACCTTCGCTGTCCCTTATGGCTGTGTGACTTCAGGCAGAATTACTCAGTGTGTCTGAGCCTCAGTTTCCACATCTCTACACAGACCTCACGGGATTCTTAGTAAGGATAAATTGGACAATTATACAAAGTCCTCAGGACAGAGTCTGGCACACAGGACTCAGTAAGTGATAAATGGCAGCAACTGCCCGCAGGCGATGAGGGATTTCTCGAGCACAGGCTCCGAGCCCCTGAAGTCATCAATCTCAGAGTGGAAGTCTGCATTTTAACAAGGCCTGGAGAGGCGGCAGAGCCTCGGGGGCTTATACGTTTAAGACCTTTTTTCCTTGGAGGTAGCGGGAACCTGACTCAGGTCCAGGTTGTATATCCTCTGCTGGCTGAGAGAGCAGAGCCCCGGCAGCCCGCTTCCACCTCTGGGGAGAGACCCTCGCCTGCAGTTCTCACGAAACTGGAATTTGGAAGCAGCAGCAACTCAGCCATCAGCCTTTCTTCTCCTCATGTTTTATTCTTTGTCTGCATACTTCAAGCAGCTGTGGGTTTCCTGCTTGCAGCGGCTGGGCAGCTGCCGCTGCTGCAAGTTCATAAAGAATCAAGAAAAACAGTGGTTTATTACTGCCTTGGCAGAAAACACCCACCCTTGAACTACAAAAAAAAAAAAAATAGAAACAATGATCACCTCATACTTTTTTTTTTAACTGAGAGAAGGAAAGGAAGGAAAGAAAGAAAAGAAAGAAGGGAAGGAAGGAAGGAAGAGAAAGACACATTGCCTGTTAAGGAATCCTGTAGCCCTGGGAGCTTCCCTCCATCCTCAAAATTAAGCCTCTTGTAAATGAGCCAAGAATACGTTGAACTTGTCCTTTGAAATCCATCAGTTCTTTTTGTGGAGCCCAGAATATTGAGATTAATAGTGACATAGGACCTGGGTCTGGATAGTCAAAGCTGTGGTTTTCCCAGTAGTTACGTACGAATGTGAGAGTTGGACCGTAAAGAATCTGAGCATCAAAGAACTGATGCTTTCAGATTGTGGTGCTGGAGGAGACTCTTGAGAGCCCCTGGAATTACAAGGAGATCAAACCAGTCCATCCTAAAGGAAATCAGTCCTGAATATTCTTTGGAAGGACTGATGCTGAAGCTTCAATACTTTGGCCACCTGATGCAAAGAACTGACTCCTTGGGAAAGACCCCGATGGTGGGAAAGACTGAAGGTGGGAGGAAAAGGGGATGACAGAGGATGAGATGGTTGGATGGCATCACTGACTCATTGAACATGAATTTGAGTAAACTCTGGGAGACAGTGAAGGGCAGGGAAGCCAGGCGCACTGCAGTCCATGGGGTGGCAGAGAGTCAAACATGCCTTAGCAACGGAACAGCAACAAAGGACCACAGTGTTTTTAATTCTCTAAGGTAATACGGGAAACTTTACAAATTCTCAGCCTGCTGTGGAGTTTCATTAAATCCAATTGAAGTGAAGTGAAGTCACTCAGTCGTGACTGACTATTTGCAACCCCGTGGACTGTAGCCAACAAGGCTCCTCTGTCCATGGAATTCTCCAGGCAAGAACACTGGAGTGGGTTGCCATTTCCTTCTCCAGGGGATCTTCCCGACCCAGGGATTGAACCCAGGTCTCCCACATTGTAGGCTGACGCTTTACTGTCTGAGCCATCAGGGAAGCCAATACTCACAATTCTGTGTAATCATCGTTTAGGAAGCTATTTGAGAAGGCGGACTGGCAGCTCTCCTGTCCCACCCCAAAACTTGGGCCCCGTGGGTTGCTGGTATTTGCATTTTAACAAACATCCTGAGAGCTCTGGTGTGCACGAACACCTGAGCCCACCAGCCTGAGGAGGACCGCTCTCTGTGATGTCTGTTCCATTACTTCCGGTCACGTCGTCCTTCCCTGTGGCTGCCCTGGGTTTCTGAAGGTTGTCTCAGTTTCTCCTCCTTCTTCCCATCGCCATCCTCTTCGCTTCTCCTTCTGGCAATGCAATCAGCCCACCAATTCACAAGCTGTATTTTGAGACTTATATTAAGTGTTTATCCACAGAAATTCAAAAATAGATTGGTAAGAAAAAAAAAATTTAAATCCTCCTTCCCTTCTTGCTGCCAGAAGTTACAGCTCTTACAGAGAAAACCTGGGCGACAAACACACACAGTTCTTGTAGGAGGAATGAAGTTGGAGAAAATCATTTCACCTCCTGGGCCGTCCATGGCTCCGTCGTTGGCCCTGACCAGTCCAAGAGCCACTGGTCACGTGTGGCTCCTCATAGTCAGAAATGGGGCCCATCCAAGTGAGATGAGCTCTGAGTGCAGAGTTTGCACCGAATTTTGAAGACTTTGTACAAAGCATAGTATGAAAAAAGAATTTAAAAATCTCATTGATACTTTCTATGTTGGTAATATATTGAAACTATAGTCTTTTTAAAAATTTTGTTGAAAAACTCTTTCAAGTGGAGATGATTCACATAACTTCAAGATAAAATTATTAATGGCATATTTTAATTCACGCGTGTTTTACTTTCAATATGATCATAACGGTTGCCATTTTTGAAATAGGATTTTGAAAGGCTTGATCAGTTTTTTCAAGTTTAACTTAACTTTGATATGCGTGTCACTGTCTTATAGGCATCATCGTTTTTTTTTCCCCTTTAATTGTTACCTGGTCTCACTCTGCCAGATAAACATTCATTGTCAATGGCTTTAAGCTCTTTAACACTTTCTTTGCCTTTCAGTTCAGTTCAGTTTAGTTGCTCAGTCGTGTCCGACTCTTTGCAACCCCATGAATTGCAGCGCGCCAGGCCTCCCTGTCCATCACTAACTCCCGGAGTTTACTCAAACTCATGTCCATCGAGTTGGTGATGCCATCCAACCATCTCATCCTCTGTCGTCCCTTTCTCCTCCTGCCCCCAATCCCTCCCAGCATCAGGGTCTTTTCCAGTGAGTCAGCTCTCTGCACCAGGTGGCCAAAGTATTGGAGTTTCAGCTTCAGCATCAGTCCTTCCAATGAACACCCAGGACTGGTCTCCTTTAGGATGGACTGGTTGGATCTCCTTGCAGGGACCTAGATTTTTTTAAAAAATTAAATTCAAAATTTGCATTTTGTATGCAATGTATTAATTACATTTTTGTTGCAAAAAAAAATGTTTCTGCTGAAGTCTAGCTGCTTTACCATGTTGTGTTGGTCTTGGCTGCACAGCGACGTAGACCGGCCACACACACACAGTTACGCCTCTTTCTCGGGTTTGCTTCCCACTTGAGCCGCCACAAGATATCGAGCAGAGCGGCCTGTGCTATACCGCAGGTTCTCATTCGTCACCCATTTTATGCATAACATCCACAGTGTGCATATGTCAATGCCGGGCCCTCCGTTCACCATCCCACCCCCTTTGCCCTCCTTGGTGTCCATGCGTTTGTTCTCTTTGTCTGTGTCTTTATTCCTGCTTTGCAAATAGGCTCACTGAAATTATAATGATTTTAATATTTGGGTTAATATACATGTGCTGTTAAATTAATTCCACTTGTTTCTTTCTCCTTTTTAAAAATAATGCAAATTACAGACGTGGCTCACATGATATTTCCATGAGACAGTGCTGACCTAAAACCGCAGTGTCCAGTGTGATAGCCGCTCGTCACGGGGGGCTATTGAAATCACTTACGCTTAAATTAAATTATACACCTAGCCACACTAGCCACCTTTCAGGTTCTCAGTGGCCACGTGTGGACAGCGGCTGCTTTACTTAGTGATGCAGACACAGGACAGTCGAACCTTTGTGGAAAGCTGTACTGAGCATCACTGACCTGGTAGGTTCTGTGTGGCCCTACATTTTTCTTAACCACCTGTCCTGAGTTTTGTTGGAACGTGTGTTGGAAACTTCATTCTCTAGCCCAGGTACCTTCTCTTTTGTTGAAATCCTAGAGTACGCGGGTGTCATGGTTCCAAAGACGTCTTTGCTGGGAGCCCAAGAATCCGCCTGCAGTGCAGGAGGCCTGGGTTCGATCCCTGGGTTGGGAAGATTCCCCTGGAGAAGGGAAAGGCTACCCACGCCAGTATTCTGGCCTGGAGAATTCCAAGGACTGTATAGTCCATGGGGTCGCAAGGAGTCAGACACGACTGAGCGACTTCCACTTCACTTCACTTCAAGTGTATGTAAGCCACCACTCTTGGCCCTTCTGCGGTCAACCACCTAGCGTCTCCCCTCTGAACCCAAGGTCAGTGTATCAGCGCCCTGCTGCTGCTGTGACCCTAGTGACCTGCCACGCAAAGGTGCTCTCTTACGATTCTGGACACCAGAAGCCTGAAACCAAAGTCAGGAGGGCTCTGTTCCTTCTAGAGAATTCAGAGGATGGATAAAGATCTGTTTCCTTGAGGTTTTTAGTTTCTGGAGGCTGCTGGCATTCCGTGGCTTGTAGCCACTTCCCTCCTCTCTGCTTCCATCCTCACACCCCCTTCTTCTTCCGATCTTCTCCAGCTTATGAGGACCCTTGTGGTTACACTGGGCTCACCTAGACAATCCAAGATAATCTCCCCATCTCAAAATCCTGAACATGACTGCAATCGCGAAATCCATTTTGCCTTGTAAGGTATCTGTGGGTTCTAGAAACCAGGACATGGACGTCTTGTAGGAGAAGGGAGCGGGCATTAGTAGCCAGTACAGCATCCCAATGGAGAACCAGCACAGCTTGTCTGACCTGCGCATACCCTGACGTTGTGACGAGGCCAGGTAATTATGCCTCATCAGAGGAAAACTCAAACTCTGTATGTTTCCAATGAAAAGGCCCTCCAAGAAGTTCTGAGAACTTCACAGGTGATACAGCTGCTGGTGTAGCTGGGGCGAGATGTGAGTGTCTCTGTTAGGGGATCCTACCACTGCTCAGAAAAGGTTTGCCTTCTTGGACTCTTCTTGTTGCCCTTTCCCAGACCCCCAAAAGCTCCCACCAGCCAAGTCCCCTGCCCAGAGGAGAAACTATCTGGCTAGAAGTGGGGGACACAACCCATGTGTCTGTTGGGATCATTCTTGGCAGAGAAAGAGGCTAAGATTGTCAATGAGTCCTTATAGGAGGAGGCCAGTGTGATGTTAGGGCAGAAAGACGGGGGTTAACAAGCACATCTCTAAATGCCTGGAGAGGGGGCGTGGCAGGACCCTGAGTGAGTAAGCCTTAGAAGGTTGCTCATTTCATAGTTTTATAAATGCCCCATTGCAAGTGCACAATGAACATGGCCAAGTTTAAATAACATTAGATTACTCTCTTAGTGAAAGGGCAGCCGTCTGGTCCACGACTCTTTGGGAGCTTTTATTTCCACATTTTAAAATCAATTTCCTCTCTTAAAAGATACTGTGTGCCAATCACACAAATATCTGGGTCCCCCAAAAAAGTCGACTGGCAGAAACGACTTCAAGTTTTAAGAAGCAGGAGGGTGAAAATGTCTATCCACTCCGTATTAAAAACTGATCAAGATTCCCAAAGAAGGAAAGTAAGAAGTGGGTACAGATAATAACGCGGCTCTTTTTATAGCCCTGGAGTGTGAGGATGTTAATTAAAGGAATCTAAGAACCTGAGATGATCTGGAAATGGAAGGAGCAAGAATTTAATTTTAGGTGTTGTTTCATCAGGTTAAAAAAAAAAAAAAGTTTTGCGAGTTACTTGCAGCAATTCTCAGGAACTTCATGGGCCCACAGAAAAGCTCCAGTTGAAACTGTAAAGTGAAGACCAAGTTCATGGCAATCTCTCACCCAGCAAAGGTCCCTCATAGTGAAGCCCAAATCAGCAGATCTCGGAGCATTAAATGAGCGTAACAAAGTGCTAAATAGCATTTGTTTGGTATGCTTCAAAAAACAGCACTCATCCATTTTTTTAAACGGAAGCAAAAAAAGAGAAGACACCAGTAGAACTTAGCAGTTGTTCACACTGGTTCAGGAAGAGGTTCCCAAACCCAGCCTTGGTGTGTTTCTCCGCGTCCCCCACGGGCACCTTCCCGTCCCTCTCCCTCACACCGGGTGAGTACGGTGAGTAACTGGACGGGGAAGACCTGCTGGTTCTGCCCTTCCCGGGCCCGTCCTCCACGAGCTCACACTCAGCTCCTAGTCCTCTCTGCGGCCGGCAGGAGAGGCGTTCCCGCTTCTGTGTTGCAAGTGCAGGTGCTGCCTCACAGGAGAGGTAGGCAACTGGTCCACCAACACTCAGTGGGGAGGAGAGCTGGGTCCTGCCTCCAGGGCGCGGCCGTTGGCCCCGTGCCGCCTTAGAACACCAAATAGAATCATGAGGTCGGTATAGAACGCGCCCAAGGGAATCCAAGCAGAATCCAGCCGCACCTGACGGGGAGGGGCGCGCTCACTGCTGTGCTGGGCCTCCGCTCCTCTGTCAGCTGGGTCCCGTTCCCTGAGGGGCTCTCAGTGGTTTGTGGTCCTAGCAGTCATGGTTCTTGAGCTGCACGAAGCAGAAACCCAGCCCTGCCAACAGCAGCCAAGGGATTGTCTTGAAAGGCTACCGAGAAGTCACAGAATCAGCGAGAAGCCTCGGGGAGATCTTGTCATCCAAACGTCCCACACCAACCATTGTCTCAAACGCAGCATCTCTGTTCCTAACTTTAGCAAAGCTTTCCAAACGTCATTATCAGTGCTTTATACGGATTAACTCTCTTCATTCCTCGCAACTCTGTTGTGGTCCTTACTATACCCGCCTTAAAAACGAGGGAGCTGAGCCCAAAGGAATCGTAACTATCCAGGGTCGATCAGTTACGGGAAGTTGTCTTAGGAGTTAACCTTGAGCATCCCAGGGCCAGCCTAGCCTCAGCATCCTCATTCTGCCTGGCTCTCTCGTGACCTGCGTGTCTCCTGCTACTTGCTACAGCCTGGATTCTGTCTCACTTAGGGATTTATGTACCATAGTCAGAAACCTTTTCCTTCCATCACTGGCTCCCCAGGGCACAGTAAGCACAGATAATAGAGCAAGTCAATTTTGTTTTCGATGATTGAGTGACGTGATGTGTGTTTTGTCTGTTTTTCCAGAGCAGATTTATTATGCCGGCCCTATCAATAATCCTGGATTTGAAATTCCCGAGGTAAGGGTTTGGTTTGCTGTTTTCTTTTGTTCCTTAATTATTGTATCGAGCAGTTTCTTAAAGGAGGAGGTGGGTGGGGGAGAGAGACAGCAGAGGAGGAGGAGGGGGAATTAAACGAAAACCTTCAAGTTTTTGCATAGCCCGTCACTGAGAAGACCCTTTCTGGGTGAAGGCGTTACTTCATCGTGGGCACTTGCTAATTAAAGCTTGACGCTCGGGTTTTGGTGTTTAACATTTTTGTCCTGTGGGACCCTGGGGCACCCCTTGTGGAGACAGCGCCTGTAGAGAGGGGCTCTGGGACCCTGTCCTGCTGGAGGACTCTGTCCAGAGGCCTCCGCGTGGCCAGAACTGTTAGAGGTGAGGGAGGCAGCCCCAGGCGGGCTGGCCGTTCAGAGAAGGCAACAGATACAGCCCAGAACGCGCTAAGCTCCCCAGTTACCATGCTTGCTCAATGCTCACAAGCTCCCACCCCGTAAATAAAATGCCCACGTCTTGCGCCTTCACTGTTTTTCCAACAATTCCATTTTATTTAAAATACCATTACTTTATGAAACAGCTGAATTCCAGCAGCTTGGACATAGCGATCCATGCTCCATAGCCACTCCTGAGAGCATCCTTTGGAAAAACATCACGAGAATCACAGAAATGTAGTCAGTCTCATTTTTGGTTTTCAATTTCATCCTTTTCATCTTACAAAGCCTGAGTATGACTCTAGAAGAGGACCTCCTTCTCCATAAAGAATCTCTTGAACTCGTTTCATCCCCTGGGCGTGTTCCCTTTCTGTCCCAGCCTCTGGGTTCTTCTGCTTCAAGCCGCCAAGTCGTCAGACCACCTTGGTCTTTCTCCAGCGATGCTCTGGCAGCTGGGGGCAGGTCCAGCTTTCCAGAGTCTTATCCTCGGGCCTTTCAGGGTAACACGCAAGTTGTGCAAACTCTCTTCCCTTCTAGGATGTGAGACCAAATTCCTCCCACAAAGTTTTTGCTTTAAATCTTTGCTATTTGAATTCTTTTTCTTTCTCCATTTTTCTGTGGATCCTCCCCCATGCACCCCCAATCCATCAACTCGAAATTTGCAAGCAATTAAATTTTGTGTTGCATTATTGACTTTTAAAAAAAAAGCAGTTACTCTTAACAACTGCAATAAATAGAGAGAAAGAACTTAAAAGTCATAGGATCGCTTTGAAAGAAATGAAACAGAGATGTAACGAGGTTTATTGCATTCACGTAGGATACGTGGGTGAATGCGTTACCTGTATCCATGGCCCACTAACGATGCTCCTTGAGATGTTGTCCACTGTGAGGCTAAGAGAGTGGTCAGGTTGCCTGCCCCTGCCTGCCTGTTAAAGCATCGTCAGGAGCCCTCTGCCCGGTCCTCCTACCTCTTTAAGACTTTCCGGGCCTGTGGAGCAGGAACCTGGCCAATCCTGACCCCCCAAGCCAGGCCTGCCGCGGAGAGAACCAGAGTGGACACGTGTGACCCATCACGTGAGCTGCACGGGCAGCTGGAGGCCTTAATCCCGACCTGGGCTCCTCTGCTGGCCCGAGACCAGCCCAGCCAGCCCAGGCACCCCTGGCCAGCCGCCGGCCTGCAGGCCGCAGAGACGCTGCTTCCTAACATGGGACAGAAATGGTGCGCAGACTTTTGGTTTCAGAAGACCTTCCCCAGGTCCCCCCTCTTCACACCAAACCCCCAGAGGTGGGCTGTGTGCTAATTCCACCCCTGCTCAACTGGAAACTTCCCACTCAGCCGCCAGTCTTGTGTGTCGATATTATTTTCTTTTTCTCACAACCAGTTCTTGGCCCCATTGAAGTCCCGCCTGCAGCAGCATCTGTCTACGGCAGCTGCTTTCTGACTTAGAATTTAGAGACTCTGTAAGCTTCCAACTTGGCTGCCAACTTGCAGGTATGGCCTGAACCATGTGAGTGCCAAGGGTGCAACTACGGTCTCCTACCTGGCAAATCCAAACCGCAGAAAGGCCCCTGTTGTGTGCCTCATCCCTTCGCCTGCCCACAGATGCGCACAGGTGCCTGAACACTCTCACCCCTTAGAGCAGAGTATGTATTAATATATCTTGGGATTCAGAATCCCGAACCTCTTCCTTCAAATACTGCATCCTTCGTTAGGCGTCTAAAGCAAGGATGAAAGATTCAGTAGGGTTACAACAGTTTTGTGTGGCGTGTTCTTAAAGGCACAGGAGCAGTGAAGAGTAGATGATGGTGATGATGATGATGACAGTGAGGAGGAAACCCACTCAGGTGCACGTGTGAGCTGGTCTTTATCCAGACCTAATTCTCTGGCTTTTACTCTGTCTGTGATTGATACCCTAACACTGCTTCTGCAGTCATAGCTGCTGCTCTTTGAGCAGACCCAGGGAGCCTAGACTGTCACAGAGTCTTGGGGAAGGTGCCGAAGGTCGCCCTCAGCAGCGCTCACACCCGAGACCTCATCAGTGCTCAGGGACCCACTCGCTCCCGGGCCTCTGCTAGTTGCTAGAAAGCTCTTCTCTCCTAGCCTGAGGCCAGTCATGGGCCGTCCATCCGGTGGTTTAATCTGGCCCTGCCCTCCGGCTGATACAGATTAAACACTCTCCCTTCCTTGGACGGGGGCTTCCCTGGTGGTTCAGACGGTAAAGAATCTGCCTGAAGCATAGGAGACCTGAATTTGATCCCTGGGTGGGGAAGAGTCCCTGGAGAAGAGAAAGGCAGCCCACTCCAGTATTCCTGCCTGGAGAATCCATGGACAGAGGAGCCTGGCAGGCTTTAGTCCATGGGATCGCAAAGAGTTGGACACGACTGAGCAACTAACATGCTTTCCCTTGGGTGACCGGCTCCTCAGAGATGGGCCAAGAGTTCCAGGAGCTTCCTCCGCCCTCCGCCACGCAGAGCCTTTCTCCTCGGGACAGAGCGTCCACAGCCGCCGGCTTCGGCCACGAGCGCTGCAGACGTGGCTCCTGCCTGGGTCCTCTCTGCTGCGCCGCTGACAGCCTGGCTGGCCTTCCCTGACCGCAGGCAGAGGGGCTCCTCTGGTCGGCTGTGGCCAGAAAGGGCCCCCGAAAGGCAGGAACACTTTCTCTAGTGGCGCGTCCGGGTTCCAGCCATGGAGTTTTGCCCCCCAGCTGTCTCCTCCGTCTCAGCACACAGCACCCTGTCTTTCCTGTTGCTCAGGCCAGCATCCTTGGGGTCACCCTTCACCTCTCTCTTCCCCACCCATGTGGGTCTCCTCGGCAAACCGTCCCAGCTCTTTGCAAATCCAGCCAGAACGCCCACTTCTCCCCCCGTCCCCCAGCTGCTCCGAACCCTCCCCACCTCTTGCCTGGCTCTTGCAGGGCCTCCTACCTGGTCCACCGCTTCCTCCGCGTCTCCCCCCGTCTCCTTCCAACGAGGGACCCTGCCGACAGCCACGTCAGGACAGGCGACCCCCCCGTGTGGAGGCCAGCGCCCCCCTACCCACGGCCCGTGGGGCCGTCCCCTGCCTCCTCCCCTCTCCTGCCGGGAGTCCTGTCCGCCTCTTCAAACGCGGGGCCCCCAGCCTCCAGGGGAATGGCGAGCTCCCGCACTTCCTTCAGGTCTTGGCCCCGAGGTCACCTGCTCAGGTGACCTGCCTTGAGCACGCTACTCAAAACCACACACCAGCCCCAGCCAGTCCACCACCCCATCGGCCCACCCACCGCGGGAGCGCCGTCTGGAGCTCGGGCATCTCAGGCGTAGCCAGCCATCCCGGGACTCCTCCGCTCTCCCGGCCAGCCTGGGCACCCTCTGCTCTCCCGGCCAGCCTGGGGGCCCGCAGGGCGGGCGCGGTTCGTCCCACTGACCTAACCCCCAGGGTCGAGCGTGGAGGCTGCCCGTGCCGGCTCGGTGGGCGCCCGCTGCAAGGCGATGGCTCTGCGGCCTCACAGCTGCTGCTTCCCCGCACCCCCCCAGGGGGACTACCAGGTCCTGCTGGAGCTCCACAACCAGGACCAGGCCACCGTGGCCTGCGCCAACGCCACCGTCCTCTACTCCTGAGCTGCGCCAACGCCACTGTACTCTATTCCTGAGCGTCTCGGAGCGCCGTCAGCTGTCCCGCGGCAACAGCAGCTCCTCCCGCAGACCCTGCCGAGAGGGAGGACCAGCGGACCACAGAGCAAGCCTCCCGGAAGGGGTCGGCGCTGATGTCAGCCCCAGGACCAGAGGTCCCCGCACTCCACGGATGCAACAAAGGCCCCGGAGCATCCGCCTCCCAGGAGCTCCTGGGGGTCAACCCAGCAGTCTTGAGGGACCGTCTCTCACCCCGAGTGCTCTCCTGACAAAGCTCACCTCTTTCCAGCTCCTGGGAGCCCAGGATCAAATAAAGAAACTGGCCCACAAGGAGTGCCTCGTGGTTCGTTTAAGAATCCTGGTACAGTCCTGCAGCTATAGTGTGAGCTCCTCTGCCCACAGAGTTTCGGGCTGCCAGAGCATAAGTGATGCTGAGAGATGCAGGAAGGTGACGGCCCACCTGCATGGGCAGAGCTGGGGGTGACCCGTCCCTTCTTCCGGGAAGCCCCACACTCTGGACGTGAGGCCCGGAAGCTGGTGAAACCTCACACGCAGACATCACAGTCTCCTCTAAACTAACCTTTTGATAACTTCATCCCGGAGTGTGGCTGTCCTGGCCCCAGCGCACCTCGGCTCTCCTGCGTGTGCTCATTAATTCACCCCCCGAGTCACTGCCGGCCACTCACGTACCGGGCCCTCTGCTCAGCACTTAGGCTACACCAGGGGGCAAAAGAGACCTTGTCTCTGCCCTCAGGGAGCCTGCAGGGCCCTGAAATATTAAAAATTCACGTGTCCACCAGGGCCATGTCACGCACGTGCAGAGCCGCCTCCTTCAACGCCCCCCATAAATGACGAGGTCACCTCCTGTTGCCAGAGCCCATGGGGCGCCCGGAGGTCTCCTGTCCCTGGAAGCAGAATCCCCGGGGGGGCCTGCCCCCCTCCACACCCTCCTGCTCCCCGCTTCTGCTTCTGTCCCTCTTGCTCCTGCGAAGGGGCTGGAGTTGGGAGACTGGGGTTGACCGTCTTGTTTGCAGGTCTTTTACAACCGTCAAGGTGCCACTGTGTTAGCGATGAAAAGAGGAAAGAAATGCATGGTTTTAAAATGCCCGTTGCTATTAATTACCATCTGTCTGTAGTTGAACTACCCGGAATAGCAGGCCATAAATGCCTGGTGAATCAAAACCTTAAACCCAGCATCTGAGGTTTCCTGGGTTGTGGAGAGACAAAATTACAGCAGTGGTCTCGCTGACGCCTAAAACGCTCCGGGGTAAAGGCTTGCTGTGGCCATGCCAGGCTCAGGGGCAAAGCTCAGGGCACACACGTGGCCGGTGGGGGTGGGGGTGAACTGTTGTGGATCCAGACGGCAGACTGGACTGCTGGTCCTTCTCCATTCCTCCCAGCCAGACATTCCCGTTCCCTTTCCAGAAACATCCCCACGTCCAGCAGGGGCCCCGGGTGGAGTCCGAGAATTCACAGGTTCTGGCTCAGGACAGCTGTCGCCGCCTTCCAAAGATGGGGACAGGGAAGAAGCAGTGCATGTCTCATCTTCCACTATTCAGCTGTTCCTTTTTCTATTCTTTGCTCTCTCCTTAAAATTCATTGACAGTGTGTGTGTACGCGTGTGTGAGAGAGAGGGGGGAGAGAGAGGACCGGGGAGACAGGGCGGGGGAGAAAGAAAGAGATTTCGAGGCTCTAGGTTTAGTTAAACAGAGACTCCCACACACACGTGGGCTGACCCTGCCTTGGCCAAGCACACAGGAGTTCACAGCAGTTGCACTAAGGGTGTGATTTGAGGAGGAAAAAGTGTTTCTCGGCCCCCAGATGTGTCTGCCCTTACATTTCACCAAGTTTCATTCCTGCAAGTTGAGAAAGTTTTTCCTTGTTTGTGACTCTCCTATTAAAAAGTACAAGCCGTCCTGGTAGGAGAAATGCCAGGATAATTATCATAACTCAGGCAGAACATCATAACTAGGGTGAAGCTTGGAGCTGCCAACACAGGAAGCAGGAGGTATTAGGGGGCAGGTGGGCAACCCACAGCAAGCTCTCTTAGGCTGGTCACCCATGTGTGCCCAGCGGGCAGGGTTGGGGGTAGGGGGGAGGGGAGCGGGGGCCCTGCCAAAGAATTTAACTTAATTATTTCTTATCAGTGATTTGCCAATGTTTCAAAATCACCATCAAGTATTCTAAAAATTTCTCCTGAATAAACCTCTCTGGAGAAAAAAGAAAATTCTCTGATTTAAGGTTATGCTATGATGCCTCCAAACCAAGGGACTCGAGTGGAAATAAATGAGCTCTAGTCGTTTTGGTGTCCGTAGGCCCTTCCTTATATTTTAAGGGAACGTGTGTGTGTGTGTGTGTGTGTGTGTGTTATTTTTAAGGGAATGTCGGTGCCCAAGTAGGCCCTTCCTTATATTTTAAGGGAACGTGTGTGTGTGTGTGTGTGTGTGTGTGTTATCTTTAAGGGAATGTCGGTGCCCAAGGAGAGCTTCCCCAGGCGAGGTTCAGGCAGAAAGCTGAAGATCCACTGGGTCAGTGTAATCGGCCCGCTTGGAATGTGTGTAAGGAGCGGAGACCAGCTCCTCTGGTTACACACAGCTCAGCGCTCACTGCTGAGGCCGCGCGGTTCAGGCTTCAGCCGCAGTTCGCTAGAAAGCTTCACGCGGTCATCAGCACGTCTCCTCTATTTCTCTGCGGTTCCTTTACCCCTGGCCTCCCCGAAGACTGGCTCCACCCTCCGACAGTCCTTCTACAACAGTAGATAGTTTCACACTTGTCCAAAGTACAGAGGAGAGCGGCCTCCCTCCCCAAGCCCTGCATTTACTCTGAGGGCAGTGGTTTGGAGCACGTGACCACTCCTGGCCAGTCACCTTGCCCCAGTGCTGATTGGCTTGCCTGTGTCACATGACCCACCCCGAGAGCTGGAATGGCATTAGTCCCACTGGAACCACACCATCCCCTAAGTGGACACTGGGGAGGCTAGAAAGTGTACAGAGAGGAAAGAGTTGTGGAAGAAGCGTCGAGAATTAGGCCAACTTTTCAGCTGTTAACTGGGCAAGAACCTCAGGTTCTCTAAGCCTCTCTGTTCATCTGCATGTGCCAACAGTAATAACACCTGCCTTACTTACAGAAATACCTTGAGAAGTAAGTGAAAGAACAGTGCCAGGCATGCAGTTCAATGAATGTGAGTTATTATTCTGTTCAGGAGGTGCGTGAGTCAGTTCAGAGCACCATAATAAAAATACCATAAGCTGGGTGCCTTACAGACAACAGACATTTGTTTCTCACATTTTTCTCATTTATTTCTGGAGCTCAGAAAGACCAAGACCAAGTTGCCGGTAAATTCGATGTCTGGTGAGAGCCTGCTTCCTGGACCACAGACAGCTGTCCTCCTGCTGTGTCGTCACATGACAAGGAGGGGGGTGCCAGAGCTCTCCGGGTCCCTTTTTATAGAAGCACGAATCATGTCATCACCTCCCAAAGATCCACCCGCTAACAGCATCTCGATGGAGATTAGAATCTCAACCTATGAGCTTAGGGGAGACACAGACATTCAGTCCAAAGCAGATGGGTACTCACCTTGGAGCGGAAGGCCTGCTTCCTAATTTCCCTTCGACATCGTCGGGTGCAAACTGTCTCTGAGCCCTGACCTCACCCAGAAGCCCGCATTCCTTTTAAGTCCTGACACGATTCCTTGGCACCTTGATATCTTCTAAGTGTGGCTGGTTTAAGTAGATCTGGGTTAGGCACGTGTTCGCTGAACTACATAAACCCTGAAAAGAATTTAAGGGAAACATTCAGGGACAAGTTTCCCCTGAAACAGAAACTTTCCAGGCCAAAAAAAAAAAAAAAAAAGCCTAGGAAAGAAAATGCATGTAATTTTTAATTAAACTTGTTTCCTGTTTAAAAAAAGAAAGAAAGAAAAGATACACATTGGGGATGTGAAGAATTAAATGTAACATCTGCAAATGTAACAATTACGTCTGTCTCCAGAAAAAATCACCCAAAATAGCTAGTGAGAGAACGGAAAAGGCCACATGCTGATTTTAACCGGGACTTGTTAAGGAGGGAAAACTTATCATCCCAGCGGTTCAATTTCAGGTTTGAATCAGCTACAGTTTTCTCAGCCAGCTTTCTCAGACAAGTTCCTTTGTCTAGTTTCCCCATCATTTGATCTGGGCAAGCAGGGGTCCCAGGGGATTTGGAGATCAGCCACTTAACATCTAGTTTGTAAATAACTTCAGTTTTTCCATTGGAGCTGAAGCCCTCAGCTGCCTTCAAATGTACCAACCTGATTTTTTTTTTCTCTCCAAACCCAGATTTCCTTTAAAAGGTAGTATAACACCAAATTCTTTCTTTCAATTTCTTGGCCCCTCACTCTTGAAAAAAAAGAATATTTGCATCGATGTTATTTCAGCTGAAAACAATAATTTCTTCCTCCAGCTGAAGTTTTTATGGATTCCTTGAAACTCAACCAAGGATGCAAAGAAGGAAAAAGTCCATGCCACACAAGCTCATATCATTTTATTGTGGTTTCCCCTCCTTTTCTTCTACTCAGAAATGGTTGGAGAAAACTGGAGAAGGGGCCGGAGAATGTTATTGAAATAATCAAAGGGTTACAGCAAGGATTTCACATCAGTTCAGTTCAGTCACTCAGTCATGTCTAACTAACTCTTTGTGACCCCATGGACTGCAGCACACCAGGCCTCCCTGTCCATCACCAACTCTGGGAGTTTATTCAAACTCATGTCTGTTGAGTCGGTGATGCCATCCAACCATCTCATCCTCTGTCGTCCCCTTCTCCTCCTGCCTTCGATCTTTCCCAGCACCAGGGTCTTTTCAAATGAGTCAGCTCTTCCCATCAGGAATCAAGGATTCCACATAAAGGTAGACTAAAAAGGTTAAAATACATGATATAGAAAAATAACGTTTGAGAAGGCAGAACAACTGCAATAGTAATATCGTCAGTTTAAAAGCTAACAATTTTTTGAGCACTTGGTATGTGTTGGCATTGTGCTAGATACTCTATGTTCAGTTACTCAGCGTTGTCTGACTCTTTGAGGCCCCATGGATTATAGACCGCCAGACTCCTCTGTCCGTGGGATTTTTCCAGGAAATAATACTGGGGTGGGCTGCCATTTCCCACTTCAGGGGATCTTCCCCACCCAGGGATCAAACACGAGTCTCTTGCGTCTCCTGGACTGGGAAGCAGATTCTTTATCATTGTGCCCCGGGGGAGCCCAACCTCCGTCTCAATGCTTAGTGAGCCGATGGGGGATAATGTCATGGCCCACTTCATAGAAGAGGAAGTCGGGGTTCGCGAGGTGAAGAAGCAGAGCCCTGTGCCGTCAGGGATCAGTGGGCACATAGCGGCCCTGCGGCCCACGACAGGAGCAGTGGGGCCCTCGGGGCGCCCGGGGTCCGCCGGCTCCTTCCTGCGCTTGCTCCTCCAGCTAGACCAGTAAGACTCCGAGTCACGCCTATCCCCAGAAAAGGGTCACGTGCTTGTAGCCTCTCCTCCTGCCTTAGTTCGTTTTGCTGTTGGAACAAAAACACCATGGAGTGGGCCGCTTAGGAGCAACAGAAACGCCCCTTTTCACATCTCTGGAAGCTGCAAGTCCAGGGTGTCTGGGGACAGCCCTCCTGGCTCCTGGTTCTAGGTGGATGATGGCTGTCTTGCCGCTGTGTCCTGAGTGCTGGAAGGGCTGGGGGCGGGGGGGGGGGGTGCTCCCTCTGGCCTTTTTGATAAGCACTCCACACCCTCCCAAGGGGAGCCCAGCCTCTTGACCCAACCATTCCTCAAAGCCCTCCCTTGGCAACACCCGCACAGGGGTGCGGTCTGTTTCAACATCTGAATTTTTGAGGGATGCAAACATTCACACCTCACACCTCCTGTCTATTTTTCCTTTTCCCACCTCATTTTTGGTCATGAAATGGAAGATACCGAAAGACAGCTTAAAGATGAAACTCCCCTATTGAAAATGAATTATCCCAACCACCAAAAAGAAAGAAGAGTTACGCAATGTGATCGAAGCAGTAAATATCACTTTGACAGCAATCATTACAATACATGGCTGCATTGCTTAATAGCTTGTACATCTTAAACATACACACAGTTGTATGTCAATATATTTGATTTAAAAAAAAAAAAAGAAGGAATAAACCATCCGTGGTCACCTGCCCATGCCTGCACTCGCAGTGATGACCCCCTCCACCATCCTGGGTGACACACGTCTGGTCTGCAGTCATTTAGAAGAGAAAGGTGACTTCACTCTTGCCTCGTTCCCTGTCCACAGTTTTTCATCATCGAGCTGGGTTTTCCCTTTGTTGCCTCCAAAGGTACCAGACTGTTTGTTTGTCTGAGTTGCGTTTTCTCCCTTCCCTTTCACATACCCTGAGGGCTGTCTGCAGCTGTTTGCTTCTTGTTCATTTTTTTAATTGGATCTCACTGTTCAATATTTTACGTGTTTTGACTTCACTGTTTCACAGCCACACTCAGGCTCCAGAACCCTGGACTTGGGAATGAGCCCCTAAGGTCAGCCCTGGGAGCGGGGTCACACCTGCCCCACTCAGGGAATTCACTCCCAGATGCCGGAGAAACGGCCCTAAAAATCAGAAGCTGAGACTCAGCACAGCTGTGGAAGGAAGCCGATCTTCCCTGGACCCAAGGGCACCGCGTCGTCTCTTCTGGATACTTCGGGGTGGAAGTCGTGATGTGGGCTCTGCCTTGTGGGTGAGGGGAAGGGGCCCGGGGCCCCACGCCCCCACCCGGCCCTGCAGACGTGCACTGGGCCTCCGGGGGAGAGCGCGCCGGCGGGAGTCTGGGCTGGAAGCTGGCGCGCCAGGCACTCAGGGCCTCCAGGCCCCCCATGGCATGCTGTGGGGTCCCCATGGCAATGGGGTACCGGCACCAGAGGGAAGAATACCACACAGCTTCTCCATGAACCGGGGGGAGGGTCCCAGCACCAAGCCGGGAGGGGAGAGGCAGGCCTGGGCACGGGGCCACACACCCCCAGGACCCGCAAGGGCAGCGGTGCTCAGCCTTCTTGCACCCCGAGAGCGTGGGTCAGCGCCCGGGGGAGGCGCCCAAGAATGAGAGAGGAAAGAACTGCTCTTCTGCTGACAGAGGCCCCAGAAATTAACCAGCGGGCGGCAGGAGGAGAGTCTGCAGAGATCCCGTCACATGCGAGTCGAGGGCTCTGTCAGTGACGTTTGATTCAGCTCTCGTCGTGAGAGCGTCTTCACTGGAACCCACAAGCGGACGCCTGAGACGTTCCAGCTTTGCTGGTGGGCGGGGGTCCCTTCTGCTGAGCCCCCCAGCCTGGAATCCCATTTCCTCCGCACATGCTCCCACCTCAGCTCCTTCAGTTTCCCCGCAGACACGTGGGGTCCACTTGGACCTCCCTGGAACCTCCGCGCTGTCCCCCTTCTGTTGTTTTCCTGTCTCCCTGACGACAGGAAGGATGCTCTGCTCTCACCCTGGACTCCCTCCCTCAGCCCCTCCCGACAAGAAGCCCTGGACTCTCGTCTGTTTACGGTCTGGACCACACACACCCCCCAACCCCTACGGCTCCCCGTTCACCTTCCTCCCAAAGGAAACTTGTGGTGGGGTGTATAGCAGAAGAAACTCCAAACCCAGGGTAATTCACAGCATTGTTGTTGTTCAGTCACTAAGTCGTGTCCAACTCTTTGCGACCCCATAGACTGCAGCATGTCTGGCTTCCCTGCCCATCACCATCTCCCAGAGTTTGCTCAAACTCATGTCCATCGAGTTGGTGATGCCATCCAACCATCTCACACTCTGTCACCCCCTTCTCCTCCTGCCTTCAATCTTTCCCAGCATCAGGGTCTTTTCCAACAAGTTGGTTCTTTGCATCAGGTGGCCAAACTATTGGCGCTTCAGCATCAGTCCTTCAAATGAATATTCAGGAATGATTTCCTTTAGGATAGACTGGTTGGATCTCCTTGCAGTCCAAGGGACTCTCAAGAGTCTTCTCAGGACCACAATTTGAAAGCATCATTTCTTTGTTGTTCAGCCTTCTTTATGTTCCAACTCTCACATCTGTACATGACTATTGGAAAAAACACAGCCTTGACTATATGGACTTTTGTTGCCAAAGTGATGTCTCTGCTTTTTAACATGCTATCTAGGTTTGTCAGAGCTTTCCTTCCAAGGAGCAAACATCCTTTTACAATGTATTACAGCATATTAGATCTTTACTACACATAGGACAAGAGTGAACTGAGTAGGGGACAATGTCCTACCTACGTAGACAATATTTATGAGTTATTAGCTAGCCACTCAGAGAAATTGTGTCCTCTTCTCTCTAGGCTCCACAAAAACCAGATATTAATCTCAACTCAGGGTCATGAGCCAAAAGGCATATAGCAAAAGTTCAGACTAGCAAGTTAACTGGGAGGAAGTGACTTAGCCCGTGAGATGGGAATGAGTGGTTTAAGAAAGAAACATAAGACGATGATGTGCTAGTTTGCTAGGGCTGCTATGAAAGCAAAGAACACAGACTGAACTGCTTAGAAGCAGCAACGTGTGATCTGTCCGTTTTACCCAGAACCAGAACCGGAACCCCGGAGTGTTATCAGAGAGACGTTTCGAAAGCACAGACCTGGTTACACCCTCCTCTGTGTCGAGTTCTCCAAAGCCTCCTACCTGTGCCCACAGACTCCTGCTCTGCGATGCTGAGACTCCGTAAGCCGGCCGCTCTCCGCTGGCCAGCACCCCTCCTTTCACGGTACCGTGAAGCTCCCCGGGGTCGGCTCACACCTCCTGGAGCACAGAGTTCTCCTGACTTTGCACGGACGCTCCCTCAACCTAGAACCTGCTTCTCCCTTCTTACCTGGCTGCTTCCCACAGAGGGTCTCTGTTGGGATGTCGCTGTCTCCCGGGAGCTGTCCCTCATCCGAGGGAATGGATTCGCTCTCCCGCCAGTGAGCTCCCTCCCATCCCATCACAGCGCTAATCCCTCTGGGCCAGGATCACCTGTTTGTCTCTGTCCCCCTCACGTCACTGGGACCGCCTTGCAGGCAGGCTCTATGTTCAGTCTGGTTTCTAACAGAGGGCCTGGCCCTGAGTGAACGGTGACCATCACCTGTGGGGTTGAATTGTGTCCGTAGCAGCAGAGACCCCAGACTGGGCTTCCTACCCCTCCACTACCACCCCCTCGGTTGAGGTCCTTGATAACTACCCGCTGTGTGGTTTCCTGTCAAATACATGCTCCGCCCTGGGGCTTGGTCTCCCCCTGGGAGATCATGGCGTGCCCTCTCCAGATCCCCTCTTTTCTGAGCCCACAGATTTTCAGCCTATCTTCAGACTCACAGGGCAGAGAGCTGGTCCCTGTGAGGACCGCCCTTTAACCCCAGACATCATCTGTGGAATTAAACCGTACCAGAGTCCACAGTGCCCTAGGAATTAGACTTCCTCCGCTGCATCTCTGTCTCCTTTGTCTGAATCTTGACCACCGTACTGACCATGTGGACCACCATTTTCTGGCTCACTTTTTCCACCCCACCCCACCTGTCGGCCGACACCCACACCATCCTGGAGAAATCTGATGCAGAAGCCCATCTGTGACATTTTAGATTTTCTGGAAGCCGTATTTCAAAACACGAAGAAGAGGGCTTCCCTGGGGGTAAAGAATCCGCCTGCCAAAGCAGAAGACCCGGGCTCAGCCCCTGATCTGGGAAGATTCCATGCATCTCGGAGCTCCCGAGCCCGATCACAACTGTTGAGCCTGTGAGAGCCCAGGAGCTGCAACCACTGAGCCCACATGCCCGAGAGCCCGCGTGTGCGGCGAGAGAAGCCGAGCACCGTGGCCCCACTCACCGCAGCTGGAGGAAGGGCACGCGGCAGCCAAGACTCACCGCGGCCAAGAGCAAACAGCAAGCAAAATTAAAAAGGAAAAAGAAACCGGCAAAATTAATTTCAATCATATGTTTTGTTTCACACAATATGGCTAAAACGTCATCATTTCAACACGCAATCAATAGTTTTAAAAAATTGTCAGGACCGTATGTGATGTTCTTGTTTTCATACTAAGACTTCACGGTCTGGTCTGCACCCTTTCGCGCACCTCGCTTTGGATTACTGTCAACTCACTCGGTGCCTGGCGGCTACAGGTGGCCAGTGACCGCCGCCCTGGACAGCACAGGACAGGCGGCGGGGTAGTCATAGTAACAGTAACTAGTGGAGACGATGTCCTTGTCACTTGCCCAGGACTCTGCTGAGCCTCTGAGACTTTTCATGCACTAATAAGCTTAAGCTTCACAGCAATCCCGCAAGCTAGAGACTGTTGTTAACCCCATGTTGCAAACAAGGAAACAGTCTCAGAGATTAAAAGACTGTACTTACCACTCGTCCCCCCTGCCCCCTGACCTATGGAACACTTAGTAAGCACAGGATTTGCTAAGTCTGAGAAGTCATATATCAAAAATGCACATAAAGGTTAAAGATGCTGTGGATGATAAAGCAAAAAAGTTTGGATGAGCAAATCCATGTTTTGAAAGTCATCAGAGAGGACAGTCATATACTTCCAAAAGCTACCTCCCTGTGCCATGGCCAAAAAAATGGATGAAAAACACGACAAAGGGTAGCTTTTATTATGTTCTCAGGCTTTGAAAGCTTCAGAAAGAATTAGCTGAGAGAAAGTTCATTTTCAACAGTTTTGACAGATGATTAAAATCAAGCTGGTTTCCTTTTGGTCCCTTCATGGAGCAAACTCTGCCAGCCTCTGGGGCCACTGTTCTTAGCCGGGCACACAGTGGGGGGTGAGGGCAGGTGCTTTCTCACGTGCTGTTTTCAAAGACTTCTCCGGGATGGGCATCTGTGGCTTCCTTCTCAGGTCCTTGAGAACCTAGAGAGATGACTTCCTAGCAACAGGAAGGGGAGACCTGTCCCCTCCCGCAACAGATGGAAGAAAGACCACCTCCCAGCAATAGTCTTGGATAATTACACCTTTCTTTGTGCCACAGTTGAGCCTCTGGGAAATATTTACCTCTTTAACCTTCAGACTTCACTATCCTAATTGAAAAGAACCTATGAAATGTATGAGGATTAAGTTCCATTTCAAGGGACAGAAAATCAAGTAGTGATTTACACAAGTTAGAAAAACAGTTCTCAACCCAAACAGTCTGTGATCAGCAGGGCTTGAGTTTGTCTTATTCTGTGACTTTATCACCCTCCCCAGATGGCTTCTGTCTCGTGGACCAAAATGGCTGCCCAGATCCAGTCATCTCATCACATTCCAGCCAACAAAAGAGGCGAAAGGGCGGGGAAGGAATAAGCCCTCTCTTAAGGACTCTTCCTAAAAGCTGTATATACAGCTTACATAAATGCCATACTGACCAGAGCCAACACAAGGCCATCAAAGCTTCAAGAGAGGATGAGAAATGTGATCTCCGATCTGGTGTGTCTGCAGCAACATGCGAATGTGCCTCTCAGACTTCTGACTGCAGGGATTACAATCACTGGAGGTCCCCAGCTGCTGTGTTCCAAAATCCATCACTGCGCTTGCAGGGAGGTCATGCTTCCCGCAAGCTGCCGCAGCCTGGGTGTATCAGGAATACTGAGGCACCCTTGGTTGTAGTCGCACAACCTCTCTGACGGGGAACACCAGCTAGAGAACTGCATGAACCACCTCTTCCCACGTAACAAATTAAGTCTTCCCTGAAGGCTCGGTGGTAAAGAGTCTGCCTGCAACGCAGGGGATGCAGGAGACCCGAGTTTGATCGCTGGGTCAGGAAAATCTCCTGGAGGAGGGCATGGAAACCCACTCCAGTATTTTTGCCTGGAGAACCCGTGGACAGAGGAGCCCGGCAGGCTACGGTCCATGAGGTCGCCAAGAGTCAAGACTGAAGGGACTTGGCACGCATGCAGTCCAAACTGTGTAGTTCACAAGCATGGCCAGGAGGTGGCAGTCGTGACCAACGAGAAAATCCTGCGGCTCTGCCTCTATCAGCTGTTCATTGCCCGGTGGATGCTTCCTGGACCTAATCTGATTCTTATGAAAGCGATTTCCTTCTTACGAAAACATCAGGCCCAAACAGAAACTAACCTCATCCTGCAGATAAAGACTGTTTGTGCCTCACAAGCTCTCTTAGCTCTAGCCAGACCCTCAGTAAGTACTTTCCCAGCAGCAAGAGGCTGGAACGTCATGGGAAGCTGGGTGGGCGCAGGCCTCTCCCTGAAGCCCCACCGTCTTAGCAGAAGCGGTCCAAAGGGGCGGGCTTCGCAGACTGCCAGACTGATCCCAGCCCCGGGAAGGCCAGCAGCTGGAGGATTCTGCAGGAAATAACAAGAAGCCAGGCGGCTGCTGTGTTGAGGTCACGGTGCTGGTCCCACATCCTGAGTCGTTCACACCAAGTCCTCTCCACCGTAACGCCCGCGTGCCTTCCTCATGCAGGCACAGGTCCAGTGGTCTTTCCCGAGAGGTGATCATTGAATCGGCATCATCGCCACCTCTCTAGCTACAGATCTAGGTCGGCTGCTCAGACAGCGAAGGGCTCTGGGAGGATTGGGAAAGCCATTTAAGGAGTCCAGACCTGACCCGGTGGCCGCCAGTTGAAGATTTCCGGCTGGAGAGGGCAGATGGGGCAGAACACAGAGGAGGTGAACGGGAGCAGACCGAGGGAGCTCTCCGCCGTCCCTGACTCTCAGCGTCCTGTCAATCTTCTCGTGCTTCTCTTAGCAGCTGAGACGAGCAGAGGTGTTTCCTGGGCTCCTTCCTCTGCCTCATCTTTGCCAAAAAGATAGCCCTGTTTCCATTGAGTCCCGAGACTCAAGTGATGGCAGGAGAGCTCGTGGGCAGTGGCATCAGAGGGACCAGGCTTCAGGATCTGGAGATGTAGCAGAAGCCCCCAAACCTCTGTTTCCACGTGGGGGCAAAAGTATTTACCACAGGGGCTACAGTGAGGGTGCAATGAGACCAGACAGACAAGTCCTTAGGACGGCACCTGAGCGGACACGTGCTCCACGAGCTGGGCGCCACAGACCGGGCCGCCTGGGAAGCGGCCACGAGGCGGAGCAAGCTCGCCAGCAGGTACTGATCCAGCCCTGGGGCTCATCCCATGCACGCACGGTTCTATAGACTCTGCACAGGCATGTGCACACAGCCCCCCACACGCACACACACCTGTGCATGCACACACACACACACACACACACACCTGCATGCATACACATACATACTATACACACACCCCCACACCCACACACACGCACACACACACACCAATCCACACACATACACATCCACCTGCATGCATACACATACATACCATACACACACCGCACACCCACGCACACGCACCCACACACACAATCCACACACATACACACCCACCTGCATGCATACACATACATACCATACACAAACACACCCGCACACACACACACACCCATCCACATCCATACACACCCACCTGCATGCATACACATACATACCATACACACATGCCCACATGCCCACACCCCCACACCCACGCACACACACACACCAATCCACTCACATACACACCCACCTGCATGCATACACATACACACACCCGCACACACACACACCCCTGCACACACACACACCCACACACACATACACACCCACCTGCATGCATACACATACATACCATACACACACCCCCACAGCCACGCACACGCACACACATACACCAATCCACACACATACACACCCACCTGCGTGCATACACATACATACCATACACACACCCCCACACCCACGCACATGCACACACACACACAATCTACACACATATGCACCCACCTGTATGCATACACATACACACACCCACACACACACACACCCCTGCACACACACACACCCGCACACACACACACCAATCCACACACATACACACCCACCTGCATGCATACACATACATACCATACACACACCCCCACATCTACGCACACGCACACACACACACCAATCCACACACATACACACCACACCCACACCCACACACCCTTGCACACACACACACCCCTGCACACACACACACCCCTGCACACACACACACACACACACACACTGAGGCACAGAGGGCCCCTGCTCCCTCACCCACACCCAGGTCTGCTCTGAGCTGACTCTCTGCCTCAGCGGTGCGTGCAGGTCTCCCTTTTCCATCTGCGTGGGTCTGCTTCTGGAGGGCCCACCTGGGGGTCAGCCTCCTGGGGTTCTGTCCCTCTGCGGTGGTCCTGACTCTGGCCACCATCCAGGGCCAAGTCCCCTCCATGGGCAGAGTCGAGTCACCTGCTGGCTGATAGAAATGTTTGCTCATGGGATCAGACATCTTGAGGGGATCAGACGTCTTGCAGGATCAGTCACCTTGAGGCCAAGCCCAGGTTCTGCACGTATTAGAACCGCCAGGAAGGGAAGGTGTCCCGCGAGGTTAGGAAGAAGGTGGCCCCTCACAGGAACCTCGCGAGGAGAAGCCCCCCGCCCCTGATAAACACTGCGTTCCGCCTGCCAGCCCAGGCAGGAGCCTGTCCCTCGGAGGAGAACCCAGGGTGCGGCAGGGCCTGTGGGCTCTTCCCGCCAGCATCCGGGGAGAACCGCACGTGTAGAGCTCAGCCTTGGCCCAGGTGGAGTCCAGATGCCCTCCCGTGACAAACGGGGAGGGCAGAAATGGGTTGCCTTGCCCTGTCCACACTGCCAAAGCTCTGAAGAGTGGTCTCCCAGGACCAGGAGCCGCTGCCAGGCCCAGACCTCCTAGTGCAGCTGGACTCGTGTGACAGAACCTGTGAGTCCCGGCCTGCCGCTTCCTACACCCTGAATGTGGTTCTGAAGTTGGTTTGAAATGGGTTTCCCATCAAGACAAGGGGGTTTGGGCTGCACATGTGTAGGACTCCCTAAAGGAGATCAAACCCTTTCTAGGCCTCGTGTGGATACCAGAGGTCGGGTAAAGCCTGAGAAGTTTTGGGGGACCAGACCAAGATCAGAGTTGGGGGGGCAATTGACAAGAGAGGTCAGGGAACGGGGATGGATGCAAGGGGAGGTACACAGAAGCCCGGGGAGATGAGGAAGGATCCCGGAAGCCACTTAGGACTTAGGATCTGCCTCAAGGGCAATGGGGCACCATCTGGAGTTTCTCCCACGGGGAGCCCCCTGACCACAGAGTGAAGCCCTTCTCCCCTCGGGGCTGGAAGGTGGGTGCAAACTCAGCAGGGAGGAGCATGCGCTTAGGAGGAAGGACCTGGGCTCCTCCCCGACGGTGGGCAGGGAGGGGGACCCTGAGATCTCGGCTTCAGTACTGGGGGGCAGAGCAGGGGGAGGGGTTGTTTGTTCAAAAGGCCAACAACCCACCAAATCCGAGGTCGGGGGGCTTGTTTTAGTTCGGGCGGCAGGTGTACACAACTAGGGGAGTCTGCGTTTTGCTTCCTTGGAAATTCCGCCTCCTCCCAGCCTGGAAATTTCCATCAGCCCAGACCCAGCGCCCGTGGGGCCGCGCCAGCACTGAGAGGATGGAGCAAGACAGAAAGAAGGGTCTGTTTTCTGGGAGGCGTTTGTTGTCTCTCCACGTGGACAAAACCAAAGTCCATCGTCCTTCATGCCCGAATAGATTGATTTCCCTGTGTGTCCAGACGAGTCCCGCATGGAACTCCGGGCCTGTGGGAAGTCATTTAAAGTTGAAATATTTTCATGATATCATAGTGTTTTTCTAAAAGGAAAGATACTGCGAATAAATACACCTGCTGCACCCATGATAAGTTTAATTTTTTTTTTCTATTTAACTATATTAGTAAACAAAGGCATTCAAGGACACACGTATCTCTACCTACCGGTCAGTCAGTACAAGAGCAGACAAGCCAGGCTTTCCAACTGAAAACTTTTATCGCAGCCACATCGACTTTGCACAAATGACTGTTCATTCTTCAAAGTGCATGTTTTATAATACGGACATTTTAATTTTTCTCTACATGTATTTTCTTTATTTGTTAATGTCATCTATTTATATATTTTTCATTTGTTTATTTAAGACAAAAGCCGGGATTAACAAAATTGAACCAAAAATACACCCAGAAACATAGCCTTACGGTATCAGAACCTCCTCTCTGAAAAGCAAGAAAGTTCCATAGCTAAATTACGAAAACTTGGTAGGCTTCCATGAGATTGTGAAAATAGTTCCATGGCAAGATGGCTCACATATTTTTCCACGACTAGATTAGAAACAGATTGATGACAATTGAAACAGAAAACATAAATACTGCCATATTTCATGGACTTTGAGACTCCATCAGTGTAAGACACAGGGTTATTTAAATAAAGCACCACACACGAGAAAATGCTGGCTGCTCACGGCGCATGTCACAGTGCTGTCTAAGCACTTAGAATGTTTATTTTAAACATGTTAAAAGAACTCTTGGACCTATTTGAACATAGAATGTTTTAAACCGTGTATCAATCTTCTACATGCATAAAAAGGAAATGTGGCTAAATAAATAGGGTAAAGACCCTGCCTGCCCACGCAGGAGACGTTAAGAACTGCAGGTTCGATCCCTGGGTCGGGAAGATCCCCTGCAGGAGGGCATGGCAACCCACTCCAGGATTCTCGCCTGGAGAATCCCATGCACAGAGGAGCCTGGCGGGCTTCTATCCACGGGGTCAAGACTGAGTGAATGAAGATGCACACACATGTGTGCTAGCACGGCTCACGTCTGCAGAGAGATGAGCTCTGCTCTGTCCTTAGCGGCCACGGCTGGAGTGAGACCGTCCCCCGGCAATGGCAAGTCCAGTCATGGGCAGGCGGCAGCGATGACGCAGCTGATCCCAGGCTGGCCGCTCGGAACGGCTCTCCCCTCCCTTTCCCAGGCTCGCCTCCCACAGCATTCCCCCGGCCACGCCAGGCGAGGGCCCCGCACAGGGCGTGCCAATACCAACCTCTGCCTCCCGGGAACCTCACAAACCTCCTTCCCTGCTGAGACTCGGTTCCAGTCAAAGGTGCGGCTCGGCTGCAGCAGGCAGGAAGCCCAAAGCGTCATTTGAAGCTCAGTACCCACTTGGCTCTGGGAACTTGAGGAATCCCGTGCCTTGGTTTCCCGTCCCCGTGATGAGAACGGTAGCCTCATCTCCTCTGTAGGTGTGTCTGTAGGGCTAAGAATTTGCAAAACATGCCCGCTTTGAACCCTCTGACGGTGGAACAGAGGGATACCACTAAGGCACGGTTATGGGTGACCTTCCAGCTTGACCAATCAGTAAACCATGTCCTATGTTCCCATAGGTGTATATACAGAGAGAATAGCTCTGTCTCTCATTCTCTCTTTCTTGTTCCTGGTGTGTGCAGTTTATTTCCCGTCTGCTTCTGGAAACAGCAGTCCTCCCCAGCACACCATAGCACCCCATCACCCCATCCCATCTCACTCCTGTCTGGCAGGAGAGGAGAAGACCCAGGGCTCAGGTCTGGCAGGTGAGAAGACCCCATTGGCCCAGCCTGCATAAACAGACTCACAGACATAAAGGACAGATTTACGCTTGCCAAGGGGGAGCGGGGAGGGGAAGGGATGGGCTGGGAAGCTGATATTGCAAATGCAAACGGTTACATTCATGGATAAACAGAAGGGTCCTACTATATAGCACAGGGAATGATTTCAGTATCCTGTGATAAACCACCATGGAAAAGACTATCAGAGAAGAATGTCTTCATGTACAACTGAGTCACTGCTATAGGACTGAGATAGGCACAGCACTGCAAATCAACTACACGTCAAGAAAAAATAAAATCATACAAAGAAGACAACCCCTCCCAGGCTGCTTCATCGGCGGCACTGAGAGAACTGCCTCGCCCAGCAGGGACAGGGCTATATTCTTCCCCAGTATTTGCTGTCCTAGCCTAACCTGCCTTCCTCTCCCCTCCCAACACACACGGGAAACAGTTACCCCTTTAAACGCAAAAGGACAATTCTCTGAAATAATCAGCAAAAGTCAAGGATGTGCAGAAGTCGCAGAGGGAGCAAGCAGGGAGAAGCATCAGGAAAATGCAGAAATCCCAAACTTTAAACGATAGCCGTCATGACCTCTTAGAGCCTACACGGAGAGAGGCGTTTGGGACACAAATCCTTCCAGAAGGAGGAATCCAGGCTGGAACCAGGGAGTTCCCGGAGGCGGTGAAGGCAAGGACAAGCCTCTTTCGGGGCCTGCAGACAGAAGTCTGTATGCCTGGAAATTATGAGAGTCCTTTCTCCTTGACACCGAGGGGTTAAACAGGAAAATGTACATGCGGAAGCTTTGAGGGAAAAGGAGGAAGGGAAGGGAGTGCGGTCTGCTTCCTCCCTCTGGGCAAAGAGAAAAAAAGTCTGCATAAAACAATGAGAAGACGGTATCACGATGAGACGTTGTGAGGTGTGTTAGCTGGTGAGCTAGTCCTGCAGGGCCCGGCCTGGAGCTTGATTGACAGTGGAGACACTGCCTGCCTCCTTGCAGCCACTCCTATGGGAAACTGCTGAAAACATCGTGTGTATGTTTATGTGTGAGTTACGTGTGAGTGCTTGAGTGTGCATGTGTGTGATTTTCATGCATACATATGTAATTGTGTGTGCATGTAAGTTGTGTGTACATGTTTTTGCACATGTGTGTATGTGTGATTGTGTGTGCATGTTTATGTATGAGTGTGTGTATGTGTGTTTAGTGTGCATCTGTGTGTGGTTTTGCATGTGTGTGAGTTGTGTGTGTTCTGTACATGTGTGTGACTGTGTGTGCATGTTTGTGTATGAGTGTATGTATGTTTGTGTATGTGTATGTGTGAGTGCTTGCATGTGCATGTGTGTGGTTTTGCACCTGTGTGTGTGAGTTGTGTGCACGTTTTTGCACATGTGTGTGTGTGATTGTGTGTGCTTGTGTGCACACAAGTGTGAAGCCGGCACAGGCTGCTGTGAGGCACACCCACTCCATGCCACCCAGAGCTGCACAAGTCCAGTCTGATCAGGTGGGAGAGCGGCAGAGACAAGAGTAGATGGAAGAAAAATTGTTCCTCTCCCTTCGTCTTCACTCTACTCCTAAAGGCAGGAGCCTTTGGGGTTGAAGACCGTAACCCAGTGTTTCCTAACCTGCATTCAGGGGACAGAGACCTGTGACCCTGTGGGGCCCTCCTCCTTTCCCTCCCCCAGTGGAGAAGCAGATCCTCCCCACCTCCACCCACTCTCCGCCTGCGCACACACCCAAGTGTCCTACCTCCTCTCTTCACCATGGTTACCAGAGCCTCCGCCCTCAACTTCCCTAAATCAAGACTTGGCAGAGAACCCAAGGAAGTGTGCTCCATGTCCTCCCAATGAACTGAAGCTGTGCTCAGCACTGTTTGGATAATACCATCTAACAGAATGCCTGGAAGTTACAGAATATACTCATTAAACACAGCTACCCATTCATAAGCCCTTGAAACATCTTAGATGTCTCAACAAAGACTCTTCTGGGGACAGAGAGCCGGGCGGTGCCTAGGTCCTGCTTAGGGATTAGATTTTGTTTCAGAGACCACTTGCTATACTGTATTGAGACAGTATAGCAAGTTTCAGCAGCTGAATCAGTCCCTCCTGGGGAAAAAAAACAAAAATTTTTGGTGACTCTGTGCCATCTGCCTTGGGCAGGGGAAGGGGGTGGCATGGCTTGCCACCTTCAGCGGGCTACATGCTCAGGCACTGTCTGCTCTGATCCTTGAGCGCTGTGTGCTAAGATGTTTCAGTCGTGTCCAACTCTATGCAACCCTGTGGACTGTAGCCCACCAGGCTCCTCTGTCCATGGGGTTCTCCAGGCAAGAATAATGGAGTGGGTTGCCATGCCCTTCTCCAGGGGATCTTCCCAAGTCAGGGAGAGAACCCGCATGTCTTAGGTCTCCTGCATTAGCAGGCGGGTTCTTTACCACTAGCGCCACCATCAGCCTCGATTCACAAACAAAGCAATGGAGGGTCTTGTATTCAAAAGGGGGAGATCCTTATGTCTGGGACATGTGGATTCCTCTAAAGAACGGCTTTGGTAGGAGTTTCCTGGTGGCCGAGTGGTTAGGATTCCAGGCTTTCACTGATGTGGCCCAGATTCAATCCTTGGTCAGTGATGGAGATCCCACAAGCTGCAAGCCAAAAAATAAAAAAAAGAGAGAAAGGCTTTGGCATTAGGACTCCCCATCGGCCTGGCTGAACCTTCCTTAGACCTGCACTGATGCCTTCCTCCCTCCACTGAGGCCACAACTGCATCTCAACCCAGGGTTCCCCAGCCTTTCTCGGGCCCCTCGGGAGCTCCCCACCTCTCCTCTCAGCTCCTAGATGCTTCCGTTGGTGTTTAGTCGCTCAGTCATGTCCGACTCTTCTGCGACCCCGTGGACTGTAGCCCACCAGGCTCCTCTGTCCATGGGATTTTCCAAGCAAGAATACGGAGGTGGGCTGCCATTTCCTTCTCCAGGGGATCTTGCTGGACCAGGGATCAAACCTGCATCTCTTGCGTCTCCTGCACTGGCCGTGGATTCTTTACCGCTAGTGCCAGCTGGGAAGCCCTCAGATATGGAGCCCCCGACTGAAGAGGTGGAGCTCTGCAACGCCACTGCCAGCTCCACCGTAATCAGAGCTGGGTTAGTTTTCTAAAGCACCCCGAGTAGGTGACTGATGACAAGAGACGTTTATCCTCTTACATTTGTGGAAGTCAGAAGTCCGACATCAGGGTGTGGGCAGGGCCAGGCTCCCTCTCAAACCGACAGGTGACCTCTCCTGGCTTCCTGCTGGCTTCCAGAGGTTCTCCAGGAAGCTCTGGCAGACACACCACCCCAGTCCCCCAGCTTCACGTGGATTTCTCCCTGTGTCTTCACACCGTCTTTCCTCTTGGCAGGCCTTTCCCTGTGGTCAAACTGTCCCTTTTTATAATGGCTCCAGGGGGTCCACCTTCACGCACTGAACTCATCCCGCTGTGGTTAAACTGGCAAAAAATATTATTTCCAAACAAGGTCACATCCACAGGTATGAGGGTTGGGGCTTCAACCTGTCTTCTTTGAGGGGGGAACACAACTCAACTTATATCAGTAACACCCCCGAGAAGGTCATTGCCTAGTAAGTAATTATAAGTAATCACTGGGGAAAGGGAAAGACCCAGATACTATAAGAACTATTGGGTCCAAATTGACCCCTGGAGATCCAAAGTGTCATCATGCCCTCTGTTTAGAATGGGGGCCTCTGGGGCCTGGCAATAAATGAGACCTGGTCAGTGTCCAGCTCACGATGGTCCTGCTTTCTCCACCAACACACCTGTGTGGCCACTTCCTTACAATCATAATGACTGTATTTAGTGGCTGGATTATCTTCAACACTGGGACCCTCATCCCTGGGATAAGTCCTATCGTAGTGGAGGACACCAAACAGAACCTTCTGAAAATATCCTTGTCCAGCAAGGCAGTAGTCCTATTGTAGAGGAAGACACCAAATAGAAACCTCTGAAAATATCCCAGTTCATCAAAGCAGTAAATCAAAAACAATATTGCATTCTGAGAGGGGTGGCAGAAATTTGTATCACCATTAAAGACCTTGGGGGTACAAAGTCATTGTACCAATTCTATCTCCATTTAATGTACTGGTCTGGTCTCTACAGAAGTTGAATAGATCTGAGGGAATGACTATAACCTACAACAAACAAAACAAATAGCCGCTGTTCTCGGGGCTGTGTTGGATTTGGTCCATGATTGACCTGGCAGATGCTTTCTTTTCAATTCCAATCAAGAAAGAGGATTAGAAACAGTTTGCATTTATGTGGTATGGAAAACAGTATTCAATTAGCACTTTGTCCATGGCTATAAGAACTCTCCTATCTTCTTCATAAAATGGTCTGAAGATATGTGGACCACCTGAACATCCTACAGAAAATGATGACATCATGGAGACTGGACAGAAGAAATAACAGGTTCACCTTGGTAAAATACATGCGTTAGAGTGGATGGCAGATAGATCCCATGAAGATTCGGGGCTTACATGTCATTGATATTTTCAGGAGTCCAGTGGCTACAGAATGCCTGAATGTACCCTCCAAGGTAAAATACAAACTTCTGCATCTTATATCCCTTCCCACAAAGAATGAAACAGTGCTGGCTATGCCTCGTTTGATCCTGAAGGCAAAACATTCTACACCTAGAAATACTGCTCCAGCCCATGCACTGGGTGGTACAGAGGACATTAACTCTGCGAGTGGCACCTTCAGGAGGTCCAAACTTCAGTTTACATACACCCACCCCGGGAGCCAAATGATCTGATGGACCCATGAGGCTGGAGGTGTCAGCGGTGGGATAAGACTGCAAGTTAATCACTAAAGGGATGTTGCCTTTAAGCTTAAATTATACATAATGGCTCATCTCTGGGGACCCTGCCTGCCAGGTAATGAGCATTAGGCTAAAATACCTTTGTTCAGCTCACAGGAAACATCCCGATCAGGCCTACTTGTGAACTACTGCAGGAAGGAAGAAATTAGCACATTCCCTCTGGAAGCTGAAAAGAACCAGGAAATGTTTGACTTTATTCCCTCCCCTTTGAGTATCAAAAAGCTTGAATTCTAACTCAGACAGATGGTTCTTCGGGACATGAGTCCACCATCATCTCTATCTACTGCCTTTCCACATAGTCACTCTTCTTACCGCACAACTCCTCTCTTGATATTTTGACCTGTCGCTAAGAGACAGTACAGGCTTGGACTCGCTAACAGCCACAGTGAAAGTGCTACCCAGAGATGAAGGTCTTCCAGGAGGAGACAGGAAGGCACTGCTTCCTCCCGGGTTTTCCTTTGGTTCCCGAGCAGCATCGGCCCGAGTCTCCAGTGATGTGGGATTTCCAGTCCGCGTGCTGTCCTTTGTTGTACAAGCCCCACAGGATCCTCGCCAGCAGGCAACATGCAGGGAGTCCTGAGCTTCAGGGCTGTGTGAGGAGACAGAGGCTGATGAAAGCCCGTTTTTACTCTAAGAAGGGTCTCTCAGGACTTCCGTGGTGGTCCGGTGGAGAAGAATCCACCTGCCAATGCACGGGACACAGGTTCAATCCCAGGTCAGGGGACTAAGCCCGCACGCCGCAACCTCTGAGCCTGCGCTCTGCAGCCCGCAGGCCACAACAAAGGACGCCCGCGCGCTCTCCAGCCGGTGCTCCGGGACAAGAGAAGCCAGCACCGCGAGGAGCCCCAGCTCGGCACCTAGAGCGCAGCCCCTGCTCGCCACAACCACGGGAAACCTGCCTGCAGACACAGAGACCCAGAGCGGCCAAAAGACTGTTTTAACTAAAAAAAAGAAATTGCCTCTCATTCCATCCAAATGAGACATGAGTAGAAATCATAGAGACACACACGGCAGGAGATGCCAGGAGCAGGGGTGTGGGGGTGGGTGGGAAATAGTGTTTGATGGAGACAGAGATTCAGCTGAGAAAGATGAAGCGTTCTGGAGACGACAGAGGTGATGCTTGCACAAAGCACATGTATTTAATATTTACCACTGAACTGTATGCTGAAAATAAATCTGATGGCAAATTTTATGTTATGCATATTTGACCACAATGGAAAATTTTTAAAGAGAACAAAGGGATGAAGCATGTACTGATACACACCATGGCATGGATGACCCGTGAAAACATGATGCTAAAGGGAAAAAAAAAAACCAGTCACAAAGGTCACATATGGTCTGATTCCATTTATAGGAAACCTCCAGAATAGATGAATCCACAGGGACAGAAATCAGCTCAGTGGTTGCTGGGGCTGGGAGGGAGACCGGGGGAAACTTCTAGGGTGATGAAAACATTTTGGACCCAGCCAGGGGTGGTGTTTGCACGCCATTGTGAATGCGCTAAATGCCACGAGACTGCTACTTTGGTGAAGTTGATGTTATGTGAGTTTCACCTCAATGAATTATTATTTTTTAAGTCCAACAAAAATTGCTGACCAAGTCGGTGGGAGTGAAAGGAGTGCTGGGTGCTGAGTTCGGAGGTGGTGTCTGGCCCAGATGCTCCCTGGCCTCTCGGGGATCTTCTCCGGGGACCTCCACCACAGTCTGTGCAGAGACCTTTGGGTCTCTGCAGCTTCCCATTCTCCGAGCCACAAGGCAGTGATTGATCTCCATTTCCGTGGGTTCTCTGTGGTTATCCATATGAGATAGGCCCTGTGTTTGCAGGCAGTCCCAAGGGGCAGAGGCTCGGATCAGAGCAGCTGGGCAGGGAAAGAAAATCCCAGGCCCTGCTGGGTCCAGGGGGAAGTGGGTGGCCTCCGCCTCTCTGTCCACAATCTCCCCTGCCCGGCTCAAGCAGGGGCTTGCAAGAAAGAAAGAAAGGAAATGAAGTAGCTCAGTCATGTCCAAGTCTTTGCGACCCCGTGGACTGCCTGCTAGGCTCCTCTGGCCATGGGATTCTTCAGGCAAGAATACTGGAGTGGGTTGCCATTTCCTTCTCCAGGGGATCTTCCCCACCCAGGGATCGAAGCTGGGTCTCCTGCACTGCAGGCGATTCTTTACCGTCTGAGCCATCCGGGGCTGGCAAACACCTTGCCAAAGTGCCATGCAGGTGCCGCATGTAACCAGACCGGGAGAGGGGAGAGGGCTGGGGCCGGGGAAGATGAGACCCTCCAGGGAAAGGGGGGGGGGGTGGGGCTGCTCTGGGAGCTGGAGGAAGAAGCCAAGGTTCTGAAGGGTGTAGGGAGCAGAAGACCGTAAGCCCAGTTCTAAGAACAACACAAAACAATCCTTTGGTGAGGGAAAGACCGAATGTGCAAGAAAGGGGGTGATGAAGGGTGTTGTGTCGCAGCAGGTAGGCGGTGGGGGATCCTGGATCAGTGGGACAAGTTTGCAGGAAGAGGGGATTAAACAAGTGCTGACTCGAGAGCCCAGGAGAGGCTAGACGACAGGAAACTGAGGGGACCCTTTGGCATCCTTTTCACTCCAAAGCACCACTGCCCAAAAGCCTGCAGGGAGAAGGCTGGTGGTGGGACTGTATGTTATGGGTGGCATCTGCCCAGCAGGGTGGAGCCTACCCAGGAGGGTGGGTCTACCCAGAGGGTGGGGTCCATCCAGGAGGGTGGGGTCTTTCCAGGAGGGTGGAGTCCATGCCGGAGGGTGGGGTCTTTCTAGGAGGGTGGAGTCTACCCAGGAGGGTGGGGTCCATCCCGGAGGGTGGGGTCTACAGATGAGGGTGTGGTGGGAGGTCCTGGGTATGGGGTGGGGGGACCTTGAGCACAGTTGCAGCCCTTGACCTTGGACCCACACTTGGCAGAGACCAGAATAAAGGCAGGAGACAGCTGATGGT
This sequence comes from Cervus elaphus, assembly GCF_910594005.1. Taxonomy (NCBI): domain Eukaryota; kingdom Metazoa; phylum Chordata; class Mammalia; order Artiodactyla; family Cervidae; genus Cervus; species Cervus elaphus. Next base: position 48,536,160 of record NC_057821.1, on the reverse strand, counting down.
GAGAGAGGAACAGTGGCGGGAACAGGTCAAGACCGGAAGTGAGTGAGCGTGAGGGAAGCAGGAGGGTCTGAGTAGGAGGTGGGGTTTCGGGGTCGGGCGCCGTGGGAGCCCGAGCGGGGGCAGCGCCCCTGGGTGGGGTGGGGCGTGTTCCCAGGTCCCCCAGCAGTCCCAGGACACCTTCCTGAGGCTGCAGCTGTACACAGATACTTGGGGAGGAGATTGTTTTTATACTGTAATAAACACATTCCATTGATTCACGTGAAATAGTAAATTTTTTTAATTTAAAAAAGACTTCAAACGCCTTTCTCCTGGCTCCCTCAGGCTCCACCCCAGGTTCACGTCCCTCTGTGGTTTGGTGTGGGAGGAAGAGTATGCACGCTCTGCTGAGGAATCTCTACAATTATGGCCGACATTCCGAGTCTGGATCTCTAGGAAGGGCTGCAGGTTTGATCCCTGGATCGGGACAATCCCCTGGAGAAGAAATGCCAACCCATTTCTTCTAGTATTCTCTCGTTTCTCTAGTGTTCTGACCTGGAGAATTCCACCCGAGGAGCCTGGAGGACTCGAGTCCATGGGGTCGCAAAGTGAGGGGCTGACACTTCTGCTTTCATTTCGTCGCGATTCTACTTTTGCATCATGTGGGGAACATTAAACACTTCTGCTTTCATTTCGTCGCGATTCTACTTTTGCATCATGTGGGGAACATTAAAAATGTCAGTGAAGGTCAATTGCATCTGAATCTCCAGGCACTGATTTTTTTTTTCCATTTCCTAGGATTGACAGTTAGTGCCTCAGATAAACAATTTCAGATGCTTCAGTGTCAGGGTTGGGACAACAGAAGGCGTGGGACCAGCAGCTTGGAATTCAGATGGGCGCCTGCGCTGGGAGCGTGGATAGGGAAGTGAGCCGGGGGAGCTTAGCCTGAAGGAGGGTAGGGGTCATGCAGCAGGTGAGGAGACACGGCGACTTTTTACAACTGTCTACCTTAGCAAAAGGCCCACCAAGTTTTGCAGCTGATGACACGTGCAAGAGTTAGGAAGAAAGTCAGGAAGGAATGGATACCTGCATATGCATAACTGCATTCCTTCACAGTACGCTGAAATGAACACAACACTCAATCACCATGCTCTGTTATCACAGTGAGGGACAGGGAAGCCTGGCGTCCATGGGGTCATAAAGAGCTGGACACGACTGAGCCACTGAACGGCCACAACAGATGCTCTACTATGAAATTGAAAATATAAATATTTATATTTTATCTAATATAGAATTGAAAGTGAAGTGACTCAGTCGTGTCCAACTCTTTGGGACCCCGTGGACTGTAGCCTACCAGGCTCCTCTGTCTGTAGGATTTTCCAGACAGGAGTACTGGAGTGGGTTGACATTTCCTTCTCCAGGGGATCTTCCTAACCCAGGGATCGAACCCAGGTCTCCTGCACTGCAGGCAGACGCTTTACCATCTGAGCCACCAGGGAAACCACAAGTATAAAATACAATTAAATTTCAAAAAAGGAAGAAAGGCAGAAAAGAAGGGAGAAGAAGGGGATGGGGGAGGGAGAGCAGACAATGAAAGCCATCAAATTGTGAAGCTTGTCCTCGACTCCGGCCGATGGCTTCAGGAGACAGAAAGAGGAAATGAAGACAGAACCAGTAAAAGTGCCACGCAGTCTGTTACTCCACCACCCACAGTCACACGGAAATTCAGAGCCGGAGGGCCCCTGACCACCTCACTGCTCCCATGTTATGGGTGAAGAGACCGGGGCACAGAGAGGTCACGTGAGGGGTCACGGCCTCGCTGGGCCTGGAACCCGCAGCTTTGCGCTGAGCCCAGGGCTCCGGGGGGCAGGCTTCCCTAGCACAGGCCACCCCTCCCCACAGGGTGGGTTCTGCTTTCTCATTCACAGGCTGAGGCTGTGAATGTGTGAGGCTGAGACCTAAGGTGGGGCGAGTTAACACTCACTCTCTCATCAGACGCTGTGTCTTTGGAGAGCACCTCCCCTGTAAATATCTCAGCAAGGGTCCGCCCTCTGCAGGCAGGCAGCACGTGACCAGCACCGTTGCTGCTGATTCACTGTTGATGGGCCCGGTGGGTCCATTCTAGGCTGGGGTCTCGCAGCTTCCGGCTTGAGCTGCACCCGCTGCTCGGAGTCTGACCCAAGTCCACGTCTGTGATAGACTTTCCAGGGCTTCATCCGTGGCAGGAAGGTGGCTCCGTGCTGCAGGCCAGCCGACCTTCACCTCCACTGCCTGGCGCTCATTGCTGTCTCAGCCCCGGGGACCTCTCTGTCCTGTTGCCATGGCCACCAGCCTCGCCCCAGGCATCCCAGCACTGCAGTGTTCACAGATTCTGGCTGACATGCAGGCAGAGGCCCAGCAGTTGGAGAAGACACCATCCTCTGAAAGCTGTCCCGAGGCCGTTCCATGGGTCCCTCTGGACTGTTGGCGGAGTCTTTCAATGGTGTCCACTTGGCGGCTGTCTGCGACCAAGGATGGTTCATTTCCCTCTTGCAGCAGCTTCCTGGCCCCTTTAACCGCAATCCTAAAGAAGGCTGTTCCTGGAGCTCAGACGCTGGCTGGTCACTAAACCCTGAAAACCCCACCAGCTGTCCCCGAATCTCCAAGCTCTTGAGAGAGAATGTCCCCCCCCGACAAGAAGTCCGGCCTGGCCCATTCCTGGTGCTTCTGAGTGTCCTGTGACCCAAATCAGCTCTGAGACAGGGGGATCAATGGTGGGCGAGGTAAAGAAGCACACAGTTGGGGCTAGAGGCGTCCGCTCATCACAAGCAAACGAAGGCAAGCCTCCCGCGGGTAACACGGCCTGAGTCGCGGCCGGCCCTGGTGCCCTGCTGGCCCAGTGCTCGTGATCACAGCCGTCCCAAGCAGCGAGGGGCTCCCTGAACACGCACGCTGCCCGGGGCAGGCCGTCTGCACTCGCCTCGTCGGCCCTTGACCCGAATCCTCCACCAAGAACAGGCAGGCGGGAAGCCCTGCAGGTCAGAAAGCATCAGAGAACACTGTTTCCACAATGGACACCCCCACCCCTCCCCTCAGATCGCAAAACCAAGAGACCAGAGCCCCCCACCCCCGACCCCAGGAATGAGCCCCGCAGTCCTGGAGCCCGGCCCAGGGCCGGGGAGCAGGGATGGACTCATAGGTGTTCGTCCCTGTAAGGAGGGGGCAGAGCGGGGCAGGCAGCGGCCAGTTCTGCAGCCCAGCCCGCAGCCGTTCCAGCTACCCAGGGCCCAGGGCCGCCCACCCACTTCCCAGTCCTCAGTTTGAGTGTTCATCTGCCCAGAGGTACTTTGCTGAGAATTGCCCTGCCCTTTGCTGAGGAGGAGCTGAAAAAAAAAGGAACATTCAAATTGAACTGCCTCAGGGAAGCTGGTTCTTTAGAAGCAATGTCCAAAAACTAATCTCTTTCCACTGGGAGAGAGATGATCGTAAATTAGTAACTAGATAAAAATTGAAGAAAGGAGGCTGTGGTTTGAATTTCTTTGTACGTTTTTGTGCTCTCTTGGAATAATTTGTTCAGCTTCTCCTTTAAGTTCGAATGTCTTCACAAAGATTTATGGTTTAATTTTTTAAATTGAAGGACAGTGTGTTTACCTCTAGAACTGGCAAAGCAAACCTCAAGTTCAAGCCTTAATATTCAAACTCCATGGCCAGGCCCAAGTTCCCGTTAGACCATCAGTACCACCAACTTTTCAACAACATCCCAGGGATTTCCTGGTGGTTGAGTGGTTAAGGCTCCTCACTTCCAAGGCAGGGGGCTTGGGTTCAATCCCTGGTTGGGAAACTAAGGTTCCACATGATGTGTGGTCCAGGAAAAAAAAAAAAAAATCCCGTAAAAGCAGGGAACAAAGTCGGTGGGTCTGGGGGCTGAAAAGGCCAGTGTTCAGAGGCAACCGTCACACATCCCAGGAGAGTCTGCACACACCCATCCTTCCTCCCATCATCCCTCCCCACCCAGCACCCCCATCACGCCCATTTGTTCAAATGATTCCCAGGGTCTGCGGAGAATGTTTAGAGGATCAGGAGGCTGGCCAGGGTCCAGCAGGAAGAAGCCTCACACGTGGAGAACAAACTGGACTGAACTAGCTCCGGAAGTCACCGGCATGCTATGGAGACACGCCGTCTCCTGAGAGACAGTTGGAGACTCCTTGCACGGCAGCAGATAGGCCTCTCACGCACGCTTCGCCCCGCACGCACACGACTGCTGTCTGGCCCTCGCTGGTTCACAGGCCCCGTGTGTCCCGAGGCATGGCCGCTCCCAGACCCGCCCGCGGCTGAGGTGGGATGAGCAGTGGTTTCCAGCCGGGCTGGGCTGCGTGTGGTGACTCACGGAAGCCTCTGGGTGGGGAGATGGGACCCAGATCCCCTTCGTGAAGCCGTGTCCCCGTGAGAACGGGCGTGGGGGGGAAGCTCTGCAAGCGTGCGTGTGTCCTCCGCCGTGTCAGTCCTGTTTGCGACCCTGTGGACCACAGCCTCTGCCAGGCTCCTCTGTCCTTGGAATTTTCCAGGCAAGAATTCTGGAGCAGGTTGCATTTCCTCCTCCAGGAGATCTTCCTGAGTCCGCCAGGCTCCTCTGTCCATGGGGATTCTCCAGGCAAGAAGACTGGAGTGGGTTCCCATTTCCTCCTCCGGGGATCTTCCCGACCCAGGGATCGAACCCGAGTCTGTTATGTCTACTTGCCTTGGTAGGAGGGTTCTTTACCACTAGCGTCACCAGGGGAGGCTGGCCACCTCCCAAAGAGACCAGGGGAAACTCCAAATTGTTTTGTTTTTTTTTTTTTACTGGGTTTCAAGTATTTGGAGGGCTTATGTGCCTCTGGCAGCTGCTGACTTCCTGAGCCTTAAACAAAATAAGAAGAGTCTTGGCGCGTGGTGTGGGGTTCGGGAGATGTGGGTTCGGACGTGGCCCCTAGTCCCCCACCTTCTCCAGGCCTTCACCTTGGGGACAAGCTGCGGCTGCGGCTGCTCCTGCTGCTGTCTGAGGCTCAGAGGAGAGGCAGGCGGGGTGGTCCTGCCCCAGGGGAGGCTCTGGGGGAGCCTGCTTGGGGCCAGGGCACAGATACGTCTTCTGTGTCCGTCACCCCGTGGTCACTCGGTACGTGTTGGTCCTGTCCCCCTCTTTCCCCAGGTGAGTAGCCACTGTAGAACTGGTTCCATCAGCTCCACCTCTCAGCCAAGCCCCACACATTGCTTCTCAGAGACACCAGGTCCCCTGCACGAGGTGACTCCGGGGGCATCTGCAGAACAGGTTTCCAGCCCTGCTGTGTCTCTAGCTGTTGGGGCAGCTTGGTATGGGGAGGTTACAGTCCCTCTCCTCTCCTGCTGACCCTCCACTTCCCCATATTTAGTTAGACGTTGAGCTTCTCTCCATGAACCTGGACAGTCGATGATCAGCAGGGTTTGAGTTTGTCTTAATTTGTGGCTTCATCACCCTTCCCAGACAGCTTCTGTCTCATGGCCCCAGATAGCTCTCCAGATCCAGCCATCTCATCATATTCTAGATGAACCACATCCATCGTCATAAACCATTTTGTAATATTGAAGACTTTCCTCATGAGAAATCCTTCCCAGAGGCCCGATTGAATTAAAAAAAACTCAGGGGAGGGAACGAAGGTCTGCTCAGTTTCCCAGCCCACCTGCTCTTGATGGTCAAGCCGAAGGCAGCCCCTGGGGTTCCCTGGAGCATATTTAGAGAACTGCAAGGCTATGTTCTAAATCTGACATTCTGCAGCTCTAAGTGTTTTCCGGATCACTTGGGCTCATTTCTGAGCCTCAGCTCAAGGCTGATGTGTAACACGTATCAGGAAGAAGAAGACCAGACGCCCTTCCACATCCAGCTCTGCACATCTGTCACCCGGGAGAAGCCACTTGGAAGTGAATTCCTATTAATTAACTGATCTCAGTTAGAGACTCAGCAGCTTTGGGGGAGGGGAGAGCATAGGAAAAAGAAATACGAGAAAATAATGTACCCTTATCCTGAAAAGAGTGTCCAGTGAACATAAACCAATCAGCGGAGGCTGCAGGAATAGGACCTGCGATAAATTAGTGTGAGCCACCGGGGGTGAGGGGAGGGGGCAGGAGATCAAACTCCTCGTCCGGGTCTGCATTGAGTACTGACCTCGAGCAGATCGTGCCTGTGCTTCACTGACCTCCCGGGTAGGGCTAGACCAGGCTTAAACTTCTGCGGGATTTTTCCAGCCGTAAACTTCTGTGAGTCTCAGGAGTGCAGGCACTTGAGAATGTTGACAACAAGATTGCCCAACTGGGACTTCCCTGGTGGTCCAGCGTTTAAGACTCCACTCTCAGTGCAGGGCGTGTGGGTTTGACCCCTGGTCAGGGGACTACGTTCCCACAAGCTGCTTCGCCTAAAACGTGTTTCTAAGTCATCAGGAGCCCAGGTCCCTTCTAGCTCTGGGTGCTCCCATCCTCGGGCTCAGGCGCCTTTTCTCACGGTTTCCAGAGCCCTTAGTGGTCCTGGGTCCACACCCAGACCTGCAGGACGGCCTCACGGGTCGTCAGCCTGTGCCGTTTCACAGGGCCCCGCACTGGGCTTCAGGCTTTGCTGTCACCATCGTGAAATCTTCAGTACTTTTGCCTTTGAATTTGGGTTTTGAGGGACTTCCCTGTGGTCTGGTGGTTAAGACTTCTTCGCCTTTCAATGTAGGGAGTGCTGGTTCGATCCCTGATTGGGGAGCTAAGATCCCACATGCCTTGGTGCCAAAAAAAAAAAAACAAAAAAAAAAACATAAAGCATGAATTTGGGTTTTGTGAGTGGAGTCCTAGGGACAATGAGACGTGCATGTGAGCAGAGGAGGAGTGTGCAATGCGGGGTCCTCCCTTCCCTGCAGCCCCATTCACAGGCCCTTACCCCTGACGTCATGAACACAGAATCCCGGGGGGCACACACACCCGGGAGTCCCCTGGGATTCAAGCATAATACACCTGCCCTGAGTAGCTGGGGGTGCAGTCAGCCCCTAGAGGCCATGATTCCATCCAAACTGGCTTTAAACTGGCTTTAAACACAGGAAGACCGAAGAGTTCTACGAAAGCACGGAAGCCCAAGAAACTCTGTCCTATTCTCTCACTCGTGTTACTTCCCTGCATCAGCCAAGCACTTACTCTGAAAATGACATGGACGGAAAAACAGAAGTGGCTGGCTTAACACACCGGTGTGGATTATTCCAGAAGGAAACCAGTAGAACTCAAGCCTGTAACTCTGAAAGTCGCAATTTTTTGCCTTGTTCCTGCGCGTTGATTTTTTTCCCCTTCTTCTATCAACACAGCAGCAGGCAACCATCTAAGTCGCGTGCAGTGGCCGCTCTCGCTGTGGATGTCTGCCCAGAACTCTGTCATCTTCCTGGACACTGGCCCCTCTGGCTTTCTTTCCTTGGCTGTCACGTGAGCCCCAAAGTTTGGTGTTTGCTCCCCTAAAGCTACAAGTCCCCAACTTCTCCAGTTCCTCCGAGAGCATTTTGAGAAGAAAAGAGGGGACATCTATCCCAGAGCTTATTTTTCACTGTACACCCCTTTTCGTACTTAAATGTCTTAGCATGTGTCTACAGGATCTAGAAAACGGGTCTGTTATCTATAGTTTTGTGTGTGTTTAGTCGCTGAGTCGTGTCCAACTCTTTGTGACCCCATGGACCGTAGCCTGCCAGGCTCCTCTGTCCATGGGATACTCCAGGCCAGAATACTGGGGTGGGTAGCCATTGCCCTCCTCCAGGGGATCTTCCCAAACCCAGGGGTCGAACCCAGGTCTCCTGAATTACAGGACGATTCTTTACCGACTGAGCCACCAGGGAAGACCCTGTCTGACTCTTTGTGACCTCAGGGGATGAAGGACAGGGAAGCCTGGCTCCTTGCAGTCCATAGGGTCAAAAAGAGTTGGACACAACTTGGCGATGGAACAAAGACAACGAAATCTGTATTTTTACAATCACCTATTCTCAATTGTTTCAGAAAGCAAAATAAAACAAACAAAACAACTCAAACCTCTTTCATGAATATCAAAGGGAAAAAAGGGAGCTATCATCCCTCCCAGGAAAAAAAAAAAAAAAAAAACTTCTCAAAGAATGGGATCAAAAATGCCAGGGTCCGTCATCATTTCTTTCATGAGGATAACTGGCAACCCACAGCTCCCCTGAGGGGACGACAGAGGATGAGAAGGTTGGATGGCATCACCAAGTCAACGGACATGAGTTTGAGTAAGCTCCGGGAGAGGTTGAAGGACAGCAAGGCGTGCTGCAGCTCACGGGGTCACAGACTCGGACACAGCTGAGCAACTGAACCACAACAACGACACAACTCCGCTGATCCCAGAGTGGAAGCAAGTTCTGCAGCGTTACTCTGCCGGGAAATGGAGGCCTCGCCCTGGCCAGCCTTCCCGTCTCCCCGCGCCCTGCTCGGCAGCCGCTTCTCAGTTTGTGGGGATGGGAAGCCAGGCACGCATGCATGCAGGGAGCACGGCTGGGCGTGGAAGGCGGAGCGCCGCGGTTTCTTCTTCCTTATTCCTGCTATGCCTCAGCAGCTCCACACCTACTCGTGCACAGACTTGTTAGAGAATAAAAGCTGTCAGGGCCAGAAAAGAGCTGAGGGTGCTTATTTCCACCCCGAGGAGACTGGCACTCCCAGGGACACGCGGCAGGTGCGTGCAGAGCCAGGACCCAGGCTGCGTGCTCCAGGCCAAGTTCTGTCCCGACAACAATATCCAGCTCCCCAGAGCCACCCCTCACATATGTGCCCAAGACCAACTTTTGTCCTGAAACAAGAAACAACCAATTATATTTCCACACTGCAGCTCATAAAATGTAGAGACAGAACTTTTCTGTAAGCAACCACCTCCGTCACTAAAGCCAAGGGCCTGGTTTCCTTCTGTGTCTTGGATGAGATCGGAGAGCGCACTAGAAGCGGTGCTGTCGGCAGACGACTCCCCTGGCCCCGGCAGCGCTGATGCTGGGGGCAGGACGGTCCCTGTTGGGGGCTGCCCCGGGCTTGCTGGTCGGGGCAGCAGCCCTGACCTCGGCCTGCTGGGCTCTGGCCGTACCTCCACCCGTGGGCTGTGATGACCAGAAGTGTCTCCAGACGTTGCCAGGGGTCTCTCCAGGGGCAAGGTTGCCCCCAATTAGGAACCACTGATAAAAGGAAACTCGATTATTCGGTTGTCTCTTGTTGTGGAATCACTCACTCGTATCCGACTCTTTGCGGCCACACCAGGCTCCCCAGACCATGGGAATTCCCAGGCAAAAATACTGGAGTGGGTCGCTATTTCCTTCTTCAGGGAAACTTCTCGACCCAGGGATCGAACCCACGCCTCCTGCATGGGCAGGCGGATTCTTTACCCTAGAGCTACCAGGGAAGCCCTGATCAAAAGAGAACTAGATTATTTGGTCATCACTAGGAAACCCTTACCGACAAAAACCAACCCAGTCGTTCACGGTTACTTCGGCTTCGTAGTCAAATTATACAGGAAACCGGGAGAGGCAGAGGCATGCCTCCGTGCTGGTTTGTGTTTCCACGTGTCCTGCGGAGCCGAGAGCGGGAGAGCACCCTGCCCCTTCCCCTTCGAGCCGATGGGAAGGCAACTGTGGTTGTTCATGGCAGAGCCGCAGTGCCTTAGAGGCTCTTAGCTTCTGGCTTTGGAGTCAGAACAGGCTCAGACTCACGTGACTCGGGACAAGTACGTGTGTGTGTGTGTCTGTGTGTGTGTGTGTCTGTGTGTGTGTGTCTGTGTGTGTGTGTGTGTCTGTGTGTGTGTGTGTGTCTGTGTGTGTGTGTCTGCGTGTGTGTGTCTGTGTGTGTGTGTCTGTGTGTGTGTGTGTGTCTGTGTGTGTGTGTGTGTGTCTGTGTGTGTGTGTGTCTGTGTGTGTGTGTCTGTGTGTGTGTGTGTGTCTGTGTGTGTGTCTGTGTGTGTGTGTGTCTGTGTGTGTGTCTGTGTGTGTGTGTCTGTGTGTGTGTGTGTCTGTGTGTGTGTCTGTGTGTGTGTGTGTGTCTGTGTGTGTCTGCGTGTGTGTGTCTGCGTGTGTGTGTCTGTGTGTGTGTGTCTGTGTGTGTGTGTGTGTCTGTGTGTGTGTGTCTGTGTGTGTGTGTCTGTGTGTGTGTGTGTCTGTGTGTGTGTGTGTCTGTGTGTGTGTCTGTGTGTGTGTGTCTGTGTGTGTGTCTGTGTGTGTGTGTCTGTGTGTGTGTGTGTGTCTGTGTGTGTGTGTGTGTCTGTGTGTGTGTGTCTGTGTGTGTGTGTGTCTGTGTGTGTGTCTGTGTGTATGTGTCTGTGTGTGTGTGTGTCTGTGTGTGTGTCTGTGTGTGTGTGTCTGTGTGTGTGTGTGTCTGTGTGTGTGTGTGTCTGTGTGTGTGTGTGTGTCTGTGTGTGTGTGTCTGCGTGTGTGTGTCTGTGTGTGTGTGTGTCTGCGTGTGTGTGTCTGTGTGTGTGTGTCTGTGTGTGTGTGTCTGCGTGTGTGTGTCTGTGTGTGTGTGTGTCTGTGTGTGTGTGTCCGTGTGTGTGTGTGTCCGTGTCTGTGTGTGTCTGAGTGTCTGTGTGTGTGTGTGTGTCTGTGTGTGTGTGTCTGTGTGTGTGTGTCTGCGTGTGTGTGTCTGCGTGTGTGTCTGTGTGTGTGTGTCTGTGTGTGTGTGTCTGTGTGTGTGTGTGTGTGTGTGTGTCTGTGTGTGTGTTTGTTTGTGTGTGTGTGTGTCTGTGTGTGTGTGTCTGTGTGTGTGTGTGTGTCTGTGTCTGTGTGTGTCTGTGTCTGTGTGTGTCTGTGTGTGTGTGTTTTAACCCTAACAGCAGCAACGACGACCAAACAGTGTACAAACAGTGCCCAGATACTGATTATAAAAACCAAATGATACAGAAGGAGTACACCCTCACTGGAAGTGAAAAGTCCCCCTCCATCTCACTCCTTTCCCCTTGGGTAATATCCAGTTATCATTTTATTGCATTTTTTCCCCTGAATCCTTCCCCTGCATTTACAGAGATGGGGAGATGGTTAAAATTTTATTATTTTTAATGTAATTCTAGGCTTATTTTTCTGTGACCTACTTTTAAAGTATTCCAAGTCAGTACACGTGACATTCTTTTTTGACTCTAAATTCATATTAACTTCATTGAGTATAACTGGCGTGCAGTGAGACGCTCCTGCGTGACAAGTATACATGTGTGTAACTGCGATCCCAGTCGAGGCCAAAGCGTTTCAATCCCTCAGAAAAGACTTCCGCGGGGCCCCTTCCCTGTCACTCGTCTCCTTGCTCGGTCCTGGACAACCCCGGACCTGCTTTCTGTCACTGTGGATGAGATTTGTCTTTCCAAGAGTTTGATATAAACAAAATCCTGTCGTATCCCGCATGTCCTTCGGGTGCCTGGCTTTTTTCTCTCGATACGCTGCCTTTGCAGTTCAGCCACAGGGGTTACACAGCTCAGCAGTTCGGAGGTTTTTTATTGCAAGGGAGTAACTCACGGCGCGAATACCCCAACTCATTTACCCCTTCACCTATGGATGGACACAGGCTTCCCAGGTGGCCCCAGTGGTAAAGAACCCTCCTGCCGATGCAAGAGACGTAAGAGATGCAGGTTCCATCTCTGATTTGGAAGGTCCCCTGGAGGAGGGCATGGCAACCCACCCCAGTGTTCTTGCCTGGAGAATCCCATGGACAGAGGAGCCTGGGGGCTACAGTCCACCGGGTCGCAGAGAGTCGGACACGGCTGAGATGCTGAGCATGCACTCCTGGATGGAGAGCTGGGCTGTGTCCACTTTGAGGCTGCAGTGAATAGAACTGCTGTGAGGACCAGTGGTTAAGTGTCTATGTGGACAGGTCTTCATTTCTTCTCAAGGGAATGAATTCCTCAGAGAGCAAATGAGCAGCAAACCCTACTCTTAGGGTAAGTGTATGTTTATCTTTGTTAAAAAGGAAAGCCAAACTGTTGTCAGAGGCGGTGGTTCCGATTCGTGTTCCACCAGCTGAGTGTGAATGGGCACACCAGTTGTTCCGTATCCTGCCAAGTGTTGGGGTTAGGACGGAACACGTGAATTTGGGGGGTGGGGGGTGTACACATCCAGCCCATAGCAGTGGGTCTTATCTAAGTCCCGGGGGAGAGTGCTTTCTGTAGGAAGTCCTGCCCCAGAACACTCAGCGTGGGAGGGCGCGGTCACAGAGTCGGGAGGATGAAGCTTCGCTGCTGTCTGGGGAACGCGGGGTCCATCTAGAGCTCAGCGCTGTCTCCAGGACCCCACCCCCTTACTTGCTCCGCGCCCCTGAAGCTTCCCCGGGCTGATGGGGGCCATGGTGGGAAAGCACCTGTGAAAAGGCGGGGAGGGGCCCGCAGAGCTCCCGGGAAGAGCCCGTGGAAGGGAGCCACACAGAGAAGCAGAGAAAGTAAGTGAGGAAGGGGAGTGGGGAGGAGCGGGGGGAAGGGGGCATGTGGTGTGAGGTCACCAAGGGGAGAGAGGAAGGGGACAGCCAAGCCGCAGGACAATGGACAATACGAGAGGAGAGATTCCGTCCATCTTGGAAGGCCCAGAACCAGAGGAAGGTGGGTCTGGAAGTTTCCACTGTGTTGTTCCCTGTAATGCCCAATCACACACACACACACACACACAAAGTGTTAGTTGCTCAGCCGTGTCCACTCTTTGCAATCCCATGGACCGTAGCCCACCAGGCTCCTCTGTCTATGGGATTCTCCAGGCGAGAATCCTGGAGTGAGTAGCCATTCTCTTCTCCAAGGGATCTTCCTGGACCAGGGATCAAACGGGGGTCTCCTGCATTGCAGGTAGATACTTTACCGTCTGAACCACCAGGAAAGCCCCCACCTCATCACAGTTCCTCTGAACTGTCCAGCAAATGTATTCCTTATTGTCCAAGACCAGTGGCATCTAATCTGTGACCCTGGCCTGGTAAGTCAGGAAGCAGGGGGAGCAGGAAGGCTTGTCTGGGCAGGGATGCGGGCAGTCTTTCACCTGCCAGGTACCTGGCTGCATACCCCGTTTCCCTTGCAGACTGGAGGCTCTTTGAAGGAAGGCCCCCATCCATTTTGTGTGTCCCCTGCTAGACAGCAGAGGCTTATATACAAGTGATTCCTGGATCCCCTTGAAAATCCTATAAACAGTCACTTACAAATCAACCCAAACCTTGTTTTGCACCTACTTGTGTTTTCAACTTGCACCGCCTCTCGGGGGCGCTAAAGTCCCAATTCTTCCATTCCCCTATGTCTTGACCAGCCAGGAGCTGCGTGACCATCTGAGCTCTTCTGTGCTGTGAGCAACGGGATCAGAGTGTTGCAAGAGAAAGTTGACCAGGCCCGCTGCTTACCCAGAGGACCCAGATCAGGGGGTTGGAGGAGGCACAGAGCCAGGCCAGGGGCCGCCCAAGAGCCCAGCAGGGTCAGGCTCTGGGTCTGGGGCCCTGGACTGGTTAGCATGTGCCCTGGTCCCCCCAGCAGCATGCTTTGATGCTCTGAATTTAGTTCTATTTTGGGCATCTGTTGGGAAATGAGCTAAGTGCCAAGAAGAGCAATCTGGGGTTTGAGGGCAGCAGGGCTGACAGAGAGGAAATGCCAGCCAGTTCTCCCCGCTGTCCCCTCCCCGCCGCCACCTCCTAGGGGAGCACAGTGGTGAGGGGGCGTCTGGGTGAAATCTCAGCTGCCTTGCTCAGCCATGCAAGTGGGGGCAGCCAAGCAGAGGCCTGGAAACGGCTCAGAAGGAGAGAGGAAAGCCAGCCCCAGTATGGGAGTGTGTTTTCTCTCTGGGCGATGCTGGAGGTGTGCAGAGTGAGCGCTCACGACTGGCGGTGACCCGGTCAGGAGCCAGGAGTGGACCAATGCCCTTCTCAGGGGGGCCACGGCTCAGCGTCAGGAGGAGTTTCCGCCCCGCACAGAAGAGCCTTTACAGCTCTGCTGGCCTCCAACCCAGACCAGCCCAGGGCGCAGACAGTTTCAGGACCCATTTCTGCCCTACTAAAGCCAACTGCCAACCTCCCTAAGGAGATCTGAACTTCCAACTTTGTGAACCACGGTAGGAAAAAAAAAGCCCGGAAAAGCAAACGCACTTCGAACAGAAGGTCTTCCATCTGCTAACATCCCCACATCCTCCCACTGAAAAACGACTCTCCCAGGCACTCATCTTCCAGCAAAAACATCGTGTTGTCTCTTTAAAACTCAAGCCAGCAGAGCCAGCAGAGCAGGAAGAGTGAGAGGGGACCTTCCTTGACGTGAACTTCCTCGTGGTGGCCGCTGTGAGGATTAAACAACTGTACTGCAGCCCCAGAGGAAGCTCTGTGTCCCCCTGAGAACGGAGGTCAACGATATGCTGAAATCAGTTTAATGAAAACACCCGTGACACTCACCCCGTCCAAAAACGTTTTCATTAACATGCAGCTAAGCCGATGTGCTTGGGTCAGCAAACACTGCACAACCCCAGCGCGTGCAGAGGGACCTCTTTCTCCAGTTAGCTTCAGGGTGTGCGTTAGGGAGCTTGCCTGGCCCTGGCGTCTCCCTGCGTACCGGCAACACTGCAGAGTTGCACGCGCCCAGGTCCCGCTGCAGGAGCTGCCTGCCTGGGAGGTGGTTTGCAAACAGAGGCATCCTCGGCTGCCACTTCCTGCCCTGCCCGGGTGCCCCTCACACACAGGGCTCGTGTGGCTGTTGAGGTAAAGCAGAGGTCCTAGGAGAGATCCGGGGAAAGCCACTGTGCTGCAAACGGAGCCCTAGATTCTGGGCTTCGTCTTCTTTAAGAAAGACATCGTGTATGTTGTTTAAGGGCTTCCCAAGTGGCATTAGTGGTAAAGAAACCCCCCCCCCACCCCGCCAATGCAGGAGACTTAAGAGACATGGGTTCGATCCCTGGGTCTGGAAGATCCCCTGGAGATCCCTGGGTCTGGAAGATCCCCTGGAGAAGGAAATGGCAACCCCCTCCAAGAATTCCATTGACAGAGGATCCTGGCAGGCTACAGTCCATGGGATCACAAAGAGTCAGACATGATTGAAATGACTTAGGATGGATGGATGATGTTGTTTAAAGTAAATAAAATAATGAGGAGATGAGGAAGAAGAAAGGAAAATAATTTTCAAAAGACAACCTTGAATTCCCTGAAAAGAGCAGCTCTTGGTGTCTAGAAAGGACGTCATCTACACCTTATCTGTGGACAGAGAGGTCTACTTGTTGGGAGAACATCGTCTCCCCAGACACACCTATCCCGCGAGCAGAGTGGGCAGCTGCAGGGAACCAAGAACTGATGCGCTGGCTGACCCCTTCAGCCAGCACTCTGTGACCAGGAGCTTGTCCCCAAGGCCGGCGATCACTAAGGAGGTTGATCCATTTCCAAGTAACATGCTCTTCCTCCTTTCTGGGACAGGCCCCATGTTCTCAGCTTAACGCATCATATTTTCCATGTCCCAGGATGGGACTGTTGTCCTGGCATCCAGCACACCCAGCGGACTTAGAGACTCTTGTTTCCTGCTGATGCCTGAGAAAAACAGGCACCATGGAGGAGCAAGGTCAGGAGGCAGCAGGGTCAGAGCCCTGGGAATTCCCAAGGATCCCTCAGCTTTGACATCTCTGCATCTTTGGGGCCAGAGTACCAGCGGTCAGCTCCTTACTAAACAGACAGGGTTGGGGAAGGATCCACGTGTGAGGGCTGCACGGCTTCTCCAAACTCCGTTTTAAACAGCTCTGAGCATCTAACTCTGTCTGTAACACACGCTGATGACACAATGGCCAGAGCCAGTTTGAGACCGTCTTTCTCATCCTCCATTGAACAGATGCACTGCAAAACGCACAAAGGTGGCAAAAGCAAGCAATAGTCTTAAAGCACCAACCAAGCAGACAAAAGCCTTCCTAGGATCTGGCAACCAGCAAGCACACGGCAGGCAGAATGTGTGCCTTGCTTGGGTTTCAAGGCTCCTGGTCACAGGACCACGCAGAAAACAAGCCTTCTCTGTAGAGGCTGGATGGGTACGAGAAGCACCCAGAGGTCACTGATGTAGGAAGTGAGGTCTCACCATCTCCAGGGAAGGGGGCCCAGGGAAGGGTATTTTTTTGTAGGAGCCCCTGGCTCTGCCTGCAATGCAGGAGACACAGGAGATGCAGGTTCAATCCCTGAGTCGGGAAGATCCCCTGGAGGAGGAAATGGCAACCCACTCCAGTATTCTTGCCTGGAGAATCCCACGGACAGAGGAGCCTGGAGGGCTGCAGTCCATGGGGTCGCAGAGAGTCAGACACGAGGGGGCACACAGCACCCTGGCCCCAGGCTGGAGGAGGGCGTCCAGGGAACTCTCACAGTTTCACTTTCCGACGTGGATCAGGCCATCCAGACAAACTCGGGAACTCAGGTGGAGCTGGACGAAGGCAGTGAGGCCAGAGCCCCAGCACCAGAAAAGAAGGCCAAGGGTCCAGAAAGACGAGAAAAGAATCAGTTTACCTAACATCGAAACCAACAGGGAGGGAGTCTGGTTCCCATCTGAAGCGGTTCCATGCAATTCATTCACTCCTTCACTCACTCTTTTCTCCTACCAATGTCTACAAACGTTTCTGGAAGTGCCCTGTCTGCAAACCTAGGCGGGAGAGGTAGAGAGGGCAGGGAGGGGCCCTACAGAGACCGAGGGAGGGGACAAACACTTGGTCACCGGCATTCTAAGCCCTGGCTTCCAGGCCCTGAAAAGTACTTTTCACTGACTGATGAGAATAAAGATTCACATGGATGCTCAGGAAAGTTCCTGGTCCTAGCAGTTAAGAAGCCCACTCTGGTGGGAAGATGCTCTCCCACAAGTTGGCCCCGCGTCAGCGGCAGGCCCCTTGCTGGCCTCAGCATTTCCTTTGTCCCTCAGGCTGGTCCTCAGGTTCTGACAAGTGTACGAATTTTCCCTAAATTTTCACGAAGCACAAAAGCTTCTTTTGTGCCGTGGAACTGTGTGGAGGGTTTGGTTTCTTGCCCGTGGCTTGTGGCCACTCACACTCACCTCCTAGGCTGGTCAAAGGGTAGGGGACTCCCTACCATCCCCCTGCCCTCATCCACCCATGCAAGGAGGCCATAGGGGGATGTAGGGAAATGCCCTGGAGCTAAACTCAAGAGACCTGTGAGTAACCACCTGTCCTGCCGCCTGCTGCCTCATTCTCACTGCTCTGGGGGAAAAGCAAGGGGGGAGGAACTGGTCCAGACTGGGGTTTCTCCACCTCGGCGTTACTGACATCTTGGGAGAGATGGTCCTCTGTTGGGGATGGGGCGTGGGGGATATCTGTGCACTGTGTGCGCGATGTTTTGCACCATCCCTGTCTCCACCCAGCAGCAGCCAGCAGCATCCCCTCCAGGTGTGACAACCCCCAAGATCCACGAACACTGATAAATGCCCCCCCAGGCGGGAGGCGAATTTTCCCAGGAGACCCACCGGTCCGAACCAGCGCTGTCTAATCCAGAAACCATCCAGGGCCCCTGAGCAAGCGAAACGTGGCTAGTCCAAACCGGCACGTGCTGTAAGCATAAACTGTATCCTGGGTCTCAAATGTTTACATGGAAAACAAAAAAAATGTAAACCAGGTCAGGAATATTTTTATATGATTATGTTACATTTTTACTGGTTACAGTAATAGGATTCTTAATCCATTGAGTTATATAAAATAAAATGTAAGAATTGATTTTACCTCCCTTTTTTTTTTTCACTTTGAATAACGTGGCCTCCTAACACGTTGAAATAACATCTGTGGCTCAGCTGGTGGGGCATTAGATTTCCACCGCTCAGCACAGGTCCAGACGCTGCCCACTGAGGTCCTCCCTGAGCAGGTCCAGATTCCCTGGGAGTGAGTCGCTGCCACACCAGCAGAGCAAGCACTTGTCAGGACTCTCCACCCCGGCGATGGATCTGGCAGCTGAGGCATGACAGGGCGGACACAGAATCATCAGAAAGTCCCCGATGCTCGCGCCCAGGTTTCTTCTCAGTGAGAAACGCAGCACAATCTGCAGCGTCAGCATTTAGAGGCGATGCCCCCCCAATATCCCACCAAGGAGGCAGCCCCAGCTGCCAACAGCCTGCTTGGGTCTGATGGAAGCCACAGCCCCTGGACACCCCACGCAGGAGCCCGGGAAACTTCCCACTCCTACCGACCTGTAAGAGAGCCTGGGGGCGCACCGTCCCCCCTAGCCAGGAGAGCCGGGGGTCAGAGGAGCTGATGGAGCGTGTCGTGAGGCACGTCCCACCTCTACCACTTCCCTCCATTCCCGAAACAGTCATGTGAGCTGGACGCTAGACTGTCTCCATTTTATTTACATGTGGCCAATAGGAATTTTGCTCTGGAAACTCAGGTCATTTTTACTAAATCAAAGTAATGGACTCCTTAACACAACATTATAAAGAACTATTAATACACTCCAATTTTTAAAAAAACCTAAAAAATAGAATTGTCATATGATCCAGCAATTCCACTTCTGGGTGTACATCTGGAAATAAACAAAAATGCTAACTGAAAAAGACACATGCATCTGAATGTTCATAGCAGCACTATTTACAATAGCAAAGACCTGGAAACAACCCTAGTATCCATCAACAGATGATTAGATTAAGAAGATATTGTATATATGGGATATTTCTCAACCCTAACAATTGCCATTTACAGCAATGTGGATGTACCTAGGGAATATTATGCTTATTGATATGTCAGACAGAGAAAGACAAATACTGTGATATCACTTCTATGTGGAACGTAAACAATATTACAAATGAATGTATATACAAAACGGAAGCAGAGTCACAGAGATATATAACAAACTTGTGGATACCAAAGGGAGGGACAAATCATGAGCATGGGATCAGCAGATACAAACGATAGTACATAAAACAGAGACACCACAAGATCTACTGCAGACCACAGGGAATTATAACCTGTATTTTGTAATAATCCATAATGGGATGGGATCTGCAGAAATGCTGAATCCCTATTCTCTAAGTGGAAAACTAACAATATTATAAATCAAGTTAAAAATTAAATTCAAATAAAGATTTTAAAAACATAGCAAAAAAAAAAGATGTAATTAAAAAAAAAAAAGATGCCCTTTTTTTCCCCCACTCACTTCTCACCCCAGTTCCTTCAGTTGTTCAACACGTAAAGGCCCACAGTCGTAAGCAGAGAACACTCCGGGCGGCCCCCCTGACTTTCTGTCCGCCTGGTTATCTCTATGCGCGGTTGCCACGGTCCGCCAGGGGCCTTGCAGGGGTCTGCGTGCTGCGCTCAGGGATGGCAGTCCACGGTGTGGCCCCTTCCTGAGAAGTGGCGGTGTGCCGGCAACAGGACCTGCGTTCTCGGGACTCCTTCTGGAAGCCCTGGCCCCAGCTCTTCTCTGGCCACAGGAAAGCTCTCCCTCTGATCTGCAGCTTTCCCTCTCACTGAAAAAACAAAAAGCATCATCCTTAGCCACCCCCCACCCTTGACCTCCTCTGCACACACACACCCCTTCCTCTGAGTACCAGCAAGCATCATCTTTCATCCTACGTGACTTCAAGCGTCCAAAATAAAATTCGCAACAGTGGGTTTCCATTCAGGCAGACTCTGCTTTCCATCCGGCACCACAAACCTCCAAAGTGATAAGGAGCTCAAACACTTGACCTTCTGGGAAGGAAGACCCCCCAAAAATGACAACAGACAACACGCAATTTAAGATCTGTATAAATTATGCTGTTTCCGCAAGTGGGGAAAGCAAGAAGGTGTGCGGTCAAGATAATCGTTCAGTATCACGCTTCTGGAAAGTGTCAGAGGAGGAGCCCAGCCCAGGACCCCTGACTCCCCCTAAATAGATCACTGTCGCTCCCCCTGCCCACACCCTAGGCCCAGACCCCCAGATCCGGAGCCTGGAAGGAGAGCTGACCGCGAGGACGGGAGCAGCCGGACCTCCGGGCCCCCAGCTCTATTCCCGGAGGTGCCTTCCTCTTGGGAAACTCCTTGTTATGCAGCTGCGAGGCCCCAACCGACCCAATTAGGATTCACTTCCCTGCTCACTTGGCATTGCTGGAACCTGCTGGAATGTTTACATAGGACCTTGTTGGAAGCTGAGGTTCACATATCTGATTTACAAAATACTTTTCTCACTCAGCTTTCTACAGAAATTGTTGTTTTTTTTTTTTTTTTTTTTTTTTAAGGGAAGTAATCAGTAAAATCCATAGATACTGCAGGAGTTCTGCAAACCTGTGATTCCAAGAGCAGTTTTGGGGGCGGGGCGGGGGCTGGGGAGGTGGGAGGTGGAATGGTTCATGAAGAAATCCGGTTGAGAAGAGGTGTGGAATCGTGGACCTATTTTATCACATGTAGTCGGTTATCACCAGGGTAACTGAGAAGCTGATCAAAGTACCCATCATAAAACTATAGAATCGATCTTCAAATTGGATATTTGCCATTGGAGCAGGCGCAGCTCAGGGACCAATAGGAATCCTTGCTGAGAGGTCTGCTTCTTCAGGCTGTGAAGTCTGTGAGAGCGGCGGAAACGAAGAGATGCAGCTAACAGAGATGCAGCTAACAGGGATGCAGCTAACGTCCCCACACGCGACCCAGAGCACAGATCCTAACATGACTCCTAGACCCGTGTCCAGCAGGGGGAAACGTACTGTCCCGCGGAAAACCCTTACAAAATGCTACGCAGTTAACCGTAGAACTGAAAGGATTTATCTATAAAAACACAGCGTAATAAGACATGGGATATAGCACAGGGAACTATATTCCACGTTCTGTGATTAAGCTATAATGGAAAAAGATATTTTAAAAAAAGAATGACACATCAAATGGCAAACTGATTTTGATTCAGAAAGACTTTGTTTTTTGCTTCTTATGCCTTTTGATTTCTTATTATATACATGCTAATTTTTAAAAAATTCGTGTTATTTTTAAAAAAAAACCTTTTTAAAAAATAATGTGTCTGTGTACAGCATAAATTAGCACAACATTGTAAATCAACTGTATTTGTTTAAAAGATATGGGAAAATCTGAAATACAAATAAAAAGCAAGTATAGCTTCTTACAAACCTGGATGCCTGTTAAAAATGTAGCAACAGAAATTGAGCTATACAAAGTTGAAGAAAAAAGCCAGACAAAACAGTGTGTGCTGAAAAGTTCCATGTATGGAAATTTAAAAGGGGCTTCCCCAGTGGCTCATCGATAAAGTATCCACATGCAATGCAGGAGATGCGGGTCCAATCCCTGGGTCAAGAAGATCCCTGGAGAAGGAAATGGCAACCTCCTCCAGCATTCTTGCCTGGGAAATCCAATGGACAGAGGAGCCTGGCGGGCTACAGTCCATGGAGTCGTAAAGAGTCAGACACGACTTAGCGACTAAACAGCAGTGACAAAAAACAGGCAAAACTAATTATGGAAAACAGTATGGAGGTTCCTCAAAAACTCACAAGTAGAATTACCACATAGTAGTCACTCAGTCGTGTCCGACTCCTTGTGACTCCATGGACTGTAGCTGGCTGGCTCCTCTGTCCATGGAATTCTCCAGGTAAGAATACTGGAATGCATTGCCATTCCCTTCTCCAGGGGATTTTCCCGACCAAGGGATCAAACCCAGGTCTCCTGCACTGTGGGCAGATTCTTTACTGTCTGAGCCATTGCTAGAATTACCACTTGCCTTAGTAATTCCACCTCTGGGTAGTTATCCAAAAGAATTGAAAGTAGGGTGTCGAAGAGATATTTGCACATCGATGTTCATAACGACTTTATTCACAACTGCCAAGAGGCAGAAGCCACCCGAGTGTCCATCAGTAGATGCCCAGGTAAGCAAAAGGGGTATCAACACAGTGGAATACCCGTCAGCCTGATAAAGAGAAGATCCTGACGCAGGCTGCACTGCGGAGGGACGGGAGGACATCACGCTCAGTGACATAAGCCGGCCACAAAACGACAAACGCTGCTCGACTCCACTTAGAAGAGGTCCCCAGAGTAGGCAGGTTCATAGACACAGACTGGTGGGCTCAGGAGGCTGGGGAGGGGGGATGGGGACAGAGCTTCAGTTTTGCAAGATGAAAGGAGGTCTGTGGATGGAGAGTGTGAGGGTGGCACAGTTTGAACGCACTTCATGCCACTGAGCTGGGCGCTGAGAGACAGTGACGATAAATTTGGTTTTACGCCCTTCGCCACAATTAAAAACTATTTTTTTTAAAAAAAGGGAAAAAACAGACAGCACTAAACTATGATGTGAGACCAGGGCTGGTTCAGGAGAAGGGGGGGCTCCTGGTGGCTGAGCAAGTCCCGTTCCTTAGTGTAGGTGTTGGTTGCATGAGTGTTTTCTAGTTGTGAACCCTTAGTGAATTACACATTTAGGCTTTGGGCACTTTCCTGCATGCATTTTTTTATAATTTTTAAAAAATACTGTAAAATGCATTCAGCCAATTCCTCCTCCCCTACCCCCATATATACTTAAAAGTTAGAAAAAATTATATGAGCAACAATGAAAACCCAATTATACAGGAAAGGCCACAAGGATGAAGGGTAATCTAAAGTCTGCAATTACATAAGAGACGATTCACTTTTGCCCATATCTTGTTGCCTAACAGCTTCTGGAGCTCCCAAGTTCATGAAGCAAGTCCTCTGTGTTTTCATTGTCACTTCTGTTAGCGAGGAGAACACCCCCCAAACATCAGACTTCTAGAAAACTTTGTCCCAGGGGTCCCCTCCCCCAACGGCTGCCCAGCACAAGTCAGGCTGAGTCAAGCTGGCAGAGCGGGAAAGGCCTGGGTGTGCAGAGAGCCCGGGGTGAGCGTGTGGGGATTTAGGGAATCCCAGGTGCACCCTGACCACAGCACACTCATTAACCAGGTGCTTAACCGGTTAACCGGCTGGCGCTCCAAGGCCCCTCTCGGCCTGGCAGACTGGGAGCTTTGGCTTGATTCCCAGTTTGCCCCCACCCCCAAGTCCCCTTTTCTGCTCCCAGCCAAGACCTCTCTCCACAGGGATCCAGACCGTAATCCCAGGGCTCTCTCAGGTTCTATGGCAGCGGGCTGAATCCCCAGGCTGGGCAGACGCCGCCTCAGACCCTGTTTTCCCCAAGGCCTGTTCCCCACGCCATCACAGGCTCCGGCTGTGATGGGAACTAGCTGCTCCCGAAGACAAGGTCTTAGCTCTCCTCTCTCTGTTTCCTCGTCTTCCTCCCAAAGCTTCTATTTCTACTTCTACCCCCAGTTCCTTCCCTTACATGACCACAAGCCCAAGTGAGGCTCAGGGCTTGAAGAAGTCAGTTCTATATCTCATTTCCTTTCGATGCTTTTAATTCAGACTTTTAAAAAGATAATCCTACTGGTATCTTACCAATTGGCATCTAAGCATTAAACTTCTATAATGACACTCACAACGTCTTCACCCCCGCCCCCCACCACCAGGGAGGACCAAATGGAGGCTGGGAGAAGTAAAAAGCTTCTGATCCCACCAAGTAGCAAAGCCAAGAAGATGCAAGTTCCGTCTGGATGGTGCGGGCCCATCATCTCAGGTGTGCTGGAGCCCCACCCTGAGGGGTCTCAGTCCTGCTGTGGGCATTTCAGCCAGTTGCCCAGAGGCCAGGACGTTCAGACCCTGGGGGCTTCCCCAAACACTGTGAGAACACTCACAGTGAAGCAAGGAATGCAGGGAATCCCAACAACTCTTGGAGGTATTCTTTAAACGGTCACACTCTTGTGTTTTAAATACCACGTGTAAGCCCAGGGCCCTCTTGTTTACCTTTGATGTTCCCCAAATAAAACCAGGGAGCCGTGTCTGCAGCTCAGCAGGTCCTGGCTTTGGGAAAACACTCCTCTCTTGAGAGGTGGAGCTGGCCTTGCAGGAAACGTTAAGGAAGAGTAACTGTGTGGATCATCTCTCAATGTCTCATGATGCCATCTTTACGCCAGAGGGGCGGGAAGGGAGGGTTGAGGGGAAGTGTGGCTATAAAACAAACCAAATCTTGGAGTGCACAATACACATGTTCAAGCAGACCCAGCTCCATTTCCGTTTCCGGGAGAAGGGAGCCCTCAGAGCTTGACCCCCTGCCTGCCGGGCTCTTAGAAGCCAGAGCAGGGCCCGCTGAATCCGTCTGGCCTGCCTGGGATGCGCTAAGTAACTTGAGAGAGATGCCGGGCTCCTCTGAGGCTGAATCAGCACTGGCAGTCATCAAAGGTGCACACGGCCCAAATTTCAGGTCGGTTCGGTCAAAAGAAAGGAACCTTTTTTGTTTCAGTGTTTTTCAGAATTTGCTCAAGATTTTCAGAAAGGAGGAACAAGTCCATTTTTTTTAGTTGAGTGGGAAAAGATGAGTCTCCTAACAATGAGTTTCTGCAGCTAGAAATCCAAATAAAAATTCAAAATGAAAATAAATTTTTAAAAATGCTTCTTTTCCATTTCTGCAGAGTGGCCATATCGGAAATGGTGAGGTGCTTGAACCCCGCATGAAAACTGGACTTCCCTGAGGGCTCAGTAAAGATGTGTGTTGGATTCCTGGGTCGGGAAGATCTCTTGGAAAAGGAAATGGCAACCCACCACAATATTCTTGCCTGGAGAATCCCATGGACAGAGGAGACTGGTGGTCTACAGTCCATGGGATTGCAAAGAGCCAGACATGACTGAGCTACTTTCACTTTCAATTTACGTGAAACCTTATAATTTCAAATTTCAACCCCTCCTCCCCCACTTTCTGGTCTCCATCTCCACTCCTCAGGGCAGAGGAGAGCAATGGTTTGCTCCCACCAAACAGTGGTTTCAGTTTCCTGGGAATTAGCACATTAACCTCTGTGACCACCACCCCCAATTTAAGGAAAGCTGAAGGTGGCTAGCTCCAAACTTTGCTTCATAGTGAAGTGAGTCTTTTTTTCTCCTAAGGAGCTTCACGCTATAAAACCTTGAAACTCACAAAAACTCATCGTTTCCTGCTGAGCAGCGGAGCTCCAGCACGAAGCTTTGGTTTTGCCAGATTGGGGGCTTATTGCAGGAAAACAGAGTTCTTTCCTCTTTTAGCTTCTTTCCCTCACCTCTGGAGACAAGTCTGCCAGCTACCAAAACAAAATGTTTCCCAGTTTCTCCTCCCACATTTGTGAACTTTGTTCTTTGATTAGGTCCCAGACTCCCCTGGAAACAGAACTGGACAATGTTCAACCAATCGCTCCAGGTTCTTCAAACATGAGCTGGAGAGATGTTGTTTCAGGAGGTGTGTGTGTCCTCTCCGCCTCGCCTTTCAGCGTCTGAGTTGGTTTTCGGGGCTCCAGCAGGGGCGCCCCCTCCCCAGAAGGCAGGAAGAGGAAGCTGCTTTGGAGGCACAGATGACAGGCCCTGCACGCCCCTCTCTAGGCCCAGCAAGGAGCTGTGAGCGCAGGTGGACAGCACGGCTGTAGGACAGGCTGGTCCCAGCGCCTAAGCTAGAAAATTCCAGTTATTTCACAGCTGGCAGTGAAACACTGGACCATTTCCCCCCCTCCACCAGCCCCCCTCCACCGCCCAGACCCACCAGGCCTGTCTGCCTTTTGACGTTCCCCCCAGCCCCTCCCAAGAGCACGGGCTGGTCCTTGGCGCTGGGGTAAGGGAAAGAGCCCACTTGCCTGGAAGGAATCTCGCTGTGGACCCTCCACGAAGGCCTGGGGCTGCTGTTGCCAAGGGAACCGGGGCACTCGGAGCCGGAGCCGATAGAGGGCAGCATGTGCTAACGGATAACTAACTAGAGCCGGCTTCTCTTCCAAGGGCAGGGCGTCTCAGAGAGCACGCGCTGGGATTCCCGCGCCAGCAGAAAAACAAGTCAGACTCGAGGGAGGGCTGGGCCGGGAGACAGAGGAACGTCCCTCCAAGCCAGGCCATGCCCAGGAGACGCTGCGAGGGGAAGAGCCAGGTGGCGTGTCCTGGCAGAGGCTGGGCATATAAAGCCGGGAGACGCAGGCCCCTGAGCAGAGCGACACCTCCCGCCCCCGAGCCCGCGTCTCATGGGCTCCTCGGCCTCTCCTGGACCCAGTTCAGTGCCCGGACCTCGAGCAGAGAGGGTGGTGCAGGGGGCTCGGGGGATCGTGGGTCCCAGCCTGCCTCAGCCTTCTGGACCGAGAGGACAGGGCAGCGCCCTGAGGCTGGCAGACGCTGGGGACCCACCTGGGTCTGAGAAGGGAAGCCCGACCCCACCAAGTGGGATCTATGAGGCGGCCCAGTCCAGAGGGCAGCGCCAGGCTCCGAGCTGGTGGATGTCAGCCTCGCAGCTCGCAGCCCAGAGAGGGAGGGCCGGGGCATCCTTCCACGGACCGCGGACGGATGGGAGCTGATGCTCGGGGGTCCCCCGCCAGGGCAGCTCTGCACTCAGAGAGCTCCCAGCACCCCTCCTTCTGGTCCCCGGGGCGCCCTGCCCGAGGGGAGAGCCCGGCGTGCTGACAGGCAGAGCCCGGAGCCGCGGCTCAGCCCTGGTCTCCATCCAAGTCACCAGGGGCAGGAGCGGCGGTGTCCGTGCAACCCAGGGCCGTCTCTTCCCACCAGCCCCTGGCGCGGCCCCGTCCAGGCGGCCGCGGGCCTGGGAGACACGGACAGGTCTGCCCTAACAGGCCGGGGGGTGCCCGACTGCAGGCGGCAGGGGGCTAAGCCCCCGCACAGGCCCCAGGTCTCAGTCCCCGCACAGGCCCCAGGGCCTCACTACCTCCCCCATCCCCCCCGCCTCCCATTTCCTCTCCTCCCCGAGACCCAGCGGGTCCCGCACCGCACCGCGCTGTGGTTCAGCTTGCGGCTGAGCCTGCCGTTTCTTCATGGAGCGATGACTTTTCCGAGCACCGTTCACATGTCTTTTTCCAAATCACGTGCCCTGAAAACCGGGCACAGGTCCGGAGCGGGCAGCACAGCAAGAATGAGGGAGCCGGGACCCCCAGCACCCCCAGCTCTGCTCACCCTGTCGGGGTCGGCTTCTGAGCCCGCGTCCCCCCCTGCTCCTTCCACCCCACGACCCAAGGGAGAGGGGCTGCGGGCCTCTAAGCTGGGGAGGGGCTAATTAGAGAAGCGACACCGTGGAGAATAGGACGCACTTGGAACTGAATGGGAGCCTCACGCTGTCGGGAGGGTTTCCAACTTCCAACAGCACCAGGGTATTCAGACCAAGTTTCCCACTGACAGCAATTTAAAAGCTGGACAATATAGAAAAGGACTCCAAGTCTTTCTGCTGTTATTTTTAAATATTGAGAAGTAAAGAATGTTGGCTTTTGATGCGAGGAATGAAGAAGGACTGGAGTACATGCGTCTCTGATCACCTCGGCCTCAGAAACAAGGTTAGACAGTAACTATGCAGCCTTTAAAAGGGAGATGCCCGCCCCTGTGACAACATGGATGGGCCCGGAGCCCCCGAGCTGTGAGGAATAAGCCGGACACAGAGACGCACCGTATGATTTTGCTTGTAGGTGGAACCTATAATAATCCGATGCACAGAGTTGGCAAGTAGACATTGGCTGCTGGTGAGGAGCGGAGAGAGAAACGGCATGGTGTGGGTCACAGGGCTTCGGTTATGCAAGATGAGTATGTTCTAGAGGGAAAGCTAGAGAGTTGTCACACAGCCTGGTGACTGTTGCTAACAGAACTGTACTGAATGCTTGAGAGTTGCAAAAGAGGACCGAGCTAAAAGGAAATCACCTCACCACACACACACGCGCACATACACCCACGCGCGCACACACACACACACACACACGGTGGTAACTAGGTCAAGGTGAGGGATGTGCAAAAGAGGACCGAGCTAAAAGGAAATCACCTCACCACACACACACACACACACACACACACACACACACACGGTGGTAACTAGGTCAAGGTGAGGGATGTGTCAATCAGTGTGGCATCGTTTCCATGTCTACGTGTATATTATCTTCTGCTCAGATGTTCAGTCGTGTCTGACTCTTTGCGACCCCACAGACTGTAGCCTGCCAGGCTCCTCTGTCCATGGGATCTCCCAGGCAAGAATACCAGAATGGGGTGCCATTTCCTCCTCCGGGGAATCTCCCCGACCCAGGATCTGAACCCCCATCTCTTAGGTCTCCCGCTTTGGCAGGTGGATTCTTTACCACTAAGCCCACTTGAGAAGTGCCACAGTGTCTATGTATATCAAAACATCAGGCTGGACACCTTAATTAAATACGATTTTTCCATGTCAAAGGTATTTTAAAAAAAAAGAATTTTAAAATTGGAAAGCAGAAAACAGTGAGGCAAGAATGACAAGGGGACACAGGAAGGAAGCAGGAGAGGCGGACACCCCCGTAAGACGGCAGACGGGGGGCGCCCACGGCCCAGGGGTGGGACCCAGGGACCAGGTTTTCAGGTTGATGGTGACCTCGCCCAGAGGGATGTTTTCACTTCTTGAAAACCTTTAGGTGGAGGAAACATACCCATCAGTCTTTGCTGCAGACAGCTGCCTGGGAAGGGCAAGGTTGAGTGAAAAATAGGCCTTGAAACCAAACCTCGAGCCTAGTACTTTGTTATGTAACTCAGCGGAAGCCTAGCATCTCTTCTGGTCGGAGGCTCTCCAAACATTTGGGGAATGCGGCCTTTGGAGAGATGTTTGCGGAGGTTACCCTGGACACTCAGCGAGGGCTGTGACCCAGCCCTGACCACGGGCAGGGGGAGGGGAGCAGATCTCAGCCTGGCTCCGCGTTCAGGGTCCAGAGCCGTGCCTCTCAGGCCCACCTGCCTGCTGCCTCGCTCCAGGGCCAAGGATACTTCTGGAGCGCAGTTTCTTCCTTGGGAAAACAGAAACGAATAACATGATAACAGTAACATGTTTACTTCCATGGAATTTTGAGTGACTCTGTGGAACTGAACCATTTCTTTATGCATAAATCACACATTAGTTCATGCCTACTGGAGTCGGATGGACTTGCTATGTTCTCTGAGCCTCACATACCCGTAAAACCACCCCAAGTAAGACAGGGTTGTCGAGCACAAAATGCTCAGAAGAAATTTCTTCAAAGTGAGTGTGCGCTCAGTCACTTCAGCCGTGTCCAGCTCTTTGTGACCTCATGGACTGTAGCCCACCAGGCTCCTCTGTCCATGGGATTCTCCAGGCAAGAATACTGGAGTGGGTTGCCCCTTCTTCCTCCAAGGGATCCTCCTGATGCAGGGATCAAATGTGCATCTCCAGCCTTTGGCAGGCAGGTTCTTTACCACTGAGCCACCGGGGAAGCCCCTTCTTTAATGCTTTCCAAATAGATTTGTGTGACTCTTCACATCTCTACCCAGTACATGCAACCCAGAAATACTCAACTGAAACAATATTTAATCTTACTCTGTGCAATACATACCATCTGGTATTTTCCACACTCTTTCATTGGTTAAAACACTAGACATAGCTCACTCACTATAGGCTATACAGACTGAGGCTCTACAGCTCCCAGTTTGAGAAACATTGGCTGGGGGCTTCCAGACAGGAAGAGAGACTGAACACATATTTTTCACCTTTCCCTTCAGAGACCCTATTAAAATGGTAATAAAGGAACAAAATGTCATAAACCCACAAGCACAAAGGACACAGGAGGAGACATCAACAGATGGGAGACTTTGATGTTTTTAGAAGACAGATCACCGGGTTTCTATCACAGTAAATGATGGAAGAACCCATAGTCACTTAACAATCTTGGTTGCCCACCAATAACGCTTGTCTTATTCTTCCTTGTAATAGGATTCAGATTGTATTTAAGTCCTCAGCCTCCACTGCAAAGTCATGGTGTCAGGAAAGACCAACCTCATCTTCAGCTCCAGGGAGTAAACCTTGATTAGGTGCAGACAATCATATTAACTTTATTTCCCTTGTCTAGTGATTCATTTAAGAAGAGCCCTAACACCTAATTTTGGACGTGGGGTCTTGATAGAAAGTCTGCCAATGATGGGACTAATTCTAGGAAACATTCTACAGTTTTAAAGAGTCAGAGGATGAGGTAATTCCAATTTCTGCCTCTGGAATATAAGGCACTGCCATACTGTGCCCACAAAAGGAGCTACCCAAAGCATCCTGGCAGAACAAATGGATTTTTTTAAAACCAGGGTTCCTGATGTAATTCAGCCACTGAGTTAAACAACCTGAGAGCCACCTTATCCCAGGACTTTTATATTATTCAAGAGAATTAACCCACTTGTCTTTGGGGCCATTTTAATTGGGCTTTCTTCACTTCCAGGATCCTAACTGATACAATCAGGAACATCATCACAAAACTCCACCACACCAGGGGAAACTGAGGACCCTCGAACTCTCAAGGAAGGAAAAGCAAGGGAAGACACAGCAGAACAGGAAGGAAAATGGTACAGCTAATACAGCATTGGATGCTAGGACAATCAATGACTTCAAAATTCTAAGAGAAAATGACATTCTATCTGGAATTCAATAACCAGGGCTTCCCTGGTAGCTCAGCAGTTAAAGAATCCACCTGCCAATGCAGGAGACACAGCAGATGTGGGTTTGATCCCTGAGTTGGGAAGATCCCCTGGAGAAGGAAATAGCAACCCACTCCAGTACTCTTGCCTGGAGAATCCCATGGACAGAGGAGCCTCTGGGGTACCATCCACGGGGTCGCAGAGAGTCAGACACAACTTATTGACTGAACAACAACAAAACCGAACAGTAATGAAAGCAGGTAAAGGTATTTTTATACACACAAGGATTAAAATAAAAGTTTTTATCTCCCACAGACTTTTCCCTAAGTGCTAGTGTTTGATGGGTTTCAGGAAAAGAAAAGAATACAAAGGAAGAAAATGAAGCCTAATCACGTGACAGCAGTCAGAATGGCCATCATTTAAAAGCCTGCTGGAGAGGGTGCAGAAAAAAGGGAACCCTTCGACACCGTTGGTGGGAATGTAAATGGCTACATCCACTATGGAGAACTGTATCAAGTTTCCTGAAAAAACTAAAAATAGAGTTATCATATGATTCTGCAACCCACTTCTGGGCATATATCCAGAGAAAACGCTAATATAAAAAGACACATGCATCCCAGTGTTCGCAGCAGCACTGTTTACAACAACCGAGACCCGCAAGCAACATGAGTCCATCGACAACGGATGGATAAGATGGTGTGTGCATACAACAGAATATTGCTTAGCCATCAAAAACGAATGAAACAATGCCATCTTCAGCAATATAGATGGACCTAGAGATTATCAAATTAAGTGAAATAATTCAGACAAAATCAAATAACCTATGACACCATTTATATATGGAATCTAAAAAATTTATACAAATGAACTAATTTATAATGCAAAACAAACAGATTCACAGACATAGAAAACAAACTCATGGCTTTCAAAGAATATAGTGGGGCGTGGTGGTGGAGAGAGAAATTAGAAGTTTGGGGTTAACATATTTGCCCTACTGCATATAAAACAGATAAACAACAAGAATCTACCATATGGCACAGGGAACTCCACTCTATACCTTATAATCTATAAGGGAAATGAACTTGAAAACAAATGTATATATTTGAGCAAACTCTAGGAGATAGTGTCAGACAGGGAAGCCTGGCATGCAGCAGTCCATGGGGTCACAGAAAGTCAGACATGACTTAGCGACTGAACACATATATACATATAACTGAATCACTTTGTTGTACACTTGAAACTAACATAGCATTGCAAATTAACTACGCTTCAATTTTAAAAATATATTTTTAAATAAACTTTTTTACAAAAAGGAAAGGAGGCCTAAGGAAGACTAAGAGACCTCGGAACCAGCAAGCACAATCAGCAGGGTAGGGGAGATGACCTCTAAGCTGCAGGTCTCGAGAATAACCAGCCCAATGGCAGCAGAAAGGTGGAGACAGCCAGGAAAAAAATGGACTTGACAGAGTAGGTCATGTGGCAAGTCTAGTGACAAAGTGATAATCAGCATGAAATTAAAGGTATTATATTCATTATCTCTTGCT
This sequence comes from Cervus elaphus, assembly GCF_910594005.1. NCBI lineage: Eukaryota > Metazoa > Chordata > Mammalia > Artiodactyla > Cervidae > Cervus > Cervus elaphus. The sequence continues at coordinate 48,504,323 of NC_057821.1, read as the reverse complement.
GCATAACCAATTACCCCAAGACTTAGGGACTTAAAACAATAAGCATGTATTATCCTACAGTGTCCGAGGGTCAGGAATCTGGGAGCAGCTTGGTGGGGGGATCCCGGCTCAGAGCCTCTCCCGATCCTGCGGTCAAGATGTTGGCTGGGCCCGGTCAACTGCAGGCTCCACTGGGTCCATCAGTTCGACTCACTCATGGAGTTCTTGGCTGGAGGCCTCGGTTTTCTCCCCATGGATCCAGCCATGGGGCAGACAGTGTCCTCACAAAGCGGCAACTCTTTTCCCCCGAGCAAGATCCTCATGAGCAAGGTCAAGGCGGAGGCTGTGTCGCCCTCGATAATCTGGTCTAGAGAGCCATGCATCTCCCTTCCGTCACTGTCGACTTGTCAGAAGGGATCCCCTAAGTGCAGCAAGCGAAATAGGGCTTTACTTCTGAATGGACGAGCATGTGAAGGGGAGGGGATGTTGACAGTGAGGGAAGTGAGGGTGGGCATGGAGGCATCTGGAATCTTGGAAATCTCTGTAGTTTCTGCTCCATTATGCCATGAACCTAAAACTGCTCTTAAAAATAAAGCCAATTAAGCACTGGTGTGGTCGGGGCTATGAGCTAGTTCCACTCTGCCCACTCACAACCCCCAACCAGCCTGCCCACCTCCCCTCCTGGCTCATCCTCACAGTAGGGTCTTGTTCCCACGTGGCCCCTGCCCCCAAACTGACAGCCTCCCCACCTTCACCCTCCTGCCCCAGATGGTACACCCGGTACCCCGATGAACCTACACTGACCCGTCACCATCCCCCCCCAAGCCCACCGCTCCACGTCTAGATGACCCTGAAGGCCAATCTCCGGATAAAACAGGGAGTGAAATGAATTTGGTTTCCAGGGACGAGGCTGGGGCAGGTGGGGAAGGGGGAGGACCAGGAATCACGGGGTGGTGGGAGGGCTCAGGCCTGGACCCTTCGCTCCCCCAGCCCCTGGCCCTTCATCTCGCCTGCCTTCCTACCTTGAGCTCCCCATCCGACCCCCGCACACACCCTTCCTGCCCACATCCTCACAGCACTGATGGCGGGAACTCCGGACCGTAGGTGTGAGGGTCACCGTGACTACACTGTCACTCGCCAGGCAGGGGAAACTGCCTTCTGGTCCCTGCCCGGCTCCTCTCGGCCCCCACAAGAGCCGAACCTCAGAGCTTTTCATCCATTCTTGTCTCCTCCTCCTCCGGTGATCCTGCCGCCTTTCTACTGAGCAGGAGAAGTCCACTGTGGGGTCCCTGGACTTCCTGCCCAGGCTCACACCTGTCCCCCCTCCCTGCCTACTCCTGACCTTCGACCCTGACCTTTCACCTGCAAGCTGACTCCATTCAGCCTCCCCTCCCCAGGTCCCCCTCCCCAGATCCCCCTCCCTGACTCCCATCCCTCCCATGCCCCTCAGCCCCTTAGCGTCATGACCCATGTTCTCTCCGGTTAAAACCAAAACAATAACAAAGGAGAAAAGTGTTCTCCAGGCAACAGGAAGAATCGCACAAAACACTTTCACCAACGGGGCGGGGATCTGGAGCTGGCCCCCTGGGCAAGGGAAGAGGTGAGTCCACGGGGCGTGGAGGTGCAGGCAGGGCCGGAGCAGCTCGCCAGGGTGTGGCAGGGCTGGACCTGAAAAATGGACGCTCCCTGGGTCGGTCACCACCCGGGCCTTCTCGAGGCCCCGGTGACCTTCCTGCAGACACACCTTCAGAGCGACAGGACGACTCTGAGAGGACACTCCAGCAGTCTCGTCATGAGCACGGACATATCCACAGGGCGATCGCAGGCAGGCTGGGCTGTCCCCCAGCAGCGCTTGTCCTTTTCTCTTTTGGAACAGGAGATGAAAGTGAAGAGAATCTCAGGCCAGGCTCCAAGCAGAGCCAGGCAAACAGAGCCCCTCCCTCCACCCCGCGTGCTCCCCAGCTTCTGCCCCAAATTCCCTACAGGTGGCTGGCTTCACTTGCTGTTTTGGGTGCTTGCTTTCCAGCCTCCGAGAGGCTGGCTTCCGGCCCCACCTATTCCTCCTAACCAGCTCTGATGAAGGCACTAGTTAGCGCTGAATTCTTAAATCTAATGGGCTTCCCTGGTGGCTCAGATGGTAAAAAATCCACCTGCAATACAGGAGACCCAGGTTCAATCCTTGGATCGGGAAGATCCCCTGGAGAAAGGGAATGGCAACCCCCTCCAGTATTCTTGCCTGGGAAATCCCACAGACCGAGGAGCCTGCTGGGCTACAGTCCATGGCGTCGCAGAGTCGGACATGACTGAGCAGCTAACACGCGCACACACAGTGGACAGTTTATTGCTTAATAACTGTCTACAGTCTTAATTCATCACTTTGCCTTCTCGAAATCTGCTTCTTTCAGGCTTCCAAGACTCCCGTCCCCGCTCGGTTCTCACGGCATCCGTGCCCCCAGCAGCACTGTCTTCCTGCCTGGCTGCTCCTCCAACTCCCTTCCTGCCAGCTGGTCTCCTCTGTGCCCTTCCCTGGAGACACCTCCCATGAGCAGCCTGACCTTCTCCATGCCCCATCTACCCGACATGCTCCACGACCCTCCCCCATTTGCATTTCATTGTTATCTGCAGCAAGGCTCCCCAAAGGGGAGGACATCTACAGATCCAGTCCTTGAGTAACCCAGGTCCCGGCAAGAAAACCAAGCACCGTGGGAGAGTAAGAAGGGCTGCAGGAGGGACCTCCCCGGTGCTCCAGTGGTTGGGACTTTGCCTTCCAATGCAGGGGTGCAGGTTCGATCCCTAGTGGGGGAGATAGAATCCCAAACAAAACAGAAAACAGAAGCAATATTGTAACAACCTTAATAAAGACTTTAAAACTAGTTACATTACTCACTTATTCTCCTTGGAAGGAAGGTTATGACCAACCTAGACAGCATATTAAAAAGCAGAGACATTACTTTGTCAACAGAGGTCCATCTTGTCAAGGCTATGGTTTTTCCAGTAGTCACGTATTGATATGAGAGTTGGACTATAAAGAAAGCTGAGTGCTGAAAAATTTATGCTTTTGAACTGTGGTGCTGGAGAAGACTCTTGAGAGTCCCTTGGACTGCAAGGAGATCCAACCAGTCAATACTAAAGGAGATCAGTCCTGTGTGTTCATTGGAAGGACTGATGTTGAAGCTGAAACTCCAATACTTTGGCAGCCTGATGTGCAGAGGTGAGTCATTGGAAAAGACCCTGATGCTGGGAAAGATTGAAGGCAGGAGGAGAAGGGGACGACAGAGGATGAGATGGTTGGATGGCATCACCGACTCAATGGACATGAGTTTGAGTAAACTTCGGGAGCTGGTGATGGACAGGGAGGCCTGGCGTGCTGCAGTCCACGGGGTCACAAAGAGTCAGACAGGACTGAGCAACTGAACTGAACTGACATTAAAAAAAAAAAAAAAAATCCTTGCAAAAAAGTTTTTAAAAAATGAAGAAGGGCTCCAGGAGAGAGAGGGAGAAAGGGACCAGAGTGGTGCCAGTCCCAGCCTCCCAAGGACAGGGAACCAGATGGCCCAGGGCCCTCCTCGCCTGGCCCACGGGCTCCACACGAGCCCGCAAGGAAGCCCTCAGCTGTTCCCACACATATGTCACAGCCTCAGTCACACAAGTGCAGTTTTTAACTCCCTGGTACAAGCAGCATCTGTTTTCAGCCTCCAGCTTGAGGGCAGGGGAAGGGGGAGGTTCTTTCAGTCTTTTTATATGAGGAATCCATTGAACTGAACAAGGTTCCTATTTAATTAGAACAAATAAAAACCATAATTGCAAGGCAAAATAAAAACTGCACAGATGAAATAAGCATGAACGGCAGGGTCGACTGCCCCCTGCATCCTTGTAAGTGGGCATCTCTGTCTGAGTAGCAACCCCACCAACAGCTGCTTAGATACAGACCTAGAAGCACTGTGTCAAGCCGCTTATCAGGACTTGGTCACTTAGAACGTGCTAGAAATTAATGTAACAGTCTTGGCAACATGGATCCAATGAAAAAGCAAATCATTCCGGTTTAGTGACTAATAATGAAATAATAAGGTTTTACCCACTGTAAAAATGTCAACAAGCTGGGAAAATGTTAAGAGAGCAGAAAATTTGAGCCAGATGATGCAAAAAGAGAGAAAAGCAGAACTTGGGGAGAGTGCTGCTGATCTGGGGTCAGGATGGCAAGAAGTTTTCCTGCCATGTGGGAAGTGCCATCAACGGCGGATATCCACCAGGAGCCCCGAGGGGAAGCCTGAGATAGCCCTTGGGAGCTCAGGTGGATTAAGGAGAGACGCCAGCCACAGGCAGGAGGAACGTGACCCATAGGTTTGCAGCCAAGACCCAGGGGCCCCTGGCACTGGCCAGTGTCTATGCAGGGACCAGAGGTGGCCACCCAGAAATCTCTTGCATTCCTAAACACTAACAACAAAAGATGAGAAACAGAAATTAAGAAGGTGACCACAATCATAGTGTCAACAGTACAGGATGAGTGGGGCCCAACCAGCAGCTGTTGGGCTCTGTCTATCACCCATAACATGAGGAGGAAATTTAGATCCCAGCCCTGACCTCTCTTCACATCTCCAGACCCACATCTTCAACAGTCCCTTTAAAACATCCACACAGGTGTCTATAAGCATCTCTAACCCAACGGGTCCAAAACCAAAGTCTGAATCTCCTCAACAGACTTGATCCTCCTCCAGGCTTCCATTTCAATGGCCTCACCATTGTCCGCTCAGCTGCTCACACCGGAAACTGGGGAGGTCTCCGGGATTCTTCCCACCCTCTGGCCACCAGACCTTGACTCCACTCAAGAGTCCACGGCTTCCACCTGGTCCCAGCCAGCGACATCACTTGGATGTCTGTAAGCGCCTCCTGAACCATCTCCTAGCTTCTTTCCTGCCCCACCACAATAGTTCTGCCTCCACACGCAACGAGAATGACTATTTCACTGCCAATATCGGATGGCATCCGGTGGCACGGAGGATAACCCCCTGTCTCTGGAGAATGGTCCCTGGGGAACTAGCCTCTGGTCTCTGCCCACCTCTCCTTTTTCTCAGGGGCACTTGACCTGCAGCAAAAACTCTGCTTCCTGACGTCCATTCCCACCGAGTTCTCTTGCATCTGGTAGTCCATTCCAAAGAGAAATCCAATTCCTTTCCAGGCTAAAATGCAAGATGGAGTTTGGGCTTATTTCCCAAGAAGGCCAACCCCACCCCCCCGCCCCCCAGCCAATCTGGTAGCATCTTTCGCCTACTGGGAAATTCTTGAAAAGCAACTAGCTGGTCCCCAGTCATGCTCCCCGCCCCCACTCCCTCCCGCGCCGTCCAGCCGGCAGCCTCGGGTCACCGCCGCAGCTGGGCCCGGCCCCTTCGGAAGCCGAGGCTCCGGCGAGGGCAACGGATTTATGGTGCAAGGTTAGCCGGCGCGTAAACCTGGGCGTCGGCCATCACGGGCCCTGGCGTTTTTACTGCCTCCTCCTCCAAGCCCCTGCGTGGATGTGAAGCAACTGGAAGGAGGAACATCTGGTTTCACTTTTTGCATTCACCAGCACAGCTCCCAGCTGACAAAACCCTCCGTTCTTGCCAGGGTCCTGCTGGTGGCTGGTGGGCTGAATGCGCAGGCAGGGGGGCAGCTCTCTGCCAGAGAGCTCGCTTCCTTTTTTTTTTTTATTTTCTGCCTCATCTTGCAGCTAAGAAACCGCCAGCCACGAACCCAGGCTGGCCGCGGGGCCGGCTTGCCTGAGACGCCGAGGGCCACTTGTCGGGGCGGCGGGCAGGGCCCCAGGCGGGCCTTCACCAGGGGGCGTGGCCGGGCCGTGAGCGGTGGATGCTGGGACTTGTAGTCTCTGCACGCAAGATGGCGGTGGGTGAGGGCCAGCATCCCTGTCCTCTGGAGCAGGACTTCCCCAGGTAAGGCTGCCCCGTGGTGGCCAAGGGCCGCACCGGAGGAGGAAGGCACGCCGAAGATAAGAAGCCGCTCTGGTGACTTAGGTTCAGAGCCCCACCTCATGACAGAGACTTAAAGTAAAGTGAAGTCGCTCAGTCGTGTCCGACTCCTTGTGACCCCATGGACTGTAGCCTACCAGGCTCCTCCGTCCATGGGATTTTCTAGGCAAGAGTACTGGAGTTGGTTGCCATTTCCTTCTCCAGGAGATCTTCCGGACCCAGGGATTGAACCCAGGTCTCCCGCGTTGTAGGCAGATGCTTTACCAACTGAGCCTCCAGGGAATTCCCCTGACAGAGGCTTACTTCTCTTCTGATGGAGATGGCCGGTGAATGTTCAGGTTGATTTCCAGTAAAAGGGTCCAAGCAGAGCACTGCACTGGGCCCTGGGAAGATAGCCCAGGTGGCCAGATCTGTCCTTGGATCTCCGGTTCACTTTCTTCAGGATTCCAAAAGCAGACAGTCCAGACTGACATCCCACCAAGGTCCTCACAGGCTCCTCTCATGTGGAGGAAAGGGAGCACTCCTACACTGTGGGTGGGAATGTAAACTGGTGCAGCCTCTGTGGAAAACAGTGTGGTGGTTTCTCAAGAAACTAATGATAGAACTGCCATATGACCCAGCAGTGCCACTCCTGGGTATGTATCAGAAAAAAATGAAAAACTTTGAAAAGACACATACTCCCCAGTGTTCACAGCGGCATTATTTACAATGGCCAAGATATGGAAGCAACCTAAGTGTCCAGCAACAGATGAATGAAGAAGATGTGATATCTAATGGAATACTCAGTTCAGTTCAGTTAGGTTCAGTCGCTCAGTCATGTCCGATTCTTTGCAACCGCATGAATCGCAGCACGCCAGGCCTCCCTATCCATCACCAACTCCTGGAGTTTACTCAAACTCATGTCCATCAAGTCGGTGATGCCATCCAGCCATCTCATTCTCTGTCGTCCCCTTCTCCTCCTGCCCCTAATCAGGGGCAGCATCAGGGTCTTTTCCAATGAGTCAGCTCTTCTCATGAGGTGGCCAAAGTATTGGAGTTTCAGCTTCAGCCTCAGTCCTTCCAATGAACACCCAGGACTGATCTCCTTTAGGATGGACTGGTTGGATCTCCTTGTTCAACCATAAAAATGAATGAAATTTTGCCATTTGCAGCAATATAGGTAGACTTGGAGGGTATTATGCTAAGTGAGATAAGTCAGAGAAAGATAAATACCGTATGATATCACACATAGAATCTAAAAAATAACAAACTAGTACAATGAAAAGAAAGCAGACTCACAGATACAGAGAACAAACTAGAGGTTACCAGTGGGAAGAGAGAAGGAGGGAGGGGAAAGATAAGGCTAGCGGATTAAAAGGTACAAACCACTGGGTGTAAAATAAACTATCAGAGCAAAGGCAGTGACTTCTCGAGGACTTCAGTCCCTGACCTTACTCTCCTTCTCCCTCTCTCCACCCCTCTGCCTCCACTGCAACCCTCCCTCAAGCAGTAAAACAACTTTTCTAAACTTCCATTTACTTCCCTCTTCCATTAGAGCCAACCTTCTTGAAAGGACTGTCAGCACAGTTTATATCCACTTCCTCTCCTTCCAGATATTCTCTCCTTGACCCAATCCAACCTGACTTCCACTCACTCCACTGATACTCTTTAGCCAACCACAGCCAGCCTTCATATCACCAAATCCAGCCAACTTCCCAGCTCCTCTGCTGTGTGTGATACAGGAACCCACTCTCTCCTCTTGGCTCCCTCAGGACAGCTTCTGCATCTTCTTCCCCTCTCTGATCCCCCTTCTGGGTCTGCTTTACCAGATTATCATCCTCTACACAAACCCCACATGAAGGAGCGCCTCAGAACACTACCTGGGCCCTTCACTCCCTTTATTTTATGCCGTTTGCTGGGTGAGCTTGTCTACAACCATGGTTTTCATACTCACAACCCCAGATCAACACCACAGACCCAGGTGCATCCCAGCCTCTTTGAAATATCCATTTCATGTCCCAAAGGCGTCTCACATCTAAGACATCCTGGACTCTCCTATTCCTCCTCCACATCACATCCCCCACCACCCCCATCCCCCCTTTATTAAGTCCCAACTCAGTCTAAGTGCAGTTTCCAGGTCACGTTGACTCTACAAACTTCAAGTCTGTCACATCTGTGCCTTACTCCATGTGCTTTAGGGCCAGATTATGACCCCTTTCCTTGCTCACATGTTAAGAACATCACAAAAGTGTTACAGGAAAGAGCCATTTTTTACTCCATGTTGGATCTGTTTCTTTGACTCTAACCTTTGCTTTTGATTACTTTTGTTATTATCCATCATACACAAAGACCTGCCTGAGGGAACCTTGCCCCTCTGCCTAATTGTTAAACTAAAGTGCCTTTGTTCAGCTCACTGAAAGACAATCTGACCCTGCTCACCTGTGAATGACTACAAAGAAGAAGAAATGAACACATCCCTTCCCCCAGGATGGCTCTTCCAGGAGATTTTTGCAAGATGAAAGGCCTTTATACTTTGTTTTTTCAACTCCTCGCCTCCTCTGTTCTATAAAAGAAACTGGCGTCCAGAAACTGACAAGATGGTTATTTTGAGACATTAATCTGCCATCTTCTCAGTCAGCCAGCTTTCCGAATAAAGGCATGCTCCTTGCCTCAATACCTTGTCTCTGATTCATTGGTCTGTCATGTGGTGAGCAGAGTGAGCTTGGACTCTAACAAAGGGATACTGAAATTATGTTCACGAATTCTCTTCCTCCCCAAGGTGGGGCCTAATTCCTTTACCTTTGAATATGGGCTGGACTTATTGACATTCCAGCAAACTAAATGTGCCTGCAGGGATGGTACAAGGCCATTTCTCAAACGACATACCAGCGTCCCCATCAGCTCTGGTTGCCATAACCAAATACTGCAGAATGGGGGGTTCAAACCACAAACATTTATTTCTCACAGTTCTGGAAGCTGACAAGTCCAACATCAAGGTGTCTGCAGATTCAGTGTTTAATGAGAGCCTGCTTTCTGGCTTGTAAAAGCTGTTTTCTCCTGGTGTCCTCATGTGGCAGAGATAGCAAGGGCTCTGGTTGCTTCCTCATCTCAGAAAGGCACCAACTCCATCAGATTGGGGCCCCACCCTCATGACCTCATTTACCCCTGATTATCTTCCACGGTCTCCATCTCCAAATACATTGAGAGTTGGGGTTTCAATGTGTGAAGCTGGGGAGAGGGGACAAAATATGCAGTTCATAACAGACACTTTGGCCTCACTCTCCCAGGTCACCCATTCTGGAGTGACCCTGCAGGCAGCATGCTCACAAAGCCTGTGGCAAGGTTGACAGGGAGAGGAACTGACCATCTGCCAATGACAAGCACCAACTTGGCGGCCGTGAAAGCTAGCCACCTTGGCCTTCCAATATTGTAGCCTCAGCCAGCATCTTCATGGCAACCTCATGGGAGACCCCAAGCCAGAACCTCTCAGCTGAGCAGCTCCAGAAATCCTGACCCAAAGAAAAATATCCCCCTGTATTCTAAGCTGCTGTGTTTTGAAGTGATTTATGTTTCAGCAGAGATAAATAAGCCCTTCATCCCTATCCCCTGATAACAGCCAAAGCCCTATTTTCAAAATGTAAGTATGATATGTCATTCCCTTACTTAACATTTTTTATGGTTTTCAGAACCTCCCAGAGAACAGTGAAACTGATGGTAATGGCATTCAAGCTTCTTCAGAACCCAGTCTCATCACTCAAGGGCTCCTACAGGCCAGAGTGATTTCATATCTGATGCCCCTCCACCAGAAACCCTCCTTGAAGTGGTAGATAACACTCCTGAGGTTTGTATGTACCTTTATCAACACACATTAACATTTGCTTGTCCATCACCCATGCTGGCCTAGGGAGGCTTGTCTTTCATCTGCCACCCCAGCACAAGAGCGGTACTCAGCCCATGGGAACCATTCAATAAGTAATTTTGATGTGAAAGAGAACAAAATGAATACAAAACAAAAATCATCTTGAACTATCTGACTTCCAGAGCAGCCACTAGGACTTCCCTGGTGGTACAGTGGATAGGCGTCCACCTGCCAGTGTGGAGGAAACAGGTTCAATCCCTGGTCTGGGAAGATCCACATGCCACAGAGCAACTAAGCCCAAGCACCACAACTCCTGAAGCCTGTGTGCAAAGAGCCTGTGCTCTGCAACAAGAGAAGCCACCGCAATGAGAATCCTGCGCATTGCAACAAGGAGTAGTCTCGGCTTGTCCGCAACTAAAAACAAAACAAAACTGCACACAGCAATGAAGAACCAGCAGAGTTAATAAATAAATCTAAAACTAAAGAGCAAACACCAACTGAATTAAAGAGCATTGTTCCCTGAGGCCTTCTCTATTGACTCATCTAGACAACCCAATCTTTTCTGGAGTCTCTAAGCCGGTTTCTAGAGGCTGAAAGCTTCTGAAACAAACTTGGACAGTTTTTGCATTTCCCTTTGGCCGGCAGGTGGAAGAGCCCATCTTATGCTCCTTGCTCCCCTGTCCCACCCTAGTCATGGCCCCTGATATCCAAGGCCTTCCTTCAGGTGGACCTGACAGCTGACTGCCATTTGAAACTGTTCATGAACCTGGAACACGAGATTTCAGGTCGAGTGTGTGTTCGGGGCTGTGCCTGTGAGAGGTGAGGATGGGTGGGTCTGAAGGAAGCATTTGCTGGAACCACAGTGGTTCGCTGGGATGTTATGATGGGCATGGACCTGGAGATCATTTAGATGCAAAAGCAATTTGTGGGGGAGGAAAAGTGAGTGGCATTTTGGACTGTTGGTCTGAGTGATCCATTTTTCTTTTTTTTTTTCATTTTTCATATATGTTAGGAAATATCAGTCTTAGTCACCCTTATGGAAAAAAATACTTGTGAGTCGGCATGCCTGGAGCTCTTTCAGAAGGTCATTAAGACCAGTGGTTGCTTCACCAAGGTGAGGGCCCTAGGGTTTTATACTCAGAAAAGGATCTGAATCCCTCCCCCTGGCTGACAAGGGTCCGCAGAGCTGCCTGGTGGTCCAGACTACCCACTCTGGGCTCTCCTCTTAATCAGCCCCAGCCCCCTCCCCACCTGGGTCTGTTCCCCGGGCCTTCCCTCCGTTTCTCCAAGGTGCTGGGCAACCTTAGGTCTCCTCCTCCGCTCAACAGGCTGGTTCCTCCCAGCTGGTCAGTCCCGCGTGGCAGGATCACCTCCTGGGAAGTTTTCCCCAGGGAACCCTCTTTCCCAGGGAACTCCTCCCTCTGAGTAAGCCAGGCTGGAACCAGGAATTTGAATTGGGTAAAGGAATGCAGATAACAACAGCTAAGAGAGCACTTGGAGCTCCCGTTTCCCAGACCAGAACTCATGCCTACTGGGCCGTGGCCGTGGAGGTGGGAGGGGTGAGGAGCCCTCTGTTTTTGCTTTCAGCTCTTTGTGTGAAATGAGTGTCTTCAGGGTTTGCTCCACCAAGGAAACTGTTAGGAAAAAAATCCAAAATATCTGGTTTCATTATCATGTTAATGGTTTATTTTTATCCTCAAAAATTTGCCTGGTTGCCTTTCATTAAGAAAAACCTGAAAGATGTTACTGGCTTAAGCATCAGCAGCTATTAATACCTCTGCTGGTCCACAGCTGCCTCACAGCTGCTGGGGGGTGGCTTTGTGCGCTGGTGGGAAAGGGAGGTGAGTGGCCGGGTGGGTCTCCTGTCAAGGGCAAACCTCTAGGGAAGGTCGTGGAGGGAGTGCTCAGCTGCTCACTCACAGAAGCAGGCTCTCTGAGGACACCCTTTCTGGAAGCAGACTTGCAGTCAGGCACACCCAAGGTCCCCTGCTACAGTGATGGGATCTGGATCTCCCATCACCAAGGCCAGGGTGGTGCTCGCTGCTGGAGCCTTCACCTTACAGCAGACCGCTGCGTGCTCTAAATGTGCCCCCTCTGCCCGCTCCATTACAAATGCCTCTTCTAGATGCAGTCCACAGCTAGACAAGGAAGTGCGGTCGTCAGCCATGACACCTCCCAGGCTGCCCCATCCAGGGGTGGCACCAGTGGTGCGCTGGGTGACCGCTCTACCAGGCCGGGGAATGGTGATTGTGTTTGCAATTCCTGTGCTGAAAACACATCTTCCACGGCCAAGCAGCTAGCAAAATGTCTGAACGTTTAAAACGAGCTCCAGAGACTTCACGTAACACACCACCGCCAAACGCCTACATGTGAGCCCATCTTAGGGACAGGCTCCCCCACAGCCCCTAAGAAAATAAAGACCAGAACTCTTTCTAGAAGAAATCTGAAATAGTACATCACAGCCTGGATTGGAGTGAACAGTCATGAAAAATCAACCATTGGCACTGTGAGCAAACCAGTCCATGATACGAGAAGTTTTTTGCATGGCTAGTCTTGCTTCTAGTAGGGCGCTGAGTGGGAGGGACTTTCTGGAGGACCAGGAGCTTGTTCCCTAAAGTTCTTTGCCCTCCAGCCTAGTAAGAAAGTGCTCGATTCACAGGGAAGCTCCATTATCTTAACAGATGGAGAGCAGCCCTTAGCGAGGGAATTAACCAGGCTGAGCCACGCTTTCATAGAAGAGAGATCAAAGCCAGAGGCAAACCTGACCCAGATAAACCACCAGGACTGAAACCCATTGCGTTTGGCAGATGCAAATAGTCTCATCTAGTCTGAACTGGGAGGCAAAGCCCTGTGCAGACTTACCTGTCCCCTGAGTCTCAGCCACAGACTTGGACCTGCCCCAGGGAAACTGGAAATCTCAAGGCGAAGCCTGTGCAGAAAGAGCGGTCGGACGTGGATGCCCCACCTTGCCCTGCCCCAGCGAAGCTGATCGCCTCCCATCACAGCCAGTGGGGTAGAAAAGACAAAACTGCCTCATCTCAAAGAAAAGGTCAGCAAAGGGCTCAAGTCCTGATGTCCCAGCCCTGTGAGGAAATGTCTCTGCACACCAACTCCTCCTTGTCATCTGGGAAAAAAAAAAAAAAGGGCAAAAAGTCAATATTCTGCACCTATATGCTACATAGAGGAAAATAATGAATCTGTTGGCTCGTAGATTTATTGCACAAGCATTTTGTGAACCCTTATTATGTGCCATTAACTGTGCAAAGTGCAGAGAATTACAAAAGTTAAGGGCAGAGTCTGAGCTCTCCTTCAGAACTCCTCTCTGTGGCTAGTGAGAAAATTCATGATGAGCACATGGATGTATCTGAGCAGAGCATTAGCTGTATTAGCTTTCTGGCGAGCAGACCATAAACAAATGTTTGTTAAATAATGATTTAATTCACTTAATGAGGGATTAAACAACTGGATGAATTGGGCAGTGAAAAGATGCGTCTGCCTTTGAGCACAGCGTCTAAGATTTGAGAAGTGGTACGGCACACGCTTCACTACAAGTGTCTAAGAGAGAAATGTTCTTGGGATGCAGGTGGAAAATTCCTTTCAAGGAAGGAAACAGAGTGCTCAGGAGCAGTGTCCCAGCCCTCCTCAGTGCAAATGAGTGAGTGCAGATGGGCGCGAAAGGTCAGGACACTTGGGAATAAAAAGGAAAACACCCTGTGCATTTTCATCACATATCCTTGTTTAGCTGAAGATATGAAGACATATAAGATATATATATGTATACACACACACCATATTTATATATGTGTGTGTGTGTGAGTGTGTGTGTGTGCATGCTCAGTCATTTCCAACTCTTTGTGACCCCATGGACTGTAACTCACCAGGCTCTTCTGTCCATGGAATTTTCCAGCAAGAATACTAGAGTGGGTTGCCAGTTTCTACTTCCTGACCCAGGGATTGAACCCACATCTCTTGCATCACCTGAAGATATATAGATATATGGGCTACAGTCCATGGGTCGTAAAGAGTCAGACACGACAGAGCAACTGAACACACACACACACACATACACCATATACTACATACATATTTATACTACATAATATATATCATATACTATATGTATATATACTATGCAGTATATGCATACATACAGTATATCATATACTGTATAATATACATCATACACTATATATCATATACTATTTATATACCATGTACTATATATAAATCATATACTATAACATAGGTACACACAGTTGACCCTTGGACAATGCGGGTCTAGGGACACCCACCCCCCGTGCAGATAAATAATCTTATATAACTTACACTCAGCCCTTCATATATGTCATCCCTCCAGTACCCTGGGTCTGCATCCAAGGATTCAACTAGTTTCAGATCATGTAATACTGTAATATTTACAGTTGAAAAAAAATCTACATATAAGTTGACTCACACAGTTCAAATTCATGTTGTTCAAGAGTCAGCTGGGGAAAAAAAAGAGTCAGCTGGATACCATATGCTATATACATATACCATATACTATATATGTATGTATATATACACTATGTACTCTATATGTACCACATACTGTATAAATACCATATACCCTGATGGCTCAGACGGTAAAGAATCTGCCTGCAACGTGGGAGACCTGGTCGACTCCTGGGTTGGGAAGATCCCCAGAGGAGGGCATGGCAATCCACGCCGGTATTCTTGCCGGAGAATCCCCTGGACAGAGGAGCCTGGCGGGCTGCAGCCCACGGGGTCGCAAAGAGTCAGACAGGACTGGGCGACCAAGCACAGAACATGTGTATACTATGTACTGTGTGCTCAGTCGCTCAGCCACGTCTGACTCCTTGTGACCCCGTGAGCTGTAGCCTGCCAGGCTCCTCTGTCCAGGGGATTCTCCGGGCAAGAATACTGGAGTAGGCCATTTCCTTCTCCAATTATGTACTATATGTAAACTGTAAATATTTACATGGTAGTATATATAAGGGCAGTGCAGGCACCGACTACTTCCAGACCACGAGAACACTGGTTTAAAGTGACTTTAAATTCTGCACATCAGTATCCTGACATAAGCACTTGGATTCTGAAAGAACCTCCCAGGAATATGAAGGAAAGCACTGAGACACCCGGTGTCTGATGGGCCCTCACGTCAGCTTGACCCTCATTGCCTGCAGTGAGTCCAATTACAGCAAATCAGATTTCCCTTCGTTGCATCTGATGGAGGGAGCCTCTCTGCCAATGGGAGCTGGGCCAAGAGGGAGGGGAGAGCCCTGGAGTGCAGGCCGCCGGCAGTGGGGACCAGACCAAACTGGGACCCAGAGGCCCCCTCCTGCCCCCACCACCAGCCCCCTCTCCAGCGCCCCTCGTCTGCAGCTGTCCAGGGTTCCTCTCACAGAGTCAGCATCTTCATTTAAGAATCAACCACACGTGTAGAGTGTGTGGCTTTCATAACTGATCTTTAAAAGGACCAAAACTATCAGGTACAGTCCTAGAAAAATAGTTGAAATCTAGTTTTAAAGCAGAGTCTCTTTTATCTCTATGTTAACTCTTTCTGTCTTGGTCGCTGTCTGTAACACACACACACACACACGCATACCTTCTCCCACAAGGATGTTCTTTGCTGACCCAGCCCCCAGGAACACCGCACTCCTCGTGGAGACAAACAGGAGAGTCCTTTCAGCCCCCAGGGTCCTGCAGCCCCTGACTTGGGGGCCAGGGTGCAGGATGGCGGGGACAAGGGACAGCCACAGTCACAGGCACCCGTGTGGCATCAGGCATGGAGGCCAGTCCTGCCTCCACGTGGGGCGAGCCCTGCCAAGCCTCCTCTCTCATTTCAAGGTCACAATACTAGATGATGAAAGAGTGGAAAAGCACTGCCCAGAAAATGGGCCACGGGGACTTTCCTCCAGGTGAGGAAGGAGAGAACCATCGGGCAGTGAGATCCCGCTGAGAGGGACAATGGGGACTCGGGGTGTGGGTCCCTGCAAGGGACAAGACACGATGCGGAGACAACGGGGAGATGGGACGATCTGAGAGTTATTTCTGAGGCGTTTTTATGTAGGACAGATTCTATCACAAACATTTGTGTGTTTCATAAGAACCAAATACTTTTCTATCATGTTTCCTGGCAGCTATGATTTTTTTTCCCTTGCAAATTCAGGTGGGACAAATGTTCTCATAAAATAAACATCTCCCTGTCTTTAAAAACCACTGATAAATAGTTCAGGCAAATGAATCCTTGCCTCTCCTCAAAAATTATGGGAGGACTGTTATTCTGGAGCAACAAATAGAATCAGCTCCTCAGGTGCCCTGAGGGAACAGAGGACCCAACTGTCCAAGGTTTTTACACCTAAATGATGACATGGATCTCCCTGGATCTGAGACTCAAAGGAAACACTTTGTCTACGACGTGGTAGTAACCATACTTCAAGTCTTAACTTAAAAAATAAGTAACCACAAAAATAAAATTACTGTGTAAAAGGAACACTTAAAAAAAAAAAAAACCCAAGCCACACTAACTAACTTGAAAAATATCTTGGGGGGAGTCTTAACTTTTTCCAAGACTATAGCAAGTGGTTTAAAGCAAAACCAGATCCATAGGAATTCTCAGAGGGGGTCCTGGACACTTGGACTTTATTTCCAACACAATTGATTCACAGACAGGTCAGCGAAAAGGTCACCGCATAACGGGATCACAACCAGGATGTAAAATGTCCAGAGGAGACAGAGGGCCAGAAATAAGAGTCGAAGAGTATAGAAGCTTTTCTAGCCTCTTAGAGATTGATGGCCGCATCTCTGTCTTCCGCCCACTCTAAAGATGAAGGCGTCTCCTCACCTAACAGTACTCCCAGCCTCTGCTCTTGGTTCCAGCCTTGGAAACCAGTCCTGCAAGTTTCCCAGCCTCCAGTCACCTCTGAACGTCTGAACTGCGGGCTGCTTTCCCCCCAGCCGACCCGCGGGGCACCGGCCAGGCTGTGTGCCGCGGTCAGAGGTGGACCTCACGGCCCGCACGGACCACCGGCCGCTCCTAGAGGCACCGAGGCCCCTGCGGCCACACAGGCCTGAGTCGGGGGGGCACCTAGCCCTGCCCAGAACAGCTCGCAGCTCACCAGCCGAGCTGAAGGCCTCACATCTCAGCTGGAGCTTTTCGGCTCTGGTTTTCCCTCCTGGTTATTTATCTTCCCGCCACCTTCAGGCAGGTCACACCCTGCGGTGCTGTGGCTCTCTGCTCTGTGAAACGGGCGATTACTACCAACGTCCCGGGGCGGACGATGACTCATCCTGGGTGTTTCCAGCCCAGGGATGGCAGAGGGACACCAAGGCCACGGGGGGGCCCCCCTCCGCCTCACGCCGGGGGACCAGAGGCAGGGACCAGAGGAGCAGAGGATGGGGGGCCAGGACCTGCCAGGCCCAGCCTGGGCGGCGCTGCAGCCCTGCCCGAGGTGGGGGGCCTCCTCCTGCCCCCGCCCCAGCGCAGTCAGCGACCCAGCATCCTGGCCCTGCCTGGAACCTGCACAAAGGCGGTCTGGGGGGGTTGGGGGGCGGCGGGGGCTGTCCCAGACATCCGCAAACAGCTGCTGCCAGATGACATAGAGTATCCAGTACCTTCTGCTTAAATACCTTTTTCTTAATTATGAAATAATTAGAAGATGTGCTACCAGATGACATAGAGTATCCAGTGCCTTCTGGTTAAATGCATTCTTCTGAATTATGAAATAAAAGATGTAGAAAAACACAGAAACAAGTAACCCACCAATTACTTTTACATTTTGCCATATTTGCTTCAGATCTTTCCTTAAAGGGGGGGAAGAAAACCACAAAGGTTATCACTCTGCTGACGACAGGGCCGCTCCCTGGAGGGACCTGGGAGCCACAGAGGCTGGAAGGATTAAGGCAGCCTCAGCGCCAGGCGGGCGGCCCCTCCCCACCGCTCGGACGCACGCCGCGCCGGGGCTTTCCTGCTGCGGACTCATTATCTCCTTGAGGCTCAGCTGTCCAGGCAGGAGTTCCCGGCTCCTCTCGCGTCCTGAGGACCCACCGCGGCTGACCCGCCCCGCCCCCGTTCCCCCCACCTTCCCCCTCGCCCCCTGAGCCCCGCCCACCCCTCCACGCCCCTTCTCCCTGAGTGTCCACAGGCACCCTCTGGCTCCAATTCCACACCCTAAGCGTTTCTATGAATATAGGCTTTGTGAGCTGTTTATGCATGTGACATGAATCCCACGGGGAACCAGAGCAAGCATCGAGGTCGGTCGTTGTCCTTGCTTGCCTTGGGTGGTCTCCCTCAAACTCTCCCTGCAGCCTAGCTGTTGAGAACGGGGAGCGGTGGGCAGACCCCGGGGATCCACGCGGGTCAGAGGAAAGGGGAGGCCTGGATGCGGCCCACAGCCAGGCCCCCGGAGCCAGGGCCTGGCCCTGCAAGGAGCGGAGGCTGGGGCCTCCCTGGCCACTTTTCCTGATGCGCCAGGTCACTGATTTTTCCCAGCTCTGGTGTGGAAACACCCCAGGGCTGTCTGTGGAGCCCTTGCAACTGTAGGCTTCTGAAAATAAAAGGAACAGCAGCCAGCACTCCTGCTTCTGCAGGGCTGAGAGCGCGGGGGAGCCCCAAGGGGCAGGATGCCGCCTGCAGCTCCAGGAGGTCGGAGAGGCTGCTGGCCGCGAGGGCAGGCGGCCACGCCCCTTCCCTCCTAGCAACCGCCTTCTCGGCCCTGAGAAATACCAGCCTTGCTTCTGGGCTCACCGAGCTGCCTTACCCACACGGCTCGGAGGCCCCCCGGCTGTGCCTGCTCGTGACAGCTGTTCCCTCCACTTTCCGGAGGAGGAAATGGACTCTGAGGGAACAAAACAGGATCAGGAACGGAACCGGGCCGGTCTCTCCCTCTGGCTCGCTCCCTGTTAATTGACGAGCACAGGCACACACAGGCTCCGGGGCTGGACAGGCCCGCGCATCCCCTGCTAAGGACGTTTGCCTCACCTACCTGTTGCCCACCCATGGTTTGGTTGGCCGGTGGGCAGGGCTGTGTTTGAGGAAACACTGACTTTTCAAGGCCATCCTCCCTAACCCCTGCTCCGTTTTTGTCTCTTCTGGGCGGCTGGCAGGATGGAGCCCCTGGAGGTGAGCGCAGTTTCTGGAAGCCCAGGAACTCCCACAGTGGACTCAGCCAGGGTGTGCCCCTGCACACCCCCAGAAGAGAGGCAGAAGGAGTGGGAGGAGGCCTGGCATTCCCAGCGACCTGCCAGCCTCCCACGGCAACCGGAGATTGTGGGGAGAAAGGCCACAGCCTCTGCTTTCCTGGGCCGGGACCAGGTCCCTGCCCATCCAGACCACCAAGCCCACCCGGGCCACCGGGCAGAGAAAAGGGGCTGGGGAAGGAGGGAGCAGCCCTTATCAGACCTCAGGAGAAACAGCCACCTTAGCGGAGAGGTTTTCACACTTAAAAAGGGAAGGAGGTTGTGTGAAAATTGTATAAATCTTAATTAAGGACTTCCCTGGTGGCTCAGACGGTAAAGCGTGTGCCTACAATGTGGGAGACACAGGTTTAATCCCTAGGTCGGGAAGATCTCCTGGAGAAGGAAATGGCAACCCACTCCAGTACTCTTGCCTGGAAAATCCCATGGAGGGAGGAACCTGGTAGGCTAGCTACAGTCCATGGGGTCTCAAAGAATCAGACACCACTGAGCAACTTCACTTTCATTTTCACTTTAATTATGCTGAATTGGTTCACAATGCTTTTCAGGTCTACTCTATCCTACTTCCCTGTATATTCATTTTATTAATGTTTGCGAGTTTGATATTGAAACTTCAATGAAAGGTTTATCCAGTGAAAAAAATAATTGTGATATATAATGGAACTATATGTAACTTGGTTCTGTATTTTCCAAGTCTCTTGTAAATGTTATCATATTTTCATAATTTAAAAAATAAAAAAAGAAGAGAAAAAGGGAGGGAGGGAGGAAAGCAGGAAGCAGATTCGCTGATAACTAAGCTACCCCAGAAGGACCACATGGGGACTTCTACTTCCCAAGAGTGACGAGGATGTCACGTTGCTTTCAGTGGTGCTCAGTACTTCCACGCTGTGAAACCACCAACCTTCATCTCCGGAACTCTTTGTATCATTCCAAACAGAAGCTCTGTATCCATTAAACAGCATCCCCCCATCCTCCGGCCCCTCGTAACCTTCATTCCACTTTCTGTCTCTATGAAGCTGACAATTCCAGGGGCAAGTGGAACCATCAATAATTCATCCTTTGTGTCTGGCTTGTTCACTCAGCATAATGTCTGTAAGATCCATCCACATCATACCATCTGTCAGAATTTTCTTCCTTTTTAAGGCTGAATCATATTCCGTCATATTATATGCACATTTTGCTTGTCCATTCATCTGTTGTTGGACATTTGGGTTGCCTCCACCGCTTGTGAAGAAAGCTTCTATGGCCATGTGTGTGCAAATATTCTTCAATGCATATGTGTATGTGCTCAGTCTTCCCTGACTCTTTGTGACCCCATGGACTGTAGCCCACCAGGCTCCTTGGTCATGGGATTTCCCAGTCAAGAATACTGGAGTGGATTGCTATTTCCTTCTCCAAGGGATCTTCCCAACCCAGGGATTGAACCTGAGTGTCCTGTGTCTCCTGCATTCTTTACCACTGAGCCACCTAAAATATTCTTCAATACTCTGCTTTTAATTGCCAGAAGTGAAATTCCTGGGGTCACATGGCAACTATTACTAATTTTTCAAAAAACCACCATACTGTTTTCCATAGCAGCTGCACCATTTTACATTCCCACCAGCGATGCACAAGGGTTTCACTTTCTCCACATCCTCACCAACCCTAGTTAATTTCTTTTTTAATAGCTGTCATCCTAACGATTGCGAGGTAGTAGCTCATTTTGGTTTTGATTTTCATCTCCTTAGTGATTAGTGATATTGAGCGTTGTTTCGTGTGCCTTTTGGTCGTTTCTATATCTTCTATTGTGGAGACAGAAATGGCAACCCACTCCAGTATTCTTGCCTGGAGAATTCCATGGACAGAGGAGCCTGGAAAGCTGCAGTCCATGGGGTTGCATAGAGATGGACTCAACTGAGTGGCTAACACATATCTTCTATGGAGAATCATCTGCTTTTATTTTTTTAATGTGGTCACTATGTAAAGTTATGTATGTGGCTCCCATATTATTTCTATTGGATAACACCTGTCTAGAAGGAATAAAGGCACATCTACTACCGCATAGGAAATTTTTGACAATGAAAGGAACCTTGATATTTAAAATGTAGGAAACCTAGTTTCAGTGTGTTAAAGAATCTTTAAGTTTCTTTTCAGTGATGGCATTGTATGTTCTCTTCCTCTCTCTGCTCAAAGAACTTAAACTGGAGCTCTCACTTAAAACATGTCAGGAGTTACTCACCTACAAGGAGGAGGCCCCTACATACAACATGAAACATCCAAAGATCCAGGAGCCCATTTGCCTCTGTAGAGTTCATGGCTCTGGGATGGGGAGTCCTGGTTGCCAGAGCTTGCTGATGACGTGAACTGAGGGGAGAAAGCATCTGTGTCTGAAAATTCGGTCGGTAAAATACTGCATCTTCTGAGGGAAGGATGACTAGGGCTGGGGCTAGAAAAGGTGGTCTCTGTGGAAACCTCAACACTTCTGGTACCTTCCAATGACAGAGACTAATCCTTTTCTGAGAGAGACTAGACGCCATCAGGATCCAGTCTCTTGTTCTTCCTGGTGGAAACTGCAAGCTTTTAGCACTGGAAGGAATGCATTGCTTGATTGTATCAAGACAAGCCAGCCCCACCCACAGAGGCTGCTACCAACCCATCCCTGGGTATCATAAATTGTATCTAGAAGAAGACAACCATCTCTCCCCGCCTTTGAACAGCAATAAGACAAGAACAGGCTCCAAGATACTGCTAGTCTTCATAAATTTTCCTATTTTCCCTGAGGAAATAGCATTGCTATTCCAGATTTCCTTCCCCTTATCTTACTAAAAATCTCACAGAGCCATGTCCCACCCATCAGGAAGTGGTTGAGCCCACAAATACTGTGGCCCTGTGACTTAATTTAAAAGGGAGAAAAAGGAACAAGAAATTCTGCGGGAAAAGCAAGAACTCTGCTGAGGCCTCTTCTTTGTTCTTTCTAAGGGGAATAAGCTTCAAGCATGTATGCCTTGGACCGTAGTTGGTAATGCTGCTTTAAAGGAAAATGAGAGCAGTATTTTGATGCCAGAGAGCCAAGCAGAGGACAGGCAAGAACTGTCATTGTCGTTCGGTCACTAAATCGCGTCCAACTCTTTGCGACCCCATGGACTGCGGTGTGCCAGGCTCCTCTGTCCTCCACCATCTCCTGGGGTTTGCTAAAATTATGTCCATGGAGTCAGGGATGCCATGTAACCATCTCACCCTCTATTGCCCCCTTCTCCTTTTTCCCTCAGTCTTTCCCAGCATCAGGGCCTTTTCCAGTGAGTCAGCACTTCACATCATGTGGCCAAAGTACTGGAGCTTATTGGCAAGAATTAAAAATCATACTAATCCAGTAGAACCTGGCCCCCTACTGTGAAAAGCTAATGTACAGAATAGTACTAAACAGAAGATAACTGAACATGTGGGAGGAAAATGCTGCGTAAATATAAGGCGTTACAGTCTGCATGAATGTTCTTTACTACCTAGAGTTATATAAGTTCAGGGAGGTTTGATATCTGGGTAACAACGGCAGACGTGTTTGTGTATATCTCTGTGTGCATATGTGTATTATGTGCATATGTGTATTGTGCGTGTGGGTCTAACTTCATAATCATGGTCCTCTTAGGTACCACGTGCCTTCTCCATCCTTCCTTCCAGAAAAGGAACAGCATCACCACTAGCAGCTCAGGTCTGGGGAACCTTCAGGCCTCTGTCTGTGGTTCCCCCGAGTCACCGCACCAAGCGCGCGTGGAGGCCCTAGAACCGCATCCCCCAGCACCCGTCGCAGCCCAGGCCTGAAGCAGGTGTGGCAGCAACACAGGGGGCTTGTTTTTCGGGGTCAGTTCAGTTCAGTTGCTCAGTCGTGTCCGACCCTTTGCGACCCCATGAACCGCAGCACGCCAGGCCTCCCTGTCCATCACCAGCTCCCGGAGCTTGCTCAAACTCATGTCCATCAGGTCGGTGATTCCATCCAACCATCTCATCCTCTGTCGTCCCCTTCTCTTCCCAACTTCAGTCTTTCCCAGCATCAGGGTCTTTTCCAATGAGGCAGCTCTTTGCATCAGGTGGCCAAAGTATTGGAGCTTCAGCTTCAGCATCAATCCTTCCAATGAACATTCAGGATTGATTTCCTTTAGGATGGACTGGTTGGGTCTCCTTGCAGTCCAAGGGACTCTCAAGAGTCTTCTCCAACACCACAGTTCAAAAGCATCAATTCTTTGGTGCTCAGCTTTTTTTTTGGTCCAACTCTTGCATCCATACGTGACTACTGGAAAAACCATAGCTTTGACTAGACAGACCGTTGTCGGCAAAGCAATGTCTTTGCTTTTTAGTATGCTGTCTAGGTTGGTCATAACTTTTCTTCCAAGGAGCAAACATCTTTTACTTTCATGGCTGCAGTCACTATCTGCAGTGATTTTGGAGCCGCCCCAAAAATAAAGGGGTCAGATTGGTGCATTTCTAGCCTCGGGCTCTGGGTAAATGTGTGGATTTCATTTTTCGGTCATATGGTGTTCAGCTCCTCAGCATCCAAGGCAGGCCCCTGCACGCTGTCCACCTACAGCCTTTCTCGTCTCCTCTCTCGGCTCCTCTCTCGGCTCTTTGGGCTCTTTGCGGAGGCTGGAGGTGAGAGGAGAGGGGAGGAATGAGGAGGGAAGGGGAGGAGGGTTGGGGAGGAGGGGGGATGTTTTGCAGCGTTTCCGGCTCTTCCCCAGAGCCACTTTCCAGGCACATCAAATTCCTCCCGTCCCTCCCCGGCTGCCCTGCCCTAGAGCTGGGAATCAGCCTTGTTTACATGGCTCATTATGCTCGCTTTGCAGTTGCTATAGCAACCACCAGGGGTCAGTTTATAGAAGAAGAGGAAGTTCACTTTTGGGGAGTTAGCTTTCCAGCTCCTGTGCAGAGCAGGGCTGAAAACAAAGACCCAGACACCGGGGAGGAAACACATGGAAAAGTCTCCTAAGAGCAGAAGCATCCTTCAGAGCCTCAGACTGCACTCAGCGCTCTTTCTTCTTTGCTCTGAAAGCTGTTCTAGAATCGCCAATAGGAGCATGGAGGTCTTATCCCTGCATCTCCCAGATATTCCTCTTCCCCCTCTGCGCACCCCCCTGCCTTGCCCTGGAGGCAGTCGTTAGGAGTTAAGAGAACAAGGGCAGCTGCCAGGGTTCATTTAAAGTGATAACTTCATTAATATAATGTATTCACCGAGCATCAGGAAGATCTTTACAGGCTGTTATTATTCCGTCTTTCCCACGGCAGGGGAGGCAGCCGCCACTGGAACAGGGCGCCCATCTCGAGGTCCAAGCCGCACAGAGCGGAGCCCCCCACTGCAGGGAACATGCAGGGACCCTCCCATGATGCCCGGCCGTGAGAATGTTCCAGCTCGAGCCCGACTGGCCAACCTGGGTTAGCAAACTAAGAAGTAGAGGATACCCGGTTAAGTCTGATTTTCAGATCAACAATGAAATGGGTTTTTACAAGCCTATCCCATGCAACCTTCGGGATGTCCACAGAGTAAGTCAGACTTTACCTGTGAGCGTGTGCATGACAGCTGTGTCCCCTGAGCCACCTGGGAAGCCCCAAACTTAGCCCAACCCTATTCAAACCCTCCTCCTCTGCTCTGCTGCCGTCCCCAAATAAAAAGACAACAGAGGAATCCCCTCGCTATGGCAAATCATGTGCCAGATCAAAGTTTAGGATGATCTGACCCTTGGACTAGCTTGCCGATCGTGAAAAAATGAAAAGGAGTGATTTGCCCAGGTGCAAATGGTAAACCAGAGGCCAGTCAGCTCACCCCCTGGCAGGAAAGGCCCCTTGAATGATCCCTCAGATCCAAACCAGCTCAGGGGCCAGATGGCTAAAGAGAAGAGACTCGGGGCTGATCTTACAGAGGCATCACTTCAACTTTCTCACAAGCAGTGAGAGTCAGCTTTCTAAACAGCACTGACTCTTGTTTCCAGGACAGGAAAGACATTTCTCTTTTTGGCCACGCTATGTAGCCTGCAGAATCTTAGCTGCCCAACCAGGGATTGATCCCTGCAGTGGAAGTGTGGAGTCTTAACCACTAGACAGCCGGGGAAGTCCCAGGAGAAACATTTTCAATGCCCCTTTTTTTCCCCAGGGATAAATGATATTGGTTTCCAAATATTCCGCTGGGAAAGTCTGAGTGCAGAAGATGCTTGAGGAGCCGGTATGCCATCTCGGTCCCTTTGGTCCTCTGTGGTTTTGCTGCCTGGGCCCCGTGTTCACAGGGAGGAAATGACATTGGCTTTATCAGCGTCACCCTCTGCCCAGCATGCCTTCAGCTAAGGTTCTGCTGCTTAGTCACCAACCGAAGACTGGCCTGATGAAAGTTGTGCCGACTTCCTGTAGAGCTTGTAGAAAACCGGACCAATTATTACAATGCTGTACCTGTGGGAGTTTTGCATCTGTTTTGACCCTAAATCCGACGAACCTAAAACCTAAGGCAAATAAGTCAAGAAACATAAACAGACATGAAAACAAAGCAAATAGTAGCAACGATTCTTTCCGCAAGGCACTGCCAAGTCAGACGGTAAGGCTCCCACAGTTCAAACCCAAGACAAGTAATTACAGGAAGGCTGTCAAGATAAACATCACAGACAATAAAAACATTCTCACCTGTTACTAACTCTAAAAAAATCTCAATACGGTTTTTGCCCAGACTGAGAAAGCTGAATGCTTCAACCGAGTTCTAATTCTGTCTCTACTGAATGTGGCTCCGGGAACATCTGTGGACAGTCTGCGACTGAGCTTCCCACGGGCAAAATGCAGGCCCTGGGACAGTGTTAATGCTCTTTGTCTCACTGAAGGGGTATTGTGAGAATGTCTATAAATCACTCTTGAGTTCTTCAGACAAAAGGCAGGAAGCATGATATGTGATTATTTGTTCTATTTCCTTAAAAAAAAATTTAGTAAATATTTTGGGCTTGCCGGGTGGCTTAGTCATGAAGAATCTGCCTGCCAGTGTAGAAGACGCAGGAGATGTGGGTTTGATCCCTGGGGTCAGGAAGATGCCCTGGAGAAGGGAATGGCAACCCACTCCAGTGTTCTTGCCTGGAGAATTCCATGGACAGAGGAGCCTGGCGGGCTACAGTCCATGCAGTCACAGAGTCAGACATGACTGAGCATGCAGGCTGCAAATATTTTAATAATTTTGAATATATGTTTGTTACATTGAAATATCTGGAAAAGTGAAAGAAAATGTATAGGTTTGCATATACCAGAAAATTACCTCAATTCTCTCCTCATTTTGTGTTTAGAATCTTAGAATTACAATATAAATGGTATATATAGGGTATGATTAAAGTTCACAATAGAAATATAAACTAAAATTGCATTCTTATTTGTTTGTGCTATTCACTTTTTAGATAAGTAACTTGATTTAGGAGTTTATTAATTGGTTAGTTTTGTTTAAAGCACATTGAAAGGACTTCAGTTTTGAAAGCCTAGTTTCATTTATATTTTTAAAAACCCAAGAGTCCTTTACTTTTCTTTTTCTTAATCATTTGTTAATAAACCCTGCATTTGAAGCTGAAGCTTGTCAGACAGTGTCTCTTTAACACCGCTCAACAGCTGTTAAATGGGATAATCACCTGTTTATCCTCCTGTCGCTAATTCAGATGCTAATTGCACTCTAGACACTGGCTGTTCTCTGCTTGGAGCCAGACCAGGTGTGTGGCCTCTGAGAGATGCTGTAGCATCGTGGTCTCCATCTAGTCACCCGTGGAGGTGCAGAGCAAATGGCAACACACACACAGAAATGAACGGGTGGTTGACACCCGGGGAAAATCAGGAATTACGTGTCAACTCACAGCGAAATAAGCCAAAGTAAACAACCATGGAATATAGTAGTATGCAATCGTTAAAGAGGTGCTCAGGAATACAGGTAAAAAAATGTGTAAAAAAAATCTACTCATCAATGCTGAGTGAAAAGTGTAGTATCTATTGTATGATAATATAAGAAGAAAATTTGCACAGAAAAAGGTGAAGAATATATGACACTCTTGGAATACTAGCTACTATCTGAATGAGTAGGAGCAACGACAATTCTAGGGGCTGAGGAAACATGAGATCCTGTTTTCACGGAGCTTACATTTCAGAGAAGAAAAACAGACAAAACCCAGGTAAGGAAACCAATAAACAAAATATATCCAGAGCTTCTCTGATGGCTCAGCAAGTAAAGAATCTGCCTGCACTGCAGGAGACACAGGAGACGCAGCTTCCATCCCTGGGTCGAGAAGAGCCCCTGGAGGAAGAAAAGGCAACCCACTCCAGTATTCTTGCCTGAAAAATCCCACGGACAGAGGAGCCTGGCGAGCTTCAGTTATAACTCAGAGACAACTGAGCGACTAAGCGTTCGTAGGGTGATGCCCTAAGACCACGTACAAAGAGCTGTGGGCTAGGGGGACCTGAGGGTCTGCCTTCCTGTGGGCTGTTGAGGAAGAGATCACAGAGGAAGCCCAGACAGTGAGCAGCCCCGGGGAAGCCCCAGAAGGGCCAGTTCGCAGGGTCACTGCCAAGGAACGGGCAGTGGATCAGAGTGAGGGAGACAGTGGTGGAAGGGGGCCTTGGAAACTCGGCGGGAGCCAGGTCAAGCTGAGGAACGGAGTTGAGTGGGAAGAAATAACTACTCCCTTTGCTGAACTGTGGACACTTCTCAGCTTCCTGCTGACTCAGGTGAGCAATAAACCTGGAGTCCCACGGAGCCTTCAAGCACCTGCTCTGTGACCTCACATCTCTCCTGGTTCTGAAGTCATTCCCATCATCTGCTGAGATTCCAGGAGGGTTATTTTACAGCCATCTTGGATGAAGCAACATCAGGAGGATATTTCAGTAATTGAATTCAAAAGCCTGTCGGGATAAAATTCTTCTGAATATTTTAATTTACCATTTGATTTTCAAAAACTACTTAAATTATTTTTTAAGTTCTGTGTCTCTTCGTATGAGAGGAAAAAATATGAAAACAAATTTAAATAAATAGGTGGAACCTAGAACTAGAGATTTATGCTAGAGAGTTCTAGAACTAGAGATTTCTCTAAGAGAAAACTGTGGAGAATGTCATTTCCTTCAAGAATAAAGGAGATGATAATGACAATATGTTTAATTATTGGACCAAAATGAATTTGACATAAATGTCCATCTACAAGCCATTGGAAGAATTTTGAAAGAATGCTTAAAATAGTGATTTGATTTTTTTGACTACTGTGAACTCTACTTTTTCTAAGGATAGAATTTGTTTTTCAAACATATTTTCATGTTTTAGTTTTTTTCTAGCCACTAATGGTTTATAAAATTAATTATTTCAAGGATGCCTTAATCATCAGAATGGCACAGTATTTTTTTTAATTTATTTTAAAATTGATGCATCTGTATTATATTTCTGGCAGGAAGTTAGACATATGCCTACAGACTATGTTTTTCAATTAAGTATCCCCTGCCTGCCTGCCTGCCTGTATTTGTGGCTTTGCCAAGAGCCAAAGAGTCCTTATTAGGACAGGAATTAAGAGCAGGAAGAGTTTATGCTTTTGAATGAGGCCATTAGAAGCAGTGCTAATTTGGAATAATTTAGAATATTCCAAATTCCTAATTTGGAATAAATTAGGAGTTGGGATTAACAGGTACATGCTACTTTATATAAAATAGATTTTTTAAAAGTGAAAGTTGTTCAGTCGTGTCCGACTCTTTGTGACCCCCATGAACTATACAGTCCATGAAATTCTCCAGGTCAGAATACTGGAGTGGATCCCTTCTCCAGTGGATCTTCCCTACCCAGGAATTGAACCAGGGTCTCCTGCATTGCAGGCTGATTCTTTACCAACTAAGCTATGAGGGAAGCTCTAAAGGGCCCACTATATAGCACAGGAAACTATATTCAGCACCTAGTAATAACCTATAACGGAAAAGAATCTGAGAAAACGTGTGTATGGATAACTGAATCACTTTGCTGTACACATGAATCGAACATAACTTTGTGAATCAAGCGTACTTCATTTTTTAAAAGTAGTGTTAAAAGCACAAGCGTTGTAAAAGACCCTCTTGGGTGTAATTCCTGGTCACTCCGCTTAATAGCTGTGTGACTTGGGAAACCTACTTACCTTTCTGAGCCTTGGTTTAATCCCTGCAACAGGGAAGTTATAACACCTAACACTTGGGGGATTAAATGAGATAGTATGTGAAAAGCTCCTAGACAGTGCCTGGGAGATTAGAAAATTCTCACCAGGGGTTGGGACCCTTGCCTTATCCCTCAGCCACATGTGGTCCAGGCTCTAACACCCTCTGTCCACTGAGGAGGAGAGCAAAGGGCTTGGCACATAGACAACATCTGGACGCTGATGAGTTCATTAACTAATTAATCAATACAGCCAAGACTTTCCATAAAAGAACAGCAAAGTCACAGTATTTCGTTTCTACAGAGGTTTTACAGCCTCTCCCACGAATGAATCACGTCTAGAAGACTTTGTATTGTGCAAGGAAGGATGGAGGCTAAACAGGTCCGGCGGTCATGAGTTCTGGGAAGAGATGTTTCTCTCTTCCTTGAGACCAATGTGGTCTTTATCCAACTTGCTTTCAACCTGTACTCGAGACTTGCTTTATTGGCTGCCCATGGCGTCTCTTAAAGGGGCAGACCCACAAACCCTGGGATTCCCACCAGCAGCCTCCCACTTCCCTATCTTACCTCCGTCCCCCACCCCCACCCCCAACGGCACCCAGAGCCCTGGACGACTTGTGCTGGGCAGTGAGTTCACACTCTCGCCAACAAGAGTCTCCCTCAACACTGTAAGCTGAGAGATGAAGACACAGCGCCAGATGAGGACGGACCCTCCGGCTGATAGCCTTCACTACCGCTGGAAAGTCCAGGTCGGCGGTGTTACTGAGCCCCGTTCACAGTGAGAACACAGGGATGATGAGGCTGCCGCAGGCCGGGACAGCACAGCTGGAGTGAGCCTTTCAGGTCCTTACTCTCTACTCACGCGTACTGTGTTATACGTGTCTTTATAGAAGAGATTTTTTTTTTTAAGTTTACTTTTAACAAATGGACTCAGATAAGAAGAGACCCCTTGGGGCAGGCCCAGGACCTCTGCTTTGCACCCCCACCCCCCGACATATAACCAGCCAAGTAAAGCCACGGCCAGTTAGAATCCAAACAAGATCAGTTGATTTTGTTCCTTAAACTCCATATTCCTCTTCCTCAAACTTCTCTTGGTTTCCGGGTCTGGACCGTGATCAGGTCTCCACCCAGGCCAGTGCTGAGGTCTTCGGCAGGACTCAGAGGGGAGCGTCCTCTGCCCCGTGGAGGACATTGCCCAGTGGCCAGGTGTCGTGAAAGGAGTTTTGTTTGAGATTATAGAGTACAATCTGGCTTAGGCACACAAGAACTTTTATTAATGAGGGGCTTTCATTTCTTTCTGATGGGCCAGTAGCTTATTTGCATTTAGTAAAGGTGGGGAAAGGATTATAAATGTCTGGGTTCCCTCTGCGATCTTAACCCTGAATTTCCAGTCATGTATTTCCAAACCCCTGAAATGGAGCCAGTTAGAAGGTGTTACAGAGATAGGGCAGGGGTGCTGAGTCAGTCTCCCGAGGTGATTACACACTCTCACAGCAAAGAAGGGAAACAAAGAGCCAGACATTAGAATCTCACGCCGGAACGTGCTGGACCGGCTGGCCCTCCCCTCGCTCCGAGTGCTCCTCTGCACAGAAGACTGGTCCCCTGGCCTATTTCACAAGATGCTTTGGGCTTTGCCCAACTGCCTGACGGTCAGCCTCCCTGGCGTGCGTGGCAACTAGGTTGGCAGGTTCTGTCTCTGATCCCCTAGAGCTGCCAGCTCTGCTTGCTCCTTCATTCTTGGGACAGAATGGTACTTCTGCAATCCCGAAAGACCTACAGCGGTCTCCTGGGCCAGCTAGATTACCTCCAACCCGGGATCCACACAGACTTGAGCTCAAATCACAATCGTGCTAGAATAGTCTTGGGCATCTGGGTCCATGGACCGGGGCAAGATGGTTCACAGACCCTGACTTACAGAATGCGGCAGTCAATATTGACCCTGAAACCAGAGAATCCTTCTCCCAACAAGCAGTTACTTTGAGTACGAAGACCCTTTAATGTAAAGAAGCGCACCAAGTAGTGAATGGATGTCCTCTGCCACGGTCATCATCGCCACACCCACAGTGGCCGGTGAATGTCTCAGCGCCTCTCGTCCTATTGACAGAAAATCCCCGTAGGTAGGTTCCTCAAAACTCAAGTGAGAGACTTCCCTGGTGGTTCAGTGGCTAAGACTGCAGGGGGACCAGATTCAATCCCTGGTCCGGGAACCAAATCCCACATACTGCAACTAAGACCTGATGCATCCAAATAAATAAATAAAGATCAAAAATAAAAACCCAAATGCCTCTGTCACCCAATTCATCCCACTCCCAACATATATACATCTTCCCTGGTGACTCAAATGGTGAAGAATCTGCCTGCAATGCAGGAGATCCAGATTCAATCCCTGGGTTGGGAAGATCCTCTGGAGGAGGGAATGGCAACCCACCCAGTATTCTTGTCTGGAGAATCCCATGGACCGAGGAGCCTGGCAGGTACAGCCCGTGGGGTCACAAACAGTCAGACATGATCGAGCCACTAACACTTACACTTTCTTTTCATGTATAAAATAGATAACTAACAAGAACCTACTACTCTGCACAAGGAGCGAAACTTGGTGCTCTGTGGTGACCTAACCAGGAAGGAAATCTAAAAAAGAGGGGACATGTGTACACGTATGACTGGTCCACTTTGCTCTACAGCAGAGACTATCACAACACGTGAAGCAAATATACTATAATAAAAACTGGGAAATAAAAACAAAACCTCAAATGCCTTTGAAAGCACTTTCAAAATGAGGAAGAAGAGATGAATGGGGAGAAAGAATGATGGGTGAAGGAATGCGGCTCCCACAAGTCCAGGGAAGAAAACGGTCTGGACTGAGCCCCAAACAAAAAGGATCCTGCGAGCCTGTGGAGGTAAAAGCCAAGAGGTATCAAGCCCAGCCAGGTGGGAAGAGAGAAAAGAGGACATTCAGTTCAGTTCAGTTCAGTCGCTCAGTCGCGTCCGACTCTTTGCGACCCCATGAACACCAGGCCTCCCTGTCCATCACCAACTGCCGGAGTTACCCAAACCCATGTCCGTCGGGTCAGTGATGCCATCCAACCATCTCACCCTCTGTCGTCCCCTTCTCCTCCTGCCCTCAATCTTTCCCAGCATCAGGGTCTTTTCCAATGAGTCAGGTCTTCGCATCTGGTGGCCAAAGTATTGGAGTTTCAGCTTTAACATCAGTCCTTCCAATAAACACTCAAGAAGGAGGACGTTAGGTTGGTCAAATACTCCATGGTTAGCTCCTGAGGGAGAAGAGAGGAGTGGAAACTGCCTGGAACACCAGACAGAAAAAAAGGACCATTAACTCAGGAAGCAGAAAGTAGCCAAGAGGAGGGAAATCCCTTCTCCCTGCCCCTGACTCCAGGTCCTAAAAGTACTAATCCAATATATATATATATTTTTTTTCAGCACTGGCTTTCATTTACAAGGGTTAAAAAAAAAAAAAAAATTTCTCCTCCAGCCTCACCAAGCAGTCCATCATTTATTTTTCTTCTCCCAACTTTTTAAAAAATTTAAAGAAGCATAAAAGTTAGAAAGATGTTTCAGTGAAGACTCATACGAGCCACCTGGACTCAAGGACTGTCAGCATTCAGTCATGGGCTTTCTCACACCATTTGGGTGGAGAGCCCAGGCGTCATGACCACTCGCCCCTAAATGCTTCAACGTGCACCACACAGATGTTCTTCTGAAAAGCCTCATCTAAGCACCACATCTAAGAAAATTAACAATTCCTTACTATCATCTAATACCCATGCCAAGTCGCTCCAGTCATGTCCGATTATTTGCGACCCCATGGACTGCAGCCTGCCAGGCTCCTCGGTCCATGGGATTTTCCAGGCAAGAATACTGGAGTGGTTGCCACTTCCTACTCGAGGGGATCTTCCTGACCCAGGGATTGAAACTGTTTCTCTTACAATTCCTGCATTTGCAGGCAGATTCTTTACCACTATCACCACCTGGGAAGCCCCATTTTGTCTCTTGGTTGTTCAGTCACTAAGTCGTGTCCAACTCCTTCAGACCCCATTGACTGCAGCACACCAGGCTACCCCATCTTTCACCATCTCCTGGAGCTTGCTCAAACTCATGTCCATTGAGTCAGTGACGCCATCCAACTATCTCATCCTCTATCAGCCTCTTCTCGCCCTCAATCTTTCTTAGCATCAGGGTCTTTTCCAATGAGTCATCAGGAGGCCAAAGAATTGGAGTTTCAGCTTCAGCATCAGTCCTTCCAATGAAAATTCAGGACTGATTTCCTTTAGGATTGACTGGTTTGATCTCCTTGCTGTCCAAGGGACTATCTTATGTCTCTATACTCTTTTAAATCCTTTCATCTAGAACAGGCCCTCTCCACTTTTTATTCGTGAAGTGAAAGTTGCTCAGTCATGTCCAACTCTTTGCAACCCCATGGACTACACAGCCCATAGAAACTCTAGGCCAGAATACTGGAGTGGGTAGCCTTTCCCTTCTCCAGGGAATTAGTATGGATGTTTTTCAAGAGGCCAGAACAGTTTTGTAAAATTTCCCATATTCTGGCTTGGCTAATGTTTTCATCATACTGCTGTCCACCTTGTCCCTAGCCTCTGCCCTGTATTTCCTGTCAACTGAAAGCTAGGTCCAGACACTTGATTAGATTCCAGTGATGTTGTGGAGTTCATGGTTCATCCTGTTGGGAGGCTGCCTTGCTACAAGTGCTCTATCACCTCCGATCACAAAGAATAAAGTGGTGACCATCAGCTCTTTCCACTGGGAAGGTTCCTCTCCTCCGCTTAGTAGGTAGCTCTGGAGCATATTTTGACACGTGTCTTGTCCCCAATAACCTTCCATCCAAAGGCTTGACATCTTATTGATGACCCTTGCTGATAACAATTATTGCACAAACAGCTCATCAATTATGAAATGCCCAAAGGGTGACTGAGAAGAAGAGAAAGGAATGTCTGGGAAGAAACAGACAACAAGGTAAATAGGGGAGCGAAAGCTGGAAACACAGCAAGTAATTCCAAGAGCTTTGCCAAAACCCTTCCCAATTTACATTCAACTGTTTCCAGGGTCATAAACCCTTTAAGGAAATGCTGGCAATGAGAGCCCTGAGCAAGATGCCGTCACATGGTAAGAAGTCAAATGCATTTCTGTGTGTCTAGGCATCTACATTTTATTTGAACTTCCTCCCCAACCTTAGCCAAGAAAGAGCTAGTCAGTGAAGAGGAAGTACGCAGCCGTGTCCCAAATCAGATCACGGATTTCTGTCTGACGGAGAAGAGGCAGTACCTGCTCAGGGCACCCTGTACCTCTTCGTCTCGGGCTGGTTCACAGGATGCTTCCAACAATAGACATTTATCCAGAATTCTCAGTTCCAAATCTTTATGTCTTTCCAAACAGCACCTGCTGCAGTGTCCAAAAACAGGTTTCTTAGAAAGAAACCACGCTGTTGAATAAATGCATTGTCTTAGGCAAATTACTCTCTTTTAAACTTTCAGAAAGCAAGTTCTTCTCTAGGAAGAGTTTCGATGAACACTTGCATCAAAGAATATTCCATATGTATTCAGAATTTCAAATCACATCAGGTTATCTCCCAACACACATCTCTTTTGAGACATCCAATATGGAAAACTTTGTTCTGACGCTAGGGCATTCTGACTCTGGTTATGACAAGCAAAAACCCTAACCCCTCAAAACAGGGATTAAAGTTTACTTCAGTAAACTCCAGGGGCAAGCATAGACCCTTCAGCAAAGAGTTTGACGTCTAATAGGAAAGGTGAGTCATAGTGATGTTCTGTCATCCACAGACAACAGAACATGGCTGCAAATGACAAAGGGCTGCCGGGGAGGTGGTACAGAGCACGTCTCTGACTTGAAAGAACAGAGACGGTGTCTCCCAGGGGACTCCCCACCTAGGAATGGAAAATTATTCCCCACGGTGGGAACCACCTCCTGGGAAGTCAGCCAGTGCTGACTCATCCAGTAATTATTAAAGCCTAAATGTATACTGCTCCAAACAAGGTATGGTTCCATGGCTCCCTAGAGACGCCGATAATTATTTCAAGGGGAAAATGTTTTTAAACTTATGCAAATCTAAATTCACTTTAGCTGCACTTTAACATATGCAAGATTTTTAAGACAAGTTGAGAGAAAGGAATTATATTATCAAGCAAACAGCAATAGGGTGCTCCTGCTCCTAACGAGTTGGGAATTTGGAAACATTATTCCCAACAACAGATGCTAGATAAATGATGAATAGACAAATTCTCCAGATACTTTTTTTTCCAAGAAGGAACATAGTGTCCCTTGTCAGTATTTTGCCCTACCTGGCCAGCTAGCCCCCTGGGTAAATCATTTCTTGGGTCGTGTCTTGTATGCTACCCATTACCAACAAACTAAGTTCACATAAACGTTGCATTTTCCTCCTTCAGAAGTGATAGCCCATTTTCCAGAGACTAGCAACCCACTGTAGTATTCCTGCCTGGGAAATCCCACGGACAGAGGAGCCTGGAGGACTACAGTCCATGGGGTCACAGAGTCAGATCTAAGTGACTGAGCACACACATATAAATAAAGTATTGTAGACAAAGAGAAGGAAGCTACACATTCTTTGTGGGGAAATGCAGATGGATCAAAGAAGGCTTCGAAGGTAATATTTGTTTGGGCTTCCCAGGTTACACTAGTGGTAAAGAATTCTGCCTGCCAAAGCAGGAGATGCAGGAGATGCAGGAGACGCGGGTCCTGGGTCCAGAACCCAGATGCTGGGTCCAGAAGATCCCCTGGTGGAGGGAAGGGCAACTCACTCCAGTATTCTTGCCTGGGAAATCCCATGGACAGAGGAGCCTGGTGGGTTACAAAGCTGCAAAGGCCATGGGGTCACAAAGACTGGGACACAACTGAGTAACTGCATGCGCATGCACTTTCTCTCTTTAAGAAAAGTTTCGGTCTAGAAAACCTGCCCTCTGTGAGGGATGAAAAATTCTGTTGCAAGGTTCTATTCCTGTTCCTTCAACCACCTTCTGCTTTGCGCTTCCCTTCATCATAAAGCAAAAAACCAACCTGCGTCATCTCGTTATATACAGCTGTTTATTATCACTATTGCTATGCGGCCATCACCACACACCTCTGAAAGACGCCAGCTAATTCCCGAGCAGTCAGATGTTCCTTGCTTCTCAGGGGGAGCTCTGTAGGAAGGGAAACTCCGCCTCTAGGACGTCTGGCTGCAAAACAAGTGCTGAACAATCAATATTAAACAACAATTTAAATAGAATGCAGACGCTCACACCGAAGGTAACCAAATGCAAAACCGCTTTCTTCTCGTGGATAAAAGATTCCCCTAGCACTTAGCTGTCTAGAGTCACTTACTTTCCAACCATATTAACCAAACAGAATTCAAAAATAGTGTTATTCCATCATTCCCCTAGAATCAAATTTAATTCCATTGAAGGAAAGGAGAAGAGGGAAGCCTTGAGGCACTCTATTGCCAGTTACAAAGCAGAGAATATTCTTAGATTAAAGACGAGTCTGCTGATCCAATCCTTACTTAAGTCTGTCTGTTCCATGTATTAGAATTTTTTGTTTCCTTGTTTGGATTTTTTTTTTCAATAGTAAAGTATTTTAGGTTAGTTGCAGGCTTTATATGCTTTTTTGCCACAGAAGAAGCAAAGGGGCTTTATGTGATTCTTTTTTGTGTGTGTGTGATTTATTTATTTTTTTGGCTGTACTGGGTCTTAGTTGCAGCATATCGGATCTAGTTCCTCGGCCAGGGATCAAACCTGGGCCCCCTGCTTCAGGAGCACCAAGTCTTAGCCACTGGACCACCAAGGAAATTCTTCCTCTGATTCTTTATCTACATAGATTCACCAAACGAGTCGTTGGCTTAGACAAAAGGACAAAGTTAAAATAAATGCCGAGAAAATGAACTCTCCTATTTATTATCAAGATCAACTACTTTCAATTGTTGGTAGAGAACCAAGCTCACTGAGGCCCTTCATGTCCTCGCCCATCATGAAGCCCTGTCTCAGGGACCCCGGAAGGCCCCAGGGGGTACTAAGCTCCAGTGAAAGTTCACCTGAGCTCCTCCAGACTGTCCCTCAGGTCTACACCCTCCCGGGGCTCCAGAGCCGTCAGAGCCTGAGTCTTCCTGCACAAAAGAGAACTGGGAAGGCTCTGGGGTGTGGACCGTTCTAAATGTCAGCCACCAGAATTCCTGCAGACATGCTGGCCACAGAGCTTCCAATGGCCTTTTAAATCCTTATCCTTCTTCCACAGAATCACCTATCGGATTCAGTTCAGTTCAGTCGCTCAGTCGTGTCCGACTCTTTGCGACCCCATGAATCGCAGCACACCAGGCCTCCCTGTCCATCACCAGCTCCTGGAGCTTACTCAAACTCAGGCCCGTTGAGTCGGTGATGCCATCCAACCATCTCATCCCCTGTCGTCCCCTTCTCCTCCCGCCTTCAATCTTTCCCAGCTTCAGGGTCTTTTCCAATGAATCAGTTCTTCGCATCAGGTGGCCAAAGTATTGGAGATTCAGCTTCAACATCCGTCCTTCCAATGAACACCCAGGACTGATCTCCTTTAGGATGGACTGGTTGGATCTCCTTGCAGCCCAAGGGACTCTCAAGAGTCTTCTCCAACACCACAGTTCAAAAACATCAATTCTTCAGCACTCAGCTTTGTTTATAATCCAACTCTCACATCCATACATGACTACTGGAAAAAACATAGCCTTGACTAGATGGACCTTTGTTGGCAAAGTAATGTCTCTGCCTTTTAATATGCTGTCTAGGTTAGTTTCACATATATTGTGATTCCAGGAATCAAATCTTGTCAGTCATCGTTTATCGCACAATTCCCACCTCACCAAGAGGCAATAAAAAGTTAAATCAGGGTCTCTTTTCTTAGGTCGCCAAAGGGTGGAGTGGACACATACACACCACTATATATGAAAGAGATAACCAGTAAGGACCTCGTGTAGAGCACATGGATAATGACCCATATGGGAAAATAATCTAGAAAAGCATGTATGTATGTATGTGTATATCTGATTCACCTTGCATTACAGCAGAAACTAACATAATGTTGTAAATCAACTCTACTATAATAAAAAAAAATTTTTTTTAAGTCTACTTCTTAGACCAATGGTTTTCAGACCTTACCAGTTTCCACCTTGACCTTGTATCCAGATGCAGAAACTGAAGCAAGGTTTCCTGAGTCAACACTTGCCTCAGCTGCAGGCAATGCACAACTGTGTTTTGTAACCTACCCGAATTCCTGTTTTGAATGCTGGTTGTGACTAAGCAAACAGGTTGCAGCTCCCAGTTTGGAAGCACCGTGCCCTGGAAAACCACCTTCTGTGCCGTGTGCGTGCAAGTTTAGTCGTGTCCGACTCTTCAACACCGAGGACTGCAGCCCTCCGGGTGCCTCTGTCGGTGGAATTTCCCAGGTAAGAACACTGCGGGGGGGGGGGGGGGGGTGGCGGGGGGGGGGGGAGGTGTTGCCACGCCCTCCTCCAAGGGATCTTCCCAACCCAGGGATCGAACCCATATTTCCTGCATCTCCTGCGGGGGCAGGTGGATTCCTTACCACTGAGCCACCTCCATGCTACATTTATAGGTCACCGAAAGCATGCCCAAGGCAAAGCTGGCTTTTTCATGCCCAGTTCAGCCACTGACTGAATGGTTTCTTGAAGGCCAGTGTCAAAGAAAAAATTATTCTGGCGCTTGTTAAAATGGTAAAGTAATACAATTGAGGAGGAAAATGGAGCTCAACTCCAAATACAGTAAGGAGTGGGGATGTATACCCACAGAGCAGAGTGAGGGGTCAGTGGATGGAAAATCACTCAGAAGCCTTGGGGGTGAGGGGGTGGGGTGCTTGATAATCCAACCTAACATGATTCCTGCTGAAGGTAGGCCAAGGACATAGACACTGAGGCAGATAGATAGAAAATGAAAGCATTTTTTAAAGGACACAGTTAAAGGCACCAAAAACAAAAAGTTGTTCATTAAGGAAATGTAATTCATAACTCACCACTGGGCTGTGCGGTCAGCACAATTTAAATAGTTTCAAACCGTAAGCGTTGTAGTAACAGCGACATAAAAATATAGCGCGTGGGGGTAGGGTGGGGTAAATGTATTACAATACAATGCGGGACCTACGTACAAGGGTGTGAGCAGTGGTTAGGGAAGCAGATAGTGAAGCATCAGAGCTAACGGTAGCAGGCACCCTGCCACCCTCAGACCTGAGAGTTCAAGGGCAAGGGGAGGGGCGGTGATCAGAGCAAGCTGTCAGGGCAGCCTGCCAGGAGTGAGGGGGGTGTCTTATCCAGGGGAAGAAATTCCCCCACTCCCCACCTATCATTCCCTTCGAATCCAGTCACCTGCTGAGGCCTCCACTAACCAGCACGAAGCCGGAGGAGAGGGGGCCTGCCCACCTCATCCACAAAGGTCAGCGTCCCGAGGAACACCCAGGGTTAAGAAGAAGACTTCTGCAGGAGACAGACAGACAGCGTCCAGCAGAGAGAGCTAGAATGTCAGCGCTGGAAGACAATAAATAGTGTCTATAATTAGCACATCAAAAAATAGCACCACTACCTTTTTTTTTTTTTGGCCAGTCCTCATGGCTTGCTGAATCTTAAAATCCCATACTAGGGATCGAACCCATGCCCCCTGCAATGGAAGCACCAAGTTCTAACCTCTGGACCACCAGGGAACTCCCCCTCCACACCCCACACCCCCTGCCGCCAGGCAGCCCACACAGGACCCTCCCCCTTCTTAGCTCCGCCCCTTCCCACGCGGAGCCCACGCGTCCAGCTCCCCTTGGTGAAGTCCTCCGAGGCTCTCAGCTAAAATTCTCTCCTAAGTCTGAATTTCTTTATTTAACCATTTATCCATGCTTAGGACACCGATTATATTCTGTATCATCATATTTTGTGCATTTCCTGTGTACCTCACTAATTACAAAGCCCTGAGGCAACCACCTTGCCCATGGAGCAAGCGGGTCAAGATGGAGCACACGACGACTCATGAATCAAGCCTGGCTCTGCTTCACGTGACTCGAGGGACCCTCTACTTCTTCCTCTCTAAACTGGAGAGCGTGGTGCCAGCTGCTGGGGGCGTGGTGAGGTGAGTGAGATAAGCTGTGCCAAGTCCTTGGGCTGGGGTCATTGATTAACAAGTATGGACACTCACAAAACACCCGTCCAATGGAGAACCTCGTGAATGACAAAGGCAAAGGCAAGACTTTCGAGGCCCAATGTGGGATCTCACTATAAATTTAATATTTGTATGTGATTCATAGTGTTACCATCCTGGTTCTTGGACTCTTGGATCAATGGAATTGACATGAGGCCAGAGGAGAAATTCAGGCAAGGCTGTATTGGGACTGATGCTGCAGAAAAAGAATGAAAACAAGTAACAGGTTCCCTTGCTTGTTCCCTAAGGGGAGCTGATCTCTTAAATGGGGCAGAGGTAGAGGCAGATTAAAAAACAGAGACATCACTTTGCTGACAAAGATCCGTATAGTTAAAGCTCTGGTTTTTCCAGTAGTCATGTACAGTGAGAGTTGAGCCATAAAGAAGACTGAGTGCCAAAGAATTGATGCTTTCAAATTGTGGTGCTGGAGAAGACTCTTGAGAGTCCCTTGGACTGCAAGGAGTTCAAACCCGTCAATCCTAAAAGAATCAGGCCTGAATATTCATTGGAAGGACTGATGCTGAAGCTGAAGATCCAGTACTTTGGCACCCTGATGGAAAGAGCCAACTCATTGGAAAAGACCTCGATGCTGGGAAAGATTGAAGACTAAAGGAGAAGGAAGCAGCAGAGGATGAGATGGTTAGGTATCATCACCAACTCAATGGACGTGAATCTGAGCAAACTCCAGGAGATGGTGAAGGACAGAGGAGCCTACATGCTGTAGTCCATGGGGTTGCCAAGAGTCAGACACGACTTAGTGATTGAACGAGTCACATCAGTCCTGGCCTCTTTTATGGCACAAGAAACTATTCATCTCTTTGGAACAACTGCATTTTCCAAGTCACCTTTGAAAGTAAAACACATTAAAAAAAATCAGAGGAGTTGCACCTTTTTTTGGTGATGTTTGACCACATTAATGTATCTGGGACTGGGCATCATCATACTGAAAACCAGAGATGCCTTGGAGAAACACCATCCACCTGGGCTAACTTAAAAGAGTGGAAACGGAGGCTGTGAAAGCTCCCTGACCACGCTCGCTCAGCCTGGTGGTGGCCAGGCTTGGGCCCTGGCCCCTGGCTCTGCTCTCTGATTGGCTGGGAGATCGCGGGACAGTGGTTTCTGTTGGGTTTTCGGTTTTAAAAGCAGAAGTGAGCATTTCAAGTTTCCTGGTCCTGTCCAGCCTCGGGGTTCAACTAGTAAAACAGGAAGAAGAGACTGGAACGGGGAACATCACTTGCCTCCCCTTCCCATGCCTAAGAGCCCTGAGACCCTGGGCATTGGCGAGATTGAGGGGGCCGTTTTGGGCTGTCCCCCACCCCCGGGCCTGTTGCCTTCAGTCACATCCGGGTTCGGACAACTGTGCAGTGCTCACAGGACGTGTGGGAGATGACACGTGGGAGACTCCCGCTCTCCGGGCGGAAAAGGGGAAAGAGTCCGTTGGATGCCTCTGGTCTCCACTTGGCAGGCTGGCGATGCTGCCTCCTCCCAGCCCCTAGCCTGGAGCAGCGACAGAAAGAAGAAAAACCGCACAAAGGCACGGAGCGCGGCTGCAGCCCGCGCAGAGCAGGAAGGCGGTGGTGGGAGCGGGAGGGGCCGCAGGGGAGACAGGAAGGGTCGGGGGGACTGGAAAGGCCACAGCACACGCTGCCACCGGGAACCAGCCGGGCCCGGGGCAGATGTGAGCGCGTGAACGAACCACTAGAAGAGTGACAGGCGCCCCCGTCTCCCTGGGCCTGGGGTGGCTCCCCCGTCAGTTCATCCACGTGAAAACCACAGAACGAGGCGTGTCGGGCGGGCTGGTGGGGACGGGAGCAGAGCCAGGCTGGGCACGCACCGCCCAGACGCCCAGACCCGACCCGAAGCCCCTCCCTGCGTCTCACAGCCCCGATCTCTCCCACCCCCAACCCCGTCCCCTCGCTCTCCCGGGAGACTGACTCAGCCGCGGCCTCATCACCCGCCGCATGCTTCTCCCGGCACTCCTGGGATGGGGCGACCTCAGCGGCTCGCCTCACCCCTACTCTCTCCTCCCTCTGCAAACCCTGCTCTGCTCAGCCCAGGCGGGCATCATGCGGCCCAGCCCCAACCCCCGCCTTCCGCACCCAGCGCCACTGCCCTATCCTCACGCTGGGCTCCCAACACCACACCCCACTCTTTGGGACAGTTACCCTGCCCCTTTTGGGGAGAAATAAGGCCGCCACCTCAGGAACCCACAAGAGGTCCTTAGGTCACCAGCGGGTGGATAGCAAAGCCATCATCACTCCCTGCAGGCTCAAAGTGGCCTTTACGCGGGCCAGGAACTTGTTCTTAGCTGCCGGGAAGCAGATGAGGGACATCTTCTTTAATTAAAAAGTTTAGGGACTTCCCTGCAGGTTCAGTGGTCAGGGGGTGCAGGTTTGAGCCCTGGTGAAGGAGCTAATATTCCACGTGCCTCAAGGTCAAAAAAACTCAAAACATAAAACAGAAGCAGTATTGTAACAAATTCAATAAAGACTTTTAAAATGGTCCACATCAAAAAAAAAAAGTTTAAAGGGAAAAGATTTGAGGGAATGCCAAGGAAGGCAGTAAGAATGGATCAGGGCACAGGTCAGGGGGGTGTTCTGACCCAGGCTCCCTGTTGAGATGCAGAGGCGGGGGGGGCTGGCACTCAGAGCATCTGAGACCAGATGCTCCGGTGGGACCAGGCCATCCTGGGGCTGCAGTCTGCCTCCCAGGCACCATCCCGGGGTCCCCATACCCTCTGAAGGGAAGCAGAGGCTCCCGGAGATGAGGGGGTGGCGGACGGTGGGGTCAGCTGCCCCAAGCCCCTTTCTCGTGCCCAGCGCACCTGCCCACCCA
Source organism: Cervus elaphus (assembly GCF_910594005.1). Taxonomy (NCBI): domain Eukaryota; kingdom Metazoa; phylum Chordata; class Mammalia; order Artiodactyla; family Cervidae; genus Cervus; species Cervus elaphus. Next base: position 48,461,192 of record NC_057821.1, on the reverse strand, counting down.
GTTGCTGGGGTCTGTAATCACCATGGACAGATGGAAGGATGCTGCCAGCTACTGGCCCTGCTGAGCATCTGGGAGGCCCGTGGTCCTGCACGCTGGCTATGCCTGGGGACCGCAGCTTGTGCGGGGTGTTGCAGGGCCCGTCAGTATCTGATGGGGCCCCAGCAAGCTGCCTGCCCACAAGGAATCAGGCCAAGGGGACAGGAAGAACCAGCCATTACTCAGGACGAGCCAGGGCCTCTCCTCCAACCCTGTGTGGTCTGCATCACCTTCCTCCTACAGACGTGGAAACTGGGGCTCAGAGAGGCTGTCACAGGCAGAAGTGGCTCAGTGACAGGGGACCCGGGACCTGAGCCCCTTCTCAGCAGGCCATGGCACTGCCCTCCGGGAGCCAATGATTAAGTGTCTCCCGTCACTTCCTGCTCACCGGCCCGAAGGACCCTCCCTGATTCCCACAGCCTCAGGCCGGGGACCCAGCGAAAGCAGAGGCCCTTCCTGGTGCCGGACACACCCCAAGATGCTGCCCGGGGCTGAGTGGATGTTTCTGCTGTGACAGCATCAGGGCGTCCTGCCGGGCTGAGGTCGGCAGGGGAGCCCCGCTCCTCCTGGGGCGGAAGGAGGATGCAGCTCACCAGCAGAGGCTGGACTGGATGGGACGCTGGGCGGGTGGGGTTCAGGCAGCTCCCAGGGAGTTTCAGGCCAGGAGCTGCCTGGCAGACCAGGGGCTTCTCTTCACTCGGTCATGATGCATGTGGGGGAGGGGGTACATAGCCAGCCCACCCCAAGGGAACTGTGTCTCTAACAGGCCTGCTCCCCTAGGAGACCTAATGGCCCAAGGGGCTATGGATTCTTGGTTTGGCCTTTATTTCTAGCAGACCAGACTTCTTTGACTTCCCCAGGAGCTTCTTAGACACAGAAAGGCCCATATTAGGGTGCAGGGGACCTCAGAGGCTCCCAAACTGACGGCCAGGCTGATGGGGTGAATTCCCACACGTGAAGTCAGGAATTTGCTTGATTTCTTAGCCAGAGACTGCAGGAGGGCGGGGAGGAGGCAGGTGTGGTAGGTGTGTATCTGCTTAGCAGGCTCTTAGGGCAGGGGACAGGGGACGATGAGGTCAAGGTCAGTGTGAGGTCTGTGCAGCCCTGGAGGGAAAGAACCCACCCTCACAAGGATCTTCGCCTCTTGCCAAAGTCTGCAGTTTCCATGGAAACCAAGAGCCCAGCCTATGGGGTGGCGGAGTCTCTTGCCCCTCCCCCTCTCTCTTCATTCACGCCCTTTTCTCGCTTTCCTGCTCCCCCCGCGTCCCTCCTGCACACCTGCCTTCCCTGGGGTGCCCCCTATTCATGCGCCCCAGTCTCCTCCCCCCATACCCCTCCTCAGGCTGGTTTGTGATAAGGACACAGTGGGGACCCTGCTGTGCCAGCCCAGGGCCCATCAACATTGTCTGCTGTGGCACAGTTGCCAGGCAGCCCCAGTATTCTCCTCTACCCATCTGCCAACGTTTAGCTGAGCAGAAGACCACCCAGGATAACAATGATGCTTTTTATCTAAATGTGGTACTTAAGACTAAGTTCTGAGATGGGACATGTCTGTACCTATAGCTGATTCATGTTGCTGGATGGCAAAAGCCATCACAATATTGAAAAGTAATTATCTTTCAATTTAAATAAATTAAAAAAAAAAAAAAAAGACTAAGTACCAGCCAAAGCTAAGCCAGTGAAGAGGTCATGTACAAACTGTCCTCTCCATCTTGCTTGGTAGGAGGTATGTGGATGTGATGGCTGGGGCCCATGCAGCCATTCTAATCTATGAAATACATCAGTGTGTACACCTCTCAGGATTTGTTCAGCCGTGTTTACTCTGCTTTTTGCCACTAATGATTCTTTGAGAGGGTCACCTGATACCTGCCACACTCTTGTAGGCCACAGAGTGTATCAATTTTTTAAAGAGAGGCTGGTTGAGTTCCATCCCACCTCGTGGCAGCCAAGGTCATGATGCATAACTTTTCCCTTTCTTGCTGGGTGGGGCCGGGCCCAGCACAGCAGAGGTTCTGTTGCTCCAGGCCCCTCCCCTCTGGCCCCACAGCTTTCCCATTGCTGCTCACGAGACTAGGAGACCTGCTCTCCAGGAGGTTTACCCGGCCAGGTCTGTCGGGGTGCAGATGGACACGTTCAGATCGGGAGCCCGACTGGCTGCCACTCACTCTCTGGCCGGCCCCACACCCCCTTGTTCACACTGAGGACACTTCTTCCACTGATGCCCAGGGCTTGGGCTTTCCCAAGCAGGAGATGCAGACAGCTGTCGCGAGGAAGGTAGGGTCCTGACACCCTGTGGAGCGCTTGTGGACCAACGGGAGGGAAGCCCTGGCCCACAGATTCTTCTCTCCTCCAGGGGCCTTTCTGGAAACCCTCCCCCGAGACAACACCACTGGCTGCGTCTGCTGAAAGCTGGACGGCATAGCCTCCAGCCCTGTGTGTCTCCCTCCCTCCTCAGCCTCACCACCCCCTCCCTTCCTGGGGTCACACTCACCGCTGAGCACAGATGCATTTGCCTCAGCCTCAAGCTCTGGTTCCCAGGGAACCTGGTCTGAAACAGGAGACACTTGGGGGATGGCAATGAATCAAGACAGGGGGAGCCAGAGACCCGAGAATCTGGAGCCACTCTGCCCATCCTGGACCGCGTGCCCCTCGGCTCTGAGAGACCAACGTCCAGCCTATTGAAGTCACAGCTGTGATGGCTTTCTGGTTACCTGCAGCCTTATCCTGGGCTTCCCAGGTGGTGGTAAAGAGCCCACTTGCCAAGGCAGGAGATATAAGAGACGTGGGTTCTATCTCTGGGTTGGGAAGATCCCCTGGAGAAGGGCATGGCAACCCACTCCAGTATTCTTGCCTGGAGAGTTCTGTGGACAGAGGAGCCTGGTGGGCTACCGTCCACCGGTCGCAAAGAGTAGGACACGACTGCGCACACACACAGCCTTATCCTAAGACACGGAGCTGCACAGGAAGACAACCTCCAGGCCGCAGGTCCCTGGGGCCTTCGCTGGCCCACCGTTAAATGCTTCTGCTCCCTTTCCCTCCTGTTTCACTTCCCTGGCCTTGTCTTATTTTTGTGCACACAGCACTGCCACGAGGCAGGTCACACACGAGCGGGTCTTCCGTTCCCTTCTCCATCCCTTCCTACCCAGTTCCCCACTTTAAGGAAAAGGAACGAGATCTCTTGGAAGTTACATTATTTGTCTACAGGCAAGAGTTAATGATGCAAAATCACCAGCCTTCTGGCTTCCAGGCCAAGAAGTCAAGCCATATCATCACTGCATCCCCACCTTTCAGAGGTCACGTGGTTTGGGGGGGGTCACCGAATTTCCAGCTCTCCTTACACCATGGCCCACCACTCCTGCCCCTCTAAAGTTAGAAGTGGCCTGGGGTCTGGCTGAGATCAAAGCAGTGCACACAGAGGTCACCTGGGTCCAGACAGGAGCCCTAGAAAGCACGGTGACTCCCCAGGATGCTCTTTACGTCCGGCCTGAGGGACAGCAGGCCTGGGCTGGGTGCTTGGTCTGGCTGCCCCAGTCCTGGGGTGAGGCTGGCACGAAGAGCCCTGGCGCCCACTCGTAGGGGCTATGTAGTGAGAAAGAGAAGGAAACCTTTTGGGCTTTAAGCCATTGAGACTTGGGGTGTGTGTTTACTGTAGGATAACCTAGTGCATCCTGTCTATTGATTAGCATCCTGACTAAGAAACACACATTCAATGGGCAAGTCCAGTCTACAGATTTGGGCTTATTTTGATTTCTTTCAAAGGAGACACATGGAAGGCAGTTTTATCATGTATCAAAGATGTTCTCAGATTCAGACAACTTCTAGATCCTGGGAAGGGCATGTCTCCTTGGCTGCAGCCTTCACCGTGAGAGCGTTGAAAAGGCTTCGAGATGAAAGCCAAGGACACCCTTCACTTCTGGGGTCGCAGGCTCCAGGTAGATGTTCCAGGTTTCTGCCACCACACGGCTCTTCCCAGGGCCCCAGGTGACACCTTTGATCGACCACGGGCCAATCAAAATGGGTTAAAAAGATGGTTTTGAGCTTGCCAAGAATTCATATACGTAGGAAGAGACAGGCAACCCAATAGAGGCAGTAACTATGTCTCACGCCATCCATCAGCTCTACAAGGAAGCCCCGGAGTGGAGAGGGCTGGCAAAGGTGGAGATGAATCCCTTCCTCCAAGTCCCTCAGCCTGTCTGGACTCAGCAGAGCTCCTGGGAAAGGACGTGTCTCTTTTCAGTGGCTCTGGACATGCATCAGGATGGGAAAGGGGGCTCTTCCTCCTTGGGGGGCAGAGGGACCCCCCACAAGCCTCCCTCTCTCTGCCAAGACCAGGGCTGCATTTCCTGTCCAAACTCTGAGCTCAGGAGAGTTAAACACCAAGCACTTCAAAAGGACATGGAATCATCACTCAAAACAGTAAACTCTTTGCTTAAGAAAAGGTTCCTGGGCTCCTTCGAGCTTGCAATCTCCTCTTCTCGATCTTTGTGCCCTGCGGCTCTGTCTGGAGGGAACACTGACCTGGTCCAGAGCACTCAGGATGATCCCTTCACGTCCAGTCCTGTGTGCTCCCCCCCTGCAGGGCTTGCCTGCCCAGTCTTCTCTGGAGATGTAAGAAACACAGGTTCAATCCCTGGGTCAGGAAGATCCCCTGGAGGAGAGTATGGCAACTCACTCCAGTATTTTTGCCTGGAGAATCCCAGGGACAGAAGAGCCTGGCGGGCTACAGTCCATGGGGTCACAAAGAGTCAGACACGGCTGAAGCAACTTAGCACACACGAACACACAGTCATTCTGAGCGACTCCAAGCCTACCTCCTCCAGGCAACTCCGAGCTACTCAGCTCCCTGCTGGCCATAAAATATCACTTTATTTCAAGCCAGTAACAGTATCCCTCACACTTAATTACATAATTAATAGTCCCATGTGTGTTATTTCATTATCCAACTTCATTATAAGTTGCACAGGGTAGGAATTAGGCCTCATTGACTTTTATTTTCATCCTGTCCTCCCAACAAGGATTTTTTTCTGGGGGCAAAGAGTCACTCAACACACACTCTGCTTCATTTCACAAGAAAGTTGAGCCCAAGACCATTTCCTATTCTTAATTTTTTTAGAACAGATTTTGAAAGTCAAAGCACCAACAAATGACCCTTCATGAATACTTATCTGTGTATTGCTGCAAAGTACCAGTTTTCTAAAAGTTGCAAACCCACTTCTTTGGAGTGGGGCCGGGGAGGAAGTGAAATGACCCACATGTGTCTGATGCTTTTACACTGAAAATGTTGTTTTGTAAGCTCATCTGAGTGTCCAAGGAAAATTGAAAGACCTTTCCATGACTAAAAGCATCCAAACTAAATTTAGAAAAACTCTGAAACTCCTGCACACAAATTCCACTGCCTCTATCCCAGGCCACCGTCATCGGTCATCCCAAGTGGATCCCCTCCTGCCCTGCCGGGTACCTCCCCTACGTGGGACAGCCGATCGCCGTGATGTCTCCTCTCTAAAATGCAAACCCAGTTGAACATGCTGCCACGGCTCTTCTGTTGCTGAGTCGTGTCCGACTCTTTGTGACCCCGTGGACTCTAGCCCACCAGGCTTCTCTGTCCCTGGGATTTCCTAGGCAAGAATACTGGAGTGGGCTGCTGTTTCCTTCTCCAGGGGATCTTCCTGACCCAGGGATCGAACCCGCATCTCCTACCTCGGCAGGCAGGCTCTTTACCACCTGAGCCACAACTGAACATGACCCCTCCTGAAAGCCTCCTGATGTGCCCCACAATGCCCTCCGTTGCTAACGTAGCTCAAGAGGAGAGGCTTCCAGAAGATGCTTCATTTTCTAATCATGAGACAGCAGTGCCTTTTCTCCTTGGTTAAGCGGCATCTTCTACAGATTTCCTCTTCAACCCTTCTAACCTGGTCTGACTCACCATACACTTGGACAAAATGCTTTTTGTTCTGCCAAGAGAATGGAGTCCAGGATTCACAGGTGTCTGGATTCCAGTCCTGTCTTGATGCACTCCGAGCCTCAGTTCCCACATCCACAGAATGGGGCTAAATGGTCCCTAAGTGAGCAAGCTTCCTGCAGCTTTGACATCTCACAATGTAAGCTCCAGCTCTGCCTGGAGGTCGTTGTGTCTGCTCTGTAATTGGCTTCTTGGCATCAGCACTTTACTTAGTCATGAGGCAGAAAGTTTGGGGCAAGAAATGTCCCCTGAGTCCCCTGGCACAGGAAGCAGAAGGAGGAACCACAAGCCTTAGCCTTCTGTGACCTCTGACCTCCCAATGCTCACACATGGAGCCTCTCCCACCTCCGTCTTACTGAGCTGATTTTGGGGGCACAATTCCTATGCAACTGACAGTCAGTGAGTCTAGTTTCCACTGCAAGAGAGAGGGTTTTCATTTATTTCCCCTGTGTACTTGGTAAATGGGGCTCCCCAGGTGGCGCTAGTAGTAAAGAGCCCTCCTGCCGGAGCAGGAGATGTAAGAGACATGGGTTTGATCCCTGGGTCGGGAAGATCCTCTGGAGGAGGGAATGGCAATGCATTCCAGTATTCTTTTCTGGGGAATCCCATAGACAGAGGAGCCTGGTGGGCTACAGTCCGTGGGGTCGCAAAGAGTCGGACACAACTGAAGCAAAGCGATTCAGCACACACGCACACTTGGTAAATAAAAACAGAAAGCAGAGTAGCGGTTGCTGCTTATGGCTGGTGGGGAGTGGGACGTCAGGACAGGAGGGTGGAAGCTAAAGAGGAGTTAAAGGGGTTTCTCTTCATAGTAATAAAAATATCCTAAAACTGATTATAGCAGTGATTGCATAGCTCTGTAAATATACTAGAAATCATTGATTTGTGAGCTGTAAATGGGTGAATAGTGTGATGTGTAAATTACCTCAATAAAGCTATTTCACACACACACACACAACCCTGACAAGGTAGCAGCTTCTGAGAAGTCCGAGTCTCTCTCTGATGGTGGGAGAGACAGGCATCATCCCATGTGCCCCAGTGAAGTCAGGGGAGGTGGGAGAGGCGCTGAGAGCAGGGCGAGCCTGCAGGACCCAGGGGCGGGAGGAGCCACGGGGGCAGGAGGGACAGAGTGCCTGCCCGCCTGGCATTTCAGGCTCTGTCGGTGGGTCCAGGCCCTTAGCCAGTAGATGAGCCTTCTTCCCAGTTGAGGTGTGCCAGGATTTCTGGCAGGGGAGGACCTGGGGTCAGGCCGCCCACACCCACTGCCCAGCTCAGGGTGTCATCCCCCCACACCCTCCCCTCTGACCCCTCTCACCTCTGTCCTCACTGCCAGCTGATCTCACAGCTGCAGGGAAGGGACCTACTGCCCCCTCTCCACACAGATTAGGTACATAGATGATAGATAGATGATAGATATAGATAGATGATAGATACATAGATGGGTAGGTACATGGATAATAGATAGACATACCTTGGTTGGCGCTTCCCTGAGAGCTCAGTTGGTAAAGAATCCGCCTGCAATGCAGGAGACCCTGGTTTGATTCCTGGGTCAGGAAGATCCGCTGGAGAAGGGTTAGGCTACCCACTCCAGTATTCTTGGGATTCCCTTGTGGCTCAGCTGGTAAAGAATCTGCTTGCAATGCAGGAGACCTGAGTTTGATCCCTGGGTTGGGAAGATCCCCTGGAGAAGGGAAAGGCTGCCCACTCCAGTATTCTGGCCTGGAGAATTCCATAGACTGTATGGTCCATGGGGTCACAAAGAATCAATCAGACACGACTGAGCGACTTTCACTTTCACTACCTTGGTTGAACCCAAGGATAGTATAATGAGGTTATCATGAGGAATCTGGTGGGACTGGGGGAAACAGTCATGAAAGCAGGACTCCTCTTATACTCCACATATTCTTGGCTCGGGAGAAATCTTAGTTCTCAAAACGCTATAAGAGGTCAGAGGGCAGCAGTGTTCTCTGTGTACCTGGCACAGTGCCCAGGAAGGCAAGCTGTCTACGGAAGAGACGAACTTCAGAGATGCGGTTGGAAATTGCTCACAAGTGGCTATTGCCTTTCCAGGTTAGATGAGCTCAGCAAAGCGTCCTCTTGACTCCCACAGCCCAGGTGGCCACCTTCTCCGGCACATTGTCTCAGAGAAGCTGAAAGAGGCAACGATTGCCTCCAGCCCTTGACAACACAGGGACAATGTCTCCCATTGCGTTATAGAGTCATCTCACTCTGCCAACTTCTGTGTAATTCATTCCTACAGCCTCCATAGAATACGAAACCACTCTGAGCTGGGAGAGACCCAGAGGCCTTGGGCAAGCCTTCCTTGGGCAACACTAATGCCCCCTTTTGGATGTCAGCCATGTGTATTACATTATCAAAGACCCAGAAAAGAGTGGCAGTGAAGAAACCTGTTTTAACCCTATTTCATGCATCATTTTCAAGACTTAATCATGGAAATCTGTTTCCTCTTAAATCAACATCTCTTGGATTCTATAGAACATTGTCTGGGAAATCCTGATTGAGTCCAGTCTCCACCCTGTCCCTCTCATTTTGTGCGTGGCTCTCTGTGAGACATCATGAGGTCACAAAAGGTACTTGGTAAGTGGTAAGTGAGTGAATGAAAGGTTGACGAATTAACGAGGGGATGAGTCACTGGATTTACCATAAGGTCTCACACACCCGATGGATGCCTGGGCAGTGATGGGTCTGGTGCTGACCACCCTCCTTACCTTATCCACATGGAGAAGCTGCAGGAGGGTCAGTGCTGTGGTCATCTCTCTGCCCAGCCAGCCTGAAGGCCTCACTGCTTGGACACAGGGCAGGACAGAGGAAGCATTGGAGTCCGGGGTTTAACGTGGGATTATGTCGCCTTAGACTTTGTCAGGGATGGGACTAAAGGCTTGACGAGCTGAGCCATCTGGTTGGGTCCCCTCGTCTATCAGAAATAACAACTCTGTGTTTTAGGTTCACAATCTCTTATCCAGAACCCTGGCAGTGGCTGGATTAAGAATTCAGAGGTTTTCAGATTTTTTAAAAGACAAGGCAGTGCATCTGCCGTAACTTATGTAACACCACTTGCAGGAAACCTGGGTACTGCCCCGTGGCGGTTGTCCAGTAGCCAAGTCATGTGACTCTTTGTGACCCCATGGACTGCAGCACGCCAGGCCTCCCTGTCCCTCACCACCTCCCAGAGTTTGCCCAAGTTGATGTCCGTGCCCAAATGTCAATATTTTTGCAATGAAATGTGAAAGCTCACAGTAAATGAGATAAATAAGTCCTGTAAATAGTTTTAAGTCAGCTCAGGTCAGATATTGCTGCCAATGGCCTCAGATATACAAAACTTTGTGGGTTTTCACCACTTTCTGGATGTTAGGATTGTAGATGACAGAAAGGGGGGCTTTCATGTGCTAATCACAGAAGGATGCCCACTACAAAGGAACAAGGGTGGGCAGTGAGTCCATGTGATAAATTTAAGGACTTCTCTTTATGGAGAAATTCTATCTCCAGGGCATCATGGTGTTCTTATTTGTAAACAAAAATTTTTCTGTGTTCCTTTTAGGATCAACTTACTTTGGACTTTGCTTTAGTGTTATTTGTTTTGACTTGTAATCTGCTAAAAGGGAATCTGTTTGTTTTTGTCCTTGAGGGACTCACAAGTCACTACTACACTATTTTAACCATAATGAGAAAGGGGACTGAGAATGAGGGGGTTTCCAAGGCCAAGTGTTGAAGAACAAAAGTTTAATGTTGTTGCCGTTCAGTCACTAAGTCGTGTCCAACTCTTTCTGACTCCATGGACTAGAGCACACCAGTCTCCTCTGTTCTCCACCATCTCCTGGATTTTGCTCAAGTTCATGTCCACTGAGTCAGTGATACTGTTTAACCATCTCATCCTCTGTCATCCCCTTCTCCTCCTGCCCTCAATCCCTCCCAGCCTCAGAGTCTTTTCCAATGAGTCGGCTCTTCACATCAGGTGGCCAAAGTATTGGAGCTTCAGCTTCATCAGCCCTTTCAATGATATTCAGAACTGATTTCCTTTAGGATGGACTGGTTTGATCTCCTTGCAGTCCAAGGGATTCTCAAGAGTCTTCTCCAACACCACAGTTCAAAAGCATCAGCCTTCTTTAGGGTCCAACTCTCACATCCATACATGACTACTGGAAAAACCATAGCTTTGACTATACGGACCTTTGTCAGCAAAGTGATGTCTCTGCTTTTTAATGTGCTGTCTAGGTTTGTCATAGCTTTCCTTCTAAGCAGAAAGTGTCTTTTAATGTCACGGCTGCAATCACCATCTGCGAAATGTCTAAAGTCATCAAAGCTGTCTACCACTTGGGTGAATGTAATTGCATGGATGTCAGTGTGCCTGCTGACAATGACACCGTGACTGTTTCTCTCCTTAGGTGAGAACCAAATATCAGGCTTTTTGACTTCTGGCTCTATGGCCTCAGATTCTAGCTTAGAAACAATGGTTAAACGCAAGCTATCTCCTGTTGCAATGTTCAAGGGGCCTCCAGTTTTTTTAGTCCAACAAAATCCCACCAACACGATCAATTATTAGTCGCCTAAATAAATAAAGTATAAATGTTAGGCAACATGACCTTCTTGGCCACCATGCTAACCAAACAACAACAAGTGTCCCAACTTCAAAACGGCTGTAAATATTCAATCTCTATACCATTGGAATACCATCCCAGAAGACTCTGCCTGGAGACTGGCTGGAGTATATTCACTGGTGTTCAAACAAGGCTGAAGAATACACTGAAATTGTATCTGCTCTCCGTCAAGCATAGCTCCACTGACAAATAGGTAGAGATTTCACAAAACCAGAGTGCGACATGGGCTCCAAAGGGCTATTCAGCAGGCGCCTTTACTTCAGGTAACACGGCGCCTAATTGGTCAGACCCGTCACGTTCCCTCCCGTGTTCGGAGCCCTCTGGACCTGAGAGCCCGGAGGGGCCTGTAATTCACATCCCGTTCACCGGTTTGTGCCAGTTCAGCCCAAAGCTCCCAGATCCTGGGCCAACTACGTTACGTCCCTGGAGACCTGGGCTCACCAGGCCACTGAGCCTTAATAACCTAAGAAGGGAATTTCCTAAACGCATACACAGCTGGGGATTTGGGAAAACGAGCTCCTCTCCATTAACCTCTAGTTCCTGGAAGTGCCAAGGGTAACAGCGGCTGCGAGGGCTTCTCTGCAGATCTTCAGAGGAGAGACCCTGATGCAGCCAAACGGCTCCAGGAAGCGACGCCGGTGATGAAGGCCACCTGTGCCCAGCTCCCAGGTGCCATTTGGTCTCAGCAGTGAGAGCAATGCAAGAGCCACAAGCAGGCCCGAGAGCCTGCTCCCTGAGCAGTGAGAGATACCCTGCTATTGGAGTGACGGTGACCCAGTGAGAAGCAGTGTGCAGAAGCTGTAAAAACTGTGTGTTGGGGGAGAGTGGGGACGACCCCCGAGGAGAAGTCGGCCTCTCGAGGCCCCATTCTAGCGGCAGCGCACATGAAGCCTGAACACAGGGCCTGGCACACGGCAAGTGCTTAATAAGTGCTCTCCTGGTTTCACTGGCCCCTTTAGGCACCATATTCTTGATCCCTAATAGCTGGGTCTCCCTAGTTCAAACACTTCTCCCGAGGAATACTTACATAGAAATCTTTAAGTCAGAACTTTCTAGCAAAAGAATTAGTTAAAAATGATTGGCCAAAAAAAAAAAAAAAAGATTGGCAATTTTTTAAAAGATTAAATCCCCATTTGTATAACAATCTTGAAATGAAATTATAGAGCCAGAGGACCACTTAGTGGTCACCAGAGGTTAGGGATGGAGGAGGGTGTAATAGGTGGGAGGTATCCTCAGAAGTGGAATAATTTTCTGTATGTTCATTGTGGAGGTGGTTACCAGAATGGACCACCAGTTTATTATGATGAAACTGTATTGAAGTGTCCCCCCACACACACACAACTGCATGTAAAGCTGCTGAAATCTGAATAAGCTCAGTGGATTGAAATAATGGCAATTTTCTGGTTTTCATATTAGATATTATGTCTAGTTTTATCATTGAGCAAAACTCAATAAAGTGTATAAAGTGTACACTGGGACCTTCTTGTATACTGCTTTTCAACTTCCTATAAATCTGTAATTAAATTGACTGAATCCATATGAATGAATTATATATGGAATTTGCTAAACAGTTAAGGAAAGCCTAAATAGACACAAAGATGCACTCCAAATAAGATGCACTGTTTTGTTCTGGTAGCAGCTTTTAATTTTTTTATTTATTTTCTTGGCTACATGGCACTTCCTGTGGGATCTTTGTTCCACCGCCCAGGGATCGAGTCTGCATCCCTTGCACTGGAAGCACTGAATCTTAACCACTGGACCAACAGGTAATTCCCCATATACCCCTCACGAAAGGATTGGGAAAGTGTTACCCAGGGCCATTGCTTTGCAAAACACTCTGCGTATTGTGGTTGCTAGGAAGAGTGCCTTCTGGAAGTTGCACGGTATAAAACCTGTGCAACCTGCCTTTAGCCAAGTATTGCAAAGAATTGTACTGTAGTCACTGATTCTTTCATCTTGGTCTCATGATCTAGTCCTGATTTCAAACTGCTCCCTTTCAAGCCAGATTAGATTGGAATAATCACATTTTTGCATCAGTATTGATGTTCAGATTACAGAGAATTCTCAGTCAACACTTGCTCAAACATCAGACCTAAAAACAGAATTTGTATTCATTTATTCGATAAATTTTTCTACAGAGCTAGAACGACTGGGCTTTCCTTGTGACTCAACTGGTAAAAAATCTGCCTGCAGTGTGGGAGACCTGAGTTAGATCCCTGGGTTGGGAAGATCCCCTGGAGAAGGGAAAGGCTACCCACTCCAGTATCCTAGCCTGGAGAATTCCATGGACTGTATAGTCCATGGGGTCGCAAAGAGTTGGCCGCGACTGAGCGACTTTCACTCACTCACTCAGGAAGACTGATTTCAGCCTCAGTTACTCCTGCTGTGGTGGTCTGCAATTCACACAGATACTCGCCGCAGCGCTGCAGTTTCAGGCACCCCATAAACACTTCTAGGCTTTCTACCTAGAAACGGCTTCTCTGTAGCCGTTATGTCCAATTCCCTAACGTTGTGGCAAAAAGAGAACTTGCAGTGCGAAAGCCACGTGAACCAAGAGTCCTCACTGCTCAGAAGCAGATGCTGTGCTTCTTTGCAAGCCGGACTCTCTGCGTGGCTGGTCCTGGGCCTGTCTTGTTCATTCATTTCGGCGCATGGATGTGCAGGCCGGTCAGCCACGTGGTGCGGTCCTGCGGTTCCCAGGCGGGCCGGCCCCGGACGAGCCCCGCGGAGACCCGGCGACGGGGGAACCAGCGGGAGACAGGTGAGTCACGGATGAGGGTGAGGAGGTGGCGGCAGGGGCGGCGCTGGGCAGAGCGCCCCGCGGGTGGGGCGGGGCCTGAGCGCTGACTCACGGCCCCTCTTTGTCAAGAGGGCCGGGGCGGAGGCGGAGCTTGCCCAGGGCAGGAAACCCACGCCCAGCACAGGTTCCCTCCTGACTGCCACCCCCGATTTCCCACCAGACGCAGGTGCAGAGGATGCCCGGAGGCTGCCTCCCTGTCAGCGCGTGGGGACAGAGCCCGCGGCTGACCTCAGGGTTTGTGCCCTCCCCCGCCCGGCTCCTGATGGAGACGAGCCGTGGAGACGGGATCCGGGCTTCAGACGTGAACTCGCGGGGCGGGGCGGGGCGGGGCGGGGCGGGCGGTCCGCAGGCTCCAGGATCCAGATGTTCTCCTGTAGCGGCTTTCATCCGCGCTCACCTATCTCACACTCACACTCGCCCGGAACACCAGTTACTAAGTCTCTCCCCCGACGGGGCCTGAGTCAGGAAAGGGGGGGGGGGGGGCGCTGAGATAGTCCCCTCTCCCAGCCTTTGGGGAAGAAAGTGAAAAAGGAAGCGGGCAGGGTCTGGCTGGAAAAGAAGACTTTGCCTAGATGCAACCCACCTAGCCTGGTGGGTCAAGAAAAGGCTGCATCATTTTAAAAGGAGGAGGACGAAGAGGAGGGGAGGGGAGGGAGAGAAAGAAAGGAAGGCAAGAGGGAAGGAAGGAAGGGGGAAAGTCTCTCCTCCTCGACGGTCAGACACATTTGAACCCCAGCTCCATCACTTCTCCCCTGTGTGGCCTTAGGTTTCTTTACTCCTCCGTGCCTTTACTCTCGTTTGTAAGATGGAGATCCTGAGGACCAGGAGGACACCAACCTCCTGGGATTCGGAGGCTTGAAGGGGCTGAATGTGGTAAAGCGCAGAGAGACGCCTGGCACGTGGAGGACCGGGTACTCGGCTTACAGCTTACAGACTGGCGGGAAACCTCTTCCACGCCCGCCCCGGAGGTCCTCTGCCTCTCCCTGCCCGCCCCCCCACTGTCAGAGGGTCCTCGCATCCCCTAAGGGGACCCCGCCTAGCGACAGGGCTGGGCTGAAACCCCCCTGCCCCACATCCTTGCTTGGCCAGAGCTTCCTCACCTGACTTCCTGCCCCGTGCCCCAGGCGAGCCCCACAGAGCCGTCCAGCCTCCAGGAAGTGGCTGGGGTGGCCAGGCCACGCCGGCAGGAACTCGGCACTCCGGTGCTCCCTCCCCTCCACCGGGGTCCCCCGTTTTGCTCTCACTCCAGTGTCCCTTCCCCTTCTCCTGCCCCCCATGTCGGGTTAGGGGGACTACAGGCGTTGCTGAGTGGACATTGAGTGGGCATTCGCTGCCTTCCCAGCTCTGTGCCAAGCACGCTCCTCCCCATCATCCTCAAATAGCCCCCAGAATCGGGACCTGCACTCCATTCTGGGACAGTTCTCTGTCTTTGCCCCCAAAAACAGCTAAAGTTAACAGTGTGTTGCTGTGAAAATCAAAAGCAATAAGAAAAGGAGAGACAGACCCGCATTTAATGAGGTGACCAACATCCCTGGATTTGTCCAAGATTAACAGCTTTCCCAGGACACTTGCATGGCTAAGCCTGTGAGAATCCCTGGCGAATGGGGCCGGCTGGTCACTCCAGCCGTCCGATCATCCAGAATACCCCTGATGCCGCTGTAACAGTAGCTCCACAGCTTTGAAGTCACCATTTTGGGAAGGAACTTAACTCTTCTGAGCCTTGGTTTTCTCATCTGTAAAATGGGGAAAGATCTCACAAGATCATCATTGGGAGGACATTGGTGTGTCAACAGCAAACCCCGGAGAGGCTCCGGGCTCCGCTTGCCAGCCAGGGATGTGGCCCCATCCACTGCCGACGGCTCATCCTGGCCACTCCAACCCCCCCAACCCCAGCTGCCTCACACGTTGGATGGGTGGGGAGATAAATAAGTGACCCAACCTTGCCTTTCAAGACCAAGCCCTCAGGAGACACAGGTCGCCTCCCCTCTGCCACTTTCACCTGCCCCCGTCTTGCGTGTGTTTGCGTGCTGAGTCACTTCAGTCATGTCGGACTCTGCGACCCCTTGGACTGTAGACCCCCAGGCTCCTCTGTCCAAGGGATTCTCCAGGCATGAATACTGGAGTGGGTTGCCATGCCCTCTTCCAGGGGATCTTCCTGACTCAGGAATCGAACCTGCGTCTCTTGAGTCTCCTGCATTGGCAGGGGGGTTCTTTACCACTAGCGCCACCTAGGAAGTCTTAGGAAAAAGGAAAGAGAAAGCAGAGAGTTGGCTCCAGAAGAAGCTTTGCTTGCACTGCCCCGACCAGACCTTGCAGGCAAGCCTGCAATGTTGACTTTTTTTTTTTTTTTTTAAGGAAGAGATCAGAACCCACAACTCAGACTGTCTGGAAAACCCCAGGTCCTCCCATCCTTCACCACAGACCAGGAAGTCTTGGCGGAAGAGTGGGGCAGGGACTTTGTGGGGTGGGGGCAGGCAAAGGAAAGGGTTGCCAGCGGGGGCCTGGCCTCAGTGTGGCGTCTGACACGCTAGGTGCCCAGCGATGTCTGTGGGGCTGGGGCGGGTGGGCCAGGCTCCACCCTCAGCGTGCAGAGGGCACGCCGCCTGGCATCTCCGGGACAGCATCTGGCCCCATCCCGCTTGCCGTGGCCTCCGAGCCCGGCTGTGTCCAGGGCAGACTCCGCAGCACCCTGGACCCCGGCGTCCCCGCCCCTGATCTGAGGATGTGCTTCTCTTGGCTGTCTGACCCCACGAAGGAGCATCTGCCCTGGCTGTGGTCTCCAAGGCCTCTATGTGAAGGTCGGTGGCTCAGATGTTGCTATTTTTTCACGTTTATCGGAGACCGATGGCATGTGAGCCCATGGAGAACACCGAGGTGGACCAAGCGGGCGGGCCCGGCTCAGCAGATAAACACATGTGTGGCATTCCAGAGCCCTGAGGGCAGGCGCCCCTCCAACCCCCTCCACCCCCACCACCCCTGGCCTGGAGCGGCCTTGTCCGCACTGTCGCCTTCAGGGGCGTGCTCAGAGATTCCCACCCCTGCGTGAGCGACAGGATCAGCAGAGCCGAGGGCTCCCAGAGGCCTCCGTGGTCAGCCCCCAGCCGCTGCTGCGGGCCCTCCCCCCGGGACGTGCTGGGCGGCCCTCCCCCCTTGGCTCCCTTCACAGCCTGCGTGAGACAATAAAAGAACAGCTGGAGGCAGGGATCAGCTCTGGGTGTTCTGCCCAGGCACCCCAACCTGGCACTCCACCTGTCCCTCCCCCAGGCGACGGCGGTGCGGGATTTACTTTGAGGCAGAAGGAAAAGCCATCACTTTTGGAAGGGCTCCTGGGGTGCAGGAGGAGGGACCAGTGGCAGAGCTAGGGGTGCAGGGACCAGACTCCGGGGATGAAGTCCGTGGTGTCCGCTGCCTTGAATCTTCCAGCTCCCCGGGGTGCATCCCCCCCCCACCCCCTGCAAGGGAAACACACGGTGTGAGGAGCGGGCAGCCCCCGCGCTTCCTGCTGTGCGGACTAATGATTCTAGGTTCAAGTCCCACTCTACCCCGCCTTGGAACAAGTCATTTCTCCCCTGGACTTGAGTGTCTTCACCCATAAAATTCAGGGCTGGGCTGGATTTGCAAAGGTCCCTCAAGCTCCCCGATTCAGCCGCGGGGGCAGCATCTAGCCACACACGCCCCTTGAAGGAGCGGTGGTCCCCCTGTCTGGTGGGGAACCAAGGCGGAGGGTGAAGGTGTGAGGCGAGGGTGTCTGTGTGATCCTCCCAGGAGAGGCGCTCATCATTGTCTCCCAGCTCATCCCTCACCCGCGTGGCCTCTGGGTTTGGTACCCAAGGTTCCATCTCCCCCCGCCCCCTACCAGTACACATCCTCATTCCCGGGGACAGGGCGCCCCGGGGCACAGCTGCGGCTCAGTGCCCATCGCCCCTTCCCCAGGAGCCATGGCCGGGAGCCGCCTGCTGGCTTGTCAGCTGTTGCTAAACCCCGAGTTGCTCCTTGGGTTACAGAGCTGAGAGGACATGGAAACTGAAACAGGAGAAGAGCGAGCTGGGCCAGAGGGCTCCCAGGGCTGCGATGGAAAGACGGCCTGGCCAGGGTGGCCACATTATTTATGGGTTTGCTCGGGGGGACATATATGGTTAGGAAAAGAACCTCTTCACATCACAAGACACAGCCCCGCTTTTCCGTGGCCTGCCCAGGCACCCCTGAGCTAACTTAGATGGTTGCTGGTTCAGGAGGTATCTAGGCATCACATGTCAGCATCCCAGTCATCTTTCCCAAGGATGTGGAGTGCAGAGACGCAGCGTTGCTCCCAGGGAGGGAGGCGTGGCAACAGAGGGTCTTCCCCAGACCACCCCGCCCCGCCAGGCAGTGAGCAGGTGGCATTCCCGGAGCCTCTGCCCAGAGAAGAGATTAGAGCAGCCAGGGCCTGGGATATTTTCAGAAACAAAAAGAATCAGCCCCTGGCCCTAAACCCAAAGCCCTCCCAGCACTCCACAAATGACCAGCCTGGATGTCGCGGAGGAGAAGGACCCGGAGGATGAGGCTGCATGGGGGAGGAGGAGGAGGAGGAGGAGGAGGAAGGCTGGCCAGCTGGAAGGGATAAGATGAGGCAGCAGCTAAGCACAGCCCCGCGCTGCGGAGTCCTGGGGCGGCGTGCCCTGCCGGGAGCTGGGCCGGGTTTCAGCAGGTCGGATCGAGTGACTGCTTTCCTGGAAACGAGGCTTCTGCTTGTGAGGGCTGATAGGGCAGGCGGGAAGATGCTGCCCTGGCATTCACAGGAAAATCATTTGACATTGAAGAGGTGCTGGGACAAGCCAACCGTTGAGGGAAAACAGAGCCTTCCTGGCTCAGTGGCTGCAGCCGCAAGCCCTGCAGAGACTCGGGTCACCCACGCGGGGCGCAGCGGGCACAGCGGTCCAACAGGGCATGCCCCGGAGGCTGCAGGGTAGAAACCCCCAAAAGACATGCCACCGAACGAGACCCCCGTGCACCCGGCCTTCTCCCAGGGTCCCCAAGGGTCCAAGCCCTCCCTGTATGGCTGTGGCCCTGGTACCACACAGGCAGCCAGCTGCCCCCGGACGGCCTCCAGACCCCCATCAGCCCAGCACTGCATGCGTGCTGACGCAGTGGTATTCAAGGGGCTGCGAACGGGGGACGCTAGCCCAGCGTAGTTCAGGGCGATCAGCCACTGGGCTCAGGAAGGCCCCAACAGGACCACGGTCTGCACCGGCCAACGCTGCCACGAAGGCAGTGGCCTTGCAGCCTTGCTCTTCGAAGCTCTCTGCTGGGGGGTTGGGGCCATGGCATCCTGCAAAGGGAAATGGTT
Source organism: Cervus elaphus (assembly GCF_910594005.1). Classification (NCBI taxonomy): domain Eukaryota; kingdom Metazoa; phylum Chordata; class Mammalia; order Artiodactyla; family Cervidae; genus Cervus; species Cervus elaphus. The sequence continues at coordinate 48,442,455 of NC_057821.1, read as the reverse complement.
TGGCAATTGAGGCTGAGAGCCAGGCCAGCCGGCCTCACACTGACTTCTGCCCTAATCAGGCAGCATGGTGAGTGGCTGACTTCACATTTCTTCTAATCCACTCGACGGCAACTCCCCTGAGACGTGCAAAGTTCAGGCGCTCCATCGGGAGACCTGAATGCCCAGCATTTCAGCCTGCCCCACGACAGCTGTGAACCCGCCCACACAATGAATGGTTTCAGTTTTCTCTGGTATCACCTGTACATACGTGTGTGCACTCGGCTGTGTCCAACTCTTTGCGATCCCGTGAACTGTAGCCCACCAGGCTCCTCTCCATGGGGCGTTCCAGGCAAGAATGCTGGAGTGGGTGGCCATTTCCTTCTCCAGGGAATCTTCTGACCCACGGATCAAACCCGCATCTCTTGTGTCTCCTGCATTGGCAGGCAGATTCTTTACCACTGAGCCACCTGGGAAGGTGAGAAAAGCTACATCCCTACAGGCTACAGTCCACCGGATCGCAAGAATCAGACACGACTTAGTGACTAAACCACCACCCGACCGCAAGAATTGGACATGACTTAGCAACTAAACCACCACCACCACAGGTTGGCCCAAACAGGGATCGAACCCGAGAACTTGATGCTATTGGCAGCACTCTCTAACCAACTGAGCTAACCAACCAACAAACCAACTCATCCGTAGGTATCCACAAGCTCTCAGCGGAGGGTGAGAGCAAGCCCTGAGTTCAGGAAGGTGAGACTCAGATGCTGCGGGGGGTGGAGCCGCCCCCCCCCCCCAGGGTTCCTGCCCTGTGAGTGGTCCTGAGAGCCTGGACGCTCCGCCCACTTCTCCTTGGGGCCTACTTCTGCTCCAGCCACGGACACGGAAACCAGGGGCTCCCACTCCTCTCTGATGCTCTCATCACCGCCGACGCTCCCGAGAGAACTGACTGCATCGCAGAGGAGCGTGGGGATGATGGAGGGAGGAGGGAGACAAGGAGTCTGCAGAGACAGCAGAGGAAAGTGGGGTGCGGAGGTGAGCCAGAGGGGAGGCCACAGCGCAGAAGCCCAGCGGGACGTGTGTGGGGAGCGGCGGAATACACAGAGCCAGATAGATCTCAATTTTAATAAAAAAAGATCTAGAAGGAAGTGGGACAAGACTGAAAAATGGAAGGGAAAATATTAGACCAGTTGGAAACGAGGCAATACAGACAGTCCCCAACCTACGGCGGTTCAACTTAATTTTTTGATTTGGTGATGATGCATGAGTAATATGAATTCAATAGAAACCGTACTCCGATGTTTGAATTTTGACCTTTTCCTTAATCCTGAATGGTCACTACTCTTTCTTTGCTGCCCAGGGTCATTTTTTAACCCTATTTACTTACTAAGCAAAGATTGTATTAAAATTTGGCAGGTTAAGCACAGTATCATTTTTCCTTATTGGTTAACTGACTGTTATTAGAAATTAATCAGAAGTTAATGCACTTTATACTTTTAACAAATGACTTCAAAACCCGTTGAGATTTCTCATCTGGGGAAAAAATGGACAGAATTTAAAAATCACTTTTTAAGTTAAAAATGTTAAAATCTTTTAATATTTTTTAAAGAATGTAGATATGAGGCTATATATTTAACACATACCACTTCCAGCTGAAAGAAAAAAAAGGAGAGAGGCAGAGCGAGAGACAGGAAGGGAGGAGGAAGAGAAAATCGCAAGCGTGGAGACGGTCATGACGATCTGAGTTTAATGTGCTCTGTCCACAGCGTTTGTAAGTCAGCTGTTCTTTTACTCATTGTTGAAGTGTCCCCTCTGCACTTCCCCGGTGCCTCAGTGGTAAAGACTCTGCCTGCAGTGCAGGAGACACGGCTTCAACCCCTGGGTTGGGAAGATCTCCTGGAGGAGGGCATGGCAACCCACTCCAGTATTCTTGCCTGGAGAATCCCATGGACAGAGGAACCCAGCAGGCTACAGTCTATGGGGTCGCAAAGAGTCAGACACGACTTAGCAACTAAACAGCAACAAAGTGTCCCTTTTACTTTGAAAGTTCTTATTCACATGTTCTTAATTTCTCAAGATTCTTTTCTTACAGCTTATAACTAAGAGCCACTTGGGAGACACAAAAGGGCAGAAAGCTTGGAACTGGATCTTTAGCATCGACAGCCAGCTCTCTGCCTTGACTAAACCTCTTTGGAACAAATATCAGACATCCACTCTCATTTCATCAGAAGCGTCTTAAAGAGGCTGCTTTCTAGAAGCCAATCTTGTGAGCATTTCTCTGTGTCGATGTTTGGCAGCAAACCCGAGGACAGGCGTCACTGTCAGCCTCTCGGGTTCCCTCTCCTCTCCCAGCTGCGTGGGGTCCCTCCGCGGTGGTGGCAGCTCACAGGCCCAGGGAGGCTGCTGGCGCTCATCCATGTGATTTGTATCCATCAGCGCCAACGCATTCCATCATCCAGATGGATGTCCTAAAGCAGTTCACCCCTGACCCCCTCGGGGGCCTGTGCCCGTCCCTCGGAGGCCACCCGCACGGGGCAGCAGAACAGGGAGGCACGTGGAGGCGGGCTCCAGGGAGCGTCCCCGCCCGCTGCCCCTCCAGCCCTCTCTCTGTCGCCCTCCTCCCTCCCTCTCCCTCTCCATGTGAGGAAACAGCAAGACAGCGGCTGTGCCCACACCGGGAAGAGGGTCGGTCCCCAACCGTGGGCCAGCTGCTACCTTGATCTTGAACTTCCAGCCTCCAGGCCTGTGAGAAGTGGCCACGTGATGTTTAAGCCCCATCTGCGGTGTGAGTATTACAGCAGTCCAGATCAGACAGCCCACTGGCCCAGGTTTCGTAGAAAGGCCAGTGATGGACACTAGTCACGCCCCACCAGCCTGCAACACATGGTAACCCCAGGGGTCACTTGCTTCAGAAAAGGCGGAGAGAAGGGTGTCCCCAAGTCCTGAATGGTGACAACTCCATCTGTGCATCCAGGGCCACAGTCGGGTGCGGGCGCTCCCGTCTGTCATGCCCTGCCTCCCCAGGCGGGTGGCAAAGACGCCAACCCCCACCCCCCAGCTCTCTTCTCCTTCACCAGTGCTCCCAAAGCCACCAGGCCTGGTGGCCAAGCCCACTGTCCCGTCCACCCCAGCTGCTCCCATGTGCCATGAACAAGTGGCACACCCTGGCCCCGGACCTGTGAACGCTGGCACCCTCTCCCCTGGGGTGTCTCCAGCCTCCCAGCCCACGGACCCACAGGGTCGCCCGGCCCCACCCTCCAGGGAATCCCCCCTCCTGCCCTGTATGATCTCAGGATGTGAGAGGGGATGTCCCTCAGGTCCGAAGAGAGCCGAGAACATGCCTCCACAAGAAAGGACTCCTGGAGAGGAAACGAACACTTTATTTTGCCAGCACGTCTCCCGAAGAAGGGGCTAAGGCAGTATAGAATGAAATATCCCCATTCCCGAGCTGAGATGGCCGCAGCCTTAAAGACACGATTTATTTCTCATAAGAATACTTAGGCTTTCCCTAATGGCTCAGGTGGTAAAGAATCTGCCTGCAATGCAGGAGACCTGGGTTAATCCCTGGGTCAGGAAGATCCCCTGGGGAAGGAATTGGCAACCCATTCCAGTATTCTAGCCTGGAGAATCCCATGGACAGAGGAGCCTGGCGGGCTACAGTCCATGGCATTGCAGAGTTGGACACGACTGAGCGATTAAACAACAAAATAAGAATTGCTTACGGGGTAGAGTGTGCATGTGTTGATGTTCTGGATTTGAGAGAAAGAAAGCAGCTCCTTCTAGCTTAAACACAAAGTAGGTGTTTTCCTTAAGAAAATAGGTATCTTGACAAAGCAGAAAGGGAGCCAGGCCTCTGAAAAGATGGAAGGTGGCCAGAACCACAACAGGGTTTGTGTGTCTCTCACCTGAGTATTGCACACTTGCGTGGCTCTCTGCACACTGGCTGAGCTGTGTCTGCTCCCCAGGGTGTGAGGCAGAAGGCAGCAGAGCTCCGGAGTAGGTGTGTAAGGAAGACCTCTCTTCTCCACTGCGCTCCCTCAACCCGCCCATCCCAACCAGTCTGCAGCATCCTTGCGGAAGGGACTCTGACGGGCCCCGCTGGTCTCTGTCCCTGGTCCACCAGTGGCTGGGAGGACAGGACAGGTTTATTTGGGGCAGACATGGCACCAGGAGCCCGACCTTGGAGCGTGGAAGGGCGGGGAGCAAGGGGCTGTAGAGAGGGAGGTGAAGCTGAGGACGGCGTCTTGCTGGGATCCCCTGGAACCGGGGAGAAGACTTCGGAGCACAGTGATGCCTCTGAGGTTAAAGGGCGAGGCTGGGCCCTGGGAACCTCTGCTTCCCTGGCGGTTGTGCAGGAGGGGACGTCAAGGGAGCCCACCCCACCCCCTCAGCAACCGTGGCTTTGCTGCTTTCTAACCAGGAGGCTTGGATCCCAGAAGAAGCCTCACCCAGGTCAACAGGGGACACATAAGATGACTCATCACAGTCAACCCCTTACTCGGGGGCTGGAGACAAAGTGGGGAGACCGTCTCTAGGGAAATGGACTGAGAAACTTGGGGGACAATCCTGTGAAACACAGCATGCAGCTTAGAACCGTGAACTAAGTGAACGGCCCGGAGAGGCCTGGAGACACACTGGTCAAAAAAGTAAGCATCAGAACACTATCTGCCATATAAAGACAATTGCATCCATTTTAAACACGCACATACGATTATACCAGCGACTGTGTGTTTTGTACACGCGTACACTGTGTGTGTGCTCAGTCGATAAGTGTGTCCAACTCTTTGCAACCCCATGGATTGTAACCTGCCAGGCTCCTCTGTCCATGAGATTCTCCAGGCAAGAATACTGGAGTGGGTTGCCATCTCCCCCTCCAGGGGATCTTCCCGACCCAGGGACCCAACCTGTGTCTCCTTCATCTCCTACAGGCAGGTTCTTTACTGCTGAGGCACTGGGGAAGCCCTTACATACATGTGCATACCTACACATCCAGAACGTAAACCAGGCACATTTAGGGTAGTTGTCTGTGGAGGGGAGAGTGGGAGTCATGGATCAAATGAGGAAAATGTATGAAATAAGGCAAGACAGAGGCCTTGCCCAGACCTGTGGGGTCAGGGGTCACAGACAGAGTGGGTTTGAGACTTATCTCTGCATCTATCTGAGTTTACAAAAAAGAACCAAAAATTTTTTTAAAGTCAAGTCGATTCACTCCTGCAGCGGCATGTGGATGAGATATCACTCCCTTCCAGCCACACTGCCTAACCCTGCTGGGTTTCTGTCCCTTGTGAGGCATGGCTATCCCCCACTGCCTCCAATTTTGTGAGTTCCCCATATCTTTCCAATAATAACCTGTTTTTCTCCATCAGGGCAGCAGAATCAGCTTCTGTTGCTTGCTGCCAAAGAACCCAGTATGTCCTAAGAGAGTGGGTCCCTGAAGGAAGGTGGAGAGCCTCCCCGGGGAGCAGACTTCTGGGCTGGAGAATCTGGGCCACTCACGACCGTGTCCAGCATCTAAGTTTCCAACAAGGGCTACTCTGCGGGAGAGACAAGAACATAGAATATACCAAGGATGCTGCCGCGTTTCCTGGGATTTCACATCGTCCACTCCTAGCAGGGCCCCTGCCTACGGTTAGGTTGATGAGTGCCTTGTGAACTGCGGACCTCATGAATGAAAGACGAGTGAGTGAGATTACAACAGCTGCTGTGGTCAACTTGCTCGTTTACAGAACCTCATTTCCGCCCGCCAGATGCTGTTGTACTGTTGACCTTGACAAAACACACGGCAGGAAAAAAAAAAATACACAGCGAGCTGCAGGCCTTCGGTGCCTATCTTGGTTGGACCAAATCGCTGTGGATCGGCCCCCTCCAGGGTCAGCTTCTTGGGCGGCTATTCCGTGCAGTCACACAGCCCCGCATGCTCCGAGGTCTCTGCACTTGGTAACACCCTGCCTTCACTGTCTTGAAATTCCTTTATGACGTTTCAACAAGGGGCCCTGCATTTTCCTTGTGTGGGGGGTCCTGGCCAGCCCCAGCTTCAATCACACAGGACTCACCTACAGGAAATGCAAAGAAGCTGAAATCTCACCGTTGAACTGCAGGACGGCCCGGCATTCACAAGGATGGCTTTCAGTGGCCAAGGAATTTCTATTCCAAGGACGTGCCCTTCAGATCACGGCCTTTCCTTTTCACTTCTCCTGCAACTCTACCAAGTCCTCAGCTGAGAACACATCACCAGTCTGGCAGAGAGCAAACTTGATGGAAATTTGGGGGCACAGACGGCATGCACAAAGATAATTTCAGCGCAGTCTCCCTCTGCAGCATGGCTTGGAATGGTCACTGGGTTTCTGCAGACATTTTCCATTCCGTTTTCTGGAAGAGAGCTGGTGGGATGTTTTGGAAAGAATGTGGGTCTGGGAGTCTGGAGAAACTCAATTTGAATCTTCCTTTTTCATTGAGTGCATGTTACTTGATTTTTTGGCATGTTAAAATTTCATCTTTAACTGAAGGAGACACGTGCACCCCAATGTTCATCGCAGCACTGTTTATAATAGCCAGGATATGGAAGCAACCTAGATGTCCATCAGCAGTTGAATGGATAAGAAAGCTGTGGTACATATACACAATGGAATATTACTCAACTATTAAAAAGAATACATTTGAATCAGTTCTAATGAGGTGGATGAAACTGGAGCCCATTATACAGAGCGAAGTAAGCCAGAAAGAAAAACACCAATACAGTATACTAACACATATATATGGAATTTAGAAAAATAGTAACAATAACCATATATGAAAGACAGGAAAAGAGACACAGATGTATAGAACAGACTTTTGGACTCTGTGGGAGAAGGTGAGGGTGGGATGATCTGAGAGAACAGCATGGAAACATGTATATTATCAACTGTGAAACAGATCACCAGTCCAGGTTTGATGCATGAGACAAGTGCTCAGGGCTGGTGAACTAGGATGACCCAGAGGGATGGGGTGGGGAGGGAGGTGGGAGGGGGTTTCAGGATGGGGAACACATGTAAATCCATGGCTGATTCATATCAATGTATGGCAAAAACCACTACAATATTGTAAAGTAATTAGCCTCCAACTAATCTAAATAAATGGGAAAAAATTCATCTTTAAAGTGGAAATAGTCATAAAAGTGTGGGGAGAAGTAATTACTTTTTTAAGACAGGAAGGGAGGGAGGGAGGAAGCAAAGGAGGGAAGAAGGGAGGAGGGAGGGATAGGTGGAGAGAGCGGAGGGAGGAGGGGAGCGCCTTCGGAGCACCCAGCGTGGTCTCTGAAGTGTGGTCAGAATCGGGAGCTTGCCTCTTCTGACTCCTTTTACTCTCATTTCAAAAGGCAGCTCCCTGGGGTCCTCTGGGATTAACATCATTGTTCCTCTAGTCCCCAAATGCCTTAAATCCATTCTTAGAGAACCCCTAAAATGATGCAAGACATGGGATACTCTCATTTGATCAGAATCCCCTTTTCTTGGCCCATATTCCAACCCCCCACACACATTCAAGAGATGTTTTCTGACTTATGACTCTGCCTGCGTGCTGAGCTCATTTTTGCCAACACCCCCAGTTATTCTTTCTCATCTCTACCCTCCCCAAATAGCCCCGTCCCACCACACCACTCCCCAGGCCACACCTCCCTTAATCCTCTCCTGGGTGGCAAGAACAGGCTCTCATTTCCTGACCTTGCTGCCACCTGGGGACAAACACCAGCCTGGCAAAGCACAGGGGACGGAGTGATAGGCACAGTCTGATAGAAACTCCCCGCTCACCTGCGTTCGGGGCAAGCAGAAAACACCGCTCTGGATGCAGCAAACACGTCTCGGTTTTGAATTCCTACTTGGCATTGACCTGGATCCTATCACCTTGTCATACAGCCTTTGCTCTAAAGAGAAAAGTCACAACATCTACCCACCTCCCCGGGGCCTCAGAGAACAACCAGTAAATTGTTAGGAGTGAATGGTGCTCTTTTTATTATGTATTCGCTCTTCCAAGAAAAACCAGTTATGCTATCGTGAGCTGCCCTCTTACAAGCAATTTAAAAAGGAGGCAGTACAGGGAAGGAGCGATAAGAAGGAATTTCTAAACGAGAAAAAAATAAATGATTAAGTTCATACCTAGTTTAAAATTTCACATACTCTTGAGCACAACGAAATTCAACCCATTCCCAAAGATACGTGAGTCCTGTGAAATAAATGTGGTCTACAAGGAAGGAGGTGACAATGGATTTTCAGTTATTAAAATGTCAAAGGCTGCTTTTGCTGAAGGACGAAACTGACTCTGGAGTATTATTTCAGTTTCCAGAAGTTGGTAACCAGGATCCCCAGGAATGTGCTGTCCAAGTGAGGACACCCTTCAGTGCGGAAACAGACAGTTATGATGGGCAGGGGGCGGGGGGAAAGGGGTGCTCCCTGCATCTATTAAAAACTGTCTCACGGATCACTCGGCGTCCTTTCTCCCCAGCTGAGCACCAGCAGCCGTGACGGCTGGTGAAGCACATATTCAATCCAAAAACCAGGTTGGGCCTTGAAAAAAATCAAACACCAAAGGCCGCTTTTCCTCTTTTCTTCTTTAACACACTAATTTCTGTTTTCTTTCCCCACTGGTTTTTGAATGTGAGCTTCCGTGAGGGGAGAATCCGAAGGTACCCGCCTGGGCAGACAGCTGGGGCCTTACTAACCCTGCGGTGGAGTGCTGAGGCTGAGTAAAAACGAATGTGGGGCTCAGGCAAAGGGGTTATGAATGCACAATGTTTGCTTTGCACTTTAGAAGTTACGGAGCACATAAATCATTTCATCTTATTCTTTCTTCTGTGGTTTTTAAACCTTTTGGACCTTTATACATCATGACCCAGCATATGTATCACACACACCCACACACACACCCATGCACACATACGTGCATACACACACGTACGCAAAGCACACACATATACATCTGCATGCACACACATACACACTCAAATATTACTCTATGCAAAACACTGTTATTTTCTATTTTATCCATTTGATTTTTTTTTTTAATGCTGGCACAACCTTCCAAGGGCTTCCCAGGCCTTCGTGGTAAAGAACCCGCCCGCCAGTGCAGGAGACATGAGAGGTGAGTTCAGTCCCTGGGTCGGGAAGATCCCCTGGAGGAGGGCATGGCAACCCACTCCAGTATTCTTGCCTGGGAAATCCCATGGACAGAGGAGCCTGGCGGGCTACAGCCTATGGGGGTCACAGAGTCAGACACAGCTAGAGTGATTCAGCACGCACACATCCACAGTCTTCTAAACTAATTTCACGACCCACTAATGGTTGCTTCTAGTCAGAGTTGACTGTCTTCTTTGGCACCTGCACGCCTCTCCACGCCTTTTTCTACCCTGTTTCCTGAATTCTCAGGGATGGAAACCTAGAAACTGCTCTTCCTGTAGTACCTGGCCAAGATGATTGCTGTCTACTTTTGGCCAAGGTCATGCCCTTGAGCAAGACTTGGATGGTGGAGGGCGACGGTGGGGGGCTTCCCCAGCAGTGGCAGTGGTCACACGGGGGCTTCAGTGCAAGGCCCCCCAACTTTGGTTCTCCTCATCTTTCCTCTGGTCTTTAAAGCAACTCATTCCCAGTTTAAATGCCCTTTTGCTTCAAATACCGGCTGCCACTTCCTGACTGAAGTTCAGCTGATAGAGACAGATACTGGAAATCCCCCTTCCGTTTGCAGAAACCAACACCTAAGAAGCTCAGAGGACTGGTTCAGATCACAGAGTCCTAAGGGGCAAGTCCCCAGCAGGCTTGCTTTTTTTCTTTTGGCCATACTGTGCAGCATGTGGGATCCTCCCCAACTGGGGATCGAACCCGGGTCCCCTGCATTATTGGGAGCACAGGCTCCTAACCACTCGACCACCCAGGAAGTCCCCATAACAAGCCTCCTGATGACAGACTCAGTTATCTTTCTCACCACCCCACAGTTGCATGTGTGTCGTATAAAGCTGTTGGAAGTGTTTGTTTATGCAAAGCTGTACTAACTTTAACACCTCAAATTCTTTTAAAGTTTCTCAATTTTTCCTCCTTTTTATCAATCAAATTAAATGCCTTTCTTTTATGCCTGTATCAACCTACTCTGCACCTTCCTTTCTGTGAATTGCTATGTTGAGAGTCCTTGGAAACTGCTAAAGGATATGATTATCCTCCTGCTGCTTACATGTACATCTTTTTCTCCAAACCAGGCTGTAAGTGCCTTGAAGTCAGGAATTCTATCAGAACTTTCTTGTGACCTCCCTCGTATAGTTCTTAAGATTTGTTTTCTATTACAAGCAAGAGATACTCAGCAAATACGGTTGACAATTAATACCCTGTGCATTGCCACAATTAATACATTACTCAATTGCCATTTTGCCAAAGTTCACAGGTTGTAAAAAAGATAGGGACTTCCCTGGCAGTCCAGTGCTTAAGACTCTGCACTCTCACTGTTTAGGGGCCATGGGTTCTAACCCTGGTCAGGGAACTAGAACCCTACATGCCGAACGACACATAAAGATCAGTCTACTCATACCTTCCAAACTGTCTAGGTAAGAAGACATTCTCTGCAAGGCAGTTTGGAGAAAGGAGAATTGGATTCAAGGAATAAAATTCAAGGGTCCTTTTCCCAAAATGAAAACAGGATGTGGTCAACCAGGAAAAGAAAGGGGCATACAGGTCACTCTGGCAACGAAAAGGGGAAATTATCCTTATTGGATGCCAGCTATTTTAACGAAACTCTACTTTTTCCCTTCATTTGACTCCCTCAACTGTTTATCATGTTTCTGTTCTTCTATTTTATAAAGAAACCTCCAGTCCTTTGTGGAGTGAGGCAGGTTGGACCCTTTGAGTACTTCCGTTTACACCCACTCTGCCCTTGAGTCAGAGTCTGGAAAGCACTTCCTGCCACCGGGGGTTGAGTTTGGACCAGCCGCCTAAGTCTGAAGTTGATGCTTTAAAAAAAAAAAAAAAAAAGTTGTGTCTGTTATTTGTATTCACTTATTTTGGCTGTACAGGGTCTTCATCGCTGTTTCCGGCTTTCTCTAGGTGCGGCGAGCGGGAGACACCTCTCGTTGCGGTGCGCAAGTTTCCCGTTGAGGCGGCTTCTCTAATTGCGCAAATGCGCTTCAGTGGTTAACGCAAATGCGCTTCAGCGGCTGCGGCGGGAAGGCTCAGTAGTTGCGGCACACGGGCCTAAGTGCTCCACAGCATGTGGAATCTTCCCGGACCCGGAATCAAACCCATGTCCCCTGCATTGGCAGGCAGATTCCTAACCACTAAACCACCAGGGAAGTGGGTAAGTTGATGCCTTTTAGACCACGGGGTTCTCCAAGTACGGTTGCCAGGCCAACAGCATTAGTACCACCCGGGAACTTGTTAGACGTGCCCTCAGGCTCCGCCCCTGATCTGAATTGAAAAGTTGGGGTGGGGGCCCAGCAGGTGACGCTGGTACAGCTAAGAGGCAGGGGACGTCGCTTTAGATGTTTGACCCGAACCCGAAGCCCTCCCCACACGCAGTACCCACGGCCCCTTCATCCACTGTCCTCAAGGCTGCACCCAGCGCGGGGGACTTCAGCACAGCGGCGGGTCCAACTCCGCTCCCCAGCAGTTAGAGTGACCCCGTCCAGGACTGGTGTCGGGCCCGGGTCTCCCCATCTGTAAACCAGGAACGGCTCAGCGGCTCAGCTGGGCTGTTACAGAAACTCACAGCGCCTGAGTAACCGGTACTTTTTTGTGTGCTAACACTTCTCTGTGGCCACGTGAAGGCAGGCACGGATTTCCAGTTACTCAGCTTGTACTTTCTCTCCCTGGGAATTGTAGTCCACCTCTGTTGACGAGGGAGTCAAAACTCAAAGTCATGATAAACCTGAAAAAACACAAGGAGCACAGTGAAGAAAGCGAAGAGGAAAGAAGGGACGGCTCCAGGGGGCCCAAAGCCAAAGTGTTCAGTCGCTCAGTCGTGTCCCACTCTGTGAGCCCATGGACTGTAGCCCACCAGGCTCCTCTGTCCATGGGATTCTCCAAGCAAGTAGCCATTGCCTTCTTCAGAGGATCTTACCAACCCTGGGGTTGAACCCAAGTCTCCTGCATTGCAGGCGGATTCTTTACGGTCTGAGCCACCAGGGCAGTCTAAGAAGGGATGAAAGGAACGCACAAGGGGGAAAGAAACAAGGGAAAGAAGTTGGGACAAATAAAGAAGAGAAAACATGAACAGGAAGTAGATGGAGAAGAAAATTAAAAAGTAGCAGAAGGAAAGAAGAAAAGGATGAGAAGCAGGAAGGCAGTGGAGGAAGGGCCGGGGCTCAAACACTCAAGTCTGAGGCTTGCAGCCATCCCAGCAGGAGACCGTCTAATTACCCCATTTCCTCCAAGCTGCTTCTAGGGCTGCAAAGTGGTCTTGGGTCTGGAAAAAGCCCTAAGCATCTTAGGTGCATCTGTTCCGCCTAATCCCTGACAGTGCGGGGCTGTGTTCCTGTGGACGCGGGGCGCAGGCTCTGCCAGCCGCAGTGCTTGGAGCTTTCGGGGCTCCGACTGGGGTGCCCGGGAGCAGGGGCATAGGGGGGTGGGGAGTAGGTGTCGGGGGGGGGGGGGTGTCGGGGGTGAGGAGCACTGCCTTCTTCCACCCAGACCCCGGCAGGAGCAGGAAAACGGCTTCTTCCTCCCCCGATTGAAGGGCAGGAAGTCCGTGTGTCTGGTCTTGCTGTTTCCACTCCTCAGTTAACTTCCTCGCCAAGCTCTTCCCCTCTAAGCCGGCTTTGTCTGGATGGGCCAGCGTCCAATTCCTTCAAAAGAAAAGAAAGCAGGGGGAGACAGGAGAAGAGAGGAGAGGAGAGGATGGGGAGGGAGAGGAGCAGATGGGAGGAGGGAGGAAGCAGAAACGGGAGACGGTCCAGGCCCCATCCACACAATGCTCGGTCTGACTTACCTGCCACCGACAGGACTTACAGAGAAAATTTGTTAAAGAATCAGGAAGAGAGAGGAAAGCACAATATGAACACCCCACAGACAGTATATGCAAGGTGGATCAGCAAGGCCAGCATGCAACAGGAAGTGAGAAGGTAAAACAAGGCTGCCTGACTCTGTTTTGGGCATTTGTGGTGATGGTTTCATTTGCTCGTTTCATTTTGGGAGTGAAAGGGTCTCCAAAGCACCCTGAGCTTTAAAAATGACCCAAGCATTATGGGATGGGACGAGGGGGCTGCACCAGGAGGTGGCCTTGGGCCCCCCCACCCCACCCCCGGGAGAGAACGCTTCCTTTGTCATTCACCTCGGCTAAGCAGGCCCCCCTGGGAATTTCACCCTGGCACCTTCTCCATCCCCAGCATGATGTCCGGTGGCGCCTCGCATGAGACTGGTGAGCAGAGCATCTTTTGCTTTGCCCTGAAGCAGAACTCAACCACTGTAGCAACAAGCTGCCGGGGAAACGGAACTTCCACACTTTCTGTTTAAATCTCTCCGAGGAAAGATGTTTACAAATAACACCAGACTGGTATGAGTCACTCAGAACAGAGCATTCTCAGTTCCTTTTGAGAGAGAAACAAGTACCACCCCCTGTCACTGGGAAGGGCTGGAGCGTCTGCCCCTCGGGCGTCAGAGGGGTCCCCCTTCTTTCATCTCGCCGTCTCTGCAAGGAATAACTCCCTTGGAAGAGGGCAAATTCCAGCCCCTCTGCTGCCAGGCCAGCTCTCCTGCACCCCGTCCCTCCACCTAACTCTCAGCAGAACCAGCCCGGCACCAAATGCCTGTACCTCCGACCAAGGGAAGCAGTGAATTATTTTCTCCTTCAAGAAACAAAACACGCTTTGCTGCTCCTCTTCCTTTAGAGCAGAAAATCCGGAGTTACTAGATAACCCCAAGAAGCACAGTGTAAATTATTGACAGTTTCCCCAGGAAGACTGAAAGTAGAATTACCCAAAACCAATGGAATTCTTTTGTTCCAAGACCAGCTCTAAAATCATGAACCTGGGGTGGAACTTCACGTGTGCTCTGCTCAGTCGCTCAGTCGTGTCCGACTCTTTGCGACCCCACAGACTGTAGCCCACCAGGCTCCTCTGTCCATGGGATTCTCCAGGCAAGGATACTGGAGTGGGCTGCCATTCCCTTCTTCAGGGGATCTTCCCGACTCTGGGATCAAACCCAGGTCTCCTGCATTGCAGATGGCTTCTTTACCATCTAAGCCACCAGGGAAGCCCAGAACTTCACATATTCCCTGCTAGCTGTCTATACCCAAACACAGGGCAGCCCGAACCCAGCTAGTAAATACCCACTTCCAGAAGGCATGGGTGAGCCTTCCATTGGCAGGAAATTCTGTTTCTTGGAAGAAGAAGAATCTTTGTTAGGGAAAGTTGTGGGTCTAAGGTGAGGTTCCCAGGGCTGGTCTGAGGTCACTGATGCCTTGGGAGCCCCATCTTGTTCCAAGACCACCCAAAGCCACGGAAGGACCCAGAAGCTTGAGGGTTTGTGAAGGCCCCAGGCATCTGCTTATAAACACTGACAGCATCTTTCTCATACCGCATCTGCCTTGGACAAAACTACAGTTTAAAAGTCATGATTGCACCTTTACAAGTACAAATATATATATATATACACACACATACTTACATATATATAGATACACATATACACATGTGTGCATGCATGCTCTCTCTCAATTGTGTCTGACTCTTTAAGACCCCATGGACTGTAACCCACCAATCTCCTCTGCTCATGGAATTCTCCAGGCAAGAATACTGGAGTGGGGTGCCATTCCCTTCTCCAGGGGATCTTCCCGACCCAGGGATCGAACCCAGGTCTCCTGCATCGCAGGCGGATTCTTTACCGTCTGAGTTACCAGGGAGCTTGGCTCCCTCCAAACCTCCCAGCCTCTCTGTGCATGAAAACCACAGTCCGGGTCACTCTCACCCGCCCAGGGCCTCATATCGCACCGGTAGGCAGCTCACGCCGGCCCTGCCACATCCCGGGCACACGTGCATCAAGAACTGACAGGCCCGAGGTTGGTGGGACTCCACGCCAACACAGGACAGAAAGATTCCTAGGTGCTCCTAGTCTTTGGAAGAAAGCTGGTCCTACATGGGGAGTTCTACTCCAACTCCTCGAGGGTGAAGCTTTCTCCCACATGGAGACATGTCTATATTCTCCCACTGATTTATTTTTGTTGTTCAGTCCTTCAGTCGTGTCCAACTCTTTGCCACTGCCTGGACTGCAGAAAGCCAGGCTTCCCTGTCCTTCATCAACTCCCGGAGTTTGCTCAAACCCATGTCTATTGAGTCGATGATGCCATCCAACTGTCTCATCCTCTGTTGCCGCCTTCTCCTCCTGCCTTCAATCTTTCCCAGCATCAGGGTCTTTTCCAATGAGTCGGCTCTTTGCATCAGGTGGCCAAAGTTTTGGAGCTTCAGCATCAGTCCTTCCAGTGAATATTCAGGATTGATTTCCTTTAGGATTGATGGGTTTGATCTCCTCGCAGTCCAAGGGACTTATTTATTCCATCACTATTTTCGTCAGTAAGAACTCAGGGATACTCATTTTCCACTTCGGGTTAGAAAATGAACTCAGGTTTGTTGCTCAAATTGTTCCCACTTCGGCCACTGGAGGCTCTCTGAGCTGTTCCCTGGGCCCCCTGACAAGGCCGAGGTGAGCACACCTTACTCTCTGGCACCGCGAGATGCTCCTGGCTCATTTCCTGCCCTGGCCTGGGTTCTCCAAGGAGCTCTGCCCCCTTTTACTGGAGGACGGAGGACCGTGGTGAGAACTCAAGATCCAGCACGAGGTGTGCTGTTTGGTAGCCGGGTACCATTTTCTTTCTCCCTTTTTTTTTTTTAAAAGGCCCTGTTAACTGACAGAGGGGCGTCCCTGGTGGCTCAGATGGTAAAGAATCCACCTGCAATGCAGGAGACCTGGGTTTGATCCCTAGGTGGAGACGATCCCTTGGAGGAGGGCATGGCAACCCACTCCAGTATTCTTGCCTAGAGAATCCCCATGGACAGAGGAGCCTGGCGGGCTACAGTCCATGGGGTCGCAAAGAGTCAGACACGACTGAGCGATTAACACATTCACTTTCTTTAACTGACAGAAAGAAGAAGTTTGTGGGTACAGAACCCTCATATATATAAATATTAATATCTAGAAATAGTGAATATGAATATGTGTTCCACCCAGTCATCCCTCCTCACTCCCTGCTTCAACCACTGATGTGTTTACTGTCTCTATAATTTTGCTTTTTACAGACGTCATATAACTGGAATTGAACAGTATGTCATCTGTTCAAACCGGCTTCTTTAACTTAGCAATAGGTACGTGTAGTTCTCCTGTCTTTTCACATCTGCTGTGTTGTTCAGTCAACTCCAGGGAAGAAAAGCGAGCACGAATCTGTCACTTCAACTACTTTTGCTCCCAGCCTGAGCCTGGCTCGCTCACCTCCTACATATCCGGATTCATGGCTCATCCAGGTCAGACCTTCATGGCCACGCCACATAAAAATGCAGCCCCCTACCTTCACTCTTTCCTGGCTTTATTTTATCCAAACGCCTTGACTGCGGTATATTCATCTGTTTAGTGTGTGTCTCTATGAAGGCAGGGTTTTTTTTCCTATTTAATTCTTTGGTCTTTTCTCAGCACCAGAAACAGTAACTAGCACACAGGAGCCCTCAGTCACTATTTGACGGACGGATAAACCAAAAGGACATCCTTTTCCCAAAAATGTGTATGCACGTATGTGTGTGCCTGACCCCATGCCTGTATGCCCCTTGGCTTCACGACAAATCAATGAATTAGGCTGGCAAGACGGAGTCAGGCGCTGTGAGGAAGTATACCCCCTCAGCGCTCTCGCCAACTACAATCTCATCTGCCATTTCTCCGCTAGAGATTAATTTAGCTGCTGTCTTTCCCCTTGTTGGAGTTTTCGTTTTCAGTTTCAAATGCTTAAGGGGGATACTTTAAAAATTTTTTTCTTGTTTTTTTCCTTTTTTTTCTTCCTTTTTATTGAAGTATAGTTGATTTACAATGTTCAGTTAGTTTCAGGTATACAAAGTGATTGTGTGTGTGTGTGTGTGCACATATATGTATCCTTTTTCAGATTTTTTTCCATTAAGGTTATTGCAAGTAACATGTTTTGTATGATTTTATTTGTTTCTTTATTTATGGCTATGCTGGGTCTTCATCGCTGCATGTGGTCTTCAGTTGTGATGAGCAGGGGTTCCTCTTGAGTTGTGGCGCGTGGGCTTCTCGATGAACGGCTTCTCTTATTGTGGAGCTCAGGCCTCTGGGGCTCTGGGGCTTCAGCAGCTCCCTCTTGCGGGCGTCCTTGCTCCGTGGCCTGAGGGAACCTCCCAGACCAGGGGTCAAGCTAGTGTCCCCCACATTGCCAGCTGGACTCTTCACCAGTGGGCCACCAAGGAAGCCCAAGGAACATGTTTTTTATTCCTCTATACTTAGTGTAATGAGTTAGGTCATTTAGAGACATGTTGAGGAAGAGTATGAACACCCCCCTGTGCCCACCCCCCTTAGACCTGGAACACTGAGGCTCCTGCCCCGAGCCCTCTGCTTTGAAGGCTGAGCCTTACCGGTGTGCCAAGCAGTCTCCAGGGCCAACAAAACGTGTCTACCCGCAGTCTGGGACTCTCCTCCCAGCTGGTACTCCAGGTACCAAAGATGCTAGAATCGCCCACCCAAGCGGCCCGAGCCCTCTGTCTGAGCCAGCACTGGGCTCCTCCAGAGCTCACCCTCCCTGGCACATGGGCCCAGGGCAGTGCACTCACCTCAGGGGCATCTGTGGGGAGTGGGCAGGTCTCGTCAGGGCACCGCGGGCTGGGGTGAAGAGCAGGGAACAGACAAGGCCAAGCATCCCTCTGTCCCTCCTGAGGCCACCTCCCCTCAACGGGAAGAGCAGGTCTGCCTCCCCTGCTGTGGACCCACCCCCTGGGTACCATTGTTAACAGTTCATGTGTAGCCCTCACACCTTTCTCCATGGGCTCATAAACACATAGAATATAAACGCACATGGAAGAGGTTTTCTTCCCCCTTCTCTATAGCTTTTTAATAAAAGTGGCATTCCAATACCTACTCTACATCACGGTCTTGCCTCCCTGCACTTACAGAACTAGCTCATTCTTTTTATTAGCTTCATGAGATGCCATAGAACCAATGTGTATTCCTTTATGGTGGGACAGTCAGTGTTTCCTTTTGTTTCCCCCCACCTCAAACGAAGCTGAAATAATCTTTATGCCTGTAGTAGTACATCCAGTTGCTCTCACTTTGTAAACTACAGCTTGGATTCCTAGAAATATGATTAGTGATTCAATCAAAGCCTGTAAACATCATTTATTTTATAAATGTTTCTGAACGACTTTGGTAAATATTTATACCAATTCATATTTGCAGTGGCAATGGATAAGATGCCAATTTCACCAGCACTCCCAGCTCTGGATTTTATGGATTGTTTCAAATTTTGCAATTGGCTGGGAAAAGCTGACATCTGGTTTACTTCACTTCTGTTTCCCTGACCACGGTGAGACTCAGCTTCTTTTCAGATATGCTGGCCACTTGTGGTTCCTCTTCTGTGAGTTGCCTATTTATATCCGTTGCCCAATATTGGGATGTTTCAAACATTTGTCAAATAGTAAACTCCTGTGATTGCAGGCATGATCAAATTTTTCTCCTATCATCTATCAATTTTGATAGGTATATTTTCCCATGCAGGTATCTCTCTTTTATTTTAGTTGAATATATACACATGTTTTTTTTTCTTTTTTAACGCTATCTAGGTTTCCTATCTTACCTGTAAAAAACCCTTACCTGTCCTCCTAAATTTGTAATATATTTAATGCCATGCCCTCCCATCTTCACTTCTAGTGAAACCAATGCAGAAAACAAGGCGTTCTGAGAAAGGAGACGGTCCCTGAATTCTGGGCCTGAGGTCTTTTCTTCTGCTTCTCTTCAACATTACCATTTAAAATTGCTTGTCTCCCAAGAACCTCATCTTAAAAGGTTAGCAACCCTGCAGAAGTAACACCTCAAGTCCTTTTCAGCAAATCAGGCTAGAATTCACCAGAGTTTCTCAAGGACAGACTTTTTAGGAGAGATAAAAAGCCAGAAACGGAGAGGAGAAGTGGGGTGGGGGGGTGATGATTGCTTCATTCACTCATAGTTTCATTCACAACTGTTTCATTCATTCATTCACTCATACTTTGATCCAAACAGCAGAAACAGATTGAGGGCTTCCTGTCCATAAGACACAGTAGGGAGCCTAGGAAGACTAGAGACTCAAGGGACTGCATGACCTCTGTCCCTAGGGGTTTATCACTGTAAAAGAGACAGGAAACCCACATGGAAACACTCCAGGACAAGACAGCGTATCCATGGTCTGGACACAGGGTAGAGAAGGAAGGAGGTCACGTCTCCTGGGCAACCAGAGAAGACTTCAAAGAGGAAATTTAAGATGACTTTTTAATAATGGTTTGAACTGTACCTGTAGACGATGAGGACTCTCAGAAGAAAACGGCATAAGCAAAGGAAAAGAGGAAAGGAATAGAGCATTTTTAGGTAAGAGAGTAAGCCTATCTGAAGGATAGAAAACACCCAGAGAGGGACAGTAAGAGATGACCTGGAACGTCCCCTGAGTCTCAACCTCAGGAGGCTAAGAGGTCTGGGCTCCACCCCGCAGGCTGTGGGCACAGGTGCAGACTCCCAGAGACTGGCCTACTTCAGCTGCCTGCAGGAGCTGGCCCAGCCAAGAACAGGGGTGCCTAAGGGATACCCAATGCCATTCAATCTTCCAAATCTCCTGGGGTCATCTTGAAAAATGACCAGATTTGTCACAGGCAGTGGGTCCCACACCAAACGTATAGAATCTAAATGCCGCAGGGATTTTAGTGATACACCAGTGGGAAATGTCTACTTCTGCCTAAAGCTGCCCCCAAAGAAAGTACGATCACATTTGTAGGATTCCTTGGAAATTATCTTCCACCACTTCGTCTTGTCTGTGAAAACGGAGCTAGTGAGTAGCAGTAAACGGAGCTAGTGAGTAGCAGAGACCTGCAACTTGCGATACCCCGTGTCTCTTTCCCCTGGTCTCTATCCCCAGGCCCCCTATAGACAGATACCCCAGTGACCCATTCTCAGCCCATGGCTTTGGGTAGAGGTGACCGACTGAACGGAACAGAACTGGTTATACTTGCAATACTCTGGCCACCTGAAGAATCCACTCACTGGAAAAGACCCTGGTGCTGGGAAAGACTGAAGCAGGGAGGCGAAGGGGACGACAGAGGATGAGATGGTTGGATGGCATCGCTGACTCAATGGACATGAGCTTGAGCAAGCTCCAGGAGCTGGTGATGCACAGGGAAGCCTGGTGGGCAGCAGTCCAAGGGGTCGCAAAGAGTCGGATATGACTGAGCGACTGAACTGAACTGGCTCTGGAGTGGATCTTGTGACCTGGGTCTAATCCAGTCGGCATTGTATACACCCCCGGCCATATGATTGGTTCAGGGACAGTCTCTCGGCCCAATCAGAGGCCATGAGATGCAGCGAGAGGTTGCCTGGGAATCGCAAGTCTGGATGTCCTCCCCCGCCCCGCCCACCGCCCCCCGTATCCGAACCTAGCAGCCCCTCCCGGCCCCTGATCACCGTATAGGAGGGTGACTTGGAAAGAAGGGACGGTGACAGGGCTCAGGTTCTATCATCCGAGGCTTGCATAAAGCCTCGTCTGAAGCCGCACCCCATCTACTCTGGACTGCTTGGTTACACCAGCCAGCAGATTCCCAGTTTTGCTTACGTCTGTGTAGATCCTTTCTTGTAACTGAAACAATGATCGCTGAGAGGAAGTACAAAGTCCTTCAAGTTCAGGGAAAGTGAGCATCTTTCCTTAGCGGTCTTCTAAGGAAGATGTCCTCCTGAGACAGACGCAGACCACTGGCAACTTGAGTTCCTTTGGAAAATTCTTACAGAAGCTTCTAGAAACAGCAAAGAAAATGGTTTCTGTGTGAGGCCAAAGAACTGCTCTGCTGATGGTGTAATGATTCCATCTCCCTGCCTGCTTGTGTGCGTGGTGACTTGATGGTGTTAAATGACACAGTTGTAAAACTCTTCTTTATGTTATCTGAGCATAAAGAGTTTTGCACAAATCAGGGGAGGATTGTGCTGGGTTGGGAGCTGCAGAGTCGGCTCCTCGGTGGTCCCTCATACGGGAAGATCCCTGGGTCTGTCAGTGAGTCTGACTGCTTACATCAACATCTGTCAGACAAAGAATCTGCTAACAGAATAGAAATGTGTTGATTTTTCCCCTTCAGACCTTGAGAAGCAGCAAGCCTAGAAAAACCTTTTTAAATTTCCATGTCATAGGTGAGGACAAGACGAAGGAAGAAAGAGAAAAAAATAGAGAGAGAGGAGGACTCAGACGTAAGAGCCTGGGGAATCATTTTCCGTGTTCTAATTTCAGAAAGCCCCCTTCCTCTCTCTGTAGATCACCCTCAAGGAAAGTTCACCTGACGTGTAGGTGCAGATAAACATTCTATTCTGTGGAAAAGTCTTCTATTAAAATTACTTTCCCATTGTGTTTTAATTTTAGGGTTAAGAAGGTTGATGTTTTATTATCCTAAAAAAGTCACCTGCCCCAACTTGATGCTTGCTGATCAATGACCTAAGACAAACCCATGTTGTATGACTGTCTAGACTCTAAAGAATATTTTTAAATTCCTTAAAGTAGTGTCTGTACTCTAAGAAAATTACCCAGGCTACAGTTCAATAGTGAATTTCCCTTGAAGTTATTTGTAATGAGGCATTAATATTTGTTGACATCCTGAAGGACCTCTTTAAAGGCTAGGAAGCATCTGGGGTTCAATCAATGACACCCTAACAAACCTTGGAGACTTAGGATCATCTTTTCAGCCTGTTGAATGTTTCAAAAGCCTCTACCTCTTCCAAGGAACCAGGGGAGAAAAGAGTTGACACCGGGATCAGAATCTAATGAGAGAGTCTACAAACTCCAAACCCAATCACTTGTGCATCGACTCATTCATTCAGCAGAGACCCCGTTCCTCCTGCACACCAGCTGCGGTCTAGGCACTGGAGATAAAGCAGTGAACAGTCCACTAAGTGTCTGCCTCCAAGAAACTTCCAAATCCTAGAGGAGACTGATAGAGACAAGCGACAAATACGTATGCAATGTAACAAGAATAGCACATCATTTTGTGTGCATGCAAGCTCAGTCACTCAGTCATGTCCAACTCTTTGTGACCCCATGGACTGTAGCCCACTAGGCTCCTCTGTTCATGGGATTCTCCAGGCAAGAATACTGGAGTGGGTTGCCATTTCCTCCTCCAGGGGATTTTCTTGACCCAAGGATCAAACCTGCATCTCCTGCACTGGCAAGCAAATTCTTTCCCACTGAGTCACCTGGGAAGCCCCAGCGTATCATTTTAGGCAATGATAAATGCTACTAAGATAGATAAACAACATGGACCTACTATATAGCACAGGGAACTATACTGAACACTTTGTAATAACCTATATGGGAAAGAATCTGAAGGAAAAAAAAAGAGTATATATGTTGGTTTGGCCAAAAAGTTTGTTTGGCTTTAAATAAAAAATAAAAGACATTTTTATGTTCAAGGACTTTATTGACCATCAAAGTCACTAACTGAAAGAATTTTTTTGCCAACCCTAGATATAGATACAGATTTGAATTACTTTGCTGTACGCCCAAAACTAACACATTGTAAATCAACTATATTTCATTTTAAACACATAAAAAATAATAAATGCCATTAAGAAAACTACAGCAGAGTGGGAGACGGAGGATGACAGAGTCGAGCGGGGTTAGATGCAAGGAGGGTCCAGAGGATGAGAAGGAAGGAGCCAGCGCGGCGTCTGGGGAGAGCTTTCCGGGAGGAGGAAGGGAGAGCAAAGGTTCCCTGAGTGCGAATACAGACCCTTAGAGCCCTGGAAAGGAGTGTGGTTCTATTCTAAACATGACCAGAAGCTTCTAGATGGTTTTGAGCAGAGAAGTAAAGGCGCGTGTGTTCCTAAACGTTCTCTGGGGTAGGGCGGGGATGCTGTGAGGACCGGAGGGGTAAAGGGTAAGAGCGGAAGCAAGGAAACCAACGGGGAGCCTTTGGGTGATGGCGCCCGGGGCTGGCGGTGCTGGCGGCGGCCCTTGTTCTCCGCTGCGTCCCAGACCCCAGGAAGGGCGGTCACGCAGGCACTTGGTTCAACAGCGGTCCAGGGGGTGAATTAAACCCTGGCCTAGAGGGGAGCTTACCGCCTCCCGGGTAAGGCCGACGTGTGAATACGTTGGCTAGGGAACACAGGATGGGGGCGCCAAGGGGAACGTTCGCTGGAGAGTTGGGGGGCGGCGGGTGGAGCCCCAGAGGGCAGCAGGCAGGGCGGCGGGAGCGGGCAGAGAGCTCCGCCCAGGGCTGCCGGGGGAGGGCGGGGCGAGAGAGCGCGACGCCAAGTTTGCATCCTGAGAGCTGGTCCGCCCCGCCCCGCCCCGCTCCTCCCGGTTCACTGCTGCGTCCAACGCCCGCCCCTGCAGGGTCTGCTAAACCCTCCCGGGCCTCGGGCGGGGTGCCCTCAGAAAGCCCCCCTCCGGGCCCCGCCGTGCCAGCCGCGCTGGGGGCAGGGGTGTGCCCGCAGCCCCCGCCCGGGCCGGCTTGGCGGGAGCGCTGAGTCAGCAGCCCTCGCCCAGCGCCCGCGCGGCTTCCTCCCACAGGTGAGCCGGGGAGGCGGGATCACACGCAGGCTTCTCCCGGGGTCTCCTGTCCGCGCACATCGCCGGGGCCCAGGCCCAGCCGGCCCGATGGCCAAGGTCCAGGGTGGGGTTCGAGGTTGGCCTCTGTCACGGGCTTCCGGGCACCTGGGAGGCTTCCCTGGGTGCCCCTTTGAGGCGCACTGCTCTATAGGAACCCAGGACGAGGCTGGCAGGGGAGAGATAATAAATATAGCCAGGGCTTACCGAGTGCCAGGCTCCGGGCTCAGGGCATTATGTGAATAATCTCTTTTAATCCTCACCCAGCCCTCTGAGCTGGCACCATTATTCTGCCTATTTAACAGCTGAGGTTGGGAAACAGTGGGTAAGTCGCCCAAGGTCTCATGGCTTAGGAGTGGGACCTGCCTCACTCCAGTGCCCAAACTAGGAAGAGAAATCTCAAGGGAATAAAGGCTGCTAGGCCGACAGCTAGAGAAAAGGTCAAGAACACAAAAGACACCTGCGTGTCCCAGTGCTCCACCACACCACACAGAGGGTGTGCATGCAGCTGTAACTGGCCCCCACAGAACAGTCTCCAACAAAGCCACAACTTCTGAACCAATCAGGATTAAAAATAGAAAGAAAAGAAGTTAACACGCATTCCCCCTCGGCTTTGCATTGATTACAGAGCCCCAGAAAATTTTTATATTTAGGATTACAATTCCCCCAGAAAATAAAATTTCTCTTTTATTTCTGGCGTATTCCCACCCCATCACACCCCTAGACTCTGTGCTGTTCTCCAAATATACACTAATTTGCCTAAGGGCTTCCCTGGTGGCTGAGTGGTAGCGAATCCGTCTATCGATGCAGGAGACACAGGTTCGATCCCTGGATTGAGAAGATCCCCTGGAGGAGGAAATGGCAACCCCCTCCAGTATTCTTGCCTGGGAAATCCCGTGGACAGAGGAGCCTGGTAGGCTCCATACAGTCCATGGGTCACAAGAGTCAGACCTGACTTAGGGCTAGACGACAACAACAACAAATTTGTCTAAATCCTTTGTCTTTTTTACTTATGGAGTATTATGGACAGGCAGCTAAAATGAGTTCACTCGGATTACTGCATGACTATGCAGGCTCAGATGGTAAAGCGTCTGTCTGCAATGGTGGAGACCTGAGTTCGATCCCTGGGTCGGGACAATCCCCTGGAGAAGGAAATGGCAATCCACTCCAGTACTCTTGCCTGGAAAATCCCATGGACAGAGGAGCCTGATAGGCTACAGTTCACGGGGTCGCAAAGAGTCGGACACAACTGAGCAACTTTACCTTACGCACGCCAAGCAAGAGATGCTGAGATGAGATTGGGAAGCTGTGGAAAGATTGGGTGTGAACAGCATTTCAATGTGTGGCAGGAAACCTGGGTATTGTGCACATTGAAAAATGAAATTATGGAATGAAACAAAAAGGAAAATACTGTATTTATAACCAGTGCCACTCAAGGAAGAGCAACAATCTGGCTTAAATCCTTCGCAAAAGTCAGCAATGGGGGAGATACTGACCCCCAACTCTTTCTCTTCCAGAGGGAGAGTCCCTTACACATGGCCCAGGGGTAAAGCTTAGAGATTCCCATTCCTGGTGCTTTCTCGCTCATTTCTGTAGATTTCACATCAGACCCAAAAGACTACCTCTTGCCGTTCAGTAATCCCGTGTCTGGAATCACAGCTGAAATGAGAGCTGGGAGAGAACTTATATTTTCCCCCTCGGTTGCCCTAACTCAGCTTAGGAATCCCCCAGACACCCATAAACATGATCCTGTGTGCTTCTGCTCATCACACCTTGCACGAGTACCGTGAGGGGGGAAGTTTACACACACACGCTGGACGGGAGAGATGGCTGGGAACCGACAGGCGTCTCAGTTCGGTCCCCGCAGGAGGCCAGAGGTCTCCGGCTGCCATGGGGCACATTCCCTGTGTGTGTCTCAGTTTTCCTTTCTTAACACGTTTCCTAAACCAGTGACTCTCCTGCACAAAGGAGTTCAGGGACGTGATGTTCGGGGAATTCTATTTTCTTATGAAGTCTGAATAAAAATGCTCTTCTCTGGGACTTCACTGGGGGTCCAGTGGCCAAGACTCTGCCCTTCAGAGGACCCGGGTGGTCAGGGAACTAGATCCTGCGTGCCCCAGCTAAGTGTTTTCATGCTGCAACTAAGACCTGGTGCAGCCACACAAATAAACAAATAAATTTTTAAAAAATACATTTCTTTAAAAACAAATTTTCTCCTCCACCCTCCTGTCCCGGGGCTCAGAGGCCATGCAGCCCCCAGGACTCCCAGCTGCTCAGGCAGCACTTACCCCCACTGGGCTTGTTCTCTGCAGTTCCTCTAAGTGGCAGAAGGACACAAAACACAGTCTCTGCTTTCAGTGGAGGCCCTCTCTGCACACACTCATGGTCCTGTGTTCACTCTGGAATCGGCCCCACGGTGACAGCGCCCTCCACCTCAGCTCCTTCCGTAAACACCTGCTGGCAACTTAAGTTTTACCTCTGGGGGCAAAAAAATCCCACCTTTCCAACGAAGAGCCTCAGATTGACAAACTCAAGTCTCCCTTGTACATAGAAAATTGTATCTACACCAACTATATAAAAGTTTATATCCTCAATCTTCCCCAGAAAGTTGCATGTAGAAAAGAGCTCTGAGGGGCTGACCCAGGCCTAAAATAGAATACAGATCAGGTATGTGGTTTGAATATTTCTAGAGACCACATTAAAGGAAAAGTGAGTGATAGTCGCTCAGTCGTGTCCAACTCTTTGTGACCCCATAGCCTGCCAGGCTCCTCTTTCCATGGGATTTGTCAGGCAAGAATAGTGGAGTGGGTTGACATTTCCTTCTCCAGTTAAAAGAAAAGGAAACAGGTGAAATCCATTTTAGTAATATATTCAGCCCAATGGGACCAAAATATTTCCCTTTGAGTATACCTAAAATGATTGATGAGACATTCCGCAGGCTTTGCCCTTGCGGGAGCCCCAGGCCCCGGTGTGTCTGTTACAAGGCCGTCTCACCTTGGACGTGGTCAGGTCCCCGGAACCACCTGCGGCCAGTGACTGCCAAGTTGGACAGAGCAGGTCTCACCAAGTCTGGAAAGATCTGTGAGTTGCCTGCTATCTGGCTGTTCTTTCAGCTTTATCTTCCTTGAAGACAGGCCACTGGTTTTATAGCTCTCTGGATACCTGACCTAATAGGCACTCAATACAATGAGTGAATAAATTTCTAATTTACTTTCATGGCCCTTAAATCACCCCTTCTAAAAATATCATTTAAACATTAAAGCCTGCCAAGGGTAACATGTAATTTTTTTGAAATCCAAAAATAAGTGCCTTTTTTTTTTTTTAACATGCTGAGGAAGGCATACGGGTTTAATTTGGCAGAAATTCCTGGATAACCTCGGTGCCAGGGGAGCGCCCCAAAAGCCAACACTATAAACTCCGACCCTGACTGTGAGATGTGGATGTGTCCTGGGTGGCGGAGGCAAACCCCCCGCGCCGAGGCCCTAGGGCACCAGGCACTAAACCCGCCGGCTCCTCCCGAGGGGCTGGGAGCGGCCGGGGAGACTCCTCCCAGCCCTTGCCTGCGTGCTGCTTTGGGGCGCCCGCCAGAGCCGAGCAGAAGGGCCCGTCCAGGGATGTTTTCCCAGCTCCAGGCCCTGCTGTTTACGTTCTCAGCTGCAGTGTTGCTTCTCTGGGCGGTGCTGTGCTGGGGAGGGCTCCGGATTCCTCCTCCCTCCCCTCCTCCCTTCCTTCCTCCTTTCCTCCTTCCCTCCCTCCCTTTCATGTGTTGGCATCTGGATCCATCCTGAAGGCTGAGCTGGGTGTGGCCCCACCTGACCCTTTCCTCCCTCGGTTCTGACTCACACTCCCGACCTCGTACTTTGAACTCAGGCTGGGTTATCTGCTGCCAGAGCCACTATAAGCAATCTGAAGCCCCTCTCGTCAGGACAGCCCGGCCACCTCTCTCAAGCCAGCCCTTAGGAGTGCAGGCTTTCACGGTCCCGCCAGCCATCCAGACATGACATAGGGTGAACGCAGAAGCCCAGAAGCTTGGTCGCTCATTCCGAAGCCCTCACGGAGCTTCCACTGCAGAAAGCATCGTGGGAAGGTCACAAGCCCTGAAAGAGGCAGCAAGATAGATGCCAAGTTGGGGGGGAAACTGTCGCCGACCTCTGCCCTCCAGGTCTGAAAGCAGGGAGTATGGGGACGTTTGAGGCCATTCACTCATTCATTCCGGAGTGATGTGCCAGACACAAACTGTGGGCTCGACGTAAAGAAGAAAACAGACACAGGAGGTTAGATGTGAGATTACGAACGTGGCAGACCTTTTTTTTTTAATGGAGCAAGATGTAACCAGGAGTGCTAGAATGGCTATTACCGGAAGGACATTATAACGCGTGTTGGTGAGGATGTGGGAAAACAGCAGCCTTCGTGCGTCGCTGGTGGGAAAGTAAAATGATGCAGGTGTCTGCTCCTCAAAGATACAACAATCCTGCTACTGCGTATACCCAAAATAAATGATAACACACATCCACACAAAAAGTACCTGCAAATATTCACAGAACTTTATGCATAATGGCCAAAAAAGGAAACAATCAAGTGGGTTCAGTGGTGAATGGATAGATAAAATGTGCTATAGCCATATAGCAGAGTAGTTGGCAAAACAGAAAAAAGAAAAAGGAAGGAAGTACTATACTCAGTACAACATGGATGAACCTTGGAAGCACAGTTAGATGAGAGAAACCGGTCACACATGTTATGATTCCATTTGGAGGAAATGGCCAGAACAGGCAGATCTATAGAAACAGAAAGTTAATAGTGGCTGCTGGGGGAAGAGGGGTTGGGCATGACTGGTAAGGGGAGCAGGGTTTCTTTTCAGGGGGATGCAAATGTTCTAAAGTTAATGGTGGTGACGGTTTCACAACTGGTGAGGGCAGTAAAAACCTTGGAACTGCACGCTTTGAAATGACGAAAACGTGTGCTTTGAGAGTTGTGTCTTAGTGAGTCTGCCCAGCCCCGTCCTCAGCATCCTCATGAAAGGCGGGCTTGTCACCCAGGGACACACGGGGCTCCCGCTGGCAGAGGAGCCGAGCAAAGCAACTGGGACGTCCGTGTGTGACCTGTGGGGGCAGTGAACTTGGGTCACCAGGCAGCTGACGTTAGGGACTTGTGTAAAACGTGAAGCATTCAGCCCAGGGTCTGGCACTCAGGAAGGACTCGAGAAACAGTAAGTCTCATTAAGCGTCTCCTTAATACCTTATTCTACGTCATCCTTAATGGTGTTCCTCCCATCTTTCTAGCTCCCTTTGACCATAACGCGTGCACACGGACCCTCACACTATGGGGATCATGAATAGCCTCGTAGCTCTATTTATGGTACGAAAAAAAATTGTGTCTTGTTAGAGGAGTTTTGAAACCACCAGGAAACACCTGGGGAGGGAGGCAGGGAGACAGGCAGAAATGACAATACCCCTTCCCCACCCCACCCCCAGCAGAAATGACACTAGCCCCACAGCGGGGTTTGGTGTTTGCAGCTGGGCGGTTCTTTGCTCTGGGGCTCCGCTGTGCCTTGAAGGCTCTGGGCAGCAGCCCTGGTCTCTGCCCGTTAGAGACAACACCTAAAAGCTGACTCTCCTTTCATGAAGATCAACCGATGTCCAAGGGCTGGTTTCACAGAAAGCAACAGTGATAATTAACAAGCATTTCTTAAAGACTAGAACAGATTCTGGGATATGGAGGACAAACCAGGGGAGTTCAGTACATCAGTAATACAGCTGATGTGATATAACATGGGTCTAAGGGGGGAATATAAATGAGAGTAGAATAAGGTGCTCAAATGTAGATTTATTTGGAAGCAGGGGCTTATGAATATAGTATGCAAATTTGTGCCACATATATGCAAATGTACACCCCCAGGATATGCAGATTTGTCTTCTAGGCCGAGACCTCTGGACACAAGTATACGTGTACGTGTACACACACGTATTTTCTGTTTTAACCAGGCTGCGATTCTGTCGTATGTCCAGGTTTCCCATACGTGACCTCGTCAGCTCGTCCTTTAGAGACAGCTAAAGACAGTGAGGGTACCTGCAAGACGCAGCATCTGAAGGCAGTGATGGGGGGTATGAGTGACCGGAAGACCCCACACTGAGGTCTAGAAACGCTGGACAGCCCCGGTGGGGAAGCCTCTAAAGTCAGAGATGAAGAGAAAGCAAGGTCGCAGAAGCAGCCCTGTGCACGGGCCTTCCCTGGAGGCAGATAGAGGGCTTCTCTCTGTCCAGGCGTGTTTGTGTGCTGTTCTGTTTGGGCTTCCCCACTGGCTCAGCGGGTAAAGCATCCGCCTGCAGTGGGGGAGACACAGGGGACATGAGTTTGATCCCTGGGTCGGGAAGATCCCCTGGAGAAAGGCACCGCAACCCACTCCACTATCCTTGCCTGGAGAATCCCAGGGACAGAGGAGCCTGGCAGGCTACAATCCATGGAGTCGCAAAGAATGAGACATGACTGAGCGACTAAGCACGCTGTTTGCAGGAGAGAGAGGGGTGAGATAAGGGTTCCAAGTCCCTTGGCCTCTAATAGTAGCTGAAGCCTCTGGATCAATCTGGTTTCACTGGTCGGTTAATGAGCCCAGGACTGGTGTACACCCTGCTGGGTACAGAGGGTGGAGCAGGGCAACTCAGAAGGGGTGCGGGGCGATGGTTTAAGGGTAGGGCAGAGGTGGGGGGGAACATTTCTGTTTCCAGTTAACACTTGGGGTCTACTGTGTCATTACAGAAAAGAAATGCAAACTCAAAACCGCCTCAGGTAATTATGAGTGGGAATACGTAAGAGGATACGACGCCGCTTGTCCTCTGGGGAGCGCCCTGCTCTATTTCTGCTCGCGACGTGGTATAAATACAGCCCAAACCAAACCCTAGTACTTGATGGGAAAACGGGGTGGGGGAGAAAACTGTTGTTCATCTCTAAAACCCACCCTGGTGCACATGCAAAAGCGAGAGACCCAACTCAAAATCATCTCTCATCACGGAGATGGAAGAATGGTTTCCAGATGGCATTTGAGATGCACAGCTTATCATTGCATCAAGGAGCAGGCCTGCTCCAACCACATCCAAATGAACCACGGATCCACAAATCTATGCCTGGGCAAGTCTGGCTTTTACGATTTGCCTGGAACGTTCCTGGACCTGTCGCTGTGGTTTCTGGGCTTTCCCCGGGCTAGGCCTTGAGATTACGCTGATCAACTTGGAACCAGGCAATGCTTCAGGCGCATGACAACTTCTAACCCCTTTCTGCCTCATCGTGCTTTCCCTAGGCTGACCAGGTGGAACACGAAATTACATCAAAACATCATGGTGGCATCTTCAAAGTGTTCCATTTTCCTCTTCCTCTGTGACCCTGGATCTGCAGAAAACCCTGAGTTGTGTAATTTAAACTAAGTAGGGCTGGGCATTTCAAAGAGGTTGAGCATGGAGAGGATGTAAAGATTTGGCTGCAAGGAACAGAAAGCTCAAAATGCCAGTGGCTCCAACAAATGAGAGCATACAGATCTCTCCCATTAAACCCCGATGGCGGGACAGCCTGCCACTCACAGAGAGCCTTGACATAGCTGCCAGGAGCTCGAGATCTTTCCATCCAGCAGCAAGCTTCCCCATCCCCAGCACGTGGTCTCCAAACTTGTCCAGGATAGCTGCTTGGATTCTAGACATCACATCCGCTTTCTAGGCAACAAGTATGATAGGTGGTGGTGTTTTGTTTTTTTTTCCAATGCCTCTTTTGAAAAAAAAAATTTATTTATAGAGGATGAGATGGTTGGATGGCATCACCAACTCAATGGACGTGAGTCTGGGTAAGCTCCGGGGGTTGGAGATGGACAGGGAGGCCTGGCATGCTGCAGTCCATGGGGTCGCAAAGAGTCGGACACGACTGAGCGACTGAACTGAACTAACTGGATGGCCCTGCTGGGTCTTTGCTGCGGTGCACGGGCTGTTCGTTGCTGCACTCAGGCGATCTTCAGTTGCAGGGAGCAAGGGCTCCTCTCTCGTTGAGGTGTGCAGGCTTCTCCGG
Source organism: Cervus elaphus (assembly GCF_910594005.1). Taxonomy (NCBI): domain Eukaryota; kingdom Metazoa; phylum Chordata; class Mammalia; order Artiodactyla; family Cervidae; genus Cervus; species Cervus elaphus. The sequence continues at coordinate 48,410,682 of NC_057821.1, read as the reverse complement.
TTGTGGAGTATGGGCTCTAGGCAGGTGGGTTTCAGGAGTTGTGGTTCATGGGCTTGGTGGCCCCACGGCATGTGGGATCTTAGTTCCTGGACCAGGGATCAAACCTGTGTCTCCAACATGGGCAGGTGGATTCCTAACCACTGGACCACCAGGGAAGATGGTTCTTAGTAACGGTCCCCAGTGAGCCACCCCCCTGTGTCTGCACAATATCAAGGACACTGCCTCTCCTTCCGTCAAGACGTGGGGTCTGTTTCTCCACCCTTGAATCCAGATTGACCAATACAATTTGGCGGAAGTGACGTGTGCACTCCAGAGACCAGGCCTTAAACGGTCTTGACGCTTCCTCTGTCTCCTTGAAACCCCGATATCCACTTTGTGATAAAGTCCACCTAGCCTGCGGGAGAGCAAGGCACCTTAAGGAGAAGAACCGGGGAGCCTCAGCAACCAGACATGACCACAAGGCCATCTCGAGTCCTACAGCCCAGCTGGGACATCAGGCCAGACCAGCATAAGAAAGCTATCAGATTGCCAACCCAGAGAATCACAAACAATAATAAACTGTGGTGGTTGTAGCCACTAACTCAGAGTGGATGGGTCCACAACAAGGGAAAACAGTGAGCAGGAGAAGCAGAAGTAAGAAGCACGTGCAGTGCCATCTCTGATGGAACTTTCCACAAGCTTCCAGGCAGCCCTGCTCTTTATGTCTTTTTGGCCACCATCAGCTGCAAGGGAGGTCACACGAACTAAGTCATTTTAGTCATGTCCGACTCTTTGTGACCTATGGATTTAGCCCCCCAGGCTCCTCTGTCCATGGGACTCTCCAGGCAAGAATACTGGAGTGGGTAGCCATTCCCTTCTCCAGGGGATCTTCCCGACCCAGGGATCGAACCTGTGTCTCTCACGTCTCCTGCGTTGGCAGGTGTGTTCTCCACCACTAGTGCCACCTGGGAGGCAAGGGAGGTCAGGGAGTGTCGTCTTTCTGTGGGCAGCTGGGGGCCCAGCTATCAGCAGGGGGATGGGTGACTAAGAAAGAGCTGATATCGGGGTAAGCAGCCAGCGCTCTGAGACCAAGGAAAGATTAGGAAACCAAATGCACAGCCCATCCCCTGACTCTCACAGGTGTTCAAAAGTTAGAAAGGTAACTCACATTTATTTTCCTTTTAAACTTAAGTTCTCCCCAGCTCAGAAGAAGAGAAGGGAAATGGGAACACCTGCCAAAATACACCAGATCTCCAAGACATAGACGGCCTTTAGGGACTCGCCTGGTGGTCCCGTGGATAAGAGCCACCTTCTAATGCAGGGGACATGGGGTCGATCCCTGATGGGAGAACTAAGATCCCACATGAAAAGGGGCAGCTAAGCCCGCCCCACAACTAGAGAAACCCACACACTGCAACAAAAACCCAGCACGGCCAAAAATGAAGTCTTAGTAATTAAAAAAAAAAAAAATAGGTCTTGAGACTCTACAGCCTGAGGGTTGGAAGATGGAGGAGCCCAAACCGCCCTGTTAAGGTTAAGGTTGCTACCGATGGCAGCAGCTATTCCAGGTCCATGAGGGAACACGAACGGGCATGCATGTTACACGTAAGAAACGTCCCTTGTGCTCCAGGCCCTTAGACCCGGAAACAGGTCAACACATGAGGTTACTGGAATCCTTCTCTGGTGTTTTAAAGCTTGGATGGATTCTCAGATGTCTTTGGGACTGAATTTCATTTCACAAGATGCATGAGTGAGCTGAAGAATTCTAAGGGTGTCCTTGAGCCCTAAGCTCCCATGACACAGAGGAGTCCGTGTGCTCTGTTTGTGTAGGTTGGCCATCTGCCCCGCACTGTCCTGGGCCCTTGGTGGGGAAATAGTTTAAAAAAAGAGAGAGAGAGACACATCTGTCCTCAGAATACTTATGACCAACTTAGAAGAGCAATTTCTGGGACTTCCCTGGTGGTCCAGTGGCTAAGACTCTGCCCTCCCAAGCAGGGGCCTGGGTTCCATCACTGGCCGGGGAACTGGATCCCACATGCCCCAACTAAAGACCCCACGTGCCTTAACTAAGACCTAGTGCAGTCAAATAAATACATTAAAAAAAAAAAAGACAAGTGATTTCTGTGGTCTCTCAGCACCAAACCCCGAAGAAGGTCCTCAGGTGCCAGAGCTGTCCCCAGTTCTCCCGTACGTGATGGGAGGGCCTCTCCTTACAAGAAATGTCTGCCTCTGCACAGGCCTTGCTCACTCTAAAAGCTGGTAGAACCCCTGGCGTACTCGGTACCCCAGCCTCGGGGGACGTGGGGGCCTTGTACGCTCTTCAGAGAACCAAGGGCCAGATTCTCACCTTCCACTTTCCTAAAGTGGTTGGAGTGAGGAGGTGCCGGAGTTTGCGAAAGCTCTTCCCAGGCTTTATATTTTTTAAAAACAGGTGTATCCCTCAGCTCTTGTACATCTTCCCCAGGCTCACTATCCTGTGATGGGCCAGGGCAGCGAACCAGAGGCGGGGGGTGCGGGGAGCTCTCCTTTGATGAATGGTAAAGGCCCTGCAGACTCACAGCACTTTTGAGATTTCCCTGGTTTGTACACTTGCTTGTTTGTTAAGGGAAACCGCGTTATTCAAACTGGGAATTTGACCTGTGTGGTGGTTGTTGTGTCCAGCTCTTTGAGACCCCATAGATGGTATAGCCCACCAGGCTCCTCTGGCCATGGGGTTTTCCAGGCAAGAATACTGGAATGGGTAGCCATTCCCTTCTCCAAGGGATCTTCCAGACCCAGAGATCACGCCTGCATCTCCTGCATTGGGAGGCGAATTCTTTAACACTGACACCAACGAATGGTGTCACCATCCTGCCCTGTGGTAGGATGTCTGATATCAGCGGGGAATTGGAATCAGAGCAACTTTTTATCAACACAGTCACCTCCTCCACTTTCTCACCTTTGTCAAAGAAAGAGAGCAGAAAGAAGAGGGCTGGGGAGACAGAGAAAAGTCATCATTCTTAGGGTGGTCCTACAGGAGCAAGTCAAGTAGTACCTCTAAGAATTTTTTATGCTAAAACATATTTTCTTGCTTACCTTTTTAAATATAAGGAATTCTTTGCCGCTGTTCCTAAAATTCATCCCTAGGAGGTGTCATTAGCTGAGAAGAAAATCACATTCAAATAGCTAAAGCCATGTAGCTCTTGGGAGTTTTTTAATTTTAGTCATAACCTGGTCATTTTAACTGTAACTGGAATTACATTTAGATATTAAATTTCAGAAACTTAAACAGTTTCTCAAATTTTTAATTGCTGTCCTATATATTAGCAATAAACAAGTGAAATTTGAAATTAAAAACACAATGCCAGGGACTTCCATGGTGGCCCAGTGGTTAAGATTTCACCTTCCGAGGCAGGGGTTGCAGGTTCAATCCCTGGTCGAGGAACTAGGATCCCAAAAGGGCCAAAAGGCCAAACAGCAGCAATGTTGTAATAGAGCCAATAAAGACTTCTAAAGAACACCATCTTTACTAGTACCCCAAAATGAAATACTTGGTATAAACCCAACAAAATCCCGCCCTTGTGACGTGACTTTGTGAATCTATTTCCCCACCCCTGAGCCTGGACTGGCCTTATAGCTTTCTTTGGCCAATGGAATGTGACAGGAGTGATAAGGAGTCGGTTTTGAAGCTGGGCGCGAGAGGCTGTTTTTGGTCACACCCACTCTCTTGGGACTGTGCCCAGTGGCCCCAGGAAGAAGCCCAGGCGAGTCCCCTGCAGAGCGAGACACCAGGCCTCCCTGCTGACACGCGCTGCCCGCAGACGTCTGCACCAGCCCGGCCGGCCCTTCTGGACCCAAAGAACCACTAGGCTGGACCTCCCTAGTGGCCAGTGGAGAAGAACCTGCCTGCCCATGCAGCCGGGGACACGGCTTTGGTCCCTGGTCCAGGAAGGTTCCACGTGACATGGAGCAACCAAGCCCATGCGCCTAGAGCCCATGCTCTGCAAGAAGAGAAGGCACCGCAGTGAAAAGTAGCCCCTGCTCCCCGCAGCTAGAGAAAGCCTACACGTGGCAACAAGGCTGTGTCCTTGACTCAGCACAGCCAAGGGAAAAATGAACCACTCGGTCAACACACAGATTCCTGAGCTAATAGGATACATACGGGGGGCTGGGATAGTTTGTGGGGCAGTATTCTTGAGGCAAGAGAAAACTCACTCAAGTAGCTCCTACTTAACAGGTGAAACGTGCTGTGTCCATTGTGTGTTTCAGGCAGCTCTCTGTACATATGTGTAAAACTAAGCTTATATACACCCTTGGGTGTGCATGCATACCGATTTACATTCATGGGCAACTTTACTCAGAGCAGGGGTTTGCTATATAAATGTATAATTTCTCTGTGGCCAGTCAGCCGCCGTTTCCTGTTTTCCTTGAAGGGAGATGGAATGACTCCTGGTCTGGGAAATTGAAGAGCATGGGCCCCCTGATGAGAGGCAGAGAAGGTTATGGAAAGAGAAGGGGGTTTTCCTTCAGAAAACGCTAGGACACCTGAGAGGGAGACATCTCAGACGATCCATCCATAACAACATAACACCACGCAGCAAACGTTAGTCTGCGTGTGGCTGTGGTGGTGAGCAAGGCTGACAACGTCCCCACTGCTCAGGAGCTAGGATTCCAATCTGTGCGTGTGAGTCGCTCAGTCGTGTCTGACTCTTTGTGACCCCGTGGACTGTAGCCCGCCAGGCTCCTCTGTCCATGGGATTTCCCAGGCAAGAATACTGCAGTGGGTCGCCATTTCCTCCTCCAGGGGATCTTCCCGACCCAGGGATCGAACTCACATCTCCTGCATTGCAGGCAGATTCTTTACCGTCTGAGCCACCAGGAAAGGTGTCTAGAAATCACAGCGACAGACCAGCAGTTCTAGAATGGTCAGGGGGGCTCCAGAAGGAGGTTACGGGGGCTCTGTTCTCTGACTGTTCCTGCCTCGCATGCTGGGCCCCTGCACACACTGTTCTCTCAGCCCAGCATGTCATTCCCTTTTCTTATTACATTTCTTTTCGGCTCCTGGAGGAGACAACACATGTACATGGTTTGAAAAATAACATGATAAAGAATGATTGGGAAGACTGGGTCCCCTGCTCGCCTGGTCCTCTGCCTTCCTGCCCCTCCTCCACCGCCTACTGGGGGGGTTCATTTCTATCAGTTCCTCACTTACGTTGCCAGTCTTTCCACAAACACAAGGAAATAAGGACAAACAGGCCATCCCCCAACCTTCCTTGCACAAGATGTAGACCACTGTATATACTCACTGGTCCTTGCTTTTTTCTTTGCTCAACAGTATCTTCTGGAAAGCTTGTTCTGTCAGAGTGCTGGTGGATGGCAACCCCTTCTTTTTACAGCAGTATAGTATTCTACCACGGGGTTGTCTGTGGACCACCCAGCCCTCCATAGACGTGGATTCCAGACTTCCGCTATTACAAACGATGCTGCCGTGAATAACCATGTTCGCACATCCTTCCACACAGGTGCAGACGCCTCTGGGCGAGAAATTCCCAGAAGTGCTGCCCCACCTTTTCTTCCTGGCAAACTCTTACTCACCTTCTGACACCCACGACCCAGGGAGCCAGACATAAGAAGAGGCATGTCCAGAGAGCTGCAGGGAGCGTGCCTGCCTTCGCCACAAAGCTGGGAGTCGCCGCTTAGGGCATGCATCCCTCCCTCCTTATTTGCCTCTAAATTCCCATGAGTAGATACATCAATAGATGATGTTCAGACACATGTTTCTTAGGAAACTCAGGAAGACAACTCCTAGAAGAGAAGTGTATTCTTTCTCTAGGTACCAATTCCTACTCACCACTACAAAATCTGTATCTGTACAGCCTAAACATTAGCAACCAGAAGAGGGAAGGGACTCAGAACACACAGCAAACCTCAACGATCCACTCTTCTAGAAACAATTTTCAATCTCATGCCTTAACACAGATTGTCTTAAGAAAAAAATCTTGAATATGTATGCATAATCTGCATTTTGACCGTTCTTAAATTGTTTCTTTTTGTCTTTCAGGAACATTAATCAAATGAGCAAGCAAATAAAGGAAAACATAGCTAGTACAACTCAATAGTTGTCTCAGCATATAGAAAAGCAAAGTATGAGCAAAAAATGTGCAGACTATGTCTATTGATAATAATAGGCAGCATGTATCAAATATTTACTATGATTGTAAATGTATTCAATCAGTTAATCCTCTTCAAAAGCAAAAACTTCATAGTTGTTACTTTTAGTATTCCTAGTTTATACATCTAGAAACTGAGGCACAGAGAAGTTAAGAAATTTGTACAAGGCAGCTGGAATTTAAAGCAAAGTAATCCAACTGAAGAGCACATGTCCTTCACGTTTGTTCTTTACATAAATAAAGACTAAAGGTGACAATTTGGGGTGGCAGTGATGGAATGCAAGTTTCTTATCAAAACAGAGCTTCTACCTCATGGCCCCAAATAGCTACTGAGCTCCAGCCCCCACACCCACATTCCAGTTTACATAAAGGAGGAAGGGGAAAAAAGAGTATATCTCCTCCCTTTACTACTGTAAGACTTCCCAGAATTTGAATGTGATACTTCCTCTTTTAAAAATCTATTGGCCACAATCCACAATTTCGCTCCCTGACCATACCTAGTTCCAAGAAAGGTTGGTCAAAGCAGCCTTTGTTCTTGAAGGGCATGCTGGAAATACTGGGGTTTATTATTAAGGGAGTCATGAAAATGGATATTGAGGAATAACTGGCAGATTCTACCACACACAGTAAAAGAGAAGCATAAGCGTGTGGGTTCTTAGGGATCAAGTACAAGTGCTTATCTGCTGGGTAAGCTTTCCTGCCCACCGGTTGTCCCCCTCCCCCACCCCCAGTCCCCACGCACCTCATAAAAAGAGGCCTGGGCCAGCACACCCGATGTTTGGACACCTGGTGTTTCCTGATCAGCACACCTGATGTTTCCGTCTGTGGCACTGATGTCCACTGGGCCTTGTTTCAGCACCTTAAGGTCATTCAGAATAACTAAACCTGAGCTCTTTTCCCCTAATAATTCAGATATTCAAAGCCACCAGGTGCCCACAGCCAGATTCCTATCCTCCCAGGACCCACTGTGTTCTGCATCACCTCCCGGTGTGTTACCCAGGACGGGACTTGAAGTCCTAGGAGTGGCCTTACCCAGTCAGAAGAAGACCATGCTCAGAAAATAGGCATCTATTAGTACATGTCTCCAGCAGCTTCCCAGATTGCTTTAGGATTTTTGACAATTACTTTACACTTTAACTCAGATTAAAGCCTCCCTGGTGGCTCAGACGGTAAAGAGCCGTTGCAATGCGGGAGACCTGGGCTCCATCCTGGGTTGGGAAGATCCCCTGGTGAAGGGAATGACAGCTCACTCCAGGATTCTTGCCTGGAGCATCCCGGTGGGCAGAGGAGCCTGGCGGGCTACAGCCCATAGGGTTGCAAAGAGTCTAACATGACTGAGTGACTTTCACTCACTCACTCACTTAATTCAGATACCACCTCCTAAAGCTGTCTATCAGCAACTCCATTTGTTGCAACTGATTGTTTTGGCTTTGATATGGACCTTCCGTGGCTCCCTATTTTACCTTCTCTTCTGGATCAGGCCTCTTGGCTTCAACGTGACAAAGCTTAATTCGCGAGTCTGCAGATCAACAACCGTCCGCCCCTCCCGCCCACGCCTGCAGTTGCAGTAACTCGGTGCCCCATCGGCGTCACCAAGCAGAGCGTTGCGCAGGGTGGGGCAGAGGCCGATGGCGTGTGACACACCGTGAAATCCTCCCTCCAGGTGCCCCGGGTCCGCGGAGCAGCCCGTTCTGTGGCAACGGGGAGAACCGGTTTGGATGTGTGTTGCTGCCATGGCGACGCCCAAGCGGGCGGCTCGGAGCCCCGGGGAGATGCTTCTGGCGGCACCTGCTCCCAAAACTCTCCTTCAGCAGCGAGGAGATTCCAGAGCCCGGGGAGCCAGAAACCGGTTGTTGGGAGGCAGCATTCGTTCAGCATTCATTCATTCCTCGTTCGTTTTTGAAGCCTGCACGGAGGTCTTCTAAGGGGCAGAAGGCTATGTCCTGAGCGTAAAGGTCGCAAGATCCTTGCCGCTTGGGGAGCAGCTGGGCCGACTCTGAACTCCGGCCGTGTCCCGCGATCCTCGCTCAGCGGCTCCCCGGCCCTTCCCACGGCCCCCAGGACCCTGCCCGCCCCGACTCCCCCGCCCCCCATCCCTCCAGCCACACGGGCCTTCTTTCCAAACAGCCAGATGCGTGAGCTCGTCTCCTTCGATCTTCCTATTTCTCTCTCCTTTGTCTAGAACGCTCTTCCCCAGAGAGCATCGTGACTCTCGCTTCCCCTCCTTCAAACCTTTGCTCAGAATCACCTTCCAGGAGCCCCCTCTGGCCACCCTGCCCCAGTGTCAGCTCTCCCAGCGTATTTCACTCCTCCTTCCCGATTTATTTTTTTCTCCTTATCCTCTTCTCCAATGTTCGCTATCCTAAGTTTTACCCCATTTCATTTTGATTTCCCCCACTAGGAATTAAGCCTGAGAGCAGAAGGGAGCTATGGGTTTTTCCTTTTGGATTCAGAGCTCTTAGATGACTAACTGTTAAGTAGAATGAATGAACATGCAATTTCAATATAAGGAAAGGAAAAATTCTGGGACACCTTAGAAACAGAAGAAAAAGAAAAAAAAATGCAAAAAGGCAAAATGGTTGTCTGAGGAGGCCTTACAAATAGCTGAGAAAAGAAGAGAAGCAAAAGGCAAAGGAGAAAAGGAAAGATATACCCATCTGAATACAGAGTTCCAAAGAATAGCAAGGAGAGATCAGAAAGACTTCCTCAGTGATCAATGCAAAGAAATAGAGAAAAACAATAGAATGGGAAGGACTAGAGATCTCCTCAAGAAAATTAGAGATACCAAGGGAACATTTCTCACAAAGGTGGGCTCAATAAATGACAGAAATGGTATGGACCTAACAAAAGAAAAATATATTGGGAAGAGGTGGAAAGAATACACAGAAGAACTGTACAAAAAAGATCTTCATGACCCAGATAATCACGATAGTGTGATCACTCACCTAGAGCCAGACATCCTGGAATGTGAAGTCAAGTGGGCCTTAGGAAGCATCACTACAAACAAAGTTAGTTTGTAGTGATGGAGGTGATGGAATTCCAGTTGAGCTATTTCAAGTCCTAAAAGATGATGTTGTGAAAATACTGCACTCAATATGCCAGCAAATTTGGAAAACTCAGCAGTAGCCACAGGACTGGAAAAGGTCAGTTTTCATTCCAGTCCCAAAGAAAGGCAATGCCAAAGAATGTTCAAACTACTGCACAATTGCACTTATCTCACACGGTAGCAAAGTAATTCTCAAAATTCTCCAAGGGAGGCTGCAACAGTACATGAACCGAGAACTTCTAGATGTTCAACCTGGATTTAGAAAAGGCAGAGGAACCAGAGATCAAATTGACAACATCTGTTGGATCATAGAAAAAGCAACAGAGTTTGCTTCATTAACTATGCCAAAGCCTTTGACTGTGTGAGTCACAACAAACTGTGGAAAATTCTTCAGGAGATGGAAATACCAGACCATCTGACCTGCCTCCTAAGAAATCTGTATGCAGGTCAAGATGAAATAGTTAGAACCGGACATGGAATAACAGACTGGCTCCAAATTGGGAAAGGAGTACGTCAAGGCTGTATATTGTCACCCTGCTTATTTAACTTATGTGCAGAGTACATCATGAGAAACGCTGGGCTGGAAGAAGCACAAGCTGGAATCAAGATTGCCAGGAGAAATATCAATAACCTCAGATATGCAGATGACACCACCCTTATGGCAGAAAGTGAAGAGGAACTAAAAAGCCTCTTGATGAAGTGAAAAGAGGAGAGTGAAAAAGTTGGCTTAAAATCCAACATTCAAAAAACTAAGATCATGGCATCCGGTCCTATCACTTCATGGCAAGTAGATGGGGAAGTAATGGAAACAGTGAGAGACTTTATTTTGGGGGGGCTCCAAAATCACTGCAGATGGTGATTGCAACCATGAAATTAAAAGATGCTTGCTCCTTGGAAGAAAAGCTATGACCAACCTAGACAGCATATTAAAAAGCAGAGACATTACTTTGCCAACAAAGGTCTGTCTAGTCAAAGCTATTGTTTTTCCAGTAGTCATGGATGGCTGTGAGAGTTGGACTATAAAGAAAGCTGAGTGCCAAAGAATCAATGCTTTTGAACTGTGGTGTTGGAGAAGACTCTTGAGAGTCCCTTGGACTGCAAGGAGATCCAACCAGTCCATCCTAAAGGAGATCAGTCCTGGGTGTTCATTGGAAGGACTGATGTTGAAGCTGAAACTCCAATACTTTGGCCACCTGATGAGAATAACTAACTCATTGGAAAAGACCCTGATGCTGGGAAAGATTGAGGGCAGGAGGAGAAGGGGATGACAGAGGATGAGATGGTTGGATGGCATCACCGACTCGATGGACATGAGTTTGTGTAAACTCCGGGAGTTCTTGATGGACAGGGAGGCCTGGTGTGCTGCAGTCCATGGGGTCGCAAAGAGTCAGACAGGACTGAGCTACTTAACTCAACTGAACCTAGAAGGACTTGGGAAGGGGTCCTAACCCAGTGCTGGGAGACCAAGAGGCTTTTCTGAGAACAGTAGGATGAGTCAGCAAGGGCCAGGTAGGCAGCAGAGAGGAAGGGGGTTCCAAGAAGAGGAAACAGTGCAGGAACGGCTCCGGTGGACGGGACCCAGCACGCTGGGAACGGGTGCACTTGGCAGTTGTGCATCCTTGGATGTGGCACCCTCGGAAGAGAACAGCAGGAGCCCCGTGGAGGAGCCACAAACCTGGAGACGGTGCTGAGAACCCACACAGCGAGCACCAGGAGCCGCGGCGAAGTGGCATCATCCAGTCTCTAGTTCAGGCGGGCCGGTGTGCACAACCCCTCAGGCATCTGGCTAAACCAAGGGTAGAAAGGGGAGTGTGGACAATGGACGGGAGGGGAGGCAAGCAAGGGAGGGGGCAGCAGTGGGAATACGGTTCACTCGTCCCACTGGAAGGGGCTGGTGGTGAAGGAGGGCAGGGGCCAGCGAGCCCTGGGAAGGGCCAGATGGGAAACGCGGGGCCGCTGTAGGAAGAAAGAGAGCGTGCACGTGATGACGTGTGGCTGCTCTCCCCTAAACCTTCATTTGCAAGATCGGTGGTCCAGATCCGGCCCGGGGGCTGTAATCCGCTCTCCAGACCTGCGGAGCGGTGGACATCCTGATGGATGTGGAGGGACAGGAGCCAGCAGAGCGGGTGGTGGGTTGGTTCTGGCCGGAGGGCAGGCAGGCCTCCCGCTGGGCGCTGGGCCACGGGGAGCTGAAACCATCGGTGCCCACATGCCTTAGTCGAGGATGCCACTGGAGAATCTCTGCGTCCATCCAACCCCAGTGTGAAGTATTCCAAGAAACAAGAGAGAAACTGTCTGATGGTGCAGGGTGGAGCAGCCAAAACTGGATCGAGGGAGATAGGGTCTCCTAGGAGGGTCTGGGGGCTGAACTTGGGGGTCCCTCCCGGCAGGATTAGACTACCAGGCACCCTGACCTGTCCTCTGCAGGGATGGCCCCCTTTGGGGCCCCGCCACACCCCTCAGCCTCCTCTGCCAGGTTCCCCTCCACAATGCCTGTGCTTTCCCTTCCACTCGAATCCTCTGCAGGTGGATGAAGCTCAGGGAGCCCCACTGCGAATCAGAAAATGCGGCGGTGCCTGTGAGTGGCGGGGCAGCTCCCTGGGGCGAGTGAGTGTGAGGAGGAGAAACGGGGAGAGGATGTTGGGTCTTCAGACGTGGACGAACGCCAGCGTCTCAACAGCTGCACAAGACAATGGCAGGAAAAATAACCAGAATAGGAGACAGCAAGACAAGATGCCAAGTGACGGATCCAAACAGGCTCCTCTCCGACCCCTCCTGCCGGGGGGCGGCAGGGATGCGGGGTGCTCCTCCCCAGCCCACGGCCCACATGCGGCTCCTGTTCAACAGTTTCAAAGGTCACACGCTGACTTGACAGCTGCTAAGTCTGTGATGAAAACACGCACGGGTGGCATTGTGCAAGGGGCATTGCGGACCCACGGGTTTCAGGTCACCGCTCCGCACCGGGCCTCAGCCCCGAGCCTGGCCAGAGCCAGGCCTGCGGTGGGGCGCCCGCAGCCAGGGGACCTGTCCGATCCAAGGCAGCCCCCCAGGGGATTGCAGGAAGCAGCCTGGCCTCCGCTGACCTCCCACTTCGCCCACCCCCACCCCCACACGAGCCTGCGTGTGGCTCAGATGCAAATGAACCCTGAGACTTCTCAATTCACCAGCGGGAGGAGTGAAACGTCACTCTGCTTGTCTTGGACCCGCTCAGTGCTGTCCAGAGGTCAGCAGGAACCCGGCTTCTCAGCAGAGAGGCCCTGCCCGAGCCCCAGCCTCGCGGAGACGGCTTGGGACTGACTGCAAACCCATTCCACCCGCTGGCCCTGTGCCCCCCAGGGCAGCCCCCCCTCCCACCGGCCCCTCGGCCTGGCCTCCTCTCCTCTCCCTCACGCCGCCCCCCGAGCAGCTCAGGCTGCCTGTGAGCGCGTGGGCTCTGGGCCTGCCCGCCAGCGGCCTCCTGCACTGGCCATCCGGCCTGCGGGCTCTCGGGGAGGCTGCTTCCAGACGCCTTTGGAAAGGCTGGCTACACAGCACTGCCCCCAGCACGCGGGCACACACACGCGCACGCACACGCACACACGGACGTTCTAGCACACACCGCCACCTGGCTGGATTAGGGTGACTGCTGGCGGTCAAGAGCGTGTCCACCGGAGCTCTAGTTTAGCCCGAGTCCAGGGACCCCGGGCACGCTTCAGGTCGTGCTCTTGCATCGGCTGTGCGCTGGCCCGGGGCTCTGCTTGGTGGGCTTGTCCGACCCCTTCCTGTTTCCCAGTGTTCCTCGGGGGCTCGCGGAGCTCAGGCAGCAAGCAGAGAACTGAGCCTGGATGGAGACCCTGGGTGGCGGCCACACCTTCCCCTCCCCAGCCCCCTCGAGGTACTTCCCATTCACGCAGGGGAAGCTTCCGGAACAAGCAGTGTCTGTGGTGTCCCAAGGGTGAAAGAACAGAAGAAAAACCCAAGAGAGTCTTGGAATGCAGGAACGGAAAAAGTCAGACCCTTATCATGCTTCCCTCCCCCTTGTAACTAGTGACGGATTTCAGGTCCTCCTGAGCAGTATGAGCCGTCTCCCCTCGTACCCCACAGGGAGAAGGTATTTGCCCTACTCTTGCCCCACCCAGCATGCGTGCCTCATTCAATCAGCAAATGACCCACAAGACCCCATCCCACTCCTTGTAGCCTGGCTATAAAAGTGGACCAAGGACCCCTGTTCAACGTCAGCTCTCCCTTGAGCTGGCCCACTGTTCTGAGTCTCCTGCTCTCACAAACCTTATCTCCCTCTCATTCTGTCTCACGTCTGGAAATTCTTCTCCAGCCCGCACACGGACCATGGCAGTGTCCTTGGCTGTCAACCGAAGCTGAAGGCCTCTGGGCAGCTGCAGCCTTGTAGGAGGCTGTCAGGACCAGAGCCAGCCCCGTGTGGTCCGGGGTTGGGCGGGGAGGGGGGCGGGTTCGGAACTACCAGGCGCAGCTGGGACCCCAGGCCGACCACAGACTGAACGCCAGCGCCTCCTCATGAGGCCGACAGACAGGGCTTCTGCAGGTGGAGGACGGTGCCCCCAGCTGGGCGAGTCCAGCGGGGTCGGGGAGGAAAGCAGGCCGGGCAGGAGGGGGACAGAACCCGGCAGCAATCTGAAGATGCAGAGGTGAATCCGTCCTGGGCTCCCCGGAGCAGGAGCTTCAGGGCTGCTGACAGATGCAGGGCAAGCCAAAGCCCCTGCGATGTCCCCAGGCCTCCAGCCACATCTCAGCCCCCGACTCCATCCTGAGCAAACCCCGCCCACGAGGCCAGCCCGTCTCTGCTTGAATCTACTGTGTGGCCACATGCACCGCGGCAACCTCTCTATGCCCTGACCTCCACAGCACTAAAGCGGGGTGACGAACACCCTACCCTTGACGCAGGCTGTGAGCTCGGTGGGCAGGGCCGGCCCCACGGAGGCCTGGTCGGCGTCCCTCGAGGTACGAGGACTCTCCCGGCCCTAAAGCAGCAGAGGTCTCCCAGACCCAAGGGAGCCTTCCCCCATCTTTGCATTGTTCTTTGACAAGAACACGTCTTCACCTGCAAAGAGGGAGTGAGAAGCTCAGGTTCTTTCCTTCTTTCCATTTAGATGCCCAGTTCGGGTTGCAAACCTGGAGTTCAGTCAGCCCGTCATTTTCCTGAGCAGGAAACTGGGGAAGAGGGCAATCCCCAGGCTAGTCTGTCACTCAAAGTGGTCCCCACCCTCCTCACACCCACACACACATACACACACACGCATGCACACACACACCTCTGATTGAAGGGTGACACAGCTGCTGAACCAATAAGATGCAGTGCATGACATCTGCTTTTTAACTAAATTATTAATTATTCATCATAATGATGAATCAATCTTTCATCAACACCAAAACCTAAAGTGCTTGTGTGGCTTAGGTCCCCAGCCTCTGGGATCTGATACCTGATGATCTGAGATGGAGCTTCCCTGATAGCTCAGCTGGTAAAGAATCCACCTGGAATGCAGGAGACTCCAGTTGACTCCTGGGTCAGGAAGATCTGCTGGAGAAGAAAGAGGCTACCCACTCCAGTGTTCGTGGGCTTCCCTTGTGACTCAGCTGGTAAAGAATCCTCCTGCAATGTGAGAGACCTGGGTTTAAGCCCTGGGTTGGGAAGATCTCCTGGAGAAGGGAAAGGCTACCCACTCCAGTATCCTAGCCTGGAGAATTCCGTGGACTGTATAGTCCATGGGGTCACAGAGTCGGACACGACTGAGTGACTTTCACACACTGAGATGGAGCTGATGTAGTAAAAATGAAGTGCACAATAGGAGTCATGTGCTTGAATCATTCCAAAATTACCCCCTCTTGCTCAGTCAATGGAAAAATTTTCTTCCACAAAACTGGTCCGGGGTGCCAAAAAGGTTGGCCACCCTGGCTAAGAACAGCAACACCATGAGGGACCAGACCACAGACGCCCAGGCCTGTCCACTCCCCTGCCTCTTGCTTCACTCCCAGGGCATCTACGGGCCCCAACAATGTCTAACCTGCCTGTGACTTCCGACCGAGCAGTCGGGTACATGGTCACCCCGTGTGAGACCCAGAAGACCATAGGAGTGCCCTCCGCTTCCAAGCATCAACACAAAACTCAACCAGAGGGACTGGCTGAGGAAGGAAGGACATCCTGACACGGGCCACTCCCGGGAGGAACCTTGAGGACACCACACCGAGTGAGACCAGCTGGTCCCACGAGGATGGGTGCTGCAGGATTCCCGGGATAGGAGGGCCACAGAGGGTCGCATCCATTGAGGCAGCGAGTAGGATGGTGAGTGTCCAGGGCTGCGAGGGAAACAGGGAGTTTGTGTTTAATGGGGACAGAGGTTCAGTTCGGGACGATGGAAAACTTTGGGAGATGGACAGAGGTGGCACAGCAATATGAATGAACTGAAGGGCGCTGACCTATACACTTAAAAAATGGTTAAAACAGTACACAGCATGCTATGTGTACTTTGCCACAATTTTAAAAAAATTGAGAGAACAAATTCTCCCACAAAATTAAGAGGTGAGCAGGGCAGCTTGGGCCATGAGACCCTCCGAGGTGGCAGAAATCAGGAAAGTCTTCAAGGAAGAGGCAGCACTCACTTGACCATCCGCACCCCAGCCCCATCCCAGGTACTCGTCCTCAACGAGCTGTGAGGGGCTGGCTGAATGTGAGGACTGTCTGACCCTCTGATGACATCTACGGGACGTGAGGGCGTCAACTGCTGAGAAGGCCTCATCACCAAGGCATAGCATGCTGTGGCTGGTGTGACTCTATAAGACAAATTCTGAAACCCAGCTCTTTTGAAAGTGAAGGGCTACTGATCATTACCCTCGACAAACAGCACGTGGTCCCCCAGGGCCTCACAGGAAAAGCCCCGATTTGGGAATCAGGCAAGCCTGGGTCTCATCCTAGCTCAGGCTCTCACCCGGGCAAATAATGGGCAGTCTCTGAGCCTCGCTTTCCCTACCTGTAAAATTTCTATCTCATGAGGTTATTGTATCAGAAATGGGATGAGAATAGCTCCAGTTTGGGATCTGTTATCCCTAAGCATTAAAGCCCTGGAGTCTATCTCCATTATCTGCAATTCTGAGACCCAAAAAGCTCTGAAAACTGAAAGATTTCTAAACTCATTCCGCGGCAAAACCGGACTGTGACCAATGCCTGGCTGTTCAGAAGCTTGATCTCATTTAGTGTAATTTATTCCCATTTCTCCAAAGAGATGGCCTTGTCCCTGAGGAGAGAGGGCTGCTCCAGTGCCTGCTGGGCGTGTCTGATCCTTCCTCAGCGGAAGCCTTCTGTATGAGGCTGGAAGGATGAGGACTCTGATCACAGCTTCAGTGTCTCATACAGATTTAAGTATCTTACCACCTATAGATAAGAGTTATGGGGTGTTAAGTGAAAAATGTCGTGTTTAGCATTAAAAAAGCAACATGTAAAACAAAATAATGTGTATTCTATGCTCCTCTTTGTTTTAAAATGATGTCTGCACCCATAAGCTTATCTAAGCAGAGTCCACCCTGAGAAGCATCCTTGAGGATGGAGACCATGGTTGCCCCTGGAAACAGGAAAGCCAGGATCCGGGGAGAGGAAGACTCATGCTGTGTTGTGCACCCTCACATATGTTAGCATTTTTATTCCACGTACAGAATACATTTTAAGACATTAAAATAAGACATTAAAAGCACTTTTATTAGGATGACTCTAATGAATGATTCTAATTAAGAAAAGAAAGAGAAAACAGGGACTTCCCTGGTGGTCTGGTGGCTAAGACTCAGAGCTCCCAGTGCAGGGGGCCTGGGTTCAATCCCTGGCCAGGGAACCAGATCCCACATGCTGAAACCAAGAGTTTGCGTGCTGGAGCTAAAGTTCCTGCATGCCACAATGAAGGCCCGGCCCAGCCAAATAAGCCAAATAAATAAATAGAAACAGCCACTGTTGGCAGGGAACTCTCCTGCACTGCTGGTGAGAATGTAAAATGATGTGGCTATGGGAAGCCGTACGGCAGTTCCTCAAAAAATTAAACTCAGAACATAGCATTCAGCCATCCCACTCCTGGACACCTACCCGAAGGAACTGAAAGCAGCATCTCAAGCAGATTCTTGTAGCCCCAAGCTCACAGCAGCATTGTTCAGAGGTAGAAGCAACCCAAGTGTCCGTCAGCAGATGGACGGGTAAACAACTGGAGTGTCCGTCAGTGGATGGATGGATGAACTAAAGGTGGCATGGATGGACGATGGAATGTTATTCAGCCTCTACCAGTAAGGAGATTCCGACACAAGAATGAACTTTCAAGACATCATGTTCAGTGAAATAAGCCAGTCATGAAGGACAAATACTGCATGGTTCCACTTATGTGAGGTCCCTAGAGTGTCAAATCCATACAGATGGAGGAACAGAGAACAGAATGGGTGTTGCTGGGGGCTGGAGGGGAGGGGTGGGGAGTATTTAAGGGAGACAGAGGTTCAGTTTGGGATGGTGAGAAAGTTCTGGAGCTGGATGGTGGTGTTGGCTGATCACAGCATTAAGGTACTTCATGCCAGTGAACTGTCCACTTAAAAATGGTTAAGACGGTAAACTTTATGTTGTGTGTATTTTACTATAGCTAAAGTTAAACATTTCTCTCATCATATGCCTTTGGATGCTGAATCGCTGGAGCGGGACTTCCCATTAGCTGGGCAGGCAGCAGCCCTGAATAATGGCTGAATAAGGCGTGAGTCAGAGGGCCGTGGTCAGGAAGGGCCCTCCCCATGGGGCTGCTCCCTCCCCACAGGACTCCTCGGCCCCGCTGACCGCCCAGTGCCCTTTGGGAGGGCTGGTCTGGGCCGAAGCGGAGCAGGTGCTGGGCTCCAGGCCGCCATGGACCAGGCTGGGGCCATCGCAGAGTCAGTGCAGGCTGCCCAGAGCCGGGGCCTGCTGGGACACATGCCGGGGAGTCATGGCAAGATGCCCGGAGGAAGCCGTGGGTAGCCCCCCCCACCCCTGCCACATCCAGTCCTGCCAAAGAAGATATGAGGGCTCCGGCTTCCCTCAGAGGGAAGGCAGTTCCCCTGCCCAGGCACCTCCTCAAAAGTCTAAGGAGGCAAATAGAAGAAATAAGAATATTCACCTCTTTCTTTAATACTGGACACCTACATTTCTCTCTTCATCTTTCCGTCTTTTTTTTTTTTCTTTTCTAAGTTAAAAGAAGGGACTTTCTGGCTGACTAGGGTGTTTGGACCATATCTATGCACCAACTGGCAATTTCAGTGGCATTTCTGGGTTTCTTCTTACCAGCAAAGCAATGCCCCATGTGAGGCGCAGACCCCGGGCGCCCTGCGGGTCTCACCCACAGGCGGCCCCGTGGCGTCCCTGGGTCTCAGGTGCCTCGGAGGCTCTGTCCACTTGTCCTTCAGTCACTCAGTCGTGTCCAACTCTTTGCAATCCCATGGCCTGCAGCACGCAAGGCTTCCCTGTCCTTCACCATCTCCCAGAGTTTGCTCACACTCATGCCCACTGAGTCAGTGATGCCATCCAACCACCTCATCCTCTGCTGCCCTCTTCTCCTTTTGCCCTCAGACTTCCCCAGCATCAGGGTCTTTCCTAGTGAGTCAGCTCTTCACAGCATGTGTCCAAAGTACTGGAGTTTCAGCTTCAGCATCAGTCCTTCCAATGAATATTCAGGACTGATCTCCTTTAGGATGGACTGGCTGGATCGCCTTGCAGTCCAAGGGACTCTCAAGAGTCTGTTCCAACACCACAGTTCGAAATCATCAATTCTTCAGCACTCAGCTTTCCTTATGGTCCAACTCTCACATCCATACATGACCACTGGAAAGACCACAGCTTTGACTGTATGGACCTTTGCTGGCAAAGCGGTGTCTCTGCTTTTTAATATGCTGTCTAGGTTTGTCATAGCTCTCTGACTATTTACCAGTTAGGAAAACAGAGTCCTGGGAGTTGCTTGGGGCAAACTGGTTACAGAGATGTTGGAAGAGCTGAAATGTGAATCCTGGACAGAAGTCACAGCTGGCATCCCCACACACCGGGTTTGGAAAGGGAACACTGTCAGAACCCGAACCCTGGGCAGTCTGGATGAGGTGGGACCAGGGAGGGGCCGTCCAGCAGGAGGACTGCTGTCAGGTCCCAACCAGCTCAGAGCCAGGCAGACGGGACATCCTGGCCTTTCCCTCCTTCCAGCCCTCTGACTGCTCTTCCTTGGCTCCTCCAGGCTGAACCCAGCTGGATGGCACGTGGCAAGGGAGCCTGGGAGATGTGCTTTGCAGGAGACAGACCACAGCCGTCCAGGGCAGGAAGGGAAATTGGACAAATGACCAGCAAGTTCAGCCATGGCTGTTGCAGTCATCCCAACCTCCAGGGGGATATTTCTGTTTTTTGTTTGTTTTTTCCTTTAAGTTGCTGTTTTGTCCAGACTTTTCTGCTTTAGATGAAGGCATTAGTCGCTCAGTCATACCCACCCTTTTGCAACCCAGTGGATACTGGAGTGGCTTGCCAATCTCAGGAGATCTTCTTGACCCAGGGATCGAAACAGGATCTCCTGCATTGAAGGCAGATTTCTTTACAGTCTGAGCCATCAGGGAAGCCCTGTTTTAGATGCCCCATGTTCACTGGAAGGACTGATGTTGAAGCTGAAACTCCAATACTCTGGCCACCTGATGTGAAGAACTAACTCATTGGAAAGACCCTGATGCTGGGAAAGATTGAGGGCAGGAGTAGAAGGGGATGACAGAGGATGAGATGATTGGATGGCATCACCGACTCGATGGACATGAGTTTGGGTAAACTCCGGGAGTTGGTGATGGACAGGGAGGCCTGGCGTGCTGCAGTTCATGGGGTCGCAAAGAGTCGTACACGACTGAGCGACTGAACTGAACTGAACTGTGCAAAGGAATTGAAGTAAAGCCGGACAGAATGGATACATTTCCCAGTGCACAGAATATAGGATCTTAGTTCCCTGACCAAGGACTGAACCCGTGCCTGCTGCAGTGGACACACGGAGTCTTAACCACTGGATCCCCAGGGAAGTCCCTGGATACATTTTAAGTAGACCTGAAGCTCACACTTGGTAGGCCAGTTCACCACCTTTGAATCCCCAGAATGGGTGCGCATCCTTAGGTCTCCCCTTCCCCGACTGAGCGCCCCCCAGCCCAGCACCTCTGTCAGCAAGGAGCCGGCGGTGCCAGGCAGGTGTGAGACAAGGGCCAGGCACAGACAGCGCCAGGCTCGAGCTGGCAGTGGGGCAGGGGAGGAGGCCTTGTAACCGTCTTCCGAGGCACCGGGAGAAGCTGGGGCCGCTGCTGCCTGCGGGGCCGGGCTTCCAGGAGCAGGGAGCAGAGGGCACTGTGGTCGGACGGACTGAGCACAGATTAGGAGCTCAATGGCTCTTTGTTTAGATTCAGCAAAGGCACCCAACTCCGTGTGACCGTGAGCCAAACCCCGTTCTTAGGACACAACCTGCTTTACGAGACCAGGGAGTCAGGACTGAGAAGGTCAGTGAGAGGTTCTGGGAGGCAAGGGCACCAGGGTAGCCTTGGCCAGCATCCACAGCCTGCCCTGCTCCTCGCGGGCGTGCGCTGGTCGTGAACGGTTTCATTCGGCCTTGAGCCCAGCCTTGGAAGGAAGGGGCGGCACTTTCGGCCCACCTGATAGAGAGAGAACCCCCCGGCGCTGCAGAAACACAGACTCCAGCACAGCGGGTCGGGCTGGACTCAAGGCCAGGGAGCAGCAGCCTCATCTGGTTCTGTGGGATCAAGGAGGACCAGTGACCCCTGGGCCCAGGCCCGCGGTGCAGTTAAGGAAGGACTGTAGGGGGCACTCCTTACATTCGGCCTGGACAGGGGAGAAGGCAAGCGTGGGGAGAAGGCGAGGGAGAAAAGAAACGGGAAGGGGAGAGAACACAGAGGGGAAGAGAGGACCACGGGGCACAAGGGAGACAGACACACGGACGAGGGGGTCCTGCTCCCGCCCCTCACCCCCCACACGACAGAGTCCACTCTGCAGGGCCCGACGCCTCCAACCTGCCCACGACAGTACCTGAAGCTCGGCCGGGTGGTGTGTTAATCACGCAGTCGTGTCCAACTCTTCTCAACCCCATGCATTGCAGTCCGCCAGGCTCCTCCGTCCATGGGATTTCCCAGGCAAAGATACTGGAGTGCGTTGCGATTCCCTTTGCCAGGGGATCTTCCCGACCCAGGGATCGAACCTGGATCTCTTGTATTGCAGGCGGATTCTTTACCGTCTGAGCCACCAGGGAAGCCAACCCCCAAGGCAGCCTCTCCCCCGGTTTACTCATCCCAGAGAATAAAGAGGCAGTGCCCCGGGTTTACTCTGGGGCAGCCCCACCATCGGGGGACCTTCTCCCTCCCCCGGGGACCCAGTTTCCCACACTAGGAGTCCTGTTCCTCGCTGTAAGGTGACGTCGTGTCAGGTGGGAGCACAGATATGCAGTCACTGTGTATCGGATACGCAGACACGCAGACGTCACGGATACGCAGACGTCGCAGACACGCAGACGTCACAGATACTCCGTCGTCGTGTAAGGTGGGAGCACAGATATGCGGTCACTGTGTATCTGATACGCAGACACGCAGACGTCGCTGATACGCAGACGTCGCAGACACGCAGACGTCGCTGATACTCAGACGTCACAGATACTCCGTCGTCGTGTAAGGTGGAAGCACAGATATGCAGTCACTATGTATCTGACACGCAGTCACTGTGTATCTATACACAGATACGCAGACGTCGCAGATACGCAGACGTCGCTGATACGCAGACGTCACAGATACGCAGACGTCACGGATACGCAGACGTCGCAGATACGCAGTGGTCGTGTAAGGTGGGAGTCCCAGAGACGCAGCTGGACTACGTTGCAGCTCCAGCACAGCTAAATGCACCTGAACAGCGGACCGCCCTCACCTGGGTGGACAGAGGGGCCCGTCACCTTCCTTCCCGGTGGCGAGGGTCCTCTCCTTCCCACCCACAGCCCCGTAGCCAGGCTGCTGTCGAGAAGTCGAGCCCCCACGGAGGCTGCGCAGGCATCGCTCACCAGGCACGTCCAGGGCGGGAGGACGAGACTGAGGCCTCTGTCACTGACCCTGGACAGTCACGCTCCCAGCCACACCAGAGCCCAGCCTTGAGTCTTTCGCTAGAAGGAGAACGATCGTCCCCTCTAGTCTGAACACCCAGACACACTCACCACATATAGAAACACAAATTCCACTTTTGCTAATTTTCAACCCCAGGAGTTTCCCAGGAAGTAGAGCTTTATAACTAGAAAAGCTTCCTGGGTTTCAGGCAGAGCTGTGCCAGCGAATCCAGGCCATCATTTTGATGGCCCTCTGTCCATCCTAAGTTGCTTCTGTCATGAACCACTCTTTGCGACCCTATGGACTGCAGCCCGCCAGACTCCTCTGTCCATGGGATTCTCAAAGCAAGAACACTGGGGTGGTTGCCATTTCCTCCTCCAGGGGATCTTCCTGACCGAGGGATCGAACCCCCGTCTCTTATGTCTCCTGCACTGACAGGCAGGTTCTTTACCACTAGCACCACCTGGGAAGCCTTGCACCCTGGAAATCAGTGGAACTCGCTCCTGCGTCTGCCCACCTCCCTGTCTGCCGTCACAGACATCTGCTCAGGCTCTCAACGCAGCAACAGCAGCACTATGTTTGGGGCGTGTAAGAAAATGACGTGTATTCTTGGGTTCCTGTTGTCTCTCTGCCCCAGAGGCAGTACACAAACAAGCTGTCCTTGGAGCAGGGGCCTCCCCTGCGGGGTCTCCCCGTTTCTAAGCGCAGCTCCCCCAGGCCGTGTGCAAAACAGCCAGCCCCGTGCGCGTCCCACGCCGGCATTTCGGGGACACCGAGTTATTGATGGGGACAGGTGCTCTTAATTCAACGTGACCCACCCGGCCTTAGTTTCCTTTCCCTGGAAACCTCTTGATTTAGGACTGAAAAGTCCTGGCTCCGCTCAGACTGGCCTGGCGTTGCCGAGGTGGGTTGCTAAATTTAATTGCCAGTTTCCATGCCATGTGATGGTGTGTGACAGGCCAGCTCACCCTCTGAGTTAGCCAAGGGGTTTTAAATAAATGCTTTCTGACGGAAAGGATGATAAAGATCCCTGTTATTCAGCAGGGCGCCTGGGGAGTGAGCTGGTCCGGGTCTCACGACGGAGCAGCTGCGGGGTACAGCGCCCGAACTCCGTCACCGGCTACCAAGAGAGAGGCTGGAGGGCCAGTGGAAAGGGCCCCGCCAGACCTGGGGGCCTCTACCAGCCCAGTCGGTCCCAGTCTCTATGACCTTGGGCCGCAAACAGCGCCCCGGGCCAGCCTTAGCTTCCCCGTCTGAAAAGAGGAATTGTTGATGAAGGATCAGAAGTAGCAGCAGATGCTTGGAGCTTGGGGGAAGCTGACTGTAGGTGTATGGATACAGCACTGCCGGAGAGCTCACAGCCTTTGAGACCAGCAGAAATCAAATGCTGGCGATCGAATGCTACTCCCTCTGATTATCCCCCTATGAAGCCCTCCCACCACCAGTATCCACTCAGTCTTCCCTTTGAAAGTTGCCCGGTGGGGTCTGAGGGACAATAGCATCTGCCGCACCTGGGAGCTTAGGAGAAAAGCAGAATCTCGGGCCCTACTCCGCTCCTGGGTAAGCAGAATGAGATCCTGATTAACACCCTCCCCAGCGGATGCACATGGATTTTAAATGTCGAGACGGAGGGGTCTAAAAACAGTAGCTGTCAAACTTCAGTGCACATCAGAAGTCTCTGGAGAGCTCCCTTGAATTTTGCTCCCCACCCTCTCCCCTCACCTCCAGAATTTCTGATTCACTAGGTCTGGGGTGCAGTTAGATAATCCGGGGTGGGGTGAGATGAATTTCATCTCTACCAGGCTCCCTAGTGACGACAATGCTGCTGGTCCGAGGACCACACTTTGAGAACCGTTGGCACTTTGTAGGCAGCTGTTCTGTGACTCCTGACTTCCCAGGTCACTGCGGGCCCACGACATCTCTTCATGCGCTCTGGCCCCTGAATTCTCTGACATTACTGCATTCTTCCCTTAATACGCTTTAATTCCTAACTCTTTAATCATTTTGGATCTCACGTTTCTTTTAAGAAGCTCCACACTAGACACATAAAACCAGAGAGCGGTGCTGTGCAAAAGTGGGAGGGTTTCATGAAAAGCCTACTCTTTCCGCCTTACAGTTGGTCTAAAACTACACGTTTTTTGACTAGAGTTACACTGCTGGTTTAGAAGGAGCTTGTTATGATGCGAGTGCCACGAGAGACCAAGTTAATTTACTACAGTACAATTTTTGTGAATTCTTTTTTCACATTGAAAACTTATAGTTTAATTTTTAAACAATCTAATTTGAACCAAAACACTATTTCTAACTCTTGTTCATTTTTTAATCACAAGAGCAGTATAGTAATATGCGCAAATAAAACAATCAAGACTAAAGAATAATAAATTAAAAGCTAAAGTCAGCTTTTATGTCTCCTGCTCTTCCACTGTCCTCCCGGATCTAATGAAAGTTGGCAGTTGTGTGTGTGTTCTAGGCCTTTACGTGTGCACACATACATACAGATATGTATGTGCATAATCAGGCCATAAATATAGCTCTACAACTTTATTAGTATTTCTTAGTGCTGTGCTTAGTCGCTCAGTTGTGTCTGACTCTTCGCCACCCCGTGGACTGCAGCCCGGCAGGCTCCTCTGTCCATGGAATCCTCCGGGCAAGAATACTGCAGTGGGTTGCATGCTCTTCTCCAGGGGGTCTTCCCAACCCAGGAATCAAACCAGGGTCTCCTATATTGCAGGCAGATTCTTTAAAGATCCTTTCAAATCAATAAATAGACTGTAGCTCATTCTTTTTAAATCTGCATGACTATGTTCCATAAAATAAATATATCCTCATTTATTTAACCATTCTATTGATGATCAATTATGTCTATTTCCAATGTTTTGCTATTTCCAATAATACTGGGTTCACATTCTCATCAAGAAGTGGCCTCCAAAAAGGTGACGTCGATTTCACATCACCTAAGCCATTTGGAAAGTATTGATTTCAAACCTTCTCATCAATGTTGGCTATGATCAGTATTTTACATTTTTACCAATATACTGGGAATATCTCATTATCTAAATTTGCATTTACCTGAGTACTATTTGAGATTAAACATCTTAACATAAAATTATTGGCCACTTTATTTCTTTTTCTGTGGGTCATCTATTCATATTTTCTCTCCCTTTTCTATTGAATTTGGAGTATTTTTTTGTTTGGTTTTTTTAGGGGAAGCTGGGGGATGAGTAGGAGCAGTAGTCTGTATATTGGTCTTTGTTCTACTGAAAATGATGAAATGGTCACTTCAGAGGAAACCATAAACAAAATGAAAAGACAACCTACAGAATAGGAGAAAATATTTGCAAGCAATGCAACTGACGAGATTAGTTTACAAAATATACAAAGCTCATACAACTCAATATTCGAGGAAAAAGAAAATCAAAAAAATGGGCAGAAGATCTAAATAGGCATTTCTCCACAAAAGACATACAGAAAGGGAACAGGGAAGGGAAAAAATGTTCACTGTCACTAATTATTAGAGAAATGCAAATCAAAACTGCGCTGAGACATCCCCTCACGCTGGTCAGAATGGCCACCGTCAGATAATAATGCACTGAAGAGGGTGTGGAGGGAAGGGAGCTCTCCCACATTGTTGGTGGGAAGGTAAAATGCTGCAAACATTCTGGGGAACAGTATGGAGGTTCCTTAAAAAGCTAAAAGTAGAGTTACCATATGACCCTGCAATCCCACTCCTAGGCATTTATCCAGAGAAACCTATAACTTGAAAAGTTACATGCACCCCAATGTTCACTGCAGTACTATTTACAAGAGTCAAGACATGGAAACAAACTAAGAACTGAGTGTCCATTAACAGATGAATGGATAAAGAAGATGTGGCATATGTGTGTGTGTGTGTGTGTGTGTGTGTGTGTGTGTGTGTGTGTGTGTGCATATGCAGTGGAATATTACTCAGCCATAAAAAGAATGAAATAATGCCATCTGCAGCAACATGGATTTACCTAAAGATTATCATAATAAGCGAAGACAGAGAATGACAAATACCATATGATATCACTTATATGTGGAATCTAAAAAAATTAAAAATACAAATGAACTTATTTACCAAACAGAGACTCACAGAAACAGAAAACAAACTTATGGTCACCAAAGGGAAAAGGGAGGGGAGGGATAATTTAGGAATTTGGGATTAACAGATACACACTGCCATATATAAAATAGATAAGCAGCAAGGACCTACTGTATAGCACAGGGAACTATACTCAGTATTTTATAAAAACTTGGAAGGGCATCTGAAAAAGAATAGTATATATATATATATATATATATATATGTATATATATATATATATATTTTTTTTTAACCTATACACCTAAAACTAATGCAACATTGTAAATCACCTATACTTCAATTAAAAAAAAAAAGTTGCAGTGTTTCATCCAAGTCTCTCCCTAGACTTTTCATGACTTTATCTTTTGTTGTATATAAGTTCTAATTGCCATATAAACTATAATACCATTTCTGCTGAATCCATGCATTGCTAGACATCCGATTCGTCTAATCTGCCTTCTTTTGAGGGAAACCGTCCAAATTTCTGGACATAAATAAAAGGAAGGTGGGGGGGAAAGTTGTAAATGAAATAGCACCCAAAAAAGGGACTCTGCACCATCCAACCTCCTGTCTTCCCCTTGTATCTTTCGGCCTGAAGTTTTGGTCTGGTGAGAGGTTTAGGAAAATTTGGAGATCTGTGTGCAAGAGTTGAAGCCAGAGGAAGCTGCTGCTGGAAGGCGATTCCGAGGGGTCTGTCCCATTTCTTCAGGCAGAGACAGTGACAGGCTTTGCTTCAGCTTATCTTCTCAAGGATGTTTGCACTGAGAACAGCCTTGGAAGACAGAGGCGTGTCTCCCTCCAGAGCTCGGGGCTGGTTTGTTTGCTGTCCAGAGCGATAAAGATCAAGGCTTCCCCCAGGCAAAGGTGGCAGGTTTGTGTACAGCCCACTATAAGAGCTTGGGGTTTCCTAAGCCTGGCTCCTCTCCTGTGACATGCCCTACTGAGGCTGAAGGTGTCATCTGGCCTTGTTTGGCCACTCTGTGGAACTGGGACTTGCGGGACAGGCACAGGACAATGATGATACTCTGGCTACTGCTATTGCTAAGACGTCTGTGTGTGTGTGTGTGTGTGTGTGTGTGTGTGTGCAGGCACGCGTGAGCACTCGCGCTCTGTTGCTCAATCTTTGCGGCCCCAGGGACTGTAGCCCACCAGGCTCCTCTGTCCGTGGGATTTTCCAGGCAAGAATACTGGAGTGGGTTGCCATTTTCTACTCCAGAAGATGTTCCCGATCAAGGGATCGAACCCTCGTCCCTTGTGTCTCCTTCATTTGCAGGCGGATTCTTTACCACTGAGCCATCTGGGAATCTCCTTTGTCTCTAATCCAGGCATTTCCTAGCTGTTGTTGCCGTCCCTGAAGCTGTCGTAGGCTAACTTACTAACTTCGCAAGGAGGTAAACCTACAGACTGTCACAGCTCTTGACAATCACCACGTAACAAATGATTAAAACACTTCATAATTGTGTTCCAGACAAGGTGGTCTGCCTACAATCCCAAAGTCACCCAATCATGTTCTTTTTTTTTTTTTAAATCATGTTCTTTTCTCAGATTACACAGTCCTCAAATGGTTGAAGAGGAGAGACCTGTGTCATTAAAAACGTTTGCATTCTATATACAATTGCCACCATTCTAATATTCAAAAAGTTTTCACGTAGACAGAGTAGATTTATTCTGTGCAACTCTAGGGAAATGAACATAGGGTACAGAAGAATGCCAGCTTAATTTAGAAAGGGAAAAACAAATTTCAACCACAAGAACTATCCAAAAATGAGCAAATTCGAGGAACTCAACTCACAGTGGGCCCAGATGACCACTTATGGGACCTCTACGTGGAGAGGAGATGGACTGGATGATGAAGGAGCTGGAGAAGAGTGTTGTTTCAGTGGACCATCTAGGCAGACTTCCATCCCAAGTGATGGAGAGGGTGAACTGGCAGACCTAGCTAGGACCCAGCTGCACTTGGTGTGAACGCCATGGGCCTTGTCTCCCAGAAGCACAGTCGAGTCTGCTTCACCCGGAAGTGAGTTGGTGCTGGAGAACAGGTTCACGCTAGCTACAGTCACCAAGAGCCTGATTCACAAACCAGGGGGCCAGCTCCTTCATCTCAAGGCAAAAGACGAATTTCCCAACAACTACGATCATCTCCCCAGCACCTAGGTTCCAGTGAAACAGATTTAATAGCCAGTCCACCTAACCCGGCGAAAGGGAGCAAATGGCCCTGGACCTTGCGTCACTTGAGGGGATGTGTTAGGTCATCGCATCAGAGCCTGAGGAAATACCTCCTCCTCCGTAAAGAACACACTGTGTAGTGACCAGAATGTTCTCGCTCACTCAACGCAATGCCTTTTTCTTTGACAGAGCTGGAAGTACTCAGCAATGATTTATGCATTCCTCCCTTTCTAGACCCCGAGAGGCTCATCAGCATATCGCCTGTGTCTTTAGCAAGTTTGTGCATTGTAACGAGTTTACAGAGTATTTGTTGTTAATACCATTTTAAATTGGCTGCTTTCTAACGACGCCTAAGGACATACCTTCATTTCCTCAGCAGTAAAAGTGCATGAGGCACTTATAGGTTTAGCTTCCCAGTCTCAGCTCTGCCAACTGCTAGCTGTATATCTTGTGCCAAATCACTTAACTCCTACAAGTGTCAGTTTCCTCATTTGTAAAAGATGGCAATACCTACTTATGGTTTAAAATCAACAGTCATGTACCTGAATACTTCGTAAGAGCCAAATACCTAAAAAACTATAAAGTCATCATCACAATAGCCTCAGATGATAACAGCCTACAGGTCATGTTGCAACTGGCGGCTTTCTTGGCGTCCAGCTCATTCTATCCATCGTGTGAAGGTCTCCTAGCTTCAATTCCAGGGGATAGGAGGGTCTCCTTAGCCTTTATCTTTCCATCTCAATTAGCACTTTATCTAGCCCTAGAGTCTGGTTCTTGTCTTATTTTTGAGCCTTAGAGCAGCCTCTGTAACGGTCTGTGTCGAGAGGCTTCTTTTTCCTGCACCGCCAAGGGTGAGTGTAGGAACACCTGGGCTCAGATGGTTGATCTCAGCAGAAGCGCTGCTGTGGGAGGGGCCTGGCGCAGCCAGCAGTTTCAGTGAGTTCATCCGGACCTCTCACCTGAACAGGATGTTTTGCCCAGACGGGCAGCGAGCGTGGTGAGGAGACAACAGGACGCGAAGGTTGGCAGCACAGCCCCGTGGGCAGCGGAGTTGGCGTCCGGGCAGCCAGGGCGCCATTGAGCTCCACAGCCGAGAGCCCGGTGAGATCAGCCTTTCAGGTCCCAGATGACAAAAACACCTTCAACCGCGCCAGGAAAGCCGCTCAGCCCGTTCGCCCTCCCTTGGGTCCCTGTGTCCTGGCTGGGAGCAGAGACACTCAGGAGCAGGTCAGGGGTGAAAAGTGACCTCAGTTAAAATGAGAAGACTTTAACCCCGAGGAAGACAAAGGGCGCGCCTTTTAGCTCTCCCACATTAGCTCCTCCATTTTCTTTTCTTTCCTTTTTTAACACTTTATTTATTCGGGGCCATGCTGGGTCTTTGTGGCTGCAACGGGCTTTTCTCTAGTTGCGGTGATGGAGGGAGCTTCTTCCTGCAGCGGTTTCTCCTGTTGTGCGACGGACTCTGCAGCACGCGGGCTTGGCAGGTGCGGTTCCCCGGCTCTAGAGCAGAGCCTCAACAGTTGTGGTGCACACGGGCTTAATCGCTCTGCAGCACGCGGGATCTTCCCGGATCAGGGATCGAACCCGTGTCTCCTGCCCAGGCAGGCGGATTCTTCACCACTGAACCCCCAGGGAGGCCTGGCTCATCCATTCTCGGTGCTGAAAACCGACACCGGCCTGACACAGAAATCCGCTCGCTGGGTTGAAATCCGAGGTGTGAAAAGCTCTCGTTGACAAAGGTTTTGCCTCAGCTGCTGCCGCTGGGCAACATGTAAAAACACGTCGTTTAATTTTAGCTTTATAATAAATAAGTTCTCTCCCAAAGTCGCTCGGGAGCACAGGCTGTCACCAGGCCTCCAGGTGTGCTCTGAAATCAGACCCGACCGCCAGATCCATCCTGCCGGGACGTGCAGCCAGGCCATCCATCATCTGCTGCGGGCCCGTGAACCGGCGCCACAAGTGCGAGCGTCCCCGCTAAACCTTTTCCTCGGCCTCTGCTATGCTATGTCAGCGTGTGTGTGTGTGTGTGTGTGTGTGTGTGTGTGTGTGCGCGCGCGCGCGCACGTGTGTGAAAAGGGGTGCATGTTCACGTGTGTATATTAAACTCTACTGAAAGCTGTCAGGAAAGAGTGATAAATGAAGCGAAGCGATAGGGCAATAAAGATTGTCATTCAAAGAGCTGGAGACCCCCATTCGATCCCTGGGTTGGGAAGATCCCCTGGAGAAGGGAAAGACGACCCACTCCAGTATTCTGGCCTGGAGGATGCCGTGGACTGTACAGTCCATGGAGTCGCAGATTCGGACACGACTGAGGGACTTTCCCTTTCGCTTTTCACTTGGAGAGCGATGAGCTGGCGTTTGCTCGTTCGTTCAACCAGCCGGCTTCACTGTGCTCCTGCTCGGTCCCAGGTGCTGTGCTGGGTCCTGGGGTCGGGGGCGGGGGGGTACACAGAGGTGGGACAGGTAGGAAGCCACTCTCGGGAATTTCTCAGTCCAATGAATACACGAACGGGGCTTCCCTGGTGGTCCAGTGGTTAAGAACCTGCCTGCCAATTCAGGGGACCTGTGACAATCCCACGTGCCGTAAGGCAACTAAGCCCGTGCACCAAAACTACCGAAGCCCTCGAGCCTAGAGCCCGCGCTCCTCAACAAGGGAAGCCATCACGATGAGGCCCACACATCGCAACCAGAGCGGCCCTGCTCGCCATAGCTAGAGGAAATATGGGCACAGCCATGAAAAGCCACCACAGCCGAAAGTAAATAACACGCAAACAGTGGTGGACTCGAGTCATAACTCGGGGCAGGTGAGGCAGCTTATTGATAGGGGTCTCTCTGGATGCGAGTTATTGACATGCGTCATCCTCCAGGGGTCTCGGAACCCCCTGAGAAGGGACTTCTTGAGTCTTTCTTCCCAGGGCTGTTAAATCTCTTACAGCAAAGCCACAAGATGCCCACAGAGAAAAAAAAGGATGAATTTCTGAAATGTAAGGAGAGGAGAAATATTACTGATATGTCGACATAAAAAAGGCACAAGGACTTCTGGTTTTTAGCTGTGAAATTTAGAATGCAAACGGAAGCACTGTCCTTGGGAACAAGATCACACATAAGGCAGGCGCGGCCCTGCCTTATGCTTCTTTCTTCCACCAGTGTACGTTCTGCCATCGTAAGAGGGGGGTTCTCCTGGAAATACCGTTTCACCTGAGTCTCTCTTTCTTGGCAACCTGGATCACAGCCTCGCCATGGTAGTCTGGAGGTGAACTGGGTGATCGAAGCCTCCACCACCCATGTACTGGACTCGGTTAAGACAGCAACCCTGAGTCAGAGTCATTCCTGCAGTGTTGGAGGCCCGCTGTCTAGAGGGTGGCTGGTGGCCTGGGTGAAAGGAGACCCCCCTCGGGCTCACGGCTGCCCCCTCGGCTCCAGACTCCCATGCAGCTGAAGGCTCAGCTGCCCCCATCCTCTCCTCCGATTCCTGGACTGTCGTCTGAACCCCTGCTCCTGTGTGAAGTCCTCAGGCGGGGACACTTGACTTCTATCTTTGTATTCCCGAAGCTTGGCGCCCTCTAACCAGGAAGAGAAGCGGCTCACCTTACAGACATTTTTTTCTTGTTTATTTCAGCGTTTTATTCTACATGCTTGCACACATACACACCTCACCTTTGGCCCGTTGCACAATATTTTCTTAATGCATTCCTTTATTTTTTATTATTATTTGAGTTATATCTTTTTACTGATGAATGTATTTAAATCTCCCCATTCACCTTAGTATTGTGCAAAGACCATTTATGCTGCAAATGACAGCAGAGAAGAAAAGGAGAAGACAGGGTAAAGACCATTTTAAATGCCAAGACTATTTCAAATGCAAAGATAAGGGCATTCAACTTAGAATCAATGAAATTATACAATCGGTATTTTATAGACACATACACATTTTGTTCTGATCTACATATTTTATTCTTATCTAAATAGTGGAAACACTAAATAAAACTAACCAAATAGTGTTTATTTCACCTCTTGACATGTGCACATTTGATCACGGTTTTCTAGCTTCAGCTTGCTCATAGGTAAGGAAGAACCCAAGAAAAAGGAATTGTGGGTTACCCTGTCTTCTCCTTGTCTTCTACGTTGTCATTTTCAGAATAAGTGGTTGGCTAATTCCGAGAAATAACACAGGTGAAAAAGGCTGTGACAGGGCTCCTTGGCAGTCGGTGTCTGTTAGAACTCCACTGGTGTGGTCGTCCCCGGCGGCTCAGAAAGTAAAGAATCTGCCTGCAATGCAGGAGACCTGGGTTCGATCCCCGGGTCAGGAAGATCCTCTGGAGAAGGGAATGGCTACCCACTCCAGTATTCTTGCCTGGAGAATTACAAGGACAGAGGAGCCTGGTGGGGCCACAGTCCATGAGGTCGCAGAGAGTCTTGACAGTGACTGAGCGACTCACAGGCAATATACCACTTTCTGCATTGGAAGCCCGTTCTGGTTCTGCTGGGAAGCATGGTCCCCTCCCCACTCTCCTCCTCCGGTTTGCTCAGTCATGAATGTAACACACCTTCCTGGGTTCACTTTGACTCTCCCCGGGGCTCCCACGTGTTGTGGGTCCACTGGGATCCTTGCTCATGGGCGTGATGACGCTACACATGAGTGGAGTGGCCAGGAAGGCCGGATACCGCCCCCCGCCCCCTTCTGCTCACGTGTCTGTTCCACTGCCTCTCTGACTTCACTCCCCAACCCAGCTTCACGGATAAAATTATTAAGAATTTCAGAATAGCAACAGCCCAGCATTAAACTTTTAAAGCTTTAATAACTTTAACCTTCTGAACACAGGGGCCCAGCCCACTTCAAGGTTGCATGCCCATCAAGCCAGCCCTAGGCATACTGAATGGTCACAACCAATTCCACCTTATTTCAAGCACCAACTGGATTGAGAATAGGTAAAAGAGAGCCTCATTGCTTCAAGACCATAACTTCAAAGAATACAATACTTTAAAGTCAGGTGTGCTAAGAATATCACGATGTGACTTCAAAAAACCATCAGTCAGGACTCCAATGTGCTATTCAATTCAACAGACATTTGCTGTGCTCAGCACAATCCAGAACCCTCCAGGACAGGGGTGGAGGGGTTGGGGGAGTGTTCCTTAGATGAATAGACAGTCCCTGACCTCAGGAACACTAGTCCAGTGGGGAGACAGAGAGCTATAGAACCACACTGCCAGATACATATGACTGCTGCTATGAATGTAAGAAAAATAAGTACACGGAAGCACAAGTGAGAGGGCAATGGATTCTAATTGAGAAACCGAGGTTTACGAGTTAAAAGTGAAAAAGGTGAAAGCATAAGTCAGTGAGTCATGTCCGCACCTTTGCAACCCCATGGACAGTAGCCCACCAGGCTCCTCTGTCCATGGGATTCTCCAGGCAAGAACACTGGAGTGGGTTGCCATGCCCTTCTCCAGCAGATCGTCCCGATGCAGGGAGTGAACTCCTGCACTGCAGGCAGATTCTTTACCATCTGAGCCACCAGGGAAGCCCCGGTGAGCTAAAGGTGACATGCAAACTGGTCCTTAGAGGTCAAACTGGTCCTTGAAGGTGAGTACAGTATTGACAAAGGAGGAGGGATGGACATTATCTTTGCTTGGATTCCTCCAAGACATAGAACCTCAGACAAGGGTCTGTGTGCAGGGTATTTGTTTTGGAAAGTGATCCTAGGAAACAAAAATGAAGAGAATGGAAAGAGGGAGAAACAGCCCAAAGGTGTATCACTGAGCAGACAAGCGCTTCGGACGGGGGGACACTCAGTGCCGCTGGAAGCCACGGAGGAGCCGCCAAAACTCACCTCCACCCCAAGATCGTGGGAGAGGGGTTGCTCCCCTGGCTCCCAACCTCCCCTGGCCCAGGGCTGCCCCAGGACTACGCACAAACTCCCCAGCAACTCCAGGTTCACACACGCCCAAGGACAGCTGGGCAGGCTCCTCCAGTCATCCCACACTGAGATGGAAGAGAAGCCCGAGGCAGGGAAGATACCCGTGGAGCAGCTGGTGCGAGGTGTGGTCAGGCTACACCTGTGCACTGCTGGTTGCCACAGCGATGCCTGGAACAAGAGGGCGTGGTGTGAGAAGACCATCGGGGAGCATTCGCGCAGCATCCCGCCCGAGCTTCTCAGACCCGAGCCTGTGTCAGACTCCCCAGGGGGCTTGTGGGCGCTGATTGGCCGGCTCCACCCCAGAGTTTCTGGCTCAGGGGATGGAGAGTCCGGGCTGGGAGCTAACATTTCCAGCACGTTCTCTGTATGCGTTAAGGCTCTTAAAGACAGCTGTCTGCTCTGTAGACGGACAAGAGAAGGATGAAGCAGGAGAAAGAGAAGTTGCTAAAAAGGAAAAATTAAGTATACACACACACACACACACACTCATCTCCAGGAAGAGCAGAAACTGATTTCATCACAAGAATAAAATGGGCATGCATTCTCCAACAATCTACGGAGAATTGCTCATCTATTGGTAATCTAAAGAGAATTTCAACAGCCAAATGCAAACAGGGGCTGGTTTTGGTTATTCTCTCTGTGCCTTATCCCCACCTCCATCCAGATGTATTATTCTCTGCCTTTCACTGTGCCTGGGAAGCTCACCTCTCCAGACCGGATCTCCCAGATCAGAGGGACACAGGCACCCTTAAGAAATCAAAAGGTGGGAACAAAGAGGGAGTTTTCACCTCCAGGCTTCTCCGGGGCTGCCTGCTCCTCTGGGCCCCCCTTCTCTGGGCTCCTCTTGTGTGTCTCTCATCAGGCTCACGGCCCCTCACCTTGAGCCTCAGGGCAGCCACAGCTCCTCGCTGCTCTTGGTCCCGGGGCCGTCCCATCCCTGGCTGGTGCCTTAACTAGTGCTTAATGAATATTCTTTTCAGTTCAGTCATCTTTCTCTACCACGATCCTGATTAAGAATGGCATCTCAGGGCAAAAATAAAACTTAGAGCCCAGTAAACCTGCAGATATAGATCAGTATTTCTGAGTCTTCTGCCATGAAGAAAAACCCTGGTAACACTCAAGGGATACTGAAAATTTAAGACTTAAATGAATAAATGAAAGACTAAAATGAAATGCAGAACGAAAAAAAAAAAATAGATGAGTAACACGTAAAAATAAACCAAGGTCTTGAAACGAGTGCCCTAATTAAAGATACACCAAAAAACCCAAGAGAATTTGATAGAGATAGATTTTTCTTTCAAACCTCAAGGAATTTGCCAAAGGCAAGGGAGAGGTCCCCAAAGTGCTAAGTTGTGCTGTGTAGAACGTGCCCCCACCTACACTCGCTCTGGGAACATGGACCCCTGGCAAGAGAAAAAAAAGGTGTGATTTAGGCTGTGGACATGAAAGCCTTCTGAAGCATCTTGGGAAACAGGAGATAAGATCAGATCAGAAATTAAATAATCTGAGAACACACTGATAACGCGACGTGTTGCAATCAATTCAAAGTTCACATCTTGCTTGATTTATGCGTCCATAATAAAAATCAGTCAAAAGCTGGTGCTTCTTCAGTGTAATTTTAACTCTATTCCATGGCATCTCCGGCCCTAGGCAGGGGTGTTCCTGGCTTCTATCTTCAGGGAGCCGGAGCAGGTCGGGGTGGCCTGGAGGAGTCGCCATGCAGCTCGGATTTCAAGGGGACTTTCTAAGTGAGGCGCTTAGGCAAGACAGTAGGTATTACAGTGACGGAGGGTTGGGTTTGAGCCTTGGAGCTCCTCTGAATGGCCCTCTGTTCTTTATTTCACTCTGTTTACACTGTGCCCTGTTGTTTCCCAGTTTTCCAAGGTTAAAACTGGCACCCCCATCAAGGCTATTTGAGTCCTTCAGACTTTCCCGAGCTTCTCTGCTAATCCCGTGTGTGCAGCGCTTTTCTGATAGCTGGTCGTGAATGCGGGGGGGAGCGTGGCTTTTCTTCACTACTGCAGAATCATTCCCCGTGTGACCATCTGAGATGTGTTCCGTGTCTTTCATCCTCTTACCAGTGGGTCATTCTCATTTATGGGTTACAGTATTTCACTTCAGGTGAGAGGTTGTCATTATCATCCCAAACGTAGTTAATTTATTGAACACTTACTGTGTGCCAGATGGTGTACACTTACACCCTTAATCTTAGAGTAATCCTGTGAGGCATCCCCCTTTTTACAGATGAAGCAGTTGAGCTCAGGGGATACCTGGAGATTTCAGTCCAAGATCTGGGGCAAGTGGCTGGCAGAGCGGGGCTGGGGATCCAGCTCGCCCATCAGTTGCTCTCACCCAGTTGTTCTTGGCCGAGGGTGATGGTACCTCCCGGCGGGCTGTGTGGCAATGGCTGGAGACACTTCACGTTATCACGGCTGAGGGACCGAGACTGGCATCTAGCGAGGAGAGCCCGGAGATGCTTCTAAGCGCCCCAGGATGAACAGGAGTTTGCTGGCCAAGAGTTGTGCCCTGCTGTACTGTGCTTAGTCGCTCAATCGGTTCCAACTCTTCATGATGCCGTGGACTGTAGCCCACCAGGCTTCCAGCCCCACACATCCAGTGCTGCCCTTGAGAGACCTGGCCCTAACCTCTGTGTCCATCATATTCTAATCCTTTCTCGTTTGTGTTTAGGTCTTTGCATTCAGCAGGATGTCTTTGTTGGAATAGGTCCTAATGGTGACTCTTTCGGATGTACCCTTGTTAAATTAGGGTAAGAAAGCGCTGCTCTCCCCGCCCAGGTTCCTTGGCCCAAGTTCTCTCCCCTGAGTTGGACCGAAAGTCGGGTTAACTGCTCAGCAGAGCGTCCACTCTGCGGGAACAGCGTGTCAAAGTCAGATGTTCTGAAACCGGTTACCTGGTTCCGGGGTTGACTTGGTGAGATGCACCAAGACTTGGTGAGACGCAGGACAGCTCTGCAGGTACGTTTTTAATTGTCACGTGTGCTCAGTCGCTCAGTCGTGTCTAACTCGTTTGCAACCCCATGGCCCGACAGGCTCCTTTGTCCCTGGGATTCATCAGGCAAGAATACTGGAGTGGGTTGCCATTTCCTTCTCCAGGAGATCTTCCCAACCCAGGGATAGAACCCACGTCTCTTGTGTCTCCTGCATTGACAGGTCGATTTTTTACTACTGAGCCATCTGGAAAGGCCCCATTGGAAGATGAAAGGAGAAAAGAATTCTCTTCCCATTTCCCTATATTTTCCCATACTTTGAAATATCACCAATTTTGCAGTAGCTTGAAAAATTGCAGGGGCGGAGCCGAAAAATTATGCTTTTGAGCTTTTTTATTAAAAAAAAAAAAACCTCTCTGGTGCCTAGAGTCTAGTTTATTTTGGGCTCATATGCATGTGCCTTTGGGTGCGAGCCCCTGAAAGTGGCACCCAGGTCTCAGGATGTGGTTCTTCCTTCCTCCCAGAGTATGGTCCCGTTTCTTTGAAGTTAATACATCCTGAAAAAGGAGACAGGCTTCCTTCCCATGCTTCTTATGAACACAGGGGATGCAGGTAGGTTAAGGAATTATTTGAAAAGCCGCCGCCACTGCCCTCCAAAAAATGAGACCCAGAAACAAGTTTGGAAACTTCTTGAAGGGAAGAGTGGAAGGAGGTTTGAAGAATAAAGGTCACAAACAGGGCTGTTGATGTGAGGTAGGAGAAAGCCTGAGAGAGAAGTACAGGAACAGCCTATAACTTCCAAAGTGGAGTCAGGCTGCACGTGAAAATCTGATAGCATCAAGTTTTAAGCACTTGATGTGGGCTTTCCTGGTGGCTCAGATGGTAAAGAATCCACCTGCAATGCAGGTGACCCAGGTTTGATCCCTGGGTCAGGAATATTTCTTCTTCTCGTGGAGAAGAGAAAAGCAACCCACTCCAATATTCTTGCTTGGGAAATCCTATGGACAGAGCAGCCTGGTGGGCTACAGTCCAAGGGGTCGCAAGGAATCGGACACAACTCAGAGACTAACCCTTTTTCTCTCTTAAGCACTTCATGGGCACAAACATCTAGAAACCTGTCTGTGTTCTGGCTGCTAAGTACAAATACCCTGAGTCAGAGAAGCCCTGGGGGACACGGATGAGCAGCCCTGACATTCCTTGTTGAACTCAACTTTCCAGCAACAGAACGAGGGCGCAGACAGCGTTTGCAGAGTGAACACTCGGAGCCTACGGCACAGTGTGGCCCACACCTTGACGGTCTCCAGGTTTACTCTGCAAACCAGTCACCTGGGGGCCCAGCCAAAAGGCTGGTTTCAGTGGCTTCGGGGTGGAGCCTGAGACCTACATTTCTGACGGGCTCCCAGGCCACAGCAGGCCTGCTGCTCCTCAGACTTCACCTCCATCTTGCCTCCCACAGCGCCTTCTGCATACACTCAGTTCAGTTCAGTTCACTCACTCAGTTGTGTCCGACTCTTTGCCACCCCATGGACTGCAGCACACCAGGCCTCCCTGTCCAACACTAACTCCCAGACTTTACTCAAACTCATGTCCACTGAGTCGGTGATGACATCCAAACATCTCATCCTCTGTCGTCCCCTTCTCCTCCTGCCCTCAATCCCTCCCAGCATCAGGGTCTTTTCCAATGAGTCAGTTCTTCACATCAGGTGGCTAAAGTATTGGAGTTTCAGCTTCAACATCAGTCTTTCCAATGAACACCCAGGACTGATCTCCTTTAGGATGGACTGGTCGGATCTCCTTGCAGTCCAAGGGACTCTCAAGAGTCTTCTCCAACACCACAGTTCAAAAGCATCAATTCTTCAGTGCTCAGCTTTCTTTATAGTCCAACTCTCATATCCGTACATGATTACTGAAAAAACCACAGCTTTGACTGGACGGACCTTTATTGGCAAAGTAATGTCTCTGCTTTTTAATATGCTGTCTAGGTTGGTCATAGCTTTTCTTCCAAGGAGCAAGCGTCTTTTAATTTCACAGCTGCAGTTACCATCTGCAGTGATTTCGGATCCCCAAAAAATAAAGTCTCTCACTGTTTCTGCATACACTACTATAACATTAATTATATGCTTCTGGTCTCATCGAGCTGTGAGACACTTGAGAGTGGATTCCATTTCGTGTTCATCTTTCTAGCTCTAGCTCTTGGGACACAGGTGGAGCACAGTAAGTGTTTATTCAATTGAATACATTTGAATTTGTGATGCTAGATGGACCTCCTTATATGAATGACTGGTTCATTCAAAGCCCTCCTGACCCCCCCTCCCATGACAAGGGGTCCACAACAGCACAGGTCGGTGTGACCACACACAGACGGCAAGCTCAGCCTCTAGAGACGGCTCGAGTCGGCTCTCTCTCTCAGTATGTACACGAGGGTGTACCCACACCCCGAGACCAAGCTCGAGTCAGGAACCAGAAGATCAGCTCTGTGCGCCGATGCCTCCACTCTTCCTCGCCCACTCCTGATGGTGACCAGGAGCCATCCTCTCTCCTTCTTAGGTCACTCTCTTTCCCACATCACGGCTTGGCCATGGGCTACTCCCACACCCGTCTCTTCCTCTGGGACTTTGTGGAGGGGAGCACTGGCAGGACCACCGAGAATGTCCATGTTTCCAGGTCCCTGGGCAAATACCACCAAGGCTCTCCAAGTTCATGACCACCCCTGTCAAGCCATGCGGAAGCAAGGTCAGAAGACATCAGGACAGACTTGGGAACCCTAGGAGAGATGACTTGAAAAGGCAGGAGGAGTTGCTTCTGGAATGTGGGTATAGAGGTGGGCGCAGGGGAGGGGGAGGGCAGGGAAAGGCTGAAGGAGCCTTACAGTAACTGGCCTGTTCCCTGACAAGGAGATTTAGAGGATGTTTACAGTTAAACGTATCCATTTGGAGATCCGTGAGGTACATACCCACAACCAGCGTGGTGGTGACTCACTCAACAAGTCATTCCTAGGCTCTCCACACTTACTAATACAGGTGCCTCACGACGTCAAGCAGTCGTCTAGGGGACAGGCCACGAGCTGGTGGCCCTGTCTTGGTCCAGTTAAACACTAGCTCAACGCCCAAAAATACATTGAGTTCTTTACTGCTGATTCTCATACAAACACCAAAGAGGGAGGGTCCATTCACCACACACAAAACAGTCAAGTCCCCCTTCCCGGTGTCCTCACTCCACACCCTCACACCTGTCAACCACCCCGAAGCCCTATCCTCTCCACTCCAGGCTC
Source organism: Cervus elaphus (assembly GCF_910594005.1). NCBI lineage: Eukaryota > Metazoa > Chordata > Mammalia > Artiodactyla > Cervidae > Cervus > Cervus elaphus. The sequence continues at coordinate 48,370,004 of NC_057821.1, read as the reverse complement.
CCAAGTTCCTCACACCCGGCTCACCCCTCTTTCAGGGCAGAAGCAAGAGGCTGAGGTGACGGTTCAAGAAAAAATAGTAAACTGTTACCCAAACCTGTGTTCCAAACTGGAAAGGGAACCCGTAGAATCCAGCCAGGTCCAAAGACAGGGAGCCTCTTCAGTTACCTTTAAAAAAAGTTTTAAGAGGGCAAAGATAAATCTTCAGGAGGCCATGACATCACCCGCATCACGGCCGGGATCTGCCTCCCAGGCGAGAGCCAGGTCCAGATGGTGCTTATCAAGGAAGCTGGTGAGAAGGAGCAGTCGTGTTTATTGTGAGAATGTACAAGATCCTTTGTCACTGTTTATTGACCATTCCTGACACATCAAATGACCAATGTGTACTTCATCATCTTGTTGGATGGATATTAGTGTAAAAACTCACTCATCAAGTCCTAAAGAACTGCCTCTGCCTGAGGCATTCTACAAAGACTTAAAGTTGATCATAAATTCAACCAGACATTTTCATCCCTTCCAGCCCCAAGAGCTGGACGTTCTACATTTGCCAACTGACCCAAGACTTGCAGGAAGTGGAAAGGCCTTTGTTCGAATCCCCACCAGCAACAAATGGCTGCTTTTTCTCACCTGGGGCCACCTCACCCAGGATACTAAGAATGGCTAACGTCTATTGAAAGAGGGCTACACACCGGGCACAGATTTTTAGTGCTTTTCCGGGGATTTTTTACACTCAGTATTTGCAGATGCATGAAGTAAGGTCGACAGTCATCCCCCTTCCGAGACGAGGAAGTAGAGGGGCAGCAGGATTAAGGGGCTGCCCAAGGTCCCGCTGTTAATACCCAGAGGAGCCAGGCCACCAGGCCCGGAACTGGTACCCTCGCCTCCTGGAAGCTCATGGCACAAGTCACTCAGGAGGAGGGGGGTCCCCTGCTTTCTGTGTGAAGCTGATTCACAGCTCTGAGTGGGCCTGCATCCACACAGCAACCACCACCAGTTCAGGCAAACAGTCAGTCACCTTCTCAGGGAAAGAGCATCCCTAAGTGAAGTGAAGTCGCTCAGTCGTGTCCGACTCTCCACGACCCCATGGACTGTAGCCTATCAGGCTCCTCCGACCATGGAATTTGCCAGGCAAGAGTACTGGAGTGGGTTGCCATTTCCTTCTCCAGGGGATCTTCTCGACCCAGCAATCGAACCTGGGTCTCCCGCATTACAGGCAGACGCTTTACCGTCTGAGCCACCAAGGAAGATCTAGAACATCCCTAGGAACATAGCAAATACACAGACACTGCGTGGATCTGGAAGCTTCCTGGAGAGTGACTATTAGAAAATAGGAAAGGTCTTAAAACCCAAGACCTGCCATTTCTAAGTTATCCTGCGCTCGGAATTCTACACGCTACCCTCGGAACCTCTCATGAAAAACTTCAACTCTTGAAGTTGAAAAACTTCAACCAGATCTGAAGTTGATTCAACCCCATTTCAAATGTTCATTTTTCTCCCCAACTTTCTGAGTAAGTCAAATTTTAAACAAGTAGAGTAACTTGTACTCTAGTAAATGAGTAGAACTTAGCTTTCTTGTTGAACACTGAAGTAAAAGATAAACTATCTAACGGGTGAGAGGTTATCCTAATATTATTGTGACAAAACCCATAAACCATGGTTATTTTAATTTTTCTAAAATTATATTTTTTTCCTAATACGTAAGTCTTCTTTTTTGTTATTTGGGACAGTTTTGCCTAAGACAACTTCGAATATTCAGACAACTAAGACTCATCCATGACAGGTCAACATTCACTTTGGAAATTAAAAAAAACTTTTGAAACACTGAAATAAGGACTTCCCTGGTGGTCCAGTGGTAAGGAATCTGTCCTCCAAGGCGGAGAACACCACGTCCATCCCTGGTCGGGGGACTGACACCCCGCATGCCATGGGGCAATCCAGCCTGCTCACCGCAGCCAGAGAAGCCCGCGTGGCAGTGAGGACACAGCCCAGCCAAATAAATAAGCAGAATTATTAAAAACATGGAAATGAAGTGGGTGGGCACTTACCCTCTTATTTATTTTAAAACAGAATTATAACGGGGTGGGAGGTGGGAGGGAGGTTCGAGAAGAAGGGGATGTATGTACACCTATGGCTGATGCCTGTTGATGTATGGTAGAAACCAACACAATATCATAAAGCAATTATCTATCAATCAAAAAGAAATTAATTTTAAAAAACAGAATTTTAACAGTAGCTTAAAGAATTGAGGCATAAGAACTCATCTAGAATTACACCAGCCTATCGAGTGAGCTCTTATTTTCCCTCCCAGATTCACACATAACCTTACACATCTACAAACCTGTTCAAACCACATTCAACCATGCTGATTAGAACTAGAACTGTCTTTGTACAAACTGTCAAGCAGGGTCTGTCCCTTTTCCGTCCAGCCACCCTCTGAGCTGGGTTTTTATGCACTCCGTGTCCTTTATCAACACTGTTGTGTGCACGCTCACTCAGTCGTGTCCGACTCTTTGCGACCCCCTGGACTGTAGCCCACCAGGCTCCTCTGTCCACGGGATTTCCCAGGCAGGATTACTGGAGTGGGTTGCCATTTCCTTCTCCAGGGAATCTTCCCAGATCAGGGATCAAACCCTCGTCTCCTGCATTGACAGACGGGTTCTTTACCACTGAGCCATCAGGGAAGTCCTCTTTATGACACTAATGGAATCGTGAATATTTACATGTTTTTGACTTTCTCAAAATGCCTTTTCATCCATCATCTCTTTTAATCCTTACAGCTCCATTTTTTTTTTTTTTTTTCTGAACAGTTGCCATACAGTGTGTGGGATCTTAGTTCCCCTACCAGGGATCGAATTCATGCTTCCTTCAGTGAAAGCACCGAGTCTTAATCACTGGACCACCAGGGAATCCTTGCAGTAACTCATGAGGCATCATTGCTTTCCTAAATGCAAGAAGCAGATTACATGCTGTGCTGTGGCAAACAGGTATGGCCACAGCAAACCATCTACAGAGGGCCAGGGAGCAGGCATGTTAGGTTTTGTGGGCACACGGTCTGTCTCAGCTGCAGCCCCTCAGCTCTGCCCCTTCTGTGCCAAGGCGGCTGCGGGCACCACGCACATGAATGGGTGTGTGCCTGTTGTCATGAGACTTTACTGATGGACGCTGGGAGGCCTGTCATTTTCACAGGTCACAAAACAAGCTACTTCTTTTGACTCAAGCATTAAGAATGTAAAAGCCACTCTCAGCTCGTAGACACCCAGGTGGTGGGCCAAAATGACGCATTTGTGGGCCATGGTGTGCCAACCCCGGGTCCAGCACTGAGGCTCTTGGAATCAGGAAGGACCTTGAGAGACCTCTGAGGTGTTTAACTGCTTCTCCTCTTGAGAGAGTAAAGCATCAAATCCCTCCCGAAAGTGACAGTCCACCATGACCTGCTAAGATGAGACCCCAGATACTCTGACCCCTGGCTCAGTGCACTTCCTACCAGAAGCCACTGCTTAAAATAAAGGCAAACAGGAGGCCAATTAAAGAGATAACTGTAACAGCCGCTCAGCACGGCGCCCGGAGACGAGGACGCCCAGTGCCGGCTGCGCGGCCGCGACGGCCCCTGCAGACAGCGCCTGGCACGCGTTCAGAGAGCTTGAGAAACATCACTGGTTGAGCAGAAATCGTTCCAAGAAACAGCACCATGACTTTTGCTCTGCTGCTGCCTTGCTCTGCTGCAAGTTAACTCCTCCTCTGCCTGAGTTGTGAAACCTGTAAAATAAAGAAAATTGACAGTTTGCCATTTTAACTTTGATGGTAGTTTCACTTTTTATACCAGCTTCACCAGTCCCCAAACAGAATGCCACCACCAGTCAAGGCGGACTGTTTTGCAGGTAATCGCTGACAAAGCGCTCGGCTGTGTAACTGCCAGGACAAAGCAGTTTGGCTCTCTCACTTCTTCTGTTACTTAAAATCCATGCTGTGTCACCTCTGTTCATTTATTTTCTGCTGCTCCAATAAGAACAGACCCTCACTTGCTGGGGTGCAGGGCAGCTGCCCCAGAAGCAGCAGCTGAGACAGAAGCAGCCGTCCTGAGAGCTGGAGCAGAGACCACCGCGGGGGTTGCGTGTCTGTGTGTGTGTGTGTGAGTGTGTGTGTGTTGGGGGGGTCTGTGTGTATGAATGTGTGTGGGTGGGTCTGCGTTTGTGTGTAGTCTGTTTGTGTCTGTGTCTGAGGGTCTGTGTGTGTTTCTGTGTGTGTGTCTGTGCGTCTGTGTGTGTGTGCATGCACAGAAAACTGGAGACAGGGTTAAACTCTCCGGGGAAGGGGAGCAGAATGACCAGAGAACAACAGAACAGAAAGCTACCTGACCGCACGTGGGCAGAGAAAAGGACATTGCGCTTACTTCCTCTTCTCTGAAGCGTTTCCTCCCCCCGCTCCTCCTGGCTTCCTCCTGTCTCTGGGTCCTGGAGGCTGTGAGTCATCCCGTCTGGACAAAGGGCCCTGGTGGCCAAGCCCCTCCAGCCCAGCCCCCGCCACCCCACTCTGGGACCCCGAGCACTTTGCCCCCCTCCACTGTGCACAATCCCCGTGTGCAGTGGTCCTGCGGGACTCTGCCAGCCCCGCTTCTGGCCTAGGAGCCCCCGAGACAGGGCTGGGTTCACCTCATCCGTCACTGGATGCCAGCGCCTCGCAGAACGTCTGACACACAGCAGCAGAAACTTTGTTCAGCGTCGCTGAGTGAGTGAATGACCCTGATTCCAAAAGTGAAAAAGAAAAAAAAATCCACAGAAATATGAGCCAATGCTTTTCAATGAAGCTTCAATGCTGGTCACATAAATACCTATTGCCCTGATGGGAAAGCTAGACTGAGCCCAGAGCCCACTTTGATTTCCAGAGGAGATGTGGACCCCAAGGAGCCACTGGCTTTCTAGGGGGAAGGGCTGCAGGAGGTGCTGGGGGTTATTTACACAGCGATGCACCCAGCTGGCAAGAGCCCTTGGCTCTTCCAAGTCCTAAGACTTCCGGAAGAAGGGTCAGCAGGGAATGCTGTGATGTGAACCCAGTTCTTCGGCATCACTTCAGGTGAGACTTCCAGAAGTATCCAAAGAAGCAAAGCAGTAATAAACTGGAAAGTCAAAGAGCTGTGCCCACACTTCCGTGGCAGCTCAGTGGTAAAGAATCCTCCTGCCAATGCAGGAGACAGGGGTTCAATCCCTGGTCCAGGAAGACCCCACGTGCCATGGAGGAACTAAGCCCGTGCCGTGCTCAGCAACAAGAGAAGCCACTGCAATAAGGAGCCCAGACTCCACAGCTAGGAGTAATTCCCAGTGTCCACAGCTGGAGAAAAGCCCACACAGCAATGAAGACCCAGCACGACCATAAATACATGTATTAAATAAGATAGAAAGAGCTGTCCCCACAATATACCCTCTCTGTTCCACAGCGGCTTAAAAAATGGGCAGCATTAACCGTATTTCTCCCACCTTACTCCTAACCTGAAATATTACCAGGCAATTTGCATGTTGCTTTATTCAGGCTTCTTTTTTAATACATGTTACACTTTCAACATCTATTTAGCATCTACTATGTGACAGGCGCTGAGCTGAGTTCCGTGGGGAAACAGAAGAACAGAATGGTGCTTCCGAGAAGCTCGTGGTCAGTTGGAGGAAATAAGGGAGTCGAGCTAACCATTTATATTCAACAGACTTTTATTTAAGCATCTACTAAATGCCAGGTGTTAAAAAAAGACAGTAGGTTAAGTGAATTAATTAGACCAATAATTCAAAGGGAAAGGTCAGCAAAGACTTAAATCACTGTCACACACAGTACGTGGTAGAACAGGCTGGAACACACGGCATTAAGCACCAAAACTTGGCTTTGTGAGGGGGTCAGAGACGCTGCCACGGTCTAAGTTTTTAACTGGACCTTGAAGAATGAACAGAAATCCACAGGAGCAGTGCAGAGGGGCAAGCGAAGGAGGAAACTTATGGACCGAGTGTAGAGGTTAGGTGAGGACCAGGCCCCAAACATTATGATCTAGAGAATAGCAAGCATGCAGGCAGTTAGAGGGAAGCCAGCTGGAAAGGGAAGGGGGTACCATGCTAAAAATAAAATGGGTGATATGCCCCACGAAGCAATGGTGAACCGTGGAAGCCAAGGAGCCAAGGAAGGGAACCCATGCTCGGATTTAAGAAAAGCCACGGGTGACCGAAAGGAGCAGGAAAGGAAACACCCGAGCCGGCAGCCCCAGGCCGGTGTTTTGACTCCCATGCAAGTGCAGGTCTGTCCACACGTCCAGCAGGACCATGCCCCCGAGACCGCCACTGCAGGGTGGCGGGATCTAATGAGGATGGAGAAGCCAGTTTTCGTGATGCAGGAACAGTGGACGCAGGACACAGAGAGGTGGTAACTGATGCAGGTCCCAGACAGCGTCTTCTCACTGAGGGGAACATGTCTCGTTGACCCACGTGTCACCAGCGTCTCACAGAGGAGGGAGGCAGGCTCGTGGGAAGGCTCACACCGGAGCTTTCAGAACCCTTTGCAACTTTCAAAGCACTGTGCCCCTTTCTCGAACACACAGCTGGCTTCTGGAGGAGATACTGAGAGGGACGCCCTGCTGAAATGACTCATGGCTCGAGAGAGTGCCGGAAAGACGAGTCACGCTAGAAGAAGGCAAAGCGACATCACAGCCGCTCGAGAAAGAAAGGGCCATTCAAGGCTGACAGGTGTGTGACATCTGCAACTCAGAGGTTTATTCACAACCACTTAGTCTCAAAGCATTCCCACTTGCCCATCAAATAAAATCTAAAAACAAACGAATTCCACAAGCCTCATCAGAGCCACACACAGACGCAAACCGATCGTGGTGATTTAGAAAGTCAGGATTTATATTTTACATTCAGTTCTATTTCTAAATTGGGAAAGGTTTCCAGATCATTATTGTACTCACTATAGGCTCTACTGTTTTTCGAAACTGCTACACCATAAAACACAGGTTATGAGTGTTAAACTAATAAAAGCAATAATGCAAATGCCAGGTCACCAGGCGTTCATCCAGAAGTCAAGCACGGTAAAGTACTTTGGTCGAAAGATTACAGTGTAACTGAAGCCCTGTAATATATTATACTGAATATAAATTATTAATGTAATTTAATTTTAAGTGCTAGCTAAATGCTTACTAGAGTATTTTAAAAGAAAAACAATCTTGAGACAGGCAAAAGCAAGTTGGTAAAATATTATAAAATATGATAGGGAATAATTTGGTCTTAGCTCTGGGTACACTAATACTTAACTGACAATTGGTCTTCTGGGATTTTTTTTGGTTGTTTCATTCTACATCAAAGAAAAGAAAAGTCCACAATTCTTGCCATATGGTAAGGAACATTTTCTAGATTATTCATTTCTACTTGCCTTAACACCTCGCTATTGCTACAACCAATCGCTTCTCCTCAATACATACACTGTGGCTTCGTCTCAAATACCCACCTCTAGTGGGGAAATTCAGTATCATGGATTGGATGGACTTGGCCCAAGACTGAGCCATACAGTTACAATCAGAATCTTACTGAGTCAACAAATATGAATACTTGTACAATTTTCTACACACATTGACAAATGGCTTTTAGTAGGAGTTATACCTAATCACAGGGGCTTCTCTGGTGGCTCAGTTGTCAAGAGTCTGCCTGCCAATGCAGGAGACGCGGGTTTGACTCCTAGGTTGAGACGACCCCCTGGAGGAGGAAACAGCAACCCACTCCAGAATTCCTGCCTGGAGAATCCCATGGACAGAGGAGTCTGGCGGGCTACAGTCCACGGTGTCTCAAAGAGTTGGACACGACTTAGCGCACGCCCACCCCCCCAACACACACACCATGATTCACTGCAAAGATGGGTGTGACCGGCCTTCTCTTTAAATCCCAGTGCTGCTTCCAGGCCAATAAATGACCCTCTCCCCCATATGCCATCCGGGCTCGTCTGCTCAGGCTGCCATAACGAAGGAGCCCAGACCGAGGGCCTGAAACAACAGAAGTGTATCCGCCCAGTTCTGGAGGCTGGAAGGCCAAGATCAAGGTGCCAGCACAGCTGGTTCCTTCGGAGGCCTCTCTCCTCCGCTTACAGACGCCGCCTCCTCCCCGAGCCCTCACACAGCCGTGCTTCTGTGTGTCTGGGTCCTGAGTCCCACTTCTTATAAGGACACCAGTCCCGCTGGACTAGGGCCCAGCTTCATGACCTCCTTTTACCTTACAACCTCTTTAAAGACTCCACCTCCTCTAAGTACAGACACATCCTGAGGTCCTGGGGACTAGGGCTTCCCTGTATGAGTTTCAGCCCATCATATCACCCATGAATGTAACACTTATGAAGGCATCTCCATGGCACACCCAGTAAGGCCACCACCCAGACGTCACCCATACCAACCCAGCGCCCACGCCTCAGCCCCAACTGCAGCCTCTCTCAGGGCCGTCTCCCTCTGACTCCTGGTCTCGGTTCTCACCAGGACCTTCAGTGACTCAGCTTCTCTACCTGCTTGGCAGCGCTCCAGCCCCTCCTGATTCACCGCCTCCCCGTCCACTCTAGAACCCATAGGACGGCCTGTGCCCCCATCGCAGCGTCAGCACCCAGGCAGGAAGACCGGGCCCAGCGACGCTGCTGCTTCTGCGCAGCGTCCATTCCGACCCATCCGGGTTTGCTAGTGCCCGGAACAAGCCTTCATTCTGCAAGTGTCTGTCACTTCCTCCACCTCCTGTTTCTCCCCCCAGGTCTACCTCTTTCTCCGAGAACCTTCCCCCACCCACACGGCCAGAGAGGAGAAACCCCAGTCTGAACTCTCCTTCTGGCCACAGGTGATGAGCCCAGTGGCAGATGATGCTTTCAGAGTTCCTCTCACGTCAGACCTCTTGCAGAGCGCTGGGGCTCTGCCAGAGGGGCCACACTGAGTCAGCGCCCCCCACCCCAGCCGGGCCCCACGGCAGCCCCCAGCCCCCACCAGGCCCCATGATGGGAGTGAGGCCCTGCAGAGACTCGGTCTACGGGGAGAGGAATGAAGCAGGCATGCCCCGGAGGTGAGAGGGCGGAGGCCAGGGTGTGAGGAGGCGAGGAGGCCTTCCCGGCTCCCATGACGTCAGCCTGCAGTTCCCGCCGGCTTCCGGGCCCTGACACGGTCCAACAAGCCCTTCTTCACTCGGGCTGAGTCGCTTCTTGTTTCCTGCCACCGAACCATCCTTGTCTAAGACACCTTACAACACAGCTGCTGGCTCGGCCCCCACCGCCCACTCCCTCGCTCTTTTCTTCTCCCAGAGCCTGTTTTCCCGTTTCTATTGAGACAGCCACGCTGCACACACAGGACCTGAATCTTCACTTGAACAAATGCTGGCCTGGCTTGGTCCCAAAGAGGACAAGTGGCAACCCCGTGACTTAGCCCAACAGGTGAGCCGGGCCGAGCCAGCACTCACGCCGACTTGCCTCAGACCTGCTGGGCTGCCTGTGAGAGCCTCCTGACAACAAGCCAGGCTGTCTGGGCTGCGATTCATCTGGACGTTTGCAGCAGCCATGGCCCGAGAGCCTTGGGAGGCGCTGGGCAGCCAGGGTGGAGCTGTGTCGGGGGAGACGGGTCGGGGGTAGGCTGTGTTCAAGGGAACATTCTTCATCCCAAATCACTCAGAACTTCAGCCATGAGGTTAATGGTTGCCATGGCAACTGATGAGCCCAGGAGGCTTCTCACAGCTCCTCAGAATGAGTGTGTTAGTCGCTCGGTAGTGCCTGACTCTCTGTGACCCCGTGGACTGAGCCGGTCAGGTTCCCCTGTCCATGGGGATTTGCCAGGCAAGGGTACTGGAGCGGGTTGCCATTTCCATCTCCAAGCCATCTTCCCCACCCAGGGATCGAACCCGTGTCTTCTGTGTCTCCTGCGCTGGCAGGCAGGTGCTTTAACACTAGCGCCACCTGGAAAGCGCCCTCGGGATGAGGGGACCCTCTCTAACATGCCAAGACCTGCCAAGGGCCAAAGTTGTCTCTTACGCTTTGGCCAAAAATAAACTCTTTTGCATATTTTATGGGACTTTTTGTAAAAATCTTCTCTCCTGAGGAAAATCCACTTTTTTCTCTAGGTGTTTATCTGATGCTACACTACTCTGCTATTCCCTCAAATAGGAAGTTCCCCCCACTCTGGGGGCATTTTTCTCTCTAGTGCTGTAGTCTGGGGGGGCGTGGATCGGTTTCACTTACTTCTGTCCACTCAGTCTTCCTCCCCCGGGGCCCCTAGCTCTCCTCCAGCCCTCACTCACTCCCAGATGAGACACTAGGCGTCATGGGGTTCGCAGATTCCAATGCATCCTTTTAGGAGCACCTCCAAACAAAAGGGATGCCCTCCGGCAAGCACTGCACTCTGACAAGCGGCAGGTCCTCCTCCCGTGTGGGCAGCTCACAGCTGTGAGAACCGCGGGTCACGAGACTCGATGAGTCCAGGGCACGTCTTTCCCTGCAGCCTGCTCTTCGAGGTACCCCCTCGGAAATAAAGACGGGTCCTCCACGTGAGAAAGGGTACAGACGTGTTCTTTTTGTTCATTTGCTTCTTTCGCTTGGTTTCTCGGTTGATTTGCTGAAGTGGTAGTGACTGTATTATACAGACCTAACTCCTACAAGCACACGTTTCCATTCACGTGAATAAGAAATAAAGCAAAGGACTCCCCTGGTGGTCCAGTGGTTAAGAACCCACCTTCCAGGACAGGGGAGGCAGGTTCGATCCTGGTCCAAGAACTGAGATCCCACCCGCCGCCAGGAAACAGCCTACGCTCCGAACCAGAGAGGCCTGAGCACCACAGCTGAGAACCAACACAGCCAGATAAATAAATGCTTTTTAAAAGAAAGAAATACAATGCTTACAGGCACACGATTAGAATTATACCCATCATGCTTGTTTTTGACATGATGACTACAGAGACTGGCAGCACGAGAGGAAGAGAAAAAGCTGACTGGGGGTACAGACACCCTCGGCTGAAGGGGCCCTAGACCAGTGCCACCGTGCCCCCGTCCTTACCGCTGGTGGCCTGGGCCTGGGCTATGATTTATTTGGCTGATGCATAAATGCATAGATTTTATGTTCCACCTTGGATGCCACATAGGCACTCCTCGGTGATATGTAGAATTGCTTTTGTCAGCTTTGATTAAATAGCCCATGGTTTTATGTTTTCAATAAGAAAATATATCTGTGAAATACCTTTATTATTGAAAATCCTGCAATAAAAAACAATCATGGTGCTTGTAAAAGTTTCTAGCTATTTTTTTTCAACTATTAAAGCAATTATTTTTTAATTCGGTTTTTTGATAAGCCAAAGTTTCTTAGAAATGAAACTATGGTCTTAATAGAAAATAGAGTGTACTGTGAAATCTCAGTTAACCGGAACACCCTATCTGGTGAAGCAAGCGTTAGAGACAGCAGAAGCACAGAACTCAGCCATGGGGAGGGTACCGGCCATCCCTCAGGGCCCCACTGCCTGAGGGCAGCGTTCCTCGCAGAGACTCTGGTCCCTCTGTTCTAACTCTCTGGGCATCAGGTCACCCCCTGCCTTCTCTCTGGTGTAGCACCAGGAGCAGCCCGCCAGGAGGAAAGGCCCTGGGTTCCAAGGCTCGAGCCGTGTTCCTTCAGTGTGAAATCACTAATGATTCACCAACATAGAAAGGTGGTCTTCATATATTGTTAACTAAAGGATCAGTTTGGAAACGAGTGAGAATCCCATCTTGTGAAGGGTACACCCCAGGACTGGGTCAGGGAAGGGGGCTGGGCAACAAAGGCAGACGCGGGAGAAGCACAAGGAGGCGGCGGCAGTGGTTCCGAAATGAGAGTGTCTGGACCAGCACACGGAAGAGAGGCGTAAGTGCAAAAACTAGTTGCGTTTTGATTCGCTGGATTGCAGGTCACCGAGATGTTCATGGAGGTTACCTTAAAAACCTTATTTGGGCTCAAGCGCAGCTCTCATTCACTGGGACTGGATTTTAGCCATTGTTGTATAAGAGGAACTGGCCAGTCCATTTTATCAGTCAGGAGAGGCTGGGCTACATCCATAACAAGCATCGCCGCCACCTCTGTTGACAAACAGCAAGTTTATTTCCCTCTCCCGCTTCTGCCCGGCGCAGACGGGCTCAGTATGGTCTCCGGATCACAGACTGACAGAGGCTTCACGCAACACATGCTTCCACAGTCACCACCATGGCCAGGAGGAAACGTGAGTTTTATCACTTCTGCTCACATGTAATTGGCAAAGCAATACTTGTTTCCTTAGTCGGTTTGGTTAGCAGGAGTCATTGCCCTAGATAACATTTAACTGACAAAGTCCAGTTTCAGAACCGAAGAATTTGACGTCTCCACTAAGAAAATTTCCCAGAAAGACTCAGACAGATCTACTCTAATAGATAGATAGAAAGTGTATATATATATGAATACACACACATAGGTGTGCTTCTAGAAAATACAGACGCTGGAGTTAAATGTTTATGGAGCCTGGGGGGACCCCGCAGGAGAATTTTCTGAGTAAATACTTCACAGAGGCAGAGCTGAGCACAAGAAATGTGGCTTTGAAACCAGATAGTCTTGCCTGTTACTCTCTCTGAGACTTGCCAAGGTAAGTTCTCAGCCACTCAGCCTCAGGGTCCTCATATGTGAAGTGGATACAAAATCTACCACAAGGCTCTTGTAAAATAAAGTACCCAAAAACATAATAGGCAGTCGGCGAATGTTAGTTGCTGTTTATTTCACTTTGTTCAGTAAAAAAAAAAAAAAAAATGTGATTATTTGCTTTGTCTTTTTCTCCCCCTAGGTCACACGCTACGGCATGTGGGATCTTAGTTCCCTGACCGGGGATCAAACCCCTGCCCCCCGCAGCGGAAGCGCAGAGCCTTAACCACTGGACCACCAGGGAAGCCCCTGTCTTGTTTCCTGTAAAAGGGCACAGACGAGCATCCCCACTAACCGACATTTCTGATTAAAAGGGTACTGACTACTCAACATTTCGTTTAAAATGTACATTAGCATTAAAGACAACTTCTCTCATGTTCTTTTACTAGATGATTCTGGCTGTGCTCTCCCAAAGGAAATGATTCGATTGAAATGTTGGGAGAGCAAGTCTGCTTTCATCAAGGAAGACTTGGAATCGTGGGCGGGTTTCACCTTCAAGAACTGTTTATGCGCTGAAATATTTCACTTTGGAAACAGTGCTGAATCTGAAGCTCAGTCAGCAACGTGCTGACTTCCTACTCTAAGTTGTCCGAGTGTTAAAAGATGTTGTATCGTGTTATACCTGCAGCTAATATCTTCATTCCTTTTCAATTAGTCCTTGTGTGCATGTTAACACCCATTCGTTCTTTCACACAAGCTGATCCTTCAGGCCCTGTTCACCCCCTCCCCTACAATTTTTTAAGCAACGTGTTTCAATTGCCCATTGCAGTTTCAACCCGCTCCCTGCCTTGTGGGTGGTTAAGGATATAATATCCACCTATAGGAAGATGGATTCCTTGACTCTTGAGATGATACATGAGAAGCAGATTCAAATGAAAATACTTTCTGCTCTGGGTCTCTTACAGTCTTGGAGATGCTTGCTTCAGTTCCTGGAAATGCACACCTGAATCTAGAAGGAGCAGCTGTCTCAGTCAAGACCCACAGGGATCCGCTTGGAGCCACGGACAACAGGCCAGCACCTTCCTCCTGCCAGCTTACCAGACATCCCAGATTTTCTCTGCAAGTGGTCCATGGCTAACCTCAGTCTCTCATGTTTTTGCTGAGAAGCAGAACATGTGTTACGTGAATGTTTAGTTTATGAGAGAGATAGCAGAAAACATCTCTTTTCTGCCCTCAAGTAGTGGAATTATGACTATGTTTTTATTTCCATCCAAAAATTCACATAACATTAAAAAGGAAATGTAACATAGTAATTGAAACAAATTGGAAATTTCTATGGCCATAACATTTATGAGTTCAAATTTCATGTGAGCACATGGAAATAGTTAGTGAGCATACGTTGGCAACATCCAAATTACACCTAATAAAATGGCCACAGAGAGAAAAGTAACGTAAGATGATTTACTTATCCTACCTAATTCACTGTTTTATTTCAATCCGTAACTATTCCCAGTCAACCAAATGCAGCCAGTCTGCTCGCCCTGAATTGTTAATAATGGCTGCTGGTGCTATCTGTTTGGTTGTTGGTAACGTTTTCTTTGGCTGGTCAGAAATTTAGCAGGTGTGAAATGGAGTCCTGGTCCCTTTGCAAGCTTGTTGGTCAGCTGCATCGAGCTAAGCGAGATTCAAAAGATAGCAGTTGCGCTCAGCTAAGAGCGCTCCTGTCTACACCGCAGATTAAACCTGCGGGTCTGCAGGGGTGGGAGGAGGCACCGGCCAGCTGCTCCCCGAAGGGATGAGAGAAATGCCCGGGCTCCCTGTGCTGCGCGATGGCCCCCTGGAGCAAGGGAGAGGCTCACGACCTCTCAGCGGGCCCTAGGCTCCTCTCGCGCCTCTGTCCCCAGGCTGCCTCCTTGACAACCTGGGCTTGTCACCGTTCTCTGTAAAAACTAGATGTTCCATCTGCGTGTGGGCATGTACACTGAAGTGCCTGCCCACTGACGATCCGCTCACTACACCGACACCACGCAATGAAAAAGAGTGAACTCTTTGGGGGACCAGTGACATCTGTAGGGTTCTATCATGACAAGAGACCTGAGCCTTTAATCCATCATCTCTAAACCGGGGTGAGTAATGCCCATCCTGCCCACCGTGTGCAGGAGGCATGAGGATCCAACCCAAGGAGAAAGAGAGGAAATGCGCACAGGTTCGGGGAACGGTCCCATCTCGCCCAGATGTTGTCCAGGAGGCCTGGGATGTGCAGTGAGCTTCAGATGGCTGTTAAGCCAAATTCACTACAGACACAGAAAAGATCTATTTGGGAGGGTGGTGCCAATGCTTTGATGAGGCAAAGTAACAGGACGACAGGATGGGGGCCTCAGGGTCCCTCCTCTTGGGATCATCCTGACCAAGAGCCAGAAACTCCATCTGTGAAAGCTCACAGGGGGGGCTTCCCTGGCAGTCCAATGGTTAAGACTACACTTCCCCTGCAGCGGGGCATGGGTTCCATCCCAGGTCAAGGAACTAAGATCTCACACGAAGCACAAAGTGACCACGAAAAAAGAAAAAAGAAAACCAGCTCACTAGACTGTGCGGCTGGGGCCCCCGCCCACCCCACCCCCCGACTGCTCTGCCCCCCTCCCATTCTTTTCCACCCCCCCACCCCCCCACCCCTGCTCGCTGCCCCTCTCCCAACACTTGCACAGAAGCCGTCAGGACCACAGCCCCTCCCCATCCTCTGCTTTATCTATAAGCTCTTTCAACACGGAGAGCTAAGCGGAAAACCTGGGTCTCCTCAACACTCTGACAGGTGGTCCACAATTGAGGGGGGACGGCCAGCAGGAAAGAAGAAAGGGCTCATAAGCTCCCCCAAATCACCAAAGCCGAGCTGGGGAAGATTCCCCGTGTCTCCTTCCAGCCACAGGCCCCAGATGGCCTTATGGGCACGTCCCTGCCCGTAGAGCAGTCTGGATTCCTCATGAGCCGTCCACCCACGCGTCAAGCCCAGCAGATAGGTGGGCGGGTGCAGGGGGGCACATGGCCTGGACAGCCTCCTCGCCCACCTGTCCTGTGTTAAACCTCCAGCACCCAAAAGAATCTGAAGCCTCGGGCTCTGGGCTGTGAGGACAATAAGCTCATTTCAACCCTGCCATTCCTCGGCCAAGAGTGCTTGGCCCTCAGTAATAGACGTTCTTTTGTTTCCTTGAGGGTCGGTCAGTGGGGTCGCAAGAGTCCAAGAGTTGGACACAACTTAGCGACTAAACCACCATCAGGCTTCGCTGGTGGCTCAGATGGTAAACAATCTGCCTGCAGTGCAGGAGACCCGGATTCGATCTCTGGGTCAGGAAGATCCCCTGGGGAGGGGAATGGCTACCCACTCTGGTATTCTTGTCTGGGGAATCCCATGGCTGAGGAGCCTGGAGGGCTATAGTCCATGGGGTCGTACAGAGTCGGACATGACTGACTGACTGATAAGATAGGATTCAGGTCCCCGTGCCCCGCTGTAAAATGCAGGCGGCTCAACACGAGCCAAGAGCTGGTGTGAGTTAATGCTGACCCCCGGAGAAATGATGGACCCAAATCTCTGAAGCCTCGGCCCTCAGAGGGAAGGAAGCTTCACCCAGAGAAGATGACACATAAAATGGGTCCCTGCCCAGAAGAGCTTACACGGTAACATGTCCACGGGCAGGAGAAAAACATGTTTTCCCCATGCGGCATGTTGCTGAGATCTTGCTCTTAATGGCATAAATCTTTGTAAATCCTCCAGATTGAAAGATGAATCGAGGGAAGTGAGCGGGTGAGGCAGGAGACATTTCAGGCTGCCTGTGGGTAACGCAACAAGCCTCAGGGCGGGAGGGACCACGGAGGAGGTCCCACGAGGGGCAGCTGCTGCGCGTGCTGCTGCAGAACCCCCACTTCCGCTGGCCCCTCTGAGAGCCACCAGGCTGTCCGGCCTGGCCTGGCCCACCTCCGGGCACCTCCCTTTCTCAAGAAGAGCTGTCAGCCCTCTGATGAGCCGGGGGCTTGGGTCAGCACTCTTCTGGCACCTAACCCCAAACCAGGCACACGGAGTCTCACAATATGGACTGCAAGAACAGATCAATTCATTAACACACCTGCAGCAAACAGCCCTCCCCGAGGAACTTTCATTCCAGGACAGACATGAGAGGCATCCTCAGTCACTTCTAGAAGCATCTTAACTGTGTCACACGCCCAGCACGTGATCACTGAGTTACAGTGCTGTTCAAGCTGAAAGGAATCTTAGATATCGGCTAGTCTGACCATTTCCTCTTCCACAGGAGAAATCTGATTGATGGTATCAAGTGGGGGATAATTACTTGCGAAAACAAAACCTTAGTAACCTGAAGGCAGATCATTCCCCCAGGCCAGCATAAGGACCACAAACATCTGGCTAGACCTGTTGATGGTCTTCATTAGGAGGGTTTCTCTGGGTGTTTACATTGTAAATTCTACAAGGTCAGGGAGTATATTCTGGGTGAGAAAGAAATCAGCTTAGATTTTTTTTTTTTAAGGTTACAAGGATATACCTAGTAGTGGTAGTGAAAGTCGCTCAGTCGTGTCCAACTCTTTGCAACCCTCTGGATGACACAGTCCATGGAATTCTCCAGGCCAGAATACTGGAGTAAGTAGCCTTTCCCTCCTCCAGGGGATCTTCCCAACCCAGGGATCGAACCCAGGTCTCCCGCATTGCAGCGGATTCTTTACCAACTGAACCACAAGGGAAGCCCAAGGATATACCTAGCAGCAAGCAGGTCTTTAAAAATTCTTCTAAGGCCTTCCCTGAGGGTCCAGTAGTTAAGACTCCATGCTTCCAATGCAGAGGGTGAGGGTTCAACCCCCTGTAGAGGAACTAAGATCCCCCATGCCCCCACGGCACAGCCAAAAAGAAAATTTTTAAACATTCTTCTAAATTTAACATTTACTGAATAACTTACCTGTAAGGTGCTCCAACATGCACCCTGCATGTGTGCTACATCGCTTCAGTCGTGTCCGACTCTTTGCGACCCCACGGACTGTAGCCCGCCAGGCTCCTCTGCACCGATTCTCCAGGCAAGAATACTGGAGTGGGTTCAGGGGATATACTCCAGAGGATCTTCCCGACCCAGGGATGGAACCCGCATCTCTTAGATCTTCTGCACTGGCTGGTGGGTTCTTTACCACTAATGCCAGCTGGGAAGCCCCTAGCGGGAGCCAAAAATTAACTCAGTATCCCTGCCCGCAGAGGCTCCTGATTTCGTGAGTGACCAGACACACACGTGCAGATGGTCCCGATACAGCCCGACGTGGGGAGACTGAAGCACCCACTACAGCGGGGATGAGGTTCAGAGAGAACACCGCCTGGGGGCCCTGGGGGTTGGGTGGAGGGCAGGATGCCATCAGGCCGTGAAGGGGGGACGGACTGAGCAAGCGCCGACCACGGGAAGGACTCAGCATGGGCTACACCAGGGATGCACGGGAATGTTGTTTATTTTATGTACCAAGGGTGTGTCAGGCACTTTTAAAAAATAGAATCGTTCAAGACTCACAGCATGCAGTGAGTCAGGCACTTCCATTTTCCAGAGAAGGAAGCGGAACCTTGGAAAGATTGATAAGGGGCCAAGTGAGGGTCAAGATGACAACACACAGGGGGCAAGCTGGACAGGAAGCCCCGAGGGGCTGGCTCCAGGGTCCCGCCTGAGCCGGCCCACGAGGCCGCCTCTCAGGGCGGACGCAGACCACAAACCACGTCTCAGGGGCAGCGGGGCTGGTCCTGGGACCAGGGAGGAAACAGGGCCACTGGAGAAAGAGGAAGAGGAGAGAGGAGAGAAGGAGGGAGCCCGGGGACTTCGCCCCCGCTTGCGTGGAGGTGGAGGTGACAGAAGCGTCAGGGTCAGAGCATTGGGGTGATGGCCAGGAGCAGCGGCAACCTAGTGCGATCACGGGACAGGGACTGAGAGGCGGAGCGGGAGGTCCGGCCTTGGAAAGAGTAAGGGCCATCCCTTCCCCAAGAAAGGACGAGAGGGAAGGAGAAAGAGGCAGAAGGGAGGGCGGAAGGGAGAAAGACAGGGTCCCAGCGGCGCCAGGGGCTGCCCTTCTCAGCCAGCCCAGGGGGCATGTCCGCTCCCGGCCAGGAGGCGAGCAGGGTCAGCGGCGGGCCTGAGCAGAGAGGGAACGATGCGGAGCAGCTGTCATGGGAATCTGATAGGGAGCTAAAAATGGAGCTAAGGAAGACGGCCACGGGCGCGGCAGAGTCCGACGGCAGGACCGCAGGGGGTCCGATTACTGCGGGCGCCCCAGTCCCTTCAACAGAACTGAGCAGAGGGGGGTCGGGAGGGGACGAGAGGGCAGAAAGATGCGGCAGGAGGTCGAGAGGGAAAGGGAATCTGAAGGTTTTGAGGACTTTGCCAAAACAGCTAACAAGGAATCCAAAACAGCATGGGGAGGGAGGTAACATGCGACCAGAATGGTCCAAGATGCCCAAAGCTGGGAGGGCTCCAGGGGCCACCGCGGGGGCACAGAACAGGTTTGGTGGGAAGGCGAGAACAGGGTGATGGAAGGACAGCTCTAGAGGGCATTGCAGAGATGAGGATCTCACAGGAGGCAAGATAAGGCCCGGGTGTGGCCCTGCATGAGGAGAGAGACACAGGAGAGGGGAGAGCCTTGATGGAGAATGGGAGGAGAGGGGGTGGGCGGGGGGCCGGGGGGGGGCACCCGGAGCTTGGGCAGACACCACCTGCCGATTGCACGGCAAGGGAGGAGGTCCAGCTAAACCAGAGAGCGGAGAGGAGCTGACATTATGAGGGACGCACAGTTCCATTTCTAGTGAAACAGTGTCATAAGCAGTGCTGTTCCCCACCCAGCCCATGCCTAGGACGAAAAAGCAAGTAAAACAGGCTTCCTAGAGTTCTCCCCGAGAGGCTGGGACCCGGGAGGAGAGAAGGGAAGTGAGGCTTGGTGAACGGTATAATGGAGGAACAGTCCATGGGCGTCAGGGGTGGGAGAGCCTCAGATGTAGGGAGCATCTACTTCTCTGACCTTCTGCCTTAAACAAAGTCGACCCACTCCTCTCTCCTGTGTCCAGAGCTCAAGATAAAAGGGCCTCCGATCATCCCACCCGCTAACCACAGCATGAGTTCCAGATCCACTCCTCGGCTGGCTTCTTCGTCAGCTGCTCCAGGCCTGTGGGGACCACCTCCCACCCAGCCCGAGTTCACCCTTTTGACTTGTTGTTCAGTCATAAGGTCATGTCCGACCCTTTGCAACCCCATGGACTGCAGCAGGCCAGGCTTCCCTGTCCTTCTCTATCTCCTGGAGTTTGCTCAAGCTCGTGTCCACTGAGTCAGTGATGCCATCCAACCATCATCCTCTGTTGCCCCCTTCTCCTGCCTTCAGTCTTTCCCAGCATCAGGGTCTTTTCTAATGAGGTCGGCTCTTCGCATCAGGTGGCCAAAGTATTGAGGCTTCAGCTTCAACATCAGTCCTTCCGATAAATATTCAGGGTTGATTTCCTTTAGGATGGACTGGCTGGATCTCCTTGCAGTCCAAGGGACTCTCAAGAGTCTTCCCCAAGGCCACAGTTCAAAAGCATCAGCTGTTTGGTGCTCAGCCTTCTTTACAGTCCAACTCTCACATCCGTACATGACTACTGGAAAAACTACAGCTTTGACTAGATGGACCTTTGTGGGCAAAGTGAAGTCTCTGCTTTTGACCTGGAAATAGGGTTTCCTCACTGATGTGACCCTGGCCCTCTCCTGAGCACAGCTTCAGACTCACTTTGGCAAGAACCTTCAGTCCCACTGTCCTCGCCTGCTTCAGGAGAACATTTCATAAACGTTTGGTGGCGCTTAGTGCCTGCAGGGCACGGGCTGAAGAAGCCTGTGGAAGTCATTCAGTTCCTGTGTGACTCCTCTTATAACATTTCCACCCAACAACGTCCTGCTGCCGCTTGAGTACACAGAGCAAGGAAACCCACTCCGCGTGACACAGTCCGTCTCACCACTGGGCGGCTCTACTGAAAAGTTTCCATTCCCGAATCATTCTTTCCTTCATAGCCAGGTCCCTGGATTTTTTTTTTTTAATATTTATTTATTTTGTATTTATTTATTTGGCTGCAGCAGGTCTTAGTTGCCGTTTAGTTGCAGCGTGTGAACTCTTAGTTGTGGCATGTGAGATATAGTTCCCTGACCAGAGATCGAACCCCAGGCCCCCTGCATTGGGAGTGTGGGGGTCTTAGCTACTGGACCACCTGGGAAGTGCTGTTCCTTCACAGAACAAGCCACATTCCTTTCCCATCTGATAGCAATCTGAAGACAATGAGCACATCTCAATGGAGCCGCCTCCTTCCAGGAGAAAGAGCTGCGATTCTGGACACCTCTTCTGCTGCCTGTGTGCCCCCGCGTGACCAACGGCAACACTGCGAGGGGTGTGACCGGGGGCAGCCAGCTCCCCAGCGCCGGCCGCACGTGCACCTGCTGAGACACCTCTGCAGTGCTGGGTGCGGCGTCAGTACCGTTCTCATCCCCACTGCACACCCTGCCCAGTGCTACCCTCAGCAGCGGAGCCAAGAGTCAAGTCCAGGCAACTGGATGTACCCACACCCCCGTGCCAGCCGCTCTCAAACTTGGCAGCTGCTGGAATCACCCTGGGAAGTTCTAAAAACTACTGAGACCGGGATCCACCCCATAAGCTGATTTTACTGGACACCCCAACGTTCCAAAGGTGTCCGGGTGACAGCAACGCACAGACGAGGTGGATGCCAACTCTGCCCTGAGAGCGCAGCACCCCCGGGGCAGCCTGGCTGGTGCTGGCAGGGCTGGACTAGAGAGAGGGGAGCAGTGGAAATTTCCAAACTTCCCCGGTGGAGGATAACTCAGGGACAGGCCCAGACGTGGGTGACAAGAGCCAGCCTTGCAGGGAGGCTAAGTGAACACTCAGCCGGGGTAGGTTTAGTGGCACTGCAAGGCCCTCATTCTCAACAAGGACAACGAAAAGACAAGAGCAGCAAACGCACACCCACTCCTGACGGCACTCGCGGCCTCAAGGGCTTCCTCCGGGAAGGACTCCTGCGGGTGACGAGGCCCAGGACCCAGAGTCACGGTCTCCTCAAAGGAGCCGCTCCCTGCACAGCTGCGAACTTCCTGACCCCCCTCAAAGCCAAGGATGGATGGAGATCTTATCCTCCTCTTCACCGATTTGTGAACCCCTCAGGGCTGCCAGCTCCACAGGCAGAGGAAAGCCTGGACACTTTCTCTAACCCCGCCTCCGAGGGTCCCTGACACTTCCATCCACCAGACATCCATGTGCAATGGGCTCTCCCACTGCACCCCTCTTTCCCTCCCCTGGCGTTGTCTGTGGCCCCTAAACTCAGGCTGCATGTGTGCATGCCAAGTTGCTTCCACTGGGACCGACTCTGCGACCCCACGGACTGGAGCCCGCCAGGCTCCTCTGTCTGTGGGATTCTCCAGGCAAGAATCCTGGAGTGGCTTGCCATGTTCTCCTCCAGGGCATCTTCCTGACCCAGGGATCAAACCCACGTCTCTTAAGTCTCACGCTTTGGCAGGCAGGCTCTTTACCACTATTATTTCTTGTTAAAGCAGGAGGGTGTTTCATCGGTTATCGATTGCCCATCTGGTTTTCCCTTGTTGCTGCTGGAAGCTCCCACATCCGTCCTCGGACTTGCTCTTCCCTGGACCACAGCACAGCACCAGGACACAGGAGGGTGACCCTGAGCTGCCCGCCGGGAATGGGGGCTCTTTTCCTCCACCCTCTCCCCTCCTCCCAGAGCCCACCCCGCGCACCCCAGGCAGCAGAGCTGGGACTCCCCCACCCCCAAGGTCATTCATATTTAATGCAAACATCTGGATGCAAATTGATTCACTTTTGTTTTACTCCCTTTCCTCTTAGACCCTCTCTAAAGTAAACTGCCTTTCATCCTAGACAGACAGGTGCTTCCCTAGGCTAGAAATGCACAAAACAAAGATGGCACTGCGTGCAGTTTGGAGCAGATCCTACAGCTTCAAACTCCATATTTTTAGGATATTTCCAAATGGGAGTGTGCTTCGGGGGCATTTATCTTCTGTGGAGGTCACAGTGACTCGTGGGAGTCTCAACCCCAGAGAGGAATTTTGCAAACAGAGATAGGATATTAGTAGCCTGAAAGCCCCTAAATATAATCTGTTCCCAAACCTGTAAATCCTCTTTTTCTAAAGATGAGAAAAAGTGGATGGTTTGGCAGACAACTTTGTTCCTGTCCCTCCGCAGTCTATGAATCTGACTGTTTCCTGATCTGGCTGTTTCGCCAAGACTGAGGTTCTCAGGATTTAAAGAAAAGGGGAGTGGGGAAAAAGAGAGCAAGAAAGGCAAATGTTGATATATTTATATATCTGTTTATTTGGGATGGCAAAAGAATTGGTAGGTGCTTGAGGATTAAAAAAAAAAAGAATAGATGTGGGATATTTGTTAATGAACTACTCACATTTCTGGTAAGGACCGTGAGGCTAATGTAGAGCTCATTCACTATAAAAGGTACAGAAAATAGAGGGGCTGAGTAGGGCTGCATTTTTGCAAAGAAAAGAGCAATGACTAAGAAGCAGTCCCAGGAAAATGTCTGTTTACTGCTGACTGCATTTCACTTCTTGCCTCTTTCTAAGTGTGTGTACATACATATGCACACACAAATTCAGGAGCTATAAGCATGGATCCTCTCTTGTGCGAATGGTCTGTGGTGTGTGTGTGTGTGTGTGTGTGTGTGTGTGTGTGTGTGTGTATAAACAATGTCAGTAACTGGGGCCAGAGAACAATTCTGTTGACGTGTTTCTTCTTAAATTCTCACAAAGTATCTGCAAGGACAAAGACACCATAAATCTTTAAGAACTGCTTTTGAAATAACAACACTAATTCAAAGATATATACACCCCTAGGTTCACTGTACTGCAGCATTTACAATAGCCAAGATATGGAAACAACCTAAATACCCATCAAAGGCTGAATGGATAAAGAAGATGTGGTATGTATCTTACAATGGAATACTACTCAGCCATAAAAAAGATGAACTCTTACCATAGGCAGCCACATGGATGGACGGTCAGCATATTATGCCAAGTGAAATAAGTCAGATGGAGAAAGATAATTCTACTATATGTGGAATCCAAAAAACTAATAAACAAACAAAAAGCTCAAAACAAATGAAAAACTAAACAAAAAAACGCAGCAGCATGTATCATGCCTGAAAGGAGGATGTGTACTGGTATCAACAGTGACAGAAACCAAAGCAGTGGTCCCCAGAGGAGGAGAAAGGGAAAGGACGAAACGGATCAAGGGGACCAACTGCATGTGGTGGTGAGGGCATCTCAGTGGAGATGAAGTGAGGCCTGAAGGAAGGGTGTACAATGACATCGACGAGCATGGATGACACCTCCCTCCACAGGAGGTTCCTTCTACAGCAAGACTTGGCTGAAGTGGCACCCAACTCGTGCTGTGGGACTCACAGAAACAAACAGCAAATGCTAACCTTTTTGCTACAGTTTAGTGGAATCACAGTAGATCACCACGTTATTTGAGAACTACATGAGCAAAGCCTTGTATCACCTCCCTAGGGTCGTCATGAAGAATCCATGATGTTGAAAAGACTCATGGAGAATTTTAACCCTATTCACATGGAAGCTAGCATGAGAAATACAAGATGATGATCATAAAAATAACTGCGGCTAGGAAAAGAAAGGATGGCCATCGTATGCAGTTTGAAAAATCCTTCTAAATGTGATGTATCAGAAACATTAAAGGTATCATTTTGGGCATATTTACTCTAAGAGGTAAAATTCAGCCAGTTCTTTTTGGCTGATGGAGAGGCCCAGAGGATACTGGGCTTCTCAGCTGCAGGCATATCTGAATCTAGACGTGTAATTTGTATATTTATCAACAGAAAATACAAGTTTTAGAACAGCAGTCCCCAACTATTTGGACACCAGGGACAAGTTTCATGGAAGAAAATTTTTCCATGGACCTGGCTGGGGCAGGGGAAGGTGGATGGTTTCAAGATGATTCAAGTGCATTAACTGTATTATGTGCTTTATTTCTGTTATTATTACACCAGCTCCACCTCAGATCACCAGGCATTAGATCTTGGAGGTTGGGGACCCCTGCTTCAGCAGGTTAAAGCCAACACTGATTTAAAGCCTGACTACACAGTTGGTGGTGAGCACCAGCAATAGCAGCATCTCTTGGGACTCTGTTCAAAATGAGGAATCTCGGATCCCACCCAGACCTAAAGAATCAGAATCTGCATTTTTTTCAAGATCCCCAGAGGATTCATACGCACATGAAAGTTTGAAGATTTTTTGCAGTGTATTGGCCAAAAATTCACCCCAGGGGACTTCCCTGAGTCTTAGCATGGCTAAGACTCCATGCTCCCAAAGCAGGAGGTCTGGGTTTGATCTCTGGTCGGGGAACTAGGATCCCACATGCCGCAATGATGACCCCGTGTGCCACAATTAAGACCTGGTGCCACCAAAATAAATGTTGGGAAAAAAAAACTCACCCCAAACCCATCATGGGGTGTCGGAAAAAACCCTCAGCGCCAACAAGGATACTAGAGGTTGGATGAACAGTTGACAAAAGCCAAGTGACTTTTCCAGTTAGCCTCCTAAAATAAGCTGTTAGTCCCGTTTCTTATATGGCATATCATCCTAACACTTCTAGCTACTTTGCACTAACTTTTGTGATAAATTCTTCCAGAAGTTTGCTATTTTCTCCTAAATTATGCAATGTGATATCTGGCCAATGTTTCTTGCTTCCCTGGTGGCTCAGACGGTAAAGAATCTGCCTGCAATGCAGGCGATTGGATCCCAGGTTGGATCCCTGGGTCGGGAAGATCCCCTGGAGAGGGCCATGGCAACCCACTCCAGTATTCTTGCCTGGAAAATCCCATGGACAGAGGAGCCTGGTGGACCACAGTCCACGGGGTTGCAAATAGTCAGACACAAGTGAGCAACTAACATTTATGAACATATACTGAACATACATGCCTCTAAGTTCGTTCTATACAGGACAGACACATCCACACTTTTTGAGAACCGTGTACTTGGCAGACTTCACTTTTGCCATTTGTTATCCGTTCCTCACTGGCGTGTGTTAACACAGCCACTGACACTCCTTTTCAGAGCTGGATAACAACACATCCCAGCTGCTGGGCTAGATTTCCCTGTTTGGGGCATTTCTAATCTTCACTGTTGTCAACAGAGGTGTTGTGGATCTTTCTGTACACATCACCGCTGTCCCCCTTCTGAGTTGTTTCTTGGGGGTTTCTTGCTGTTGTTTAGTCATCTGACTCTTTTCTGACCTCGTGGACTATAGCCTGACAGGCTCCTCCGTCTACGGGATTTTCCAGCAAGAACACTGGAATGGGTTGCCATTAAGACCCAGTTCCTGACCTTGTGGATCTTTCAGGGGTTGTGGGATACAAAGATGGCAACCCCCAGGGTCACAGAGCTTGGCAGGTGCTGGGCAGAGGTGCCCGACGCGCTGGGCTCTCCCTCCCGAGCACTGCCCTTGCCTGTCCGCCCTGCTCGCAGCTTGGGGGCTGGCCTTCATGAACTGTCTCTCGGGGTCCCTTGCCTCCTGACTTCCCAGAGGGCTGACTGGTCGGTGACTCCAGGAGGAGGTGGGCGAAGGGAGGGCAGGGAGGAGGGGTCGGTGCCTGGAGGCCACAGCCTATCAGTTCACGGGCTCCCCACCAAAGCTTCTGTCTGGAGTCTTCTCCCGGCTCCGGGAGCCCCGTGTCCGTCTCACCCCTCCAGGCTCAGAGCTGGCCATGGTTTCCCCATTCTTACCCAGGCTGCTTCACCTTCTGCTGCTGATTTTCCGTAACCCTGCCTGCACCTCTGTCGTTATGCTCTCCTCAATGACCTATTTAGGATGCACCTTCTGTTTGCTGCCAGGAGACTGAGGGGTGTCCCCGAGGGCTGGGGGCAGGGGACCGGGACAGGGGATTCTAACCAGTGGGAGCAGTGTGTGACAGTCTGGCCAGAAGGGTCTGTTGATCTGCAACCCAGAAGGCAAGGACCTGTGAGCCAGGCATGGGGTGGGGGCTTGGGGGTGGTGATGGATGGGGAAGCACTTTTTTTTAAAGGATTATTTTAAATTTTTTGGCTTAAGATAATCGCCCCTTTGTTAAAGATGACAGCATCCACTAATAACTGGGGAAGACTGCTGCATATCTTGCTCAGTTTCACCCAGCATTTTACTCACAGATGCCTATCAAACTCTGTCTTCACCTAAGAGGAGGCCCTTAACCAACCTAAGAGGAGGACCTCTCAGGTCCTTAACCTGGAGCCCTAAGCCGCGGGGATGGCACTGGGCCACCCACACACCTGCTCGCTCCATTCCCCAGCGAGCCTGAGACTTCAGCCAAGGTCACAGCCAGACTATCTGTCTGCCCCACAGGTTCCTTGAGTTTTCTTACCAGACACGTGGGGAGGGAATCTTCCTGACTTCTACCCTCAACCTCACCCTTGCCTCCCAGGCTCACCTTGACGTTCTGACAGATGACAGCTGGGAATCGGCTCCTCACCCTGCCCACACTTCCTGGTCTCTAGGACTGCTCCCCCAGCTACCTCAGGAGGGACACGCTCTCCTCCACCCGGAGGTCTGGCTGTGCCCCACCCCACATCTCCAAGCTGGCACCCTCCAGGGCACCCAGAGGGTACACTGGGTTTGACGCCCATGGCCAACTGTAAATTTTCACTATCAGCTGAAAGCAACCATTTTTAAAGTGTTTAGGGGGAGAAGTTTATTTGTAAAGGGAAAGGCAATATTAATATTGAAGAAAAACCATCACTTGATAAAATTCAGGAGTCAATTTTAATTTTTTTAAATACGGTAAAAACCTGTATATCATAAATCAACAACAAATATGATATTAAATGATGAAATACTAAAGTTATTCCATTAAAATCTGGACTGTGACACAGATGCCTCCCTTTCCAAAATTATTCAATACTTTTAAAAGTTCTCACTAAAGCAGTAAGACAAGAAAATTAGCTAAAGAGTATAAATACTAGAAAAAGATATGGATATACGTATATATGACCATACACCTAGAAAATTAGAGATTCTATTTTTAAAACCTATTCTAAATATTGAGGTAGCAACATAAAACAAATGTACAAAACTCAAAAGTTCTTATCCATGCTAGCAATAACTAGTTCTAAAAGGAAATGGAGGGAAGTCCTTGGTGGTCCTGGGGTTAAGAATCCACCTTCCAATGCAGCGGATGTGGGTTTGATCCCTAGTCAGGGAACTAAGACTTCCCATAAGCCTCATGGTACAGCAATAAGTAAGTAAATAAATAAAAGGAAAGGAAATGAAGTTGCAGGATGTTAATACACAAAAGTCGCTGGTTTTCTTTTTCTTTTTAATTGGCTGCTCAGTTTGCAGGATCTTAGCTCCCTGACCAGGGATGGAACCCTCACCCCATGCAATGGAAGCACAGAGTCTTATGTGTGAATCACCACTAGGGAATTCCCAATAGTCTTCCAATATACTGGCAATGAACAAATGAAATTTGACATTAAAAACATGGTGCAATTTACATTAGCACCCCTCTCAAAATGATATACTTAGGTAAATCAGACAAACTATGTACAAGATCTATAGGGAAAGCTCTAAAACTCAGATGAAAATATCAAACTAGGACTAAATAAATGGAAAGATATTTTATGTTCATGGATAAGAAGAATCAATATTGCTAAGATGTCAGCGTCCCAACTGGATCTATAGATTCAATGCAATCCCAAACAAAATCCCAGTGAGTTATGCTGTGGATATCAACAAACCAATTCTAAAGTTTTCATAGAGAAGTAAAATACCCAGAACAGCCAGCACAATAAGAAGAACAAAGTTGGAAGGCTGACACTACCTGTTGCCAAGACTTACTACAAAGCTACAGTAACTAAGAGAGTATGGCACTGACCAAAGTATAGGAACTAATGCAAAAAAGGAACAGTATAGAGAGCCCAGAAACAGATCCACATAAACACAGCCAAGTGATCTTTGACAAAGGAGCAAGGGCGATACAGTGGTGCAAAGATAGTCTTTTCAACACATGGTGCTGGAACAACTGGACATCCACATGTAAAAAGAAAAAAAGAATGTAGACACAGACCTTATTCCCTTCACAAAAATTAACTCAAAATGGATCCCAGACTTAAATATAAGATACACAACTATGAAACTCCTAAAAGACAACATGGGGGAAAACCTACATGATCTTGGGTGTGGCAATGATTGTTTAGATACAACACCAAAGACATATCCATGAAAGGAAGAACTGATAAGCTGAACTTCATCAAAGTTAAAAACTGCTCCACAAAAGCAACGTCAAGAGAATGATAAAATAAGCCACAGTCTGGGAGAAAATATTTGCAAAAGACATATCTGATAAAGGACTGTTTCCAAAATAAACAAAGAACTCATAACTCAACAGTAAGAAAATAAACAACCTGATTCAAGAGGGGGACACCTCACCAAGGGAAATATACAGATGGCAAACAAGCACAGGAATGTGTGCTCTGTATCACATCCTCAGAGAAGCACAAATTAAAACAGAGAGACGCCACTACACCCCTACTAGAGCAGTCAAAACCCAGAACACTGACACCACCAACTGCTGATGAGCACAGGGAGCAAGAGGAACTCTCATTCATTACTGATGGGAATGCAAAATTGTATGGCTACTTTGGAAAACAGTTTGGCAGTTTCCTACAAAAGTAAACATATTCTTTCCATTCAATCCCAAAGTCACACTCCTTGGTGTTACCCAAAGGAGATAAAAACCTACGTCCACACAAGAGGCTATATGAGGTTGTTTCTATCACCTTTATCCACGACTGCCAAAACATGGAAGGAACCAAGATGTCTTTTGGTATGTGAATGGATAAACTGTGATACATTCAGAAGACGGAATATTATTCAGCACTAAAAAGAAATGACAGCTTCCCTGGTGGCTCAGACAATAAAGCATCTGCCTGCAATGAGGGAGACCTGGGTTTGATTCCTGGGTCAGGAAGATCTCCTGGAGGAGGAAATGGTAACCCACTCCAGTACTCTTGCCTGAAAAGTCCCATGGATGGAGGAGCCTGGTAGGCTACAGCCCATGGGGTTGCACAGAGATGGACACAACTGAGCAACTTCACTTGTCATCACTTGTCAAAAGGAAATGAGCTATCCCGCCTGGAAAAGATATTGGAAGAACTTAAATACATATTGCTAAGTGAAAGAAGCTGACCTGAAGAGGCTACACACTGTCTAACTCCAACCATACAGCATTCTAGAAAACACAGAAATATGAGGACAACACTTTGGCCACCTGATGTCAAGAGCCAACTCACTGGAAAAGATCCTGATGCTGGGATAGATTGAGCGCATGAGGAGAAGAGGGCAACAGAGGATGAGATGGTTGGATGGCATCACTGCCTCAATGGACATGAATTTCAGCAAACTCCAGGAGATGGTAAAAGACAGGGAAGCCTGGTGTGCTGCAGTCCACGAGGTCACAGTCAGACATGACATGGTGACTGAACAACAACAATGGAAACGTAAAAAAGATTAGTGGTTGCCCAAGTAAGGGAGGGATGAACCAGTGGAGTATGGCATTTAAGGGCAGTGAAAATACTCTGTATGATACCCTAATGACAGATACATGTTGTTACATCACCAGCAAAGCCCACTAACAATCCCCAGGAAATACAAAACAGACTCTGCTAATAAAGTCTAACCTTTTCTTTTCCTCCATGTTGGTGTAGCTTCACTTCTCACAGCGGGCGGCATGCAGTGAAATGGCGGCGCCAACACCTCAGCGGCATGCAACACCGCGATTCAAGATGGCTGCCGAGGGCAGTCTGGAGCCCGCGCAGCGGAAGTGCGCCTGCGCCTGCACCTGCGCCTGCCCCTCAGGAGCCCCAGCCCCGCCCCGCTGACAAGTCCCTGTGAAGCCGCCCTGCCGGCAGCCTGGTGGGAAAGTGACTGCTCTAGAGCCCAGGCTTGAACCTCCCCATCCTCTGATCAGAGGAGGACCCTTTCCTTTGTCTTGAACCAGACTGGGTCTTGTCCTGTTGGTGTGAGTGACACGGGGCAGGAAGGCCCTTGTTGGAGCCCAACTCGAAAGGGAGGATGAGAGTTTGTAGTTTTGTCTAAACCCATAGAATATACTCGCCAGCGGAAAAGAATCCGCCTGCCAATGCAGGAGACACAAGAGACGGGGGTGGGGAGGTGGGGTATGACCCCTGGGTCGGGAAGATCCCCTGGAGGAGGAAACGGCAGGCACACCAGTATTTTTGCCTGGAGAAATCCCCCGGACAGAGGAGTCTGGTGGACTACAGGCCTTTGGAGTTGCAAGGAGTTGGTCACGACTGAGCACACGTGTGCACATACACACACACATAGAACGCACAATACCAAGCTCAGTGAACCCTAACGTAAACCATGGACTTTGGGTGATTATGATGTGTCAGTGTATAGCCATCGATTGTAACAAATGTACCACTCAGTTAGGCAGTGTTGACAATGGCGGAAGTTATGCACAGGTGGGGGCAGGGGAACCACCATAAATCTCTACCTTCCACTGAATTTTGTTGCGAACCCAGAACAGCCTTAAAAATACTGTCTTAACTTAAAAAAAAAAAAAAAAGACAAATAATCTCATTCATAACAGAGGAGAAAACAAAATACCCTTGAATGAATATAACAAGAAATATAAAACTTGAAGCTATAGAATTTTATCAAAGGACCTAAAACAAAATGATCCTGGTTGGGAAAACAATAAAATAATACACAACCTCAAAGGTAATTTAGTGATTTATTAAGAATTCTAATCCAAACGCCAAGAAAATGTTTACATACTGGATAAGTGATCTTAATATTCCTATGGAAGAATAAATGTGCAAAAAATTGCCAAAAACATTTTAAAACAAAACTGGTGAGAGAGCTGCCTTTCCATGTATTAAAACTAATTTTTTAAAGCATAATACACTCTACAGAATTGGCACAGGAACAGACATATGGGGCAAAGAAAGAGAGCAGAGAGCCCAGAAGCAGAACAAAATGTGTACAGGAACTTAGAGTGTGATAAAGGAAGCACATCAATTCAAGGGCGGGGGAGATGAATGATTTCATAAATAACGTTGGGACGACTAAGAAGCATCTGGAAAAAGTTCAAACACCCTGTTACCATACCGCATTAAATAAATTTCAAGAGAAATTGAGTTTCAAGAGTAATTGAGTTTTAGTGTCAAAAATAAACATTTAAAAATTTAGAAGAAAACACTGGGGAAAATATTTGCTTAAAATAGAGAAATTCTTAAGCCAAACAAAAGTCTCAGAAGCAGGGCATTCCTAGTGACTCAGTGGGAAAGAATCCACCTGCCAAAGCGGGAGACACAGGTTCTATGCCTGGTCCAGGAAGATCCCACTTGCTGTAGAGCTACTCAGACCGTACACAACAGCTACTGGGCCTGCCTCTGGGGCCCGAGAACAGCAACTAGTGAGCCTACACATGGAACTCCCGAAGGCCGTGCCCTGCCGTGCGCTACAGCCCGTGCTCCGCAACCCAAGAAGCCCACGCACTGCAACGAAAAGCAGCCCCCGCTCATAGTGACTACAGAAAAGCCCACATGCAACAATGAAGACCAAGTGCAGCCAAAAATAAATGAACAAAATTGTATGTAAAAAAGATCTCAGAAGCTGAAAAAGAAAGACTGAGAGATTTAACTACATGAAAATTTTGCTATGGTGTCATGGTTTCTGTCATCCTGACAAAAGACACCACGAAGTCAAAAAATAAACCACAGGCTGGAAGAGAACAGTTGTATCATTATGACAGCCTCAGGGTGACTATCCCTAACAATTTTAATCCTATAAATTAGCAATGAAAGGAGAAACAACCCCAAAAGTATACAAACAATAACATATAGATAGGCAATTCACACAAGAGGAAATGTAAATGGCCAGTAAATTTATGGAAAAAAATGTGCAGACTCCCTAGTGATCTGAAATTAAAACAAAATATCTTTTGACAAAGTTGACAGAATACAACCTCTGTGAGAATGTGGAGAAATGGTCACTCTCTGGTGATGGCATGATTTGTTGTATTTTTTGCAAATTAGAGTGTTTCAGTAAAAACTAAAATTAAAATTGGGCATACTTAGCAATCCCACTTCATCTTTTCTACAGAAGTAAAAGCTTCAGTGCTCATATACATGGGGTTTCAGTTGCAGTATTACTTATAATAGTAAAAAACTAGACATCATTGGAAAGAATATCCATAGAACTGAATAGAGTATAGCAAAGTTTTGTGTACAATATTTGTGTGGGTTCTAAGTTGTTACTTTAGCCCTGTCTGACTCTTTGTGACCCTATGGACTGTAACCCACCAGGCTCCTCTATCCATGGGATTCTCCAGGCAAGAATACTGGAGTGTGTTGCCATGCCCTCCTCCAGGGGATCTTCCCGACCCAGGGATCAAACATGTGTCTCTTATATCTCCTATGTTGGCAAGCGGTTCTTTACCACTAGCACCATCTGCAACTCAAATGATTTAGGTCTTGCTATACTGATCCGGGAAGACAGCCATGCTATGTTGTTAAGAGAAAGGGAAAAACGAATGGCAAAATAATAGGTATAATATGAAATTTCTTCTTTAATATAAAACAATATGACATATGATGTGCATTTCTATGCAGTAGGAAATCAAAAAGTTCACATCCAGTTCAGCAAAGATGGAGAAGAAAGGAAGGGAGAAGATTAAATGGTTTTTTTTTAATGCTGAACTATATTGTTTAAGATTGTTTCTATCAACATGTGGTACTTTTATAATTAAAAAAAAATCATAACAGACCTAGAGAATTGTGTGCCAGGTAGAAAGAGGACTGCCTGTTTTTTATGCGCCTGGTGAAGGTAGCAGCACCAGCTGCCCGGCAGGGAGGGGGCCGTGAACGCCGTGGGCCGCTGCCAGGCTTCGGATTTAGGGGGCGTCCAGACTTGCCATCCTGCCTGGGGTCAGTAGTCAGTGTCCTGTGGGGTCCCCCAGCACCAGGCCACCAGCCCTGACTCACCAGGGCAGCGCCCAAGAGCCTGTTTTTCATCCAAGGTCACCATCTTCACTCCCAAGGTCACCCCGTGGATGCAGGGCCTTGGGCCTCCCTTCTTAATGTTCCTCTTTAAAGAAAAAGTCAGCTCTTATAAATGACTCTAACAAACTCAAACTCATGTTATGAAATTCCTCTTAAGAAATAAATAATTGAAATGTTGAGACTCAGTGACATTTGCTTACTCAAAGCTGCGTGTTGGTGAATGGCCTTCGGCGTACCCTTGACTTCCGTTTCTGAGGAATCGCAGGTCAACCTGCCACAAACGTGGCTCCTCGTAAACGAAGGCAAGAGGTCAGAACTCACAACCACACTCATTTTTTTTAAAAACTAATTTTTTTTCCCTCCGTGTTGCAATTTACTTCATCCCTGTGATTATTCATTTGTTGGATTTAAGGAGAAGGGAAATCTGAGACTCACACAAAGAGAGGAGCCTTTTATGGAGACTTCCATCTGGGGAACAGATTTATGAGGTTTTCTGAGACCCAGAATAACTTTACTGTGATGAAGCACCAGGCAAGGCCACCCCGCCCAGCTCCAGGCCAGCCCCCACCGCCCCCCCAACCCTGAACATGTGGGGCTTGGGGAAACTGAATGCAGAAAGATACCCAGACGGAAGGATTCAGGAGGCATTACGGCCAAGACCTGAATAAAGCCGTCCTTTCTATGTGGAGTGAGTGAAATAGAACTGAGCTATTCTTTAAGTGCTGATCTTTTTTTTTCTAATGACTTCTCCACCATGTGGCTGCTCGATCTGAAATACAGGGAAGGAAGTGACAGGGCGCTGGGGGGGGCGGGGGGGGCAGCTGCCCGTCTCGAGCAAACATATGCAGGATGTCCGAAGGCACAGCAGTGCCAGGAGCGAGCATCGCGCCCGCCTGGGTCATCCCCCTGAAACCACACACTGGCGAGTAACAGAAGATCAACGGCTCGACGGGACCTGACAAGGGATTAAAAGTGGCCGATTTCACAGCAAGAGTCAAAGCAGGAAGCGAAGTAGCTTTGCCACAAGTTTATTGTCAGAAACATCTTTTTAGTCTTTGGGGGGTTTTTTGGCTTCACAATACCGTATTGAAAGGGGACCCCAAAGTGTTCTTCTGGGAGAAACTAGAAAGCCTATTAACCCTGCATGCTGAAGATGACAAACGAAGTGAAGTGAAAGTCACTCAGTCGTGTCTGACTCTTTGTAACCTGCCAGAATACTGGAGTGGGTAGCCGTTCCCTTCTCCAGGGGATTTTCCCAACCTAGGGATTGAACCCAGGTCTGCCACATCGCAGGTGGATTCTTTACCAGCTGAGCCCCCAGGAAAGCCCAAAGATGACAAAGAATAGGAGAAAAAGCACACAAAACTGAAACCAGGGCCTCAAACAGAAACAACAGAAGCCTGGGAATTCCCTGGCAGTCTAGTGGTTAGGATTCCGCATTCTCACTGCCGAGGGCCTGGGTTCAAACCCTGGTTAGGGAGCCAGGATCCCACAAGCCATGTGGCACAGCCAAAAAACAAAAACAAACAAACAAAAAAGGAACAGCAGGGGCCTGATCCCTAAGCTGGAAGTGGTGATAGCAGAACTATTCCCAGCAGCCAGAGGGTGGGATCAACCTGAGTGTCCACCCACTGGTGAGTCAACAGATAAAATGAGATGGATTCATACAACAGAAAACAAGTCAGCCCAAAAAAGGAAGGGGGTTCTGACACACACCACACCGTGGATGAACCCTGAGCACATGATATGGTCAGTACCTCAGTCATCACTAAAGGGCAAACACTGTATTACTCCACCGACATGAAGTCCCTACAGGTAATCAGATCCATAGAGACAGAAAGGAGAAGAGTGACTGCCAGGGCGTGGGAGGAGGGAGGCTGGGGAGTGACTGTTTAATGGGGACAGAGGTTCAGTTTGAGAAGATGAAAAAGCTCTGGAGATGAATACGGGTGATGGTTGTGCAACAACTGAATGTACTTAATCCCTCTGAACTGTACACCAAAAAATGGTTAAAACGGTAAATTTTATGTTATGCATATTTTAGCAGCAGAGAAAAGCAAACAAAGCTACCTGAATTTAACAAGCTCTGTTTGAATATCTTCCACACTAAGGTCACGTGTGCAAGCAAAGCCACACATTGAAAACACAGGATTAATAATCCAGTTCAGGTTTGGCTCACAGGCTGCCAAACATCTCACTGAAAATGAAAGTAAGTCCACTCAACTCTTGCAATATTTTCACCCAAAGTTTAGAACTCCTAAACAGTACATATTCCCCCAAATCTGAATTGCTTCTCTGCTCATTTCATTTCCCAATTCTCAACTGTTTGCTTGTGACCAGAAGTATGTTTGCCAACCATCGATTCACATGTTTGCAGGGCAGCGAGCTCACTCTGTATCAGATGTAACCTTGACCCCAAGCTCCTTCCGAAGACCTGAAGCCAGTCTCCCTTTGGACGGAAGGGCTGGCCTGGTGAAGACAGGCTTCCTTAGGGTGGGAGACAGGGGCGCACTAGGCAACAGTAAGTTAAAAATAAATCCAGTTCTCTTTAAGTTTCAGTTCATGAAACAGCACACGGCAGTCAATGCTGGTGGGAAATGCTAGATCAGCGTGCATTTCAATCCTGACTCTGCCCCGAAACTCATTCTGTGATCTTGGGCAACAGCAAGTTTCTGAACCTTGTCCTCTGACTGCCAGTGGGGGAAATCGTTGTAATTTCAGAGGGCAGAGTTCTCAACAGGAGGGGCTGGGGGGAGGGAGAGAGAGTCCTGCTGAGGGTGGCAGGACAGACCATAGGTGGTACAATGCCTAGCAGCTATAACATACTCCACACTAAAGATGGTCATTGTAATCACAGTTCTGAGAGCATTTGATAAGGACAGGTGCTGAGGGCATCTGGCAGAACAGCTAATAAGTAGTCAGTATTAATAATATCAGCTCCCTTCAGCTCTCTAAGCAAAAGGGTTTTGCAAAGTTCCTTCTGGCCCGAGTCTGTAATTCTTCTTGCATCCCTTCAAATCTTCCCTTCAAAACGACATTGTTATTTTTCGTTCAGGCGCTCAGTTATCTCCTACTCTTTGTGACCCCATGGACTGCAGCTCAACAGGCTCCTCTGTCCTCCACTATCTCCTGGAGTTTGCTCAGACTCATGTCCATTGAGTCGGTGATGTCATCCAACCATCTCATCCTCTGTCACCCCCATCTCCTCCTGCCCTCAATCTTTCCCAGCATCAGAGTCTTTTCCAATGAGTTGGCTCTTCACATCAGGTGGCCAAACTATTGGAGCTTCAGCTTCAGCATCAGTCCTTCCAATGAATATTCAGGGTTGATTTCCTTTGGGATGGACTGACTTGATTTCCTTGCAGTCCGAGGGACTCTCAAGAGTCTTCCCCAGCCCCACGATCTGACAGTGTCAGACTGGCATACAGTGTACCTGAAACGTGGGGCTTAGCCTTCATCACACAGGTTTTCACTCATCACGCAGGTGGCATTTCTTGAGCATCTTCTGTACGCAGGAGACCTGGGTCTGGCAGAGGCAGCAGAAACCAGACCAGGAACAGAGGACTTGCTTCACAGGAGGTGGGCAGCCCCAGGTGTGCAGACAGCCCAGGCAGTGGAGGCGGGCTCACTCACTGAGGGCTGAGGTGACTGCAGGTCTCGGGGCAGGCAGCTTGGGAGCGTGTCTGCTGACCCTCAGAGTTGTAACGCACACTCCCGCTGTACTCCTAAGTGGCTCGCAAGCAAACCAGACTGGCGGGGCTAGCCCAAGTCACGAGGGCAGAGCCTAAATGTTGTTCTTGCCTCATTTTAAACCCAGGACTGAGCTCAGGCCTTGCAAACAGGCAACTTAGCACAATGGCGACAAACATAAGCATAAACGTTAGCGGATTTAAATATTGGCTGAATCATCTAACAGTGGGGTGACCTCAGTTAAGAACTTAACCTCTCTGGGCCACCATTTCCTCATCTATAAAATAGGAAGGAAAAAAAAAATATTTACCGTTTTGTGAAGATTAACTAGGGCAGAGCACATAACAAGGCTGGTTGCTGTTAAGTGGCATCCGACTTCGTGACCCCATGGACTGCAGCACATCAGGCTGCCCTGTCCCTCACCATCTCCAGGAGTTTGCTCAAGTTCATATCCAGTGAATCAGTGATGCCATCCAACCATCTCATCCGCTGAACAGTAACTGCTCAATAAATAATAATGAATAAGCTCACAGCCTGGAGCAAGACCCAGGCTTTCTGCTCACAGTAATAATACCGAAATTGGTTAGCTTTTGCTATGTGACAGGTACTGTGCTAGAAGTCTTGCATATATATGGGGACTTCCCCGGTGATCCAGTGGCTAAGACGCCACACTCCCAATGCAGGGGGCCCAGGTTTGATCCCTAGTCAGGAAACTAGATCCCGCATGCCGAAACTAAGAGTTTACATGCTGCAACTAAAGATCCCGCATGCCACAATGAGGATGGAAGATTCCACGCACCACAGGGCCCAGCCAAATTAATAAACTTTTTTTTTTTAAGTCTTACATATAGAACAAGTGTCTCAAATTTCATTCTAATTTTATGAGGTAAATCATATCTTTTCATAGATGGAAAAATCAAGGCTTGGAAAAATGAAACGCCCTGCATAAGACCACAGAGCCAGGATTCGAAGCCCAGCGGTAGTACCGGAAACCACTACTGCATCTCACGTAAGGCATGGTGATAATCCCACTCACCCAGTGAGTGTGTCGGGGTAAGGCCCACTCCCCTCCCTACGAGTAGGGGTCCACGAGGGTCCATGTCACCGGGGCACAGTCTGTGTGAAGAGACAGACGATGCAAAAAGAAGCCTTCTGAAAAGGCACGGATCCTGCTCAGACAACCACAGTCTAGCAGGAAAGGCAGACACAACACACAGAACTAATTAGCTTAGAAATATGTTTGCAGTATTACTCAGCCATCATGAAGAATGAAATAGTGCCATTTTCAGTGACATGGATGGACCCAGAGATGATCATGCTCAGTGAACTAGTCAGAAAGCAAATATTATATGATATCACTTATATGTGGAATCTAAAATACAATACAAACCAATATATCTACAAACCAAAAACAGACTCACAGACATAGAGAATAGACTTAAAGTTGCCAAAGGGGTGGGGGATGGGGAGCAAAGTATTGAGAATCTGGGATGATCAGAGGTAAACTGTTATATACAGGAAGGAGAAACAGCAAGGTCCTACTATACAGCACAGGGAACTGTATTCAACATCCTGTGATAAACCTTAATGGAAAAGAATATGAAAAAGAATATATTAATATATATGTGTAACTGAGTCACTTTGCTGTATAGAAGAAATTAACACAACATTGCAACTCAACTATCCTTTAATAAAATTCTTTTAAAAAGCAAAAACCAAATTGAAATAATGAAGACTATGTTGGGAATTTCCTGGCGGTCCAGTGGTTAGGACGCAGTGCTTTCACTGCCGGGGGCCTAGGTTCATTCCTGGGGAACTAAGATCCTGCAAGCCGCACGTCACAGCCAGAAAAAGAAAAGTGTGCACAGATTAGGTGCTTTTGCCAGGGCTTACGAGTTTACAAATGCGTACGGAAATCTCTTCGTTTGAGAACAGGTCCCAACCACGTGCGTGATGTGCAGAGTCCGCTTCCCGTGTAGACACGCTGTTTCCCTGGTTCTCTGCATGTGGGCCCCTCTGTGCTCGTCCACCGTGGCCTGGGTCAGTCCGTCTCTGCCACCAGTCCTCCAGGCCCAGCCTGACTTCCGTGCCCAGGATCAGGACCGACCCCAGGAAGTGGGGTGTACGGACCATCAACTCAACCCACAGGTGCTTATCATCTTCCTTGACCTCATCCAACACTGCCCACTCTTTCACCCACCTGTGGTCTCGTGGGTTGCTCCAGACGCCACAGCCCTGCCCAACACTTCAGGCCCAGAAAATGCAAATTCTCATTCCCCTCACCTGGAAATCCTGGAACTTCTGGGAAACGTGCTTAGTATCCCAGTTCTTCTCAAGTCCCCCAGAACGGGGGCTCAGCTTTGCTTGCCCTCTGAGGGCCGCCACGCCCCCGGGCAGCTCGGGCACCTGCTCTGAGTCATCCATCTCCCCCTGCTGCCTTGATCTCGGCCGACTGGACCCCAAAGTGGCCACCTGGAGACCGGCCTGAGAGGGGCACTATGACCCCAACTCCAGGCCCATCCTCAAACTAGACATTTACTGCTAAGGATTTCTGAATATAACGCACACAGCTGGTCACAGGAGTCGATGGTCACAGGAAGCAGGGAACCGGACAAGTAAAGGCAGAAAAGGAGTCCCCAGGCCACAGGGAGAAGGGCGAAGAAGCAGCAGGACGAGAGGGGAGAGAGAGGACGTTCCGCAGTGACGGGTACCACCGTTTCTAGACGGAGAAGAGCTGGTTGCCAGGGTAACGCTCAACCTTGACCATCTTTCCCATCCCCGAGAGGCCTGTGGCAGCATCTCCCACCTCCCGTCTTTCTCTGGGTGTCCCCCCACCAAACCCCATCACCTGCAGCAACAGACCTTGGTCTCTGCTCTTCACCTTCTGAAATAGCCCAGCTGGCTCAGCTAGTGGCCTCCTGGGACTGCGATCCATCTGTGAGCCCTCGCACCCCACGGAGTCACACACCCAGGCCTGTCCTCAGAGCAGGCGGCCTGAGGCCCTCACTGGCTCCCAGGACTGGCTCAGGCCCTGGAGCAGGGAGACCTGAGCTCTGCGCCATCCTCTGAGGCGAGTGATGGGACCTGCAGCCGTTTCTCACCCATGAGCTGATGAAAGTGGCGCAGTGCTCAAAGGCCCACCAGACATCGCTGCCCGGGGCCACCCTCTGCTCCTCTGCCTGCCCCTCTCTGACCTCCTTCCCTCTCCTGTACAATCAGGACCGTAAGAGCCACGTCATGTAGGCCAGATCGTGTCTGACGCAAAACAAGGGGGTCGACATGAAACCCTCTGTGAACTTTAAGCCTTACCAACCAAAGCATTGGGCTTCCCAGGTGGCTCAGTGGTAAAGAGTCCACCTTCCAATGCAGGAGTCCCAGGAGACCTGGTTGCAATCCCTGGTTCATGACGATCCCCTAGAGGGGGAAATGGCAACCCACCCCAGTACTCTTGCTTGGAAAATCCCCTGGACAGAAGAGCCTGGCAGGTTAGAGTCCATGGGGTCACAAAAAGTCGGACACGACTGAGCATGCAATCAAAACAGGGTCCGGCAGCAGTGGCACCCCAGGAGTGAGTTACAAATGCAGAGTCTTAGGCCCCGCCCGGCCCTGCTATCCAGAATCTGCATTTCAGCAAGACCTGCAGGGGACTCGTCTGCAGTCAGAGACTGAGACGTGTGACTGAAAGAACTAGGAAAGCGCGCCTGACTGTTCTCAGGTCCCCACCAGCCCTCCCTCCTCCTCCCCGCCCCCAGGAGAGGCACTGCCCCCTTTCTGAAGTCTAGAGCTGGTGCTCCTAACCAGCTGGCTCATCCAAATCCCTTGGGCCAAACTCCAGGCCAATTAGGTTAGACTGCCTTGGGAAAAGGCCCAGCATCAGTATATTTTTCATTCCCCAGGCGCCTCTAATGCAGACTACCCTCCAACCACACTGTGGCTCTGTAACCTGGACTCTGTCGTCCCCTGGGGAGTTTGCTCCCGTACCACATGCCCCGTCTCTCTCTCCAGAGTGGACCCTCGCTGCCCCTCTGCTCTCTCCCTGCCTCCGCCTGCCCCCCTGAGCCCCCTCACGTCTCCACCCCCAGCTTGCTTTTCCCTTGGGCGCGCATCACTGTGCCCCGTGGCTCTGCCTTGACCAGAGCCCAGGGAATGCTCACCGACGTGGGGTTTTCACCTTGTACTCCTGCACTAAGTTGCTCAGTGATGTCCAACTCTTCGCGGCCCCATGGACTGTAGGCGCCAAGTTCCTCCATCCGTGGGATTTTTCAGGCAAGAACACTGGAGCGGGTTGCCGTTTCCTTCTCCAGGAGACCGTCCTGACCCAGGGATCAGAGCTTTATCTCGTGTTTTCTCTCTTGCGTTGACAGGCAGATTCTTTACCACTGAGCCGCCTGGGGAGCGCATTTTTAACCTTGTACGTGGACGGAGCCCTCTTCTGGAGGCGAACCTCCCCTTGATCGCGCCCTTTTTTCCAACTATCGCCCTACTTTCCTCTGGAGCCAGTGATGAGCCAGCCTCCACATCCTCGTTAGGGGACGAGGATGAGCCAGCTCGCCCCTGCCACCGCCTCTGCGGACACACCCCAGCCTGCAGACCCTCGGCCCCGGGCTGGAGGACTCTGCAAAATGTGGTTCGTTGTTAAGAGTTCACTGCTTTTGGGTAAACAAGGGAGAATTCTTCAAGGAGCCTCCAGTTTCCAGGGAACAAGAGATCAAAGAGTCACCCAGAGAAGGAAGGCAGGGTGGTTTGGGTCCCACCTGGGGAATGCCTGCCCGGGCTTTTTCCTCCTGTGGCAAATGAGCTGGGAGGGAGTTCCACCTGGGCCCGAAGCAGGAGCCAGACGGGACCAGGAGAACACACACGGGCAGACCTCGGAGACCCCGCGGGCTGGGTTCCAGACCACACAATAAAGCGGGTGTCCCGACAGAGCAAGTCACACACGGGCTTTGGTTTCCCAGGCATATGAGTTATGTCTGCACTTCACTTGTAGTCTATAAAGTGCACAAGAGCATGATGTCTAGAAAAACAGTGTGCATACTTTAATTTAAAATACTTTATTGCCAGGGGTCTTCCCTGGTGGTCCAGTGATTAAGTCCTCACCTTCCAGTGCAAGAGGCACGGGTTTGATCCCTGGTTAGGCGGCTCAGATCTCTCGCAGCCAAACAATCAAAACATAAAGCAGAAGCAATATTGTTACAAATTCAATAAAGACTTAAAAAAAAACTTTTAATGCTAAAAAAAAAAAAAAAGTTAACCATCATCTGACATCACAGGGTTGCCCCAAACCTTCAATTAAAAAAAAAACAAAAAAACAATCGCAGTATCTGCAAAGTGCAATAAAGTCAGCCTTTACTTCTTAAGGAAACGTGGATAAAAGCCCAGGGCTCCATCCCGTAGCTGAACAAAGGAATCAGAAGCTCATTGGTCTAGGAGTCAGTAGGGACGCTGCGGCTCTGTGATAGTCTCCTCCCTGCCACGTACACCCATCGCCTGCAGGAGCTGCCGTTCTGGAAGATAAGCCACTGCTCACCACTTAACCTTCAGTCACTTTGTTCACCAAGGATGTCATCAGTGCCTCCCCCCTGCAAGGAGAGAGGAACGCAAAAGGTCACCAGAGAAACACAAGGTCGTGACAGAGCCCCTGACCCGAGGACCCCCAAAGTCTAGAGGGGAAGAACAGACCATAAACAGATTACACAGTGATTGTTGTTGTTCGGTTGCTAGGTCATGTCCAACTCTGCGACCTCATGGACTGCAGCCTGCCAGGTCCCTCTGTTCCCCACTGTCTCCTGAAGCTGGCTCAGATTCATGTCCATTGAGTCGGTGATGCCGTCTAACCATCATGCGTTCTAACCTACAAAGTGCGGCCAGGGGTTGAACATAAAAAGGTAAGTTAAGTAACCAACCTCTGGGACACAGGGGAGGGACCTACCCAGCGGCCAGGAGATAAAGTGAGGTTTTTGATCCTGAGGGCACCAAAGCCCCAAGGACAAAAGCAGGGACTCACAGGGACTGCTGATCCCTTTCCTCTTTTGTTTTTTTCTTTCCATTCCCCGTACGTTAATTTACTGAAATGAGGAAATCAAAGACTACTGTTTTTAAGGGTTTTTGTCAAAACTCTGAAATGGCCGTACCGTTCCCACCTGCAACGGTGAGAACATCCTCTTCCACAGCCCCTCCTCCTCCTCCCCCTCCGTGAACCTTTTCCTAGTTGCCGCTTAGGAAATGGACAGCTCACCTTCTTACACTGCACTGTAGGTCACCAGCTGTGACCGAGAATCCAGTTTCCTGCAGAGACATGTTGAATGTGGCTAGGCTGCCTCACCCAAGCAGCTGAAACCCAGAGCAGAGGCCCAGTGTGGATGGGACTTCCCCAGATTCAGGGCTCTGGGA
Organism: Cervus elaphus; assembly: GCF_910594005.1. Taxonomy (NCBI): domain Eukaryota; kingdom Metazoa; phylum Chordata; class Mammalia; order Artiodactyla; family Cervidae; genus Cervus; species Cervus elaphus. The sequence goes on along the minus strand of NC_057821.1, from coordinate 48,326,207 downwards.
GGTATGTGGTGCTTCTGGAAACAGCACATCCCACCGGAGAGACCAGAGCCCAGTCAAATTCCTCCTCTGCCAGCACTGCACTGGGACCCTGGGAAGCTCAGCTCACTTTCTGAGATTTTGCTTCCTTGGCATCACAAGTTGGGGTTTCCAGGATGTGGAGGTTGAGATGGAGTTTGGCTTGCAGAGCATTTATTAGGCTCCCCCGGGGGTGCAGTGGTAAAGAATCTACCTGCTAATGCACCAGACTCGGGTTCGATCCCTGGGTGGGGAAGATCCCCTGGAGAAGGAAATGGCAACCCACTCCAGTACCCTTGCCTGGGAGACCCCACGGACAGGGGAGCCTGGTGGGCTACAGTCAGTGGGGTCATAAAGAGTCGGACACAACTGAGCACACGTGCTGAACACGGACACCTTCAGAGACGGGGGTGGAGCCGTCAAGTTCGGGCAGAAAGAGAAGCTGAACTTGGACAAAGGCTGAGCTGGTCCCATGGGGATTTGGGGAGCATGTGTTGGTCCATCAAGGCTGGGGCTTGGTGGCCAGGTTTTTGTCCTCCTGCTGGGATCCACCCGTGTACACAGCCCAGGGTATGTGTGACTCTGAACAAGAGGCTGATGGCTGCAGGCTCTCTGCTGACTGCATTCCTCAAGGCTGGAGCCACAAGCCTTTCCTTGGAGGCCCTGGGCAGGGCACCTCCAAGCCCGCCAGTCTTGTCTGTAGGAGGACAACAGTAGGACCTGCCCTATGCTGAGTGACGTTGAAATAAGCCCCGCATTCAGCGCACAGCACGCCTGGGGCTGAGTGGTGCCTGGCACCCGAGGAAACATGCGCTGTAATTGCCAGTGGCATCCCAGGCAGAATAAGATGGGAGGAACGTGGTTCCCTGTCTTTAACACATCCTGCGCAGACGGAGGGACCACATCACGTGTCAGGCACTGCTCTGTGACCGGAAGTGCTGGTCAAGGTTCCGTGTGGCCAGGGCCGCCCTCATCAAGAAGAGAACCTTTGAGCCAAGACTCGAAGGCGGCGAGAGGCAGGTGGGGAAGCTGGGCGGGCCCTTTGGAGAGCGCGTGCCTAGTGTTCAAGACCAGGGGGCAGAAACGGCCTGAGCAAGAGGGAGACAGAGCTGAGGTCAGAGATGATGAGACCACTTCCAGGTGGGGCTTTGTGCCGAAGGAAATCTCACTCAGGTGAAGTCAGATCTCACTGCCAACTCAGAGGCTCAGAAATGCAGGTGACACAGCCCAGTGATAAACAACACCCTGAGCTTCAATCAGCAAAATGAAGACTGTGGGAAACTCCATGGGAAAAACGACCTGGTTTCTTCAAAAACAAGCAAAAACTGGAAAATGGCAAGGAAGAAAAGGGAAAGCGGAGAGCTATAGATTAAATTTGAACACTTTGGCCACCTGATGAGAAGAGCCAACTCTTTGGAAAAGACCCTGATGCTGGGAAAGATTGAGGGCAGGAGGAAAAGGTGGTGACAGAAGATGAGATGGTTGGATGGCATCACTGACTCAGTGGACATGAGTTTGAGTAAACTCTGGGAGATGGTGAAGGACAGGGAAGTGGGCATGCTGCAGTCCATGGGGTTTCAGAGAGTCAGACATGACTTAATGACTGAACAACAACAAACAGATTAAAGAAGACAGGCATATAACAACCCCGCAATGTAAACCTTATTTGGATCCCAATTCAAGCAAGCAAACTGTCTTATCATCAGCATCATCAAACGCCCCATTTATAACTGCTCAGTGCTGAGCAGAAAAGTACTGATAATAAGGAATTATCCTGGAATCCAACCAGTCCACTCTAAAGGAAATCAGTCCTGGGTGTTCATTGGAAGGACTGATGCTAAAGCTGAAGCTCCAGTACTTTAGCCACCTGAGGTGAAGAGCTGACTCATTGGAAAAGACCCTGATGCTGGGAAAGATTGAGGGCAGGAGGAGAAGGGGATGACAGAAGATGAGATGGTTGGATGGCATCACTGACTCAATGGACATGAGTTTGAGTAAACTCCCCGAGTTGGTGATGGACAGGGAGGCCTGGCATGCTGTGGTTTGTGGGGTCGCAAAGAGTTGGACACCACTGAGTGACTGAACTGAACTGAACTGAACCCTGGAATGATTCAAGTGGCCACATGATCTAGGAAAGGGGGATGATGCATCTGGAATCTGCTGTGAGTTCAGGGCGGCTTCCATTCCCACAGCTGCAGACAAGTATTCAGATAATAACTCTGCTTCACTTTCCCAAATTCCTGTCTGAGGTGAGCAAAGAGGTGCAGCCGCAGGCTACTCTGGTCAGTACGGCCAGCAGGCCCGGGAACATTCCTAATCTGGCCCATCTCACCTCCCTTCCTTGTAATGTTGCATGAGAACCAAGAACTCATCCGCTCAGCCTCCGGCCGTGTGCAGGGCATAAGACGTGGTCATCACTCCCTGCCGTCCTCTCGCGGCTCTGAGGAAACACTTTGTCATCTGCTCAGGTCTGGGATGAGGAAGTCTCAGCTCAGCCTCTAACTAGACCTGAAGACTGACTCTTCTCCTGACCCCTTTATGCTTTCTTTTCCTTTCCTTGAAAGAAGGTTCACGCTCTGTCTCCCCTGCATGCCGAATGCTCTGTGTGTTGGAAGGCATGCCCCTAAGTCCCAGGCGGGATTTTCTTAAACGCTGTAGGTAGGAAGGCAGTCTCTGAATTAGATGGTTTCTACCCAGCGTCCCCGGTGGCTCAAGTGGTAGAGAATCCACGTGCAATGCAGGAGATGCGGGGGATGCAGGAGATGCGGGTTCGACCCCTGGGTCAGGAAGATCCTGGAGAAGGAAATGGCAACCCACTCCAGTATTCTTGCCTGGAAAATTCCATGGACAGAGGAGCCTGGAGGGCTACAGTCCACGGGGTCACAAAGAGTCAGACACGACTGAGGAACTGAGCATGCGCACGTGTGCGCGCACACACACACACACACACACACACACACACACATTGAACTTGGAATGCTCTTCCATTTGAAGCCAAGTTTGGATTTTAAGAGAATACAAAAATGTACCAAATGTTACCTTTTTTTGAATTTTGTAACATATGCTTTTTCCTTTTTAATTTCATTTCACTTTCTGTTATTTAAACCTAAATTCAAGCTGATAGGGAAGTATATCTAATAACGTGAACGATTATTGTTATTCCTGGAGTTTACCGTCAGTGAAATCTTGCAGCCTCAGAAGATGCTGGAATATCACTCTGCTCTCTTTAAATCCTTAAGGTGATTAATCTGGAGCTATATTTATATTTAACCTAAATTAAAAAGTTGGCTTAAAGCTCAACATTCAGAAAACTAAGATCATGGCATCCGGTCCCATCACTTCATGGCAAATAGATGGGGAAACAGTGGAAACAGTGACTGACTTTATTTTTGGGGGCTCCAAAATCACTGCAGATGGTGACTGCAGCAATGAAATTAAAAGACGCTTACTCCTTGGAAGGAAAGTTATGACCAACCTAGACAGCATATTAAAAAGCAGAGACATTACTTTGTCAACAAAGGTCTGTCGAGTCAAGGCTGTAATTTTTCCAATAGTCGTGTATGGATGTGAAAGTTGGACTACAAAGAAAGCTGAGCGCTGAAGAATTGAAGCTTTTGAACTGTGGTGTTGGAGAAGACTCTTGAGAGTCCCTTGGACTGCAAGGAGATCCAACCAGTCCATCCTAAAGGAGATCAGTCCCGGGTGTTCATTGGAAGGACGGATGTTGAAGCTGAAACTCCAATATTTTGGCCACCTGATACAAAGAGCTGACTCATTTGAAAAGACCCTGATGTTGGGAAAGATTGAGGGCAGGAGGAGAAGGGGACGACAGAGGATTAGATGGCTGGATGGCATCACTGACTCAATGGACATGAGTTTGGGTAAACTCTGGGAGTTGGTGATGGACAGGGAGGCCGGGCATGCTGCAGTTCATGGGGTTGCAAAGAGTTGGACATGACTGAGCGACTGAACTGAACTGAACTGATACCTACAATTGCTCTACTGTTGAACAGGCGGCCACAAATGGCTAGCGGCTATTGAGTATTTGAAATACAGATGGTCAAAACTGAGATGTGCTGTTACTATGAAAGGCACACTGGGTCTCCAACATTTTGCAAGAAAAAAAATGTAAATTATCTCAATAATTTTAAACTTATTACATGTTAAAATGATAATGTTTTACGTATATTTGGTTAAATAAAATGTCATTAAAATTTTAAAAATGCAATAGATAACTGATATTAAGTAAACCCTAATTTTCATCCATCAGAGGGAAAAAGAGAGAGAGAGAATATAGAAATCTAGCTCCGATTCCAATTATGCTGCCTTAAGATATCTACAGAAGAACAGGAATTGGGGAGAATGTGCTTCATCCAAAAGCTCATTAAAGGCACTTAGCTTCCCTTTAGGAATCTGCTGGTTGGACCTCAGGGTTTAAAAAGTGAGTTTATTTTGCTCAGCCTCGAATTGTCATTTGCATTTGGCATTAGCCTGTTAGGATGAGTAACTCCCTGCTTTCTTGCACCAAACACATGGCTCACATTTTAACATGAAAGTGCTTTTCTCCACCGTCCATGCCATTCTTCAAAATGGTGGAGAGAAATGGGAAGGAAATCAGGCATGGAAAAAAGAAAAACCCGCATGAAAAGACTCACTCCGTGTCCAGAGTGGAGAGTTCCTTTCATGCCTGCAAAACGAACGTGGGAGCCAGCCCAAGAAATAGAACATCCTGAACAATTAGAAAATGCTGCGTGCCTCTCCCCTCCAAGTAACGCCCGTCTGAACCTCAGTATCTCTTGGGGTCAAAAAAAAAACCCAAGTGGAAGAGAGAAAATCCAGGTCAGCTGCCACAGGAGGAAGCCTGGCCGGAAAACAAGTCCATCGGGACAGAGGGAGTGATTCAATCTGCAAGTCTGAACAAGACCCGAGTTCTTCAAAAGGGGGTGCAGCCTGCTGGAGACAGCAGTGGGGTGCCCTGGGGAATCTCAATCACCTTTTCTGAAAGGACAGCAAGGGATCCAAAGAGTTTCTGAGACGATGCACTTTTCTCACACAAAACACAAACTTCCCGCTGCAAATCCACAGCTTTTCCAAGTTAATGCAAAATTAATTGGAAAAGTTGTACCTGGCCCCTTCTCTTTCTACTGGGGATGTTTTATTAACCTAAAGTTTCTGAACGTACTAGTCTTTGAATAAATAAAATAGGAGAAAGTCTATATAAAAGCAAGGAGAAAGTATTTTTACGGAAGTAAACTAGACACAGATTCTGGGCTGCATACTTAACCATTAAGGACGCCCAGACACACAGCAGAAGCGGTGACCATTGCCATATCAACTCAACTAAACTAAATGCCTCTAACAGCCCATGTCCTGGACGCTTGATGTTGTCCAGAAAGAGCCCAGTGTTTTCACAATCACCATCTCATTCCTACGCACAACATCCCCTGACCTTCCATTTTGTAACTGTAAATAAGTTGGGTGCCAAAAGACTAACTGATTTGCCCCAGGTCACAGGGTCATTAGCCAGGACCTACTCGCCAGGCGAGTAGACATCGCTCACAGGAAGCCAGCTACACCTCGCTGGGCACAAAAATCATATTTTAGTGTTTCAGCAACCATTTTGGACATGATCTTTCACCCCCAAACCACATTATAATAGAGTTGTCACTTCTGTTCCAAGAAGGCTCTTTGAAGGTACAGAGTTCAACAAGCTCTTCCTTCACCCAAACAGGTTTGCCCAGCCCTCCCCGTTCAACAGGTGGGAGGAAGTGAAGGCTGGGAACCAGGACCTTCAAACACAGCCAACTCAAAACAGAGTCCAGTCAACACCGCAGCAAGTTTCCCCACCCCAGGTATTTGGCTGATTCCCACTGGGTACGTAAGGCAGAACCTTTGTGCTTGGTGTAAATGGCAACGAGCCAGTGAGACCCCTAAGACGCATCCTCCATGTGCCCTAACACCAACCCCTCCCTACAGTGCCCTTCAGGAGCATGTCCCAGTTCTCGGCCCCAGCTATCCTGAACCGAAGCCAGTCAGGGAGTGTGCCTCCCACCTCCAGGCCTGAGCAGACGCACACTCCTGCTTATCCAGCCCACTCATCCTCCATGTTATCTGCCACTGCTTCCAGGAAGCCTTCCTGACCTCCCTAGACCATATGTTTCCATAGTGCCCCATCTCACTTCTAGTATAGACTTCAAGACAGCACCCTATATGGTAGCGTGGGGTGAAAGTGTTAGTCTCTTAGTCATATCTGACTCTTTGGACCCCACCAGGCTCCCCCATCCATGGAAGTCTCCAGTCAAGAATAATGGAAGGGTAGCCATTCCCTTCTCCAGGGGATCTTCTCAACTCCCAGGATCAAACCTGGCTCTCCCCCATTGCAGGCGGAGTCTTTACAGTCTGAGCCATCAAGGAAGACTGTTAATTTGTCTGTATCCCTGACCTAGACTGTGAACTCCATGAGAGCAGGGGCCAGGTCTGCCTTTGTTTTTATACTCCCAGCACCTAGCATAGTGCCTGGTTGTGACTAAATAATTGATTGAATATTTGCAATCAACAAGCATGCATGGCTTACTGTTAGGGCAGGCTTGCTGCTAGACCCCGAGGATGGAAAGATGAAGGAGTTATATCTTCTGTCTTCAGGTCAATTATGATCTTTTAATCTGTGATGCTTTTTATCTTTATTTTACAAAAACACAACTACCAGACTTCCCTGGTGGTCCAGTGGCTAAGACTCCATCCTCCCAAAACCAGGGGACCCGGGTTCCATCCCCGGTCAGAAAACTAGATCCCACATGCTGCAACCTGATATGGTGCAGCCAAATAAATAAATAAAATAAATATTTTAAAAAAAAACACAGAAGAAGGAAACGGCAACCCACTCCAGTATTCTTGCCAAGAGAACCCCATGGATGGAGGAGTCAAGCAGGCTACAATCCATGGGGTTGCAAACAGTCGGACATGACTTAATTAAACAACAACAGCAAAAATTATATAACACAGGGAACTATATTCACTACTCTGTGATAAGCCATAAGAGAAAAGAATATATGTATGTATGTATCTGAATCCCTTGGCTGTATAGCAGAAATTAACACATATAAATCAACTGTATTTCAATAAAACTTTAAAAAAGAAAGCACACACAAACACATACCCTACATAGTGGGTAACTGAGGAGACGGGACCCAGGGAGCCTCAGAGCTGGTTACAACCAGAACAAGGACCTCCTTCCCTCTGGTATCAGGGATGTTCCTGAAATGTTTAAACTCAGATCGGCTTTAAACTGCTGCTTCGTGAGAACTAACAAATAGATGGGAATATTCTAGGCCACAAAGTAGCATCATGCCTTGAGGCCAGCTAGATGGCCAGCTCCCCAGAACAATGAGATTCCAAATGCTCATCTGAATAGGGACAAAAGTGGAAAGAGAGAGAGAGAGATGAGAGGTACACTGTTTTCCTTTCTTTGCAGCTGTCCATTCCAAAAAGAACTGCAAATAACAGAGAGCCTCCACGCCTGCCTCTTCAGCCGTTGGGACGTGAACAGCCCTGACCTCCTTGAGCCTTCCTGAGTGGCTTCCCAAATTTGCCCCCACCCACCACCTTGTCATGAGACCCTCCTCAGTCGCTCTCAAAGTATGGTCCAGGGACCAGGACCAACGGCATCACCTGAGACCTTGTGAGAAAGACAGATTACCTGGCCCCTCCCTGGACACACCGAACCAGAAACGCTGGGCCGGGGCCAGGCCATCTGTGTTTTAACTGCCCCTCCCTCCCCCCCCCCCCCAGCCCCATATGAGTGTGACGGGGTCTCACATTTGAGAACCACCGCCTGGTTCTCTGTGTCCAGGGCGCTGGCCGCTTGTGGATTCTCTTATTTGTTTATTTGAATGCCTAATATACCTCTTGTCCTCTCTCCCTGGAGTGGACACTGCGGGACGACCGGGAACTCGCCGGCCTTGCTTGGAGCTGTGCATCTTCCGAGGCTGAGGACAGGCCGCCACGTCACGGTGCTCGGTAAACATTTGTCGAGCAAACAAACAAACCTTCCTCTTTCTGCTTGTTTTTCCCCCAGTTTCCCGGGAACTGGCAATCTCAGAAGGAGTTAAGCCTCCCTCGTGAGTCATGTGGGCCAAGTCTGTTTATCTGTCGGTGGGTGATAAGCCTCCAAGGACGGGAGCTGCGACGCCACCTGGCCCCCTTCAGCACACTTTCCCCCAAGTCTCCAGAACTCGCTCACAGCTGTCAGAATTCACTGTTCCACACAGCAGAGGCCTGACGTGTTTCCCAGAGTCGAGACATCACGGGCCCAGCGACAGGGTGCGGGCTGGCCCAGGAAAGCCCTTCTACAGGGGAATCGACCCTCCAGCATCAGCCATGGACGTTGACCTCTCACCCAGCTCTGACCCAAAGCCCTCTCTTTTTTTTAAACTTGTTACTTTGTCCTGGGGTATAGCCCACTAACAATGTTGTGATAGTTTCCCGTGAACCGCGAAGGGAGTCAGCCACACTTAAGCACTGTGCTATGCTGGGTCGCTCCGTTGTATCCGACGCTTCTGCAACCCCATGGACTGTGGCCCACCAGGCACTTCTGTCCATGGGATTCTCCAGGCAAGAAGACTGGAGTGGGTTGCCATTTCCTTCTCCAGAGGATCTTCCCGACCCACGGATCAAACCTGAGTCTCCTGCTTTGCAGGCGGATTCTTTACCTCTGGGCCGCCAGGAAGTCATATATGTACACGTATCCATTCTCCCCTAGAACCCCCTCCCATCCCGGCTGCCACAGAACAGAGCAGAGTCCCCTGTGCCAAAGCCTTTCTGGAAATTCACAAATGCACTGTGGCTCTCAGGCCCCTCCCCAGCACGGGTCAGGCCAGTGGCAGCGTTTCACTCAAACACCTGGGCAGCAGGGAAGGAGAAAATGAATTTCAGGAGAGGAAAACTGAGCGAGCTGAAGGGCCAGGTTAAGAGGACTCTGGGCTCCGGGCTTCCCCAGCCTCCAGCCCTGGGTCACCACGCCCCGCTTCCTGGGTTTGCCTGGGGCCCTCCTGGATGGTTAATATTAACCCGGGGGATGAGCACCCTTGCGGGTTCTCGGGGCCTCCGAGGCAGGTGGGATGCTGACTCATTGCCACTGCGGCAGCCACGTGTCTCCACAGCTCCCAGCAGGCTGGCGGGCTGGCTCCGTGCTGAGCAAAGTGGGCCCCCTGGTTTTGCGTCTCCATCAGAGGGAGTGAGAAGGAAGTTCCCGAAGCATCCCTTGATTGGCCCCCTGTGGCCCACTCTGCCTTCTGCATCTTCAAAGGTTTATCCAATTTTCCCCAATCATGTCAGTTCCCACACAAGGGAGGTGGGTGTTGTGGGTGCTGTGCCTGGCACAAACTAGATTAACGTCTCCTGGGTTGTAATGTGTCTGCAGAAGGCTGAGTCCCTCCAGCTAGCTCCTGCGGGTTCCAGAAGCGAAGTCCAGTCTGCTCGGCCCCTACCCTCAGCCCTAGCCCACCCTGCCCCCGGGGAAAGGACCTGAGGCTGGCTTTACGCCAGGCGTGTCAGCAGATCTCCGACAAGGGTGGAGAAGCTGGGCACCAGCCACCCATCTTACTGCTCACGTGCACCTCCCACTGAAAGCTGAATTAAAATGAAAAGGCTGTGGGCACTTGAGGTTATGGAAACCGACGACTTTATAAACTTGGCACACGTGGAAATAACAGGAGAGCGTGGGGGGCCTAGTGATGTAGAATCACATTATTCTGAATGGAAGCACTCACGCCCAAGGCAGACGGGTCTGCCCTCCTGCTTCTCCAGATGACTTTAAAGCCCCCCAAATCATGGCCAGGCTGACAGCTCTGGGGACAATGGCATGAACACACCCGTCCCCTCCGCTGACACTCCCGCCCCAAAGGAGCTTTGAAACCTCAGTTCTAAGAAGGCCACTCTCCACCCTGACCTGTCAGTCGAGGGGGATGGACACGTGGCCAGGGTCAGGGCGAGGTGGGGGGTGCGGAGGGGGGGGGTGCGGTCAGCACACAGCCAGAGTGAATCCAGCCCGGGCCTTGGCCCTGAAACAGAGGCTGAGACCCCACTGTTCCTGCTGAGCTGAAACACCCGAGTGCCGTGGCTTGTGGGTGCAAGCTGAGCTCGCCTTCTGATTCATGCCGTTATTAAATCAGCAAGTTGGACAAGAAGCAAAATCAGCCAGGACCCAGCACTCGGGCAAAAGCTAAAGAGTGCGTGGCGGACTGGATGGGAGGGGAGCTTGGGGGAGAATGGATCCATGTAGGGGTACGGCTGAACCCCTTTGCTGCGCCCCTGAAACCATCACAACACTGTTATAACCAGCTATGTGTGTGTGTGCTTGCAAAGGTCTGACTCTTTGCAACCACATGGGCTTTAGCCTGCCAGGCTCCTCAGGCCATGCTCTTCTCCAGGCAAGAATACTGGATGGGTTATCATTCCCTCCTCCAGGGGATCTTCCGGACCCAGGGATCGAACCCATGTCTCCTGAGTGCCTTACGTGGCCAGGTGGATTCTTTACTACTAAGCCACCTGGGAAACCCATTAATCAGCCATACTCAAATATAAAATCAAAAATGCTTTTTTAAAAAAATTAAAAAGAAATTAAAGAGTGTAGCCCCAGAACACGTGGACAGACTGGATGGATAAGTAGAAGGGGTGAATGGCCCAGATGATGCTGCAAGTCCCTCCAGAGCCCGGGGCTCCCTCTGGACCACATTCGCCTCTCCAGGGAGACGCCACTTCCCCCTGCATCACACAGTTTCCATGCGTCAAAGCCAGCCAGTGGGGGCACTGACACCTCTCACCAGCTTGGAGCACGCTGCTGACACCTGGCCTGCAGGCCGGTGAGCTGCACGGGGGCCTGGGGCCTGCCCTTTCTGCCGTGACCCCTGTTGCAACAGTGGGTCAAAGTTCAGAAGCAGCCAGGTGAAAACATCAGTCACACGCTGCCCCTCTCCTGGCAGATAAGCCCAGCAAGAGAGAAAACAGTTCACAGCACCCCTGTCCTCCCAGCGGCTTCGCTTAGGAAACCCTCGAACCAGACTTCCTGGTGCTGAGCCCCAGTTACAACAGGATTCACGGAATTTTAATGTTTTTTCCAAAATAAACAGTGAGCCCGTGCTTTATTTTTTAACACATTGCTTCAACATCCAGCTAACTTTTTTTATTGAAGTATACTTGATTTAAAATGATATGTTAATTTCTGTTGTACAGCAAAGGGATTGTTATATGTATATACATTTTTAATATTCTTTTCCATTAGGGTTTATCACAGGATATTGAATATAGTTTTCTGTGCTGTGCAGTAGGACCTTGCTGTTTATCCATTTCCAGCTGATTTTTATTAGTTTGTTTTTATTCAGTTTATTTAAATAGTAGCCCCCCTCCAAAAAAGTGTTCACCCATTTCTTATTTTTAGTAAAATAAACCACTGGTCTGCCAAGGGGTGTTTTCAGAGATAAGGTCACAGAGGTTCTCCTTTCAGGCTGCTCATGGGTCAGGGCTCGGGGTCACCAAACAAATCCTGTTGGATCAGTGAGTCACCCCAAGCTCCGGGAGCTGGCAGGAAGGACATGGGTGTCAGGCTTTTCTGAGGGGACCTGAACTTTGTCCTGTAGTCAAAATGTTCAGCTGAGCCCAGAATCATCAGCTAAGCCTCCCACAGCCCTCAGAGGAGGAGTTGTAACTGGGTTTAACTGGTTGAGAAAAAAAGAGCAAGAGGGTACAGAAATGGCGCCCCAGACTTATGAGCTCACAGCGGAATTCCCCAGAGAAGTTAACAGGGATACAGAGCAGTCAGACTCAAAAGGTCTCCAGGATGGTCAGCCTTTAGGTGCAAAATGGGTGCTTTGGATTTTAAAAGACAGGAACAGGAGAAAATTCCAATGGCCTGTGGGTTTGGGACGGGCTCGTGAGAGACAGGACTGCATAGTAATGGGAACCATCTGCTGTTCTCCAGACCCATCCCACCCGGCTCACACTTCCTCTTTCCACACGCCCCGGCCCCCGGGCCATCTCACCCACAGCTTCCACAACCGACACCCACAAATCTCTGTCTTCAGCCCAGGCTGTCGGAATCCATTCCCAAGCACAGCACAGACCCCCCGACAAAGAATGATCTGGTGCAAAATGCCAACAATTCCGGAAACCCTGTTGAGATGCAACTCCATCACCCCTCCCTCTCTCTGCTCCCCAGAAGCTCCTCTTTTCTCCACGGAAGACGGAGAAGCAGTCTCTCTCCATGAGGGTCAAGAGTCTGCAGTAGCCTCTATCACGGCTTACTGTCAGTGTCTCCCCTCTTCTGGGGGCCAAGCAATCTGTCTTCTCCTTATATCGCTGGAACATGGTGCATAGCAAGGTCTCAGGGACTGATGTGCAAAGAGAAAAGTGTGAGCCTGACTCTGGCCAGAAAACATTATTGTGTTGAGAATAATACCGCTGCCGCCTCCACCACCCTCATCACCAATCACAGCATCTCCTATCTGCACTACAATTAGTGGCGTTTCATATATAAAGAGCACAAACTGCCCAGCATCACAGAGGACATGGAGTTTTACACGGATTGTTTTTCTGCTTCAGCTTACACAAGAAAGACTGCTGCCAAGCCAGCACATCAACGTCAAAAGAGTATTTCAAATACCAACAACAGCTCTTAACCAATCACACATGCACAAAAAAATCTACCCACTCTCAGTACATGTTCTGCCTTGTGAAAAGTGAGGAAATAAAGCATCAGCCATAAGAAAAATTATTGGAGAAATTGTTAAAAAAAAAAAAGAGAGAGAGAATCCCAGGAACTATCGCCCTCTCTCTTGGCGAGGATGAGATGATTGGATGATCACCGACCTAATGGACGTGAGTTTGAGCAAACTCCAGGAGATGGTGAAGGACAGGGAAACCTGGTGTGCTGCAGTCCGTGGGGTCACAAAAAGTCGAACACCGCTGAGCGGCTGAACACAACAGCAGCAACTCTTGGCCACAAAGCGGTGAAAACTTACCACAGATCGTGTGGAAAGAAAAAGGTGAATCCTCCCTAAACTTCCTCCGCTCAGCTGACTTACTCTTCCAGATTCCAGGAGGCTAATGGACGTCAGCAGTAGGAAAGCAAATATGTGAAAAACTGAGAAAAACATTTAAAAAATCTGCTTTGGTCTCACCCAGCTCAACCGAGTGGCTCCTTTGTACCTCCCAAAAGGAGGCTCAGGATGCAGATACCTGGACATTCTCACCACGGACCCATCCTGCCAGAAAGCTCTTTATCCGGGAACCTGACAATCACCCAGCCAGAGAAATAAGACCCACAGTGAGGCAGCAGAGACGTTAAAGCCAAATGTGAAGTGGATATAAGAAAAAACAAACATAAATTCAACACCAAAGAAACTAGTACAGATCATGGACCTCCCGCTTTGTTACGTGTGGATTTCTGTTCTATTTGTAAAGGGATCATGAGGCCCAGGCCAAAGGGGTGTGGGTGGAGAACCTCAGGGTCACTGCTGACCCCCGGCATCCCCTGAGAAGCCACATGGAAGGGCCAGGTGTGGGGCTACCTGCTGCGCGCCCCCACTCTTGAGGGTGCAGCTCCATCTCAGGAATCTGCCCAGGTGCTAAGATCACATGTACATCCCTTGAGTTTATTCACTAGAAGAGAAGGTCACTTTCAGTAGATGATGAGAAGTTTGGTTTATCTTGACCAAATATTTTTATGTATTGAACCTCTCAACCCAAAGCTGCTGCCCTTCCCGCCCAGTTGGATGGGAAAAGATGGAGAAAAAACATCTTTACATGGTGAATAATGACCCATGTGCCATTGTGCTTTGTAGAATGTGTATCTGTGTTTATTTATAGCTTTAACAGAGCATGGGAAGGTATCCAGTAAATCACTACACCATAACAAAGACGCTGCCATCCCTGGCAAGAGTATAAGATGGTACAGTCACTGTGGAGCACACATCAGCAATTCCTCAGAAAGTTACACACAGAATTCCCATACGATCCAGCCATCCACTTTTAGGCGGTTGCCCAAAGCAGTCACCTGTCAATGAGGGCGATGGTTTTGATGGTCTGGGTGGGGAGGATCAGAGTCACTAAGGGTTTGGTGCGTTGGTCTCAGGGGGAGGAGTAGCTTCAAGCAGATACCACTTGTCCTTTCTTTTTCTTTTTATCTTGGCAAAAATCATGTGTGTGAAATTTACCATTTTAACTCCTTAAGCATCCATTTCAGTGGCTTTAGGTACATTCTCCTTGTTTTGCCACCATCACCACCACAAGTGTCTCCAGAGTTTTGCATCTCTCCCAGCTGACTCATCAAACATTAACTTTCCACCCGGTTCCCTTTACCCCCTGGGACCACCATTCTACTCTGTCTCTGTGAATCTGACTGTGCTGGGCACTTCACAGAAGCGGTCAAAGGCAGCATCCGTCCCTTTGTATCTGGCTTATTCAGGGAGCATAATGTCTTTAAGGTTCATCCATGGTGCAGCCTAAGTCAGAATTTCTTTCCTTTTTTAGGCCAAATAATTTTCCATGGAATGAGTACACCTCATTTTGTTTATCCATTCATCTGTAGATAGACTCGGGTTGTGTCTACCTTTAGGCTGCTGTGCAGACTGCTGCTATGAATGCTGATGCACAAAAATCTCTGTTTGAATATATCTCCTAAGTGAAGGAGAAAAGACCAGAAGAGCCCTTATCTTCCCTCCCTGAGTTGGTAATCTGAAGAGTGTCAGTATAAATAAGCCAAAGTGCTGGAGTACCTGGCACAATTACTGACGGGACAAAGCTGACTCTTTCAGCGCTCCAAGGCCCTCCTGGGTGAAGGTAGGAGATGGTCCCTCTGAACTGTGTATTCTACAGTTCTTACTATAGTTAAGAGGGAGACCTGGGTGTTGGTGTCAGTGGGAGAGGATAGGAACTCGTACAGAGCAGAAAGAGGTAGAGGAAAGGCACAAAAAGTCCCATAAACCACCTGGAGCAGCAAATTGGACTGTAACCACTGTGTCCGTGACTTACTAGTCCAAGGAGTCAGGGTTGCAGGCAGGAGGGAGGGAATTTGTGTTTCTAAAAATTCTTGCCACCAAATTGTAGCCTCTTTCTTATCTTAGGGGCGGCTTCCCTTATAGCTCAGTTGGTAAAGAATCTGCCTGCAATGCAGGAGACCCGGGTTTGATTCCTGGGTTGGGAAGATCCCCTGGATAAGGAAATGGCAACCCACTCCAGTATTCTTGCCTGGAGAATCCCAGGGACAGAGGAGCCTGGAGGGCTACAGTCCATGGGGTCGCCAAGGGTCGGACACGACTTAGCGACTAAACCACCACCACCAACTTAAACCAGCAGTGTACAGCATTTATCACAGCGGCAAAAAAAAAAAAGATTACATCAACCCCAGAAGCTCTAACAACATGCCAGAGGGGGAGGGGAAGGGATTTAGGGTCAAACCTTAAGGCGCTTCTTCTGAAGAATAGCAGTTGTTCTGTGCTTTTAGCTGTGTGTTTATGGTCAGACTTTCCACCTGCTTCATAGATGGCAAGGCAGCAGGCAGACAAGACAGAAACCCACTCTCAATGCTTCGTGATGCAAAAAATATGAGCCCTTGAAAAAACAAGTTTCTACATACTACTTGATAACGCTTTCCTATCTCCTTCAACAAAAAGTTTGAAGTTAAAAAGATACACAGAAAAAACGTTCTGTGAGATTTAAATGGCTGGGTAACCACTGGTTTTCTTCTGTACTGGTCAGCTTGGAATGCCATAACAAAAAACCAAGACTAGGGGCTTAAACAACAGATGCTTATGTTCTGACAGGTCTGGAAGCCCAAGATCACGGTCCCAGCAGGGTTGGGTCCCAGGGAGGCCTCTCTTCCGGGCTTGCAGACAGCCGCCTTTTCACTCAGTCCTCACCCAGCCCTGCCTCTGCTTTCACGCAGAGGCGAGAGAGAGTCCTGCGATCTCTTCCTCTTCTTACGAGGACACCAGTGCTATCACATTATGGCTGCCTTGTGACCTCCGTCAACCTTAGTTACTTCCTCAAAGGCCAAATTTCCAAACTCAGCCAAACTGGGGGTCCGGGCTTCAACATATGAACAGGGACGGTGGGGAGGGACACAATTCAGACCATAATAATTTGCTAGCCTGTTTGCATAGAAATCTACAGTTTTCCAAGCACTCTCATGTACATCCTCATCTTTAATCCTCCGGATAAATTTGGAGATGGACCAGACAGGTGTTACCCCCATCGAACAGAGGAGGGGCCTGAGGGTCGGGCGGTCCACGACTCGCCCAGGGACAGGAAACTGACAAGTGGCCGAGTTAGGGTTCAGATCCAGGGCTGAGAGACTTCAGGGTCTTTAGCAAAAATAAATTATTGACTCGTTCAATTAAAAGAATATATATTTAGTGCTTGCTATGCCACTTCATGGTGGCTCAGAGGTTAAAGCGTCTGCCTCCAATGCAGGAAACCCGGGTTCGATCACTGGGTCAGGAAGATCCTCTGGAGAAGGAATAACCCACTCCAGTACTCTTGCCTGGAGAATCCCATGGACAGAGGAGCCTGGTAGGCTACAGTCCACGGGGTCGCAAAGAGTCGGACACAACTGAGTGACTTCACTTTCACTTTCACTTTCATGACACTTCATGGGGCAAGTCCAAAAAATGAGAGGCCCCACACAAGTTGAACGGCATCACCGACTCAATAGACATGAATTTGAGCAAAGTCCAGAAGACAGTGAAGGACAGGGAAGCCTGCAGTCCATGGGGTCACCATGAGTTGGACATGGCCTAGCAACACAGGTAAAAAGCACGTGGTCTTAGGACCCAGACACCTGCATGTATGTGCACCTGTGTCCAGGAGGTGTGTCCAGTCCCCTGACACTCCCCTTCATCCTTTCTGGACCTGGTTTAGGTAACCCCTTGTCCCCTAAAGCCTTGTAGCCCACGAAGAACTTTCTCTCTGGAATTCTGGTCTCCATCACTCTTTTGAAAACAAATACCTTTCTGCCTGGAAAGTGATTTCAGCTTTCATGTATTTATACCCTGCTTCCCCAGCTGAAGCCATTCCCACCTCTATACAAGTCCAATTGTGCCTTGCAGCAGTTCCAGGTTTTTTTTTTTAAGTTTTCCCTGAATCTCAGCTATCTGCCAAGAAAGAATTATTTCACTGATAACAACCTAAATCTCAGTGACATTACAATGTCCTTCTCCCAAGGCTGAAAAAGCATGAAACAGAACACTATGAATCTCCTGGTCCTCGAATCAAACATCCCATTCTCGATCATCCAGGGCTTGCATGCCTGCAGGAAAAGTACTCTGAACATTCCTTGCCTTGGTTTTTGCTTTCTTCTAGGAGATTTTCCAGAATAAAGAGCTCTTGCTAGCTGGCACTTCATGGGCATGGGGAGAGGGAGAAAATGTCCCTCCCCAAAGAGTAGCGTTGTGTGGTTATAGATACCTAGAAACAGAGGACCGAAGGCTTAGTGATCCAAAGTGTGTGTTAGTCACTCAGCCATGTCCACCTCTTTGCGATCGCGTGGACTGTAGCCTGCCAGGCTCCTCTGTCCATAGGATTCTCCAGGAAAGAATTCTGGAGTGAGTAGCCATTCCCTTCTCCAGGGGATCTGCCCAACCCAGGGATCAAAACTGGGTGTCCTGCATTGCAAGAGGATTCCTCACCCTCTGAGCCACACCAGGGAAGCCTTTAGTGATCTGACCATGTGTTAAATTTCAAGCGAACCCTAGGCAGGGAGGTAAGCCCTGTGTGCTTGCTCTCGGTCTAGCCAACACCAGCCCTAAAGCATTGGAAAAACAGACACACAACTAGCTAATACCAGAGATGGGCATGCTCTGTAAAATCTGGATTCTGGAAGTTATTCTCTTTTGGGCTGGTAAACACATATTGAGATTTACAATATCTTGAGTTCATCAGGTTAACTAAATATTAACATAAGAGTCTTGCATGTGTGTTCACTCACTCAGTTGTGTCTACCTGTATGTGACCCCGTGGACTGTAGCCCACCAGGTTCCTCTGTCCATGAGATTCTCCAGGCAAGAATACTGGAGTGGGTTGCCATGCCCTCCTCCAGGGGATCTTCCCAACCCAGGGACTGAACCCGCATTTCTTGCATCTCCAGCAATAGCAGGTAGATTCTTTACCACTTATTTCAAGATGGTCATAATAGAGCATCAGACCCAAGGCAGGGCTCTTCTAAGTCGGGGACCAGCGCAACGACACAGATTGCACGCTCGTGAGTCTGGTTCATTTCATCTCCCTGAACTGTAAAACTCTCCTATGTAGAGTGAAGATGATAGTCCTCACTTCCTGGTGGTCTCAGGAGGATGAAATGATACACACGTGTGTGATATGCCTGACACACAGTAAGAACTCTGGGCCTGCGAGATTTTTTTCCTGGCTGCTCACCTCCTTTTGCTCTCAGAATTCATAGTGATTCCCACTCCACAGGCTCTACTGCCGGCAACCAACAAGTCCTTAGGAAAAGTCAGGGGTAGTCCCGGCTTGTCTAGTAAAATTGGTTTCAGACTAGGCCCTCATTAAATGATATGCTTTAGACACTCTCAGCAAATATAGCTGCAAAAACAGGAAAGAAAGCAAAGTTAAAGGAAGCTTTCCTTCCCGAGGAGCCAGCTTCCAGGTGTCATATTGGCCCACAGTCTACTGCTAACACTGCTGTGTCGTGCTGTAAACAACATATTCTACCAGGACCCTCGTGGGCACAGAAACGAAGAGCCTGAAAAGATCAGGCAGATGCTGTGTGTCGCAAATTTGTCAACTTGGTCTTTTGCATGTTTATTCAATCCCTGTGCAACTGGGGCCGTTGTGATGAAAGAATTAAAGAAAACTGTGTTCTTTTTTTTTTCCCCTTCTCTCTCTTTTTTTAAAAAAAAGTTTATTTACATTTAAATAATCTTTACACTTTATTTTGAACACTTAGGATAACTAGAACTAATTTTTGCACATGATAAACCAAGGGTCTAAACTGCTTCTTCTTTTCCATAAAGATATCCTGCAGACTCAGCACCATTTATTAAAAATACAGTCCTGTCTCTCTGCACTTCAGGAATTCTATTTTTTTTTTAATTTGAGTATCATTCGAATCTTGGGTTTGATGTGCATGCCCACAATGAGATAAAATAAATGAGTAATTATAGGATATTCTTATTATATTATCACTTGTATTTTTCAGATCAGGATTTTCAGTATGAAAGGATAGATCAATTTAATATATAAAATGCAAGCTGAAAAATATTCATCATACTAGTCATAAACTTGAATTAGAAGTTCCAGTTATAAACTCATGATACTTTTATCTTATTTTTATCTTAAAAATGTATATATTGCCTTATATTATGTAATATATATAATACATAATATTACACTATATATAATTACACTATATTATATAACTTTTATATATAATATATGTAATATATATTATATTATAATATATAATATAATGTTATATATATATATATATATATATATATATATATATATATCTCCTAGCTCTGTTCACTGAAGAGACCTAAAAACAATGGCCAATCAGTAGCAATCAACATTATTTGTGGCCAGATCATGGTCTTGAAATGCCAGTTCTCACTAAAAGAAACCAGGGCTTCTTGGAGGAATGACTGATTCTGGCCTGAGGTTAAAGCTAGTTGGTCATCTTCAGAGAATGACAGGGTCAAAAGGAACCAACTCATGATCTTGAAAACTAATGACTAAAAGGAAGAAAGCAAAATCGAACACTTATCCTGCCTTTCTATTATGAGCTGAACAACTGGGCAACCCAAAAGTAGGTGAGGTGAAGAGTATCTTTATTAAATTTTTGCAACTAAAAAATTTTTTTTAAATAGTAAAATTAGAAGATCATCGTTTTGCAATCCCCAATAAATTAATGCATTTAGATAACAATTGCCAATGGCTGCAATCATCACACAAATAGACAAGCCGAACATCCTGATAAAAGAGCATCTCATAGGTGATGTTGTGTGTGTCATAACGCACCTCAGAGGAGGCCTGCTGTCTCCGATTTTCTCATGATTAGAATGCAAAGTCTGGTCACTTGGATAAGGCGGTGAATGCATGAGATTTTGATTTGGAAAAGCTAAAACTGGAGGACTTCTGTGATGGTCCAGTGGCTAAGACTCCCGATGCAGGGGCCTGGGTTCCATCACCGGTCAGGGAACGAGATCCCACATGCCCCAGCTAAAGATCCCGTGTGCCTTAACTAAGACCCGGCACAGTCAAATAAACAAGTCTTTTTTCTTTTTTTTTTTTTAAGTTAAAATTGAAGAAAGAGGAGAAGGTCACCCAGAACCCCATGTAGAAAGAGGCAGAGTGCAGACAAGGAGGCGTCCAGGTTTCAGGGGCAACTTGGCGGAAGTTCTAGCCACAACACCCTGTCCTCAGCGTTGGAGCAGTTCATTCTCCCTTGGAACAGTCAGGCACTGCAATCAACATAATTCAGCCATTGTTTCCAAGGACAAAACTCTCCTGGACATTTTCTGAGCAACCTAATTGCCATTACTCGATTTCCCCCCAAGAATGCGTTCTGTTGTTTGTGACTGAAAGACCCTGATGGATACAGTGTCCAAAGGGTTGACAATCGTGTGCGTGTGTATCTGAGTGTGTATGTGTGCACAGGCTTAAGCTAATGAGTCTCCAAAATGCCATTAATTTCTCCAAATTTATTTTAAAAGCTTAGATTGGCTGACAAAAGGAACTATTTGCTTTGATCAGGGTTTGCCCCTGAAAGTCTTCAAGATAAACAGGAGCCTGGCTTGCATAGAACTCTGTGTATTTGAGAACTGTTGGGAGTGTATGTACAGTCTTCTTTGGTTTTATATAAACCTGCCAAGAGAGCGACAATGACAAGCCTTTCTCAGAAAATTCCTAAAGAAGCAATTAAGCCTGAAAGCACACTCCACATTCATGTTTATTCAGCACTCATGTGTCCTTTCTGAAGCACACTCTCTCATGCTTCCTAAGGTTATTTTGCAGATATATTGTGCTAAACTGTAACAGTGTTCAAAAATATTCACTGTCTCTGCCTAGGGGAGATTTCTATTTCCTCTTCCAAATCTCATCAGGCTTGGTCATGGGACCCAATTTGGCCAACTGAAGGTGAGAGGTAAAGTCATGGCCAACGTTAAGAGCCAGCAGACTCCAGAAGATAGTGAAGGACAGGGAAACCTGGTGTGCTGCAGTCCATGCGGTCACAAAGAGTCAGACACGACCTAGCAATTGAACAACAAGAGCCAATTAGGGCTCTTCCAGGTTATCTCCCCTCTGTCCTGGTGGAACCATGGAGGTTTCTCCATCAGCTTGAGCCCCAAGGAAAGAAAATTGGGATCACAGCCATAGCTCACCCACGACAGACATGAATAAGTAGGAAGAAAAGTGCTAAGCAACTGGGATCTGGAGCCCTTTTGACCAAAATGTAGCTTCACTTGACTGTTAATTCCATGTTATTGATCATAGCTACTGTTTTCTGGGGTGTCCCTGGTGACTTCGTGAGAAAGAATCCGCCTGTAATACAGGAGATGCAGGCTTGATCCCTGGGTCAGGAAGACCCCCTGCAGGAGATAATGACAACCCACTCCAGTATTCTTGCCTGGAGAATCCCAGAGACAGAGGAGCCTGGCAGGCTACAGTCCACGGGGTCACAAAGAGCTGGACATGACTGAGGGATTAAACAAGAACAACTGTTCTCTAAACACTGTTTGCAAGCCAAGCAGTCACATCCTTCCATCACCATGAACTAGGTACTCACCTCTTCACCTGACAGGTACAGAGACCAACCCATGGAGAGCAAGGGACTGACGCCTGCCCAAGCCAGCGCTGAGACCTGGACCTGGCCAGCTGTTTTGTTTTGTTTTTTGAAGTCTAGTTGACTTCCAGTCTTGTGTTAGTTTCAAGTGTACAACAAAGTGATTCAGTGATTCATTTATACACATATATAGATGTATATGATTCTTTCCCTTTATAGGTTATTACAAGATAGTGAATATAGTTAGCTCCCTGTGCTATACAGTAGGTCCTTGTTGGTTATTATTTTATATACAGAATTATGTATATGTTAATCCCCAAATCCTAATTAATCTCCCCCACACTTTCCCCTTTGGCAATCACCAGTCTATTCTCCATGACTGTGAGTCTGTTTCTGTTTCATGGATAAATTCATTTGTATCATATTTAGATTCCACATGTAAGTGATATCATATGATATTTGCTTTTCTTGGCCTGGCTTACTTCACTTAGCATGATAATCTTGAAATACATCCATGTTGCTGCCAGTGACACTATTTTGTTCCTTGTTATGGCTGAGTAATATTCCATTATATATATATATACATACACCATATCTTCTTTATTTATTCTTTATCCATTCATCTGTCAATGGACATTTGAATTGCTTCCATGTCTTAGCTGTTGTAAATAGGGCTGCTATGTACCTTGGGGTACATATATCTTTTTGAATTACAGTTTTCTCTAGATACACATCCAGGAGTGGGATTGCAGGATCATATGGTAGCTATATTTTTAGACTCTTTAAGGGCCCTCTGTAGTGGCTGCACCAATTTGCATTCCCACCAACAGTTCAGGAGCGCTCCCTTTTCTCCACACCCTCTCCAGCATTTGTTTGTAGACTTTTTGATGATGGCCATTCTGGCTGGTGGGAGGTACTACCTCAGTGTAATTGTGATTTGCACTTCTCTAATAGTTAGCAATGTTGAGCCTTTTTTTCATGTATCTCTTGGCCATCTGTATTTCTTCTTCAGAGAAATTGGACCAAATTGGTTTAATGCCAGAGGCTCCTGCTCTTAAAACTAAGTTCTGCCAAATTGAGAAAGTCCTGACAGACACAGCATTTCTGCTACCAACCCCGTGCTCACAGAAGCACTCTCTTCCCCTGCTGGGTGACACTGGCCATCCCCTTAACCTCTCTGAGCCTATTTCATCAGGTAAAAAGTTACTAGTAAAATTGGTCCTTCAGTGTCAACTGAAATAATCCACGTAAATCGCTTTAGATTCTCTGAGCTGAAATGTCCAAGCACAGGGCCTAGCCACACAGAAGTGAGTCAGTGCCGGAGAGGCTGGGACAGTGACCTCCAGAATTTTGTGGCGGGGCACTCGAGGAAAATGGGATTTTTGAGTTACTGAAATTCTCTTTTACACAATATATAAAACACATAGACTTTTTTAAATTTATTGAAACTTCCTGGTTTTTAAAAAACAAAAAGATCAACCCTGAATATTCATTGGAAAGACTGATGCTGAAGCTGAAGCTCTAATACCTCGACCACCTGATGCGAAGAGTTGACTCGTTGGAAAAGACCCTGATGCTGGGAAAGATTGAGGGCAGGAGGAGAAGGGGACGATAGAGGATGAGATGGTTGGATAACATCACCAACTCAGTGGACGTGAGTTTGAGCAAACTCTGGGAGATGGTGAAGGACAGGGAAGCCTGGCGTGCTGCAGTTCATAGGGTCAGAAAAAGTAGGACATGACATACTGAATTAACAACAACAATAAAATATTAAAAGATTAAGGAATTGCTAAATGGAGACTTTTCACAAGCAATCTAAAATTCAGGGACTTCCTTGGTGGCCCAGTGGGTAAGACTTTGAGCTCCCAGTGCAAGGGGCCTTGATTCGATCCCTGGTCAGGGAACTAGATCTCACATCCTACAACTAAAGCTCTCTCATGCCACAGTGAAGATGGAAGATCCCACGTGCTGCAACGAAGACCCGGCACAGCCCAATAAATAAACAAATGAATGTTTTTGAAAGTTAATTTTAAAAGTAAAATAAAATTCAGAACCTCTTATAGATGGACATGGTGCAAGCTCATTTTCTCCCTGCTGTCATGAAGATGCATGGAACCCATATGTAAATATAAGAGCTCTGTACACCCACATGTACATTTGCAATGAGGACAGAGAGTGTGCTGAAGGCAGCCCAGAAGGACTGGGACAGAACTCAGTTTTGTGCTCTGGGTTGCTGAATTCCAGTTTTGGAAAGATCCTCAAGGGAAAGAAAGGAACTGATGCTTACTGTGTGTCCTCTGTATGTCAGAAACTACATCAGTTATCCCTAATTCTCATAGCAACTCTGCAAGGTCTGAAGTTTCAGAAGACTGTATAACCTTGATAGGTCACACCGCCAGTAAGCAACAGAAACAACTCAAATCTTTATCTGTCTGACCCCAAGGTTCAGTCTCTTTCCACTGGACCAGCAGCGGACAAACGGCTGTCCATGGCCAACTCCAGCTGACCACCTTTATTTTTATCCCACCTGTGAGTCAAGAATAACTTTTACATTTTTAAACAGTCAAAAATAAATAAATAAAGAGTATATTTTGTGACATGCGAAAATGGTGTGAAATTCACATTTCAGTGTCCATGAATAAATTTGTACTGGAACCCAGCCACACCTGTTTATTTACATATTGTCTATGGCTGATTTTCTGCTATGCTGTTGTTGGCAGATTGAGTGACTGGGCGGGAAATCATATAGCCGCCAGAGTGTACAATACTTATTACCTGGTCCTTTTCAGAAAAACACTTTCCCACCTCTGCTCTAGACCATGTAGCCTTGAAGGTGACCGAGGCCTCTACTTCTATAGATGAGGAAACACAAGTCCGTAAAGATTGAATAGATTTGCCCCAAATTAATAATATTGGGAGAGACACCGGTCTAGCAAGGGAGAAGCACTAGGCGGCCCCCAAGGCAGGTTGGGAAGGAAGGTCGGCATTGGTTGGTCCACGCATCTGGCCATGATGCAGAAGGTGAGCCGGTGGGGTAGGGGAGCGGGGAAGCCAGCAGGCATTCGGGCCCTGGAGTTTACACTGGAAACGGAGTCCCATCTGGAGGAAATGACAAGGAGGCAGGGTACTCAGAGAAGACCGTCTCATCCACAGCCCGGATGCCGGGTTCAAGGACAGGGTCAAGGTGGAGGGGGCCACCAAGGAGGCCGGAAGAAGTCACAAGCAGAACCTTATCTTTCACCCAGTGAGACAAACATTAAATATAAGAAAAACACTTAAAAAAAGAGTGCTCGCTGGCCAGGAAACCTTCCTGAAGTATCACAAAGTGAAAAGGGTTTACAAAACTATTTATATGGCCTGGTCTCTACTTTCTGAATAGACATTTATACCTGTTTACATAAATTAAATGATTTGAACTGATATATACCAATACACCAAGTAAAATGGTAGTTATGACTGAATGCAATCACAGGTGTTTTTTGTTTCTTTGTATCTGGGTATTTTCTGATCTTTCTGCAGTAAACTTTTATTGCTTTTTTAGCAATAAATAAAGTCATTTTGTAGTATTGGCCTGGGAATAGCAGATCAATACAAAAGAATAGGAAACTGGAAAACAGAGTCAATAGATATAAGAATCAGGTATGTGATAAATGTGGAATTTGGAATCAATGGGAGAAAGATGAGTAATTCAGTACATTGCATTAATTCAATTGGCTAAAAGTTTGGAAGATAAAGTTGAGCTCTAAATACATATAGACGTGGTACAAATGAAGAATGTTTACAACATATTAGTGAAAAAAGTTTATAAAATATGATTTTTCAAAAGAAGCTACATATGTATATGCATGTATATAAATCTTGTACGGATAGATGCTGGGAAAGATTGAGGGCAGGAGGAAAAGAGGGTGACAGAGGATGAGATGGTTGGATGGCATCATCGACTCAATGGACATGAGTTTGAGCAAACTCCAGAAGATAGTGAAGGACAGGGAAGCCTGGCATGCTGTTATTCATGGAGTCACAAACAGTCAGACACAACTGAGCAACTGAACAACATACATGAATAGATAGATAGGTGATAGAGATAAATTAAAAATACGGATATCAGCTCAGTTCAGTAGTTCAGTCATGTCCAACGCTTTATGACCCCACGGACTGCAGCATGCCAGGCTTCCCTGTCCATCACCAACTCCCGGAGCTTACTCAAACTCATGTCCATCGAGTCAGTGATGCCAGATACATATACAGCTACATATACATACAAGAAACATAAACAGAGATTCACATCAAACTTGTAACCATGGTTACTTCTACCGAGTGAGAGAGAAAAGAGGATGCTTTCACACCTTACATAATTACACACATTATATTGTTTGAATTTTTGTCTTGAGAATGTAATATGTGCAAAACTATAAAAATAAAAATGAAAGTCCTATAATCTCTAAAATAAACAGATCCTAGAAGATTCGTCAGTATGTCACCATGGAAGTGACTACAATAGCCCTCGAAATCCATTAGGTTGGTAAGGTTCAAGTTTGGCCTGAAGCTAGCTGATGGCACGGTGCCAGGATCAATTTCCTGATTTTGACAGTGAACCATATTATGTAAGATGCTGCCCCTGGGGGAATCTGGGTGATGGGTCCAGGGGAACCTCTATTTTTGTAACTTCTGGCTCATCTATAAACTATAATTAAAAACTTTAAAATTTTTTAGGTTGAATTCTACGAATATGTCTATCCCAGACTGTTTTTGACCTACACAAATGGCAATCTCGTATAGCTAAATATATAATTAAAGAAAAGGCTTAAGCTAATCAATTGCGTGTGAACCTGTGTGAGGAATTTCGGTAACAGAAGTAGGGTGGTCTGCACAGGGATAAGGATTCAGTGGCTCCGTGGGGCAGGGGTGGTCCTGGGGCGTCCTGGGAGTACCAGTCCACTTTATTCCGACCCACCTCAATCAGGCAACAACTGCACCCTGATGCCGGGAAAGGTACACACCTCTCGACATGCAGCTTTCCACCCGGTTTCCCTCTCAATTTCCATCTCACGAAGCCATCAGTACAGTTCTGAGTGACAGGTGGAGTTACAAAGCCAAGGGTGGCCCCTGAGCCTGACGGTCACCTGCCAGGCCAGCCCTGTGAGGCCCTGACTGCAGAGGGGCCACACCACTCCCTCTGAGACAGGGCTCCCGAATGGTCAGCTCAAGTCAAAGACGCAGCCAGGAGAGCGGGCCTCAGAGGGACCCAGCACGAGAAAGGAGCCTTGTGGCAACTGCTGCACAGAATCAAGGACCCCGGGGGCTCTGAGCCGCCAGGGAAGCCCAGAGAGAGGCTTAAAAAGTAATAAAATAAATTAAAAATACAAAATGTAGTAAAACTGCAATGTCTGGAACAACGGGAACACTACCAAGAGAATAGAGAAAATCTGGTGCTCGTCACTGAAATTAAATGATTTCAGGTAATACAAGGTGTCCTGGCCCGGACGCCAAAACACGTGGGCTGCAGAGCAGTCAGCTGGGGAAATGTGGTCGGTCGCCCGCCGGGCTGCAGTTTTGTGCTCCGTGAGCTGGAGGGGCTGCCCAGGCTGGACCGAGGGCCGCCCCACTGGTGGTACCACACCCCGGGCTACAGCCCGCATCTCTCTTCGCCTGGACGTCTCCACTCTGCCTGTATCTCTCTGAGCTTCTAGGCCCCGTCTCTTGAACTCTAGATTTCCAACCTAGTCTTTTCCCTCTAACTACATGCTTTGAAATCTAACCTTCCCTCAAAACCCCTGACCCGCCTAGAGATCAGTAAGTCACCCCGTAATCTTTGCCAAAGGCCTGGTGGCTGGGCAGCCTATAATTTCCTCGCCTCGCATCGCCAGCCCCACAGAGCACTGGGCTGTTCTCGGCAGCACAATTGCTGGTATTTAGCAGACTCTGGACCTGCTCGTCTCAGCACATGGTTTTCTACGGTCACAGTCCACAGAGCGCCGTCTGGACCTCTCACGCTGAAACCAAGTTTGGGCAGAGGTCCAGGTTTGCAGAGAGTCAGAACCGAAGTTTGGTGGCCCCACCCCAAAACCCAGCAAGGATATCCAGGGAGGGCGCCACACATCTGAAAATGGAAAAGGCACCAAAACTTTAACCATTCACCTTCTTCACCCCCCACCCCGTCCCTCCCCACAACTGGCTCCTCTTTTCCGCTCCCAAATAGCATAAGAAGCCCTTTTCTTTCCACGGGGACAGTCTGAAGACGGTTAACTCAGATTGCTAGTTAGTGCTAACCACAGTGAGGGAAAATGTCAGATATTAATGCTGCTTTTTTTATATGGCAGGGTGAGCATTCGGGAATAAGAATAAACTCTTATTGACAGGGTCAAACACCACAATATGTACATATCACTAAAGTGTGTTTGCAAAATAGGCAATAATGGCTCTAAATAGACTGTCTCGGAATGACTAATAAATAATAAGCATCTTGCCTTCAAAATTAACAACGGGGAAGAAGCGTATTATTTAGAGCACTGCAGTGAGAAGTGGCTTTCACCAGGGGGCCGGGGCTGCGGCAGGATGGGCCCAGACCCCGTCCCTGTCCTCATGTTCCTTCCCACGCAACGGGCCACGCGACGTGGTGACAAGAGCAAAGCTGCCCAAAGAGGTGACGTCGGAGAAGCTCAGAGGCTCGCCCTGGAGAGCACCTTCCTCCTCCTTGAGCCGCAGCATGCCTGGTCCTCCACTGGCCGTCACTGGTCCAGGTTCACACGAGGTAAAGAAGGAAGTGCCCGCAGAACCGTCCCATCCAAGGACGCTCAGCCTCCGGGGTTGGGGTGGACACACAGCCCTTGAATGCAAGAGTCCATCACGTCAGTTCCCCTTCTCTGTGACCTGGGATGACACCAGAGTTCGTGGGACAGCCCGTTCCTCTGTCTTAGACGTGGTAGCAGCCCTTCAGGGTCTCACCACAGGGATGAAAGGGGATAAGTAACAGACCTGTGTCAATGTAAAATGAGATTCCATGAAACGCATGATGCAATAATATGAGTAAGAAAGGCTGTGTTCCTTTTATTTTATTTTTTTGCTATTTGTTGTTGCTGTTCTGTCACCAAGTCGGACCCAACTCTTTGTGACTCCGTGGACTGCAGCATACCAGGCCTCCCTGTCCTTCACGACCTCCCTGAGTTTGCTCAAGTTCGTGTCCCTTGGATCAGTGATGCCATCCAGCCATCTCACCCTCTGTTGCCTTCTTTTCCTCCTGCCTTCAATCTCTCCCAGCATCAGGATCTCCATATTCCTTTTAAAATGATACTGTTATGATGCTAATAAAATCTATGAGGAATAGCTACTCTCAAAGTTAATAAGCACTGCCGTCTTTGCAGGACTGAACAGTTACCCCCGGACTGATATGAACACGAAACATATATGTTTATTCTTAGAGCTTGTCTGGTTTCCAAGTCCTTTTAATACAGTGGTCTGAACTGATGCTCAGTAAGGAAACCAGCAGAGAAACCCAAACTCAAGGAAGCCAGCAGCTTCCCCAGGGTCACCGAGGTAACGGACACTATGGTTGCACTTTCAGTGCTCCGTTGCTCTGTCGACAAAACCACGGTGACTCTGAAAAGAAGCCAGCATGTCTGGGCAGACCAGTGTCGGTCGGTGGTTGTCCACCATGGACAAAGATTTATCAGGACAAGGACTGTTGCTGGGCTTGCTTGCAACATCACATGGAGAGTTCCCGAGGGTGGGGCTGAGTGCCCAGGCTCCCCCCGACACAGCATGGACCTCAGACCAGTCATTCGAGTGGGAGACGCTCCATCTTCGCTTTATTCTCAGGGCTGCAGGAAGGCAGGTTAGACCCAGATCCCGTGATATCCCAGAGCTCACATCCTCCCCCTGGCTGTCACCACCTCATGTAAATCCGCAAAAACCCCTGAGCCCTTTCCAGATTCTGATCCCACATCCCGAGCAGATGCAATGATGGGGGGAAAGAAATCAGTCACGTAGCCAGATATTTTATTTGTTTGAGACCAAGAGTAGGCACTTGTGAAATTGCTCAGTTGAATGTATAAACTCAGTTTTTAATCCGAATATTTTTTCACTGGAAAGACAGCCATAGAGACACAAAAGAAGCCTTTCTGCTCCCCTGTTTCCTCGTGTTAAAATTAGAGTTATTTCTGGAAGGCATTTTGGCATTATCCATCAAGTGCTTTAAAAATGTTTACACCCTTTGGCCAAGTAATTCCCTTTCTAAGAAACATTGAGCAGAAATACAAAGAGACACACATGGAGATACCACCCCTTACAACTGGGAAGAGTTAGCCATAAATGTCCGTGTTCATCATTAAAAGAAAGTGTGAACAATGATGGCTTCTTGGCAATGGGTTTACCATAGAACTTTACTTTTTTCTTTGTCTCAGTATTTTCCAAAATTCTCTATAATGAGAAACAACCAAAATATCCATTGACAGGTGAATGGACAGGCAAAATGGGGTAATACATACAGTAGAATATGGTTCATCCTTAGAAAGGAAGGAAATTCTGATACAGGCTACAATATGGATGAATCTTAAAGATACTAGGCAAAGGGAACTAAATCAGTCACAGAAAGATAAATGCGGTGTGATTCCACTTATACGAGGGCCCTTGAATAATTAAGTTCAAAGAGACTGAAGGGAGGGAGGTGGGTGCCAGAGGTTTGGGGGAGCGGATGGGGAGTCAGTGTTTCATGGGGACAGAGTTTCAGTTTGGGAGGAGGAGAAGGTTCTGGGGATGATGGTGGGGATGTTTGCACAAGAATGTGAAGAAGGGAGAGGCTCTTATTTAGGCGGAAAGAATGAAGTCGAATTATTTCCTTTTGATGAGTCGCTTTACATTTTGTACTAGGTATGAACCAAAGAGAGACAGCAAAGACACAAACGAAATTCCGTATTTAAACTCAGGGTTAAAGTTACAAGAATAAGATACACTTGCCTTTTTAAAAAAATTCTGTTTTGCATAATGACAAGAGAAAGAGAAAGTGAGGATCGTGTCACATTACCTGGGAGTTTTCTGGATGGCCGGACTTGCTCCCTGTGGGTAAGTGATGAGAACTGGCGAGACTGCACCCTCCTTTCCAGTTCCACCATCACCACACGGAGGATGCGGCAGAGTCTCCACTGCGTTCACGCCCAGGCCTTCCTGAGTCAACCTCGGCCGAGAAGCTGCTGTTTGAAGGCCACCTGAAGGGCTTCCCTGGGGGGCCGGTGGGTGCGATTCAGGGGACGTGGGTTCAGTCCCTGGATACGGAACTAAGATTCCACATGCCTCGGGGCAACTAAACCCGAGCGCCCCGACAGGGAAGCCTTTGGGCCGCAACGAGGGCCCGGCACAGTCAAAAACAAAAAGCAATAACAAACAAAAAACAGCTGAAGCGTTGTGGCGACATGTTCAGCCATGTTCAGCAGGTATAAACCAAGAGGAAATTGTAGCACGATTCCACTCATGTTCATGCATTGACCAAGTGTCAGGTATTGAGTACTCACTCTAATGTTAGTCCCTTAGTCGTGTCTGACTCTTTTGTGACCCTGTGGACCGTAGCCCGCCAGGTTCCTCTGTCTATGGAGCTCTCCAAGCAGGAATACTAGAGTGGGCAGGCATTCCCTTCTCCAGGGGATCTTCCCGACCCAGGGCTCGAACCCGGGTCTCCCACATTGCTGGCAGATTCTCATCACCTGACCCACCGGGGAAGCCCACCATACAGTCACTGCAAATGTTTTATTGCGGCAAAATACGGCCAACATGAAATTTACCTCCTTAATCATTTTTAAGGGCACAGTCCAGTGGCATTAAGTACATTCGTACTGCTGGGCAGTCCTCACTGCCATCCACCTACAGGCCTTTTCATCTTCACCATTAAACTCTCCCTTCCTCCCACTCCCAGGCTTGTCTCTACGAATCTCACTGATTTAGAAACCTCATGTAAGTAGAATCGCAGAGTATTTGTCCTTTTGTGATTGGCTTATTTACTTAGCATAATGTCCTCAAGGGTCATCCGTGTGGTAGCAGGTGTCAGAATTTCCTTCCTTTTTAAGACCAAATCATCTTCTACTGCATTTGTGTAGCACTGTTCATCCATTTATCCATTGATGGACGCTTGGATCGCTTCCACCCTTTGGCTGTTGGGAATAATGCTGCGATGAACTCAGGTATACAAACACTGGATGCAAATTTTAGTAACTGCTGAGCTGTTTGTGTTCAGGAAAATTAAGTAGGTGACTTCTGTCTCATTGGTGCCAAGAAATCACTCATTTCGTGGAATCAGAAAATGGTAAAGCAGGAAGCTGTTATAAAACCATCATTTATATCTATCCATAGATGAGGAAAGGGACATGAAGTGACTTAACTAGAATGGTTTGGGAAATGATCAGTTCCTACATGTAGGGAGGGGGGAAACCCCTCTCCCAGGCAAAAATATCCACCCAACTTGTCATACCACATACCTCAAATTCCTGACACTGGATATTCATTTACTTAGATGAAGGTACTGGTCCTTTTACCAAGAATCTCCTAATAAAATAAAAATAGCTCTGAGGGAAAGTCATTATTGACCCATCTGCCTTGTCTTGAAAGACTGGTTTTCCACCGAACAGTAGACTTAGAGTCAGGTTCTCAGGGAAGAAAGTCCTCCCTGCGGGAGAGTCAATGCAGAAGGCGGGAGGCAGGGTCACGAGGGATTTTAAGCACAGATATTCCACAAGGAGACAGTCATCTCCCGAGGAGCTCCAGGCACCAGTCAGCACCAGCGCTGAGAGCGAAGACCCGGAAGTGGGAAGTGAGACGAGACCAGCTAAAGCCCAACTCGGGCAACGGGACAATTTTCTCTCTGACGAGCTTGTTCCTAAATATTATACTTCAAGCCAAAGTACAGGTCTTCTTTAGATGACTTGGGGGCCATGAGTAAGTTCTGGATAATAACAAAATATTTTGTTAGGTTTCCTCAGCTATACAAAGTAAGATGTTTTTTTTCTTTCAAGAAGAATGGAAAATACTCACAAGGATCACCGACGGAAGGACTCATTTCTCTTCAGCAGGTTTCATCCTCTCCAGTGGTCAGACACGTTTCACGGTGGAGTTGAGGTAATTCTGTCAGTCAAAGGAGGTGTTTGCAGGCCAGGAGAACCCCAGCATAACACAGCCCACAGGCACAAGCAGCTGAACACTCCTCAGGTCAGAAGGGGCTTTCCATAAACATAGTAACCATATTGGTTCCATAATAACAAGGTTGGGTTCTTAACGGGGAGTGTTATTTCTGCATCCAATGCCAAAGTCGTGAGGTGGTTCTAAGGGATCTCTGGAAGAACAAGGGGTTAGAAAAGAGGACTATGGGAGCCCAAGGAAAACCGACACCTACCAATGAACTTAACAAGAAACACAAGCAAGGTACAGAGATGTTTGAGGTCCTCTTTCAGAGAACACCAGAAACCCTTTTATTTGTTAAAATGAGAGAAACAACTAATTGGGCAATAGGACAAGTGAATGTACTGTTTTATATGCAGAAAACTCGAGAGGATATGGAAACTGAGGCATTAAAACAGAGCCAGGACAACCCTGTGGTCGGGTGGTTAAGAATCCAGGCTTCCCAACCTAGATGCCCATCAGCAGATGAATGGATAAGGAAGCTGTGGTACATATACACCATGGAATATTACTCAGCAGTTAAAAAGAATTCATTTGAATCAGTTCTAATGAGATGGATGAAACTGGAGCCCATTATACAGAGTGAAGTAAGCCAGAAAAATAAAGATCATTACAGCATACTAACACATATATATGGAATTTAGAAAGATGGTAATGATAACCCTATACGCAAAACAGAAAAAGAGACACAGATGTACAGAACAGACTTTTGGACTCTGTGGGAGAAGGAGAGGGTGGGATGTTTCGAGAGAACAGCATGTGTATTATCTATAGGGAAACAGATCACCAGCCCAGGTGGGATGCATGAGACAAGTGCTCGGGCCTGGTGCACTGGGAAGACCCAGAGGAATCGGGTGGAGAGGGAGGTGGGAGGGGGGATCGGGATGGGAACACATGTAACTCCATGGCTGATTCATGTCAATGTATGACAAAATCCGCTGCAATGTTGTGAAGTAATTAGCCTCCAACTAATAAAAATAAATGAAAAAAAAAAAAAAGAATCCAGGCTTCCACAATAAGGGGTGTGGCTTCAGCCCCTGGTCGGGGAAGTTCCGTATGACACATGATGCAGCCAAAAAAAATCTTTTTAGTAAAACAGAGTCAGATACTAGTAATTAGGGACATTTATACTCAGTAGGTATGTAGGTTCTGAAACTAGGAATCTACCACGCTCCGATGAAAATCCAGAAAATAGTATTTCCACATTCCTGCCATGGTGATGTGTATAGTACCTGATAAGTAAAGTCCACACTCACAAAATCGATTCACATCAAATTAGCCTCAGCAATAAAAATAAAACAGTAACATGAATCCAATTCCCGTGGTGGCAATGTTTGATTTGCTTCACTGGCAAGTTAATTGAGTCCCCATCTGCTTTATTCTCTCACATTTCCCAGGAGGCCAAGCTCACGATGTGTCTTAAAGAGGTTCCCAGAGGCCTCCTCATCCGCCGCGTCGTACAGCCTAAGAGGCGCGCTGGATAGTTTTCAGCCAACCCCGCACTGACAGAGCCAGAGAACAATCCTCCCTTTGGGTCCTATAGCAGTGTTGATGGCCGCTGAGGACCGAGATACGATTGATTGCCAGAGATGTTAGTAAAAGCACTAGAAGGCTGGGCTTTACTTTTCCATTAAAAAATTTTATAAACAAAACAGACTCCTGTGTGCTTTCTTGTTATAAAACACTAAATAAAAGAAGCACAGAGCACTTCTCTCATCAGCGTGGCACAGGTTCTTCTAGCGTCTTTTCTAAGCATTTCTACACCTCTCCTATACTGTTCTACCACGAATGTGTTCTGTTTAACAGGAATGACTCAGATCCTAGGTCTGCCGTAAATTCCCTGTAAGCTTTGGAGCAAAAATGTGAGATGGGGTTTGGCCCCCACAGCATCTCTTCATCCTGGTCTCTCAGTCTAGCCCCTCTCGTTTGTGCTAAAAGTCATATCAAAGTAAAGGAACTGTCTGTCTCTACAAAACCTTGTTCCACGAGGGGTGGGCTCTGGCCAGACCAGAAGCCAGGCTGGAGAGCAGAGGTCCAGTGAAGGTGGCAGGCGAGAGAAATTGTGTCCAGGAAGCTGGAGGGGGAAGGTCCTGACCACCCTGAAGAGCCGAGGACTCAGGACCAATAGACCGATGGGGACGGGATGTGATGTGCGGGCTGGCCTCAAGAGACATGGTCCAGAAGGGGGTGCACTGGAAGGAGGCCATGGGCGGTGAGGGCACAGTGAGTGGTGAGAAAGCAGAAAAGTGAGGGCGGAAGAAGGCAGCCTTGAGAGAGAAACTTCTGGGCTTATTCTGGGGGCATGAGAGCGGCAAGGGGACCCTGGTGACCCACAATGGGTAGAAGGTAGTTCAACTACAGAAATAGGCTTGGTGGGTTCAGATGGGACAAACACACTTCATGGAAAAGACAATGGTCAACTTTTCCTCCTGGTGACCATGGTGGGTCCATGAAGGAGAAAGGTGTCTAGGTGAGAAAGTCAGCTACTGAAACCCCCCTAAGTAGGCCCCACCCCACCTTCCTTTGGGTCGTCACACTTGTTTAACTCTCCACTAGGCTCTGCGCCCCCTGAGGGAAGCCCATTGGTCTTCGTCACCCTGTAGCACTTTCCAGGGTATTCAAAAGCTCTCAGGTTTGGGAAAACAGCCAGCTCCAGCTTTCGTAGCCAACCCAGAATTCCAGCTACAGCAGGGACCAGATCAGCAGAGGCGCTGAGGTCAGTCCAGGCTCCCTGAAGGCTACCTGCTGAGGGAAGGCGAGGCTGCTGAGAGAAGCATCTAGAATGGTCAGAGAGGGGGCTCTGTCCAAGATGCCCTGGGAACAACTGAGGCACAGGAAGGAGGGAGGAACAAACGAGGAAAGATGGAGCAAAGCTCTGTATCTGAGCCCAAGACAGGAAACTCTGGGCCAGCTTCATGGAGAGCGTTTATAAAGATATGCGTGCATGCATGCTAGGTTGTTTCAGTAGTGTCCGACTCCCGACTCTTTGCGATCCTGTGAACTGTGGCCCGTCAGGCTCCTCTGTCCGTGGGGATTCTCCAGGCAAGAGTACTGGAATGGGTTGCCATGCTCTTCTCCAAGGGATCTTCCCAACCCAGGGATCGAACCCACATTTCTTATATCTCCTGCATCGGGCAGGTGGGTTCTTTATCACTAGGGCCACCTGGGAAGCCCTATACAAAAGTAAATGGAACTTACACCTCAGGAAGGAAGGAACAGGGGAACAAAATCCCTGTAACTTAGCAGTATTAAAAGCCGCATGAAAACATCTGGAGATACCATGACTCCTTTTCAGCATGGGAGCAAATATGAAAACCAGTGGATTAAATTAGGGTCTCACATGGCATGATGCAGGCTCTACTCTGGAAGAAGCTTCGACAAGTATCCCTGGAAGGAGCTGGGCTCGAGGTCGACCAGGTGGCCCATCTGATCATCTGGCTGATTTGTGGGCTGAGAGTAGTGAGGGCATCCATTTCAACCAAGGTCAGAGACAACAGAAGTCAAGAACAAAGGTGGACCGAAGGCTTTTGTCCAGGAAAAGCAGATTCTGCCAGGGATGGGGGCTGGCGCCTCTGCCCAATCTGCCCCCAAAGCAACAGGAATACAAGTCTCTCAAAAAGCAGACAAACAGGGACGTCCCTTGTGGTCCAGTAGGTAGGACTCGAGGCTTCCACTGTAGGGGGCATGGTTTCGATCGCTGGTTGGGGAACTAAGATCCTGCATGCCATGGGGTGAGGTCCAAAAAAAAAAAAAAACACAGACAAATACACAGAATGATGGATGGGAGGGTCATTATTGGATGTGTTTTCAATGTGAAATGACGACCATAAAGTCACCTGTGCTGACAACACTTTTGGAGGTGCCTTGAGGGGTCCTCCAAGCGAAGGTCCTTTGTGGGGTGGCAGCACACGGAGACCAGGGGGCCGAGTTTGGGGGACACCCTCTCCCCCCAGGCACTTCAGCAGAAGCCCCCTGGGAGGGCCTTGCAGGTCTCAGGGTCAATCTGTCTCTGGGCTGCTGTGGCCTGTAGACAACACTAGATACATAATAAATCTCTCTTATTCTATCCTTTTTCTCTCTCAAGGCTCCAGTCTGCCACCCATTTTGTCCCCCCTGCTGTTGTCACGGCCAGATTCACAATCTGAATTCCTTCCAGCTTTCTGAGGCGAGGCCTGTGACTCTCATCTTGAACAAGGAAGTGTGACTTGGCATCAGACTTTTTTTTGAGGAGTTGGAGCTAAGAATTGGTGGAGGAGGGGTGAAGAGAAGGGCTCCGAAAGTTCAGAAATAAGAAGGACAGTGGAAGGAGAAGCACAAAGGGACATTCATTTAGCTGGATTTCCTTTTCTTTATTTCCTGTTTCCACACACTCTGCTTCATCATATTTCCTCTTAGCAGTAAGAACCAAATATCTCCCAGCTCATGTTATTTAACTAACTTCACCACCTCAATCTTAGCCCCACACTTATAAAATGGTAATAAGGTAATGCCTAAGGGTAGCATTTAAAAAAAAAGAAAAGCTAAATGTTAGTGATACTAACTCTGAAATAGTGTTTGGCACTTAAAAGCCAAGCATTTGATTTTTCAAGTTTTCATGATTACTTCACCAAAATCGGGTGGCATAAACACTGCTTTTGCGTAAAACGGTTTTTGGTTTTTCTTCTTTAAATTCCTTTTTAATTGGAGGATAATTGGTTTGCAATGTTGTGTTGGTTTCTGCCACGCAACGTGAATCAGCCCCAAGTACACATACACTCCCTCCATCCTGAACTTCCCTCCCACCCCTTCATCCCACAGCCCCTCTAGGTTGTCACGAAGCACCGGATTGAGCGCCCTGTTGTCTAAAATGGTTTTGCAGACAGAGATTGTTAAGCAGTTGCGTTGTTATATTTCGTGCCATTCAATTTCACTGAAAGGCAGATTGATAAAAATCAGCCTGGCCAGTTTCTGGACACTATCCTCTCTGCCATGGGACAGGACTCCAGGGCAGTCTGTACCTTTTGACCCATCCCACCCAGAGGCCCTCCACCTACCCGCCTCCCCCAGGAAGATTCACTGGGACAGACACCCGGGGAAATGACATGCCCAGGGTACAGGAGGGGCCTTTGCTTTGGGAGAATAGCTGTGGAGCCTTGGGGGACAGCATGCGTCCTGGAGTCACGAGGAGAAAGGACTTTTCCTTCTTTCAACATCCAACAAATACTGTGTGCAGGGCAGACCGTGCTGAGCAAGGAACTCTGCCACAACTGGGAACACCATGACGAGCCATCCTGGGCCTCCAGGCTCCCTGGGCAGGGAGGTGTCCGGCAGGAAGGCAGTTACAACCCAATGTAGAAGCTACTGAACCCAAAAGAAGCCCAGACTCTACGTGAGCACATCAGAGCAGAGCCTACACCAGGCTAGGGTAGAGCAGGAATCAGGGAAGACTGCCTGGAAGAGGTGAACTTTGGCACCTCCATCCATTCAACTGAAATTGAGTACACTGCTCTGAGAGCTGAGATAGAGCAGAGGACCCAAGACTTGAGATCCTCCTCTCTACAAACTTACATCCCTCTAGAGGGCAGCGGATTGTGCCAGAGAGTTACCTTGTGGCCAGAGAGGCCTGAGGAAGCTGAGACCTGATGACAAGATGGAGGGAAGGGCTTCTCGGGCAGAGGAAATGGCCTGTAGCAGCAAGCATCGGGTGCTTCTGGGGATGCGAAGGAAAGCCCAGAATGCGGCAAGGTGCAGCATGAAGGGATCGAGGCCAAAGACAAGAACCAGATCACACAAACCTCCACAGACGGTGGTCACAAGTTTGGATTTTACCGCAGTCATCATGGAAAGTGAAGGTAACGTGATCAGATCTGTGTCTTAAAGTGACCATCTCAGCTGCCTGGTGAGGCAACGGTGCAGAGAGAAAGAGCACTTGAAACAAGCAGTACATGCAAAGACCCCGGCAGAGGCGGCTCCTTCGGGGGGGAGTGAGGCCTCCTGTGCAGCCAGGGGCAGAGCTCGGGCTGGGGCCAGACCACCACGGTTCCCACGGGCCACTGGAGGCCTGCAGGGAGGGCTCATGCCCCCAGACTGACTCAACTCACGCGATGATTTTTTGATTGGTGGGTGGGATTAAGTCATGGATTCCCAAACAGCAAGGGCCCTGCATGTGGAGTAAATTCTGTCTTCAAAGACTGAAAATATACAATCTTTCAGAGTTACCAAAATTCATGAATAGTTCTCATTTTCTTACGCATGAAACAAGAGTTTCCTCATTCTCTAGAGTTCACTGGGTAAAGAAGGGGAGTAATGACCCACGACGTAATTAATTTATTGTTGTTGCCATTATTTTATTGTTGTTGTTGTTCAATATTTACTTACTTGTTTGGCTGCACTGGGTCTTAGTTATGGCACCTAGGATCTTTGAGTTCCAGCATGTGGGATCTAGTTCCCTGAACAGGAATTGAACCTGTGTCCCCTGCATTGGGAGTGCAGAGTCTTAGCCACTAGGCCACCAGCCAAGTCCCTGTTGTCGTTATTTTACTTGCATTTCACGCTGATCACTCGCTGCCACGTGGGCGTCTTGGCCCCGTGAAGCCGGACTGCTCACGGTCTTCCCCAAGCCATCTCCTTCTAAAGTTCTCCATGATAGCAGGACCCACATTCACCCAGCCTGCATCACCCATCACTCTCAACCCTTCCCTGGTTAATTAAGGCCCTCGTGTGTTATTTCCTTGGTGTCCTTGGCATCTCTCCCCTCCTCAGCGTCTCCACGACCACTGTCCGAATTACAGCTCTCACTCATCTCCGCTGTGGCAGCTGACTGACGCCAGTCTGCTCCTCCGCTCTATTTCTTTATTCTCTCTTTGGGCTCATTTCAGGTCCCAGCCTCTGTCTTTAAACTGAACCCATGCTGCTCAAAGTAAAAAGAGCCACTAGATTAGAATTTTCTCAACTTCCCAAAATATGAAGGCAATGAAAATGTGGAATTGAAGAAAGAGCAACAGGCAAAGCAGGAGTCTTTCCTATTATAAACCTTAGGGTAAAATCTAAGCAAGAATCCTCCACAGGGTAGACGATTCCCACTTGACCTACCGAGCACTTGAAATGCGAGTGTTCTAAACTGAGGCATGCTGAGGACTGATGCTGAAGCTGAAGCTCCAACACTTCGGCCAACCTTATGCGAAGAGTCAACACATTGGAAAAGACCCTGATGCTGGGAAAGACTGAGGGCAGGAGGAGAAGGGGCAGCAGAGAATGACATTGTTGGACGTGAGTTTGAGCAACTCTGGGAGAGAGTGAAGGACAGGGAACCTGGTGTGCTGCAGTCCATGGGGTCAAAAAGAGTCGGTTACAACTGAGCAACAGAAGCATAAAATGTACCCTTAAAAGATTTTATACAAGAAAAAGGGATGTAAATAAATTTTGCATAGAGAGTACATTGAAATGCTAATAATCTGGATACTTGGGTTAAGTAATACATACTCCTAAAATTAATTTTATTTGTTTCATCTTGCCTGTTTTTAATGTGGCAACAAGACAAATTTACATATTCAGCTTGTATTTTGACTACCATTATATTTCAATTAAACTGTGCTGGCCTAAAATAACTGGAGATCTGTGGCAATAAAACTTAATGTTATTGTTAAGAATTATTCCTAAGAGAGCAATGGAAGGCAGCAAGAAAAGACAAAAAGCCCAATGGGAAAAAAACAGCAAAAGATCTGGACAGACATTTCTCCAAACAAGATGCACAATAGCCAACACTTAATATCGTTACTTACCAGGGAAATGCAAATCAAAATCGATAAAACACCACTTCATACCCACCAGGATGGCCATAATTTTTTTTATGGGAAAATTGTAACTGTTGGAGAGGATGTGAAGAAATAGGAACCCTGTGCGCTATTGGTGAAAACATACAATGGTGCAGGCACTGTGGGAAACAGTTTAGCAGTTCCTTGAAATGCTACACAGGGAGTTATCATGTGACCCAGCAATTCTACTCCTAGAGAGATGAAAACATATTCACAGAAAAGGTTGTGTAAGATAGATTCTCTGGAGGTCCAGTGGCTAGGATTCCACGCTTTGCTGCAGGAGGTGCAGGTTCAATCCCTGGTCAGGGAATCAAGATCCCACAAGTAGTGTGGCGCAGGCAAAAAAAAATTTTTTTAAGCTGAACAAGGATATTCACAGCAGTGTCATTCATTATAGCCAGTTAGTGGAAACAACCAAATACCCTTCAACTGTTGAATAGATAAACAAATCATGACATATCCAAACAATAGAATATTACATGGTTATAAATAAAAATGAAGCGCTGAAGAACTGATGCTTTTGACCTGTGGTGTTGGAGAAGACTCTTGAGAGTCACTTGGACTGCAAGGAGATGCAACCAGTCCATCCTAAAGGAGATCAGTCCTGGGTGTTCATTGGAAGGACTGATGCTGAAGCTGAAACTCCAATACTTTGGCCACCTCATGCGAAGAGTTGACTCATTGGAAAAGCCCCTGATGCTGGGAGGGATTGGGGGCAGGAGGAGAAGGGGACGACAGAGGATGAGATGGCTGGATGGCATCACCGACTTGATGGACATGGGTTTGGGTGGACTCTGGGAGTTGGTGATGGACAGGGAGGCCTGGTGTGCTGCGATTCATGGGGTCGCAAAGAGTCGGACACGACTGAGCGACTGAACTGAACTGAACTGACTGAATACGTACTATAACATGGATGAACCTTGAAAACGTTATGTTCAGTGAAAGAAACTCCACAAAAGACCACAGATTTATGATACTTTTTATGTGAAATGTCCAGAAAGGGCAAATCTAGAAACAAAAAGTAGATCTGTGTTTGCCTAGGGCTGGAGGAGTTTGGGGGAAATAGGGCTGACAGCTAATGGGTCCAGAGTTTCTTTGAGGGATGATGAAAATGTTTCAGAGTTGATTGTGGTGGATTCTAGAACAATTTTAGATTACAGTCATATCTTCTGGGAAGGGGAACTTGACAGCTGGGGGACAAGGGTGTCCCTGTGTGTGTCTGTGTGTATGTGTACATACACACAGACACACACACACACACAGACACACACACATACACACAGACACACACACACAGACACACACACACACAGACACACACACACACACACACAGACACACACACACATATATATATATATACATTACAATAAGTCCTGTGTGCATATTGGGTTTTGTACCACACCTATAATAACCTTTTCATAAACATAAAAGGTGAAATAATATTTTCAAAGAAATTACATTAGGAATAACAAAAGGGTCATAACTACAAAAAATCAAAATGTATTCAAGAACACCACTGAAATATCTATACCAATACATAAACAAATCTAAAAGAAAAGGGTAATGTTTAAGAAAATACACA
The DNA here is from genome assembly GCF_910594005.1 of Cervus elaphus. Lineage (NCBI taxonomy): Eukaryota > Metazoa > Chordata > Mammalia > Artiodactyla > Cervidae > Cervus > Cervus elaphus. The sequence goes on along the minus strand of NC_057821.1, from coordinate 48,283,864 downwards.
TGTCAAAAAACTGACTTGTAAAAAAGGTAGAAAACCAGACCATGCTAGATAAGAAATTTAAAAGTTAGCAAAAAATAAACCTCAAAGCCCTCCACCTCCAACAAAGAGCATCAAAGGCAGATAGGATTATAAATGAGTTTTTCCAATCCTCCAAAGACAGATAATTCTTATTCATTGATGTTTCTAGGCATAGGAAGACAGACAAGGCTTTCTCACTCATCTCATGAGGATAAACATCACTGTCCTAAGAAACGGCTGAGGCGCAAAAGGAAGGAAGAGGAAAGGAGGGAGGGAGAGCAGAAAGAGAGGGTTTATCTGACCCGCACGACTGGCTCCATCTCTGAGTTTTTATTGGCTGAATTTGTTGCCAACATCTAAAAACTGCGATATTTTTAAGGAATCCCCTGGCAATCCAGTGGTTAGAATTCAGTGCTTTCACAGTTGAGGGCCCTAGGTCAATCCCTGGTCAGGGAACTAAGATCTCAGAAGCCACGTGGTCTGGCCAAAAAATAAAACTAAAAACTGGAATACTTTTTCATAAAAATCAGACTGAAATAAGATACATGTAACAACTGTGAGAAAGGATTAATAGGGTAGTTATATGCTTAATTCTTATAAATCAGTAATGATGGTGATGATTATAACTAACATTTATCAAGCACTTAGCACTTACTAGGATCTTTCTACACTTTTTTCTCCACAGAAGAAAAAAAGACAATACGATAAAAGGCAAAGGATATCAGTAGGCAAGGATAGCTATCCAAAGAGAGTCACCTTCCATAACAATGTGTTAAGTTGCTAAGTCATGTCCAACTCTTCAAAGACCCCATGGACTGTAGTCCAGTAGGTTCCTCAGCCCGTGGGATTTCCCAGGCAAGAATACTGGAGTGGGTGGCCATTTCCTTCTCCAGGGGATCTTCCCGACCCAGGGATCGAGCCCACATCTCCTGCATTAGCAGGCGGACTCTTTGCCACTGAGCCACAGGGGAAGCTGATGGGGCAGTTAAAAACTGAAACAAAAACAGGGTGTTTACCTGTCAGATGAACAAAACTTAAAAATCAGTAATAGTGAGTAAGAGTCCAGGGAAATATTTTTATTCTCCTCCGGAGGGAATGTTAAACTGGTGTGACCTTTGGGGAAACAGTTGTTAAAAATGTCAACACGCATACCTCTGAGCCCCAGGAACTCTGCCTCCTAGAGAGAATGTATTCAACAGTCACGGTACTAGTCTTCTACAGGTACATAACAAATCACCACAAACATAGCCGCTTAAAACAAAACAAAACACAAAATTGTTATCTCACAATTTCTGAGGGTCAAGAGGCAAGCACGTTTTAGTTGGGTCCTCTGCCCAGGATCTCCCAAGACTGGAGTCAAGAGGAGCGGGTGTTGGCAGAATTCATTTCCTTGCAGTTGCATGAGCGGAGACCCTGTTCTCCTGTTGGCTGTCGCTCTCAGCCCTTCAGTCCCTCACGCTTCCAATCTCCCCTGTAAGGGGTCCCCATTTACACCAGGCTCGCCCAGCATAATCCAAGTCCATTAAGCAAATCGCAGGGGTTCCGCCCCATTTTATGCATGGGTTTCTGCATCTACTTTCTGCATCCATTTTATGCATCCACCCCATTTCATGCATGGGCAAGCAGGGGTGGGCACCTTGGGGCAATCTCGGAACTCTTGGGGGTGGTAAAGAACCCGCCTGCCAATGCAGAAAATGCCAGAGACGTAGGTTCAATCCCTGCGTTGGGAAGAGTAGGTACTGGCAACCCACTCCAGTATTCTTGCCTGGAAAATTCCATGAACAGAGGATCCTGGTGGGCTACAGTCCACAGGGCCACAAAGAGTTGGACATGACTGCTCACGCACAGACACACATCTGTGGTCAAGGGTGTTCCTGCCAGTAGAGTTTGTAAAAATAAAAAATTAGCAGCATCTCAGAAAGAGTCACAAGGCGTAGAACACAACGAGAGACCAAACAACAACAACAACAGAAATAGGTAAGTAAACCATGGATGGTTACAAAGACTATACATTCACACACTATGGAAATTGGACGCCATTGTTCCGTTCAATGAGATAAATCAATATGACATAATAACTTAAAAAAAAAAAAGGCAGGTTACAGAACAATACATACAATAGGATCCCATTATGTATAAATAAAGGGTTTTCCTGATAGCTCAGCAGGTAAAGAATCCGCCTGCAAAGCAGGAGACCCTGGTTCCATTCCTGGGTGAGAAGATCCGCTGGAGGAGGGATAGGTTACCCACTCCAGTATTCTTGGGCTTCCCTTGTGGCTCAGCTGGTAAAGAATCTGCCTACAGTGTGGGAGACCTGGGTTTGATCCCTGGGTTGGGAAGATCCCCTGGAGAAGGGAAAGGCTACCCACTCCAGTATTCTGGCCTGAAAATTCCACAGACTGTGTAGTCCATGGGGTCGCAAAGTGTTGGAAACAACTGAGTGACTTTCACTTCACTTTGTGTATAAATAAATAAATAAATACTGAATTCCTACCTCTACTCTTGTTCTCTGTAACTCTCTATTCTGCTGCCAGAGGCCTTTTCAAAGTTCAAATCTGATGCTGTCCCCAGGCCTGCAGCCACTCTGCCCCCCAGCTGAACAGCTGACCTTGAATTCCCATCATTCTTAGGAAAAAGCCCAAACAAAGCCTTGTTGCCATTGCTGTGTGCGCTCAGTCATGTCCAACTCTCGGCGACCCCAAAGACTGTAGCCCACTAGGCTCCTCTGTCCGTGGGTTTCTCCAAGAAAGAATACTGGAGTGGGTTGCCATTTCCTTCTCTGGGGGAACTTCCTCATCAGAGATGGAGCCCAGGTCTCTCTCCTGCATTTGCAGGCAGATTCTTTATCACTGAGCCGCCTGGGAAGGCCCTGATGGGTGAACTCACGCGTTAAGAATCTGCCCCTCCCGTCTCTTCACGCGCCCACCTCGGGTGTCCTGGGGGTTGACCTGGGCCCAAAGGCCCACAGCAGCAGGTAGGCGCTCGTCCCATGCGGCTCTGCAAGAGCCAGAGCCCTGAGTGGCAGGGAGGGAGGGAGTCCCTCTCAGGAGGAAGAAGACGGTCAGCAACAAGCATGGCAACAGGAAGCCCTGCATGCAGGAGTCCATGCCAAGGACAGGGCATCTCACGGAGGGGAGGCTCTGTCCTGAGGAAGAGGTCAGGGAAAGGCTCTATGGGGCCCATCCCAAGCCAGGACTGCGCTGCTGCCCACCTGGATCACTGGCCAGATGCCACTCCCCTCCCCACCTTTGTAAACGTCATCTCAGCAGCTGAAAAGGCATTGCTATGCTCGGTCACTTCCATTGTGTCCGACTGTTTTTGACCCCATGCACTGTAGCCTACCAGGCTCCTCTGACCATGGGATTGTCTAGACAAGAATCCTGGAGCGGGTTGCCGTGCCTTCTCCAGGGGGTCTTCCTGACCCAGGAATCAAACTCTTGTCTCCTCTGTCTCCTGCATTGCAGGCAGATTGAAGTGGCATTCCTCATACTCAAATGGGTGACCTTGAGGAAGGCCTTCTGAGGCCAAGTCCAATCAAGGAGCCTTGTTTTCCCAAGACGGTCCAGAGGGAGATGGAACCTGAGCCAGCGGAGAGAGGACCAAGGTCAGTGCCCACATCTAAGTGGCTACCCCAAGGGCCAGGCTGGAATGCTGAGAGCAAGAAATCAGTGGAAGCAGACAGCTCAGAAGGATGCGTGTGGACTTAGAGGTCATGCTGGAGCTTTCCTGTTATGTGGTGCCTGATGCTCAGCGGGGTGGCCCCGGGAGGGCCTGGTACCGTGTCTGACTCAAGCCTTCCCTGTTCCTCAGCCGGAAGCCTCTCTCTTCTCTTCCAACCCCAGGTCGAACCTTATGAAACCACTGATGTTCTGCTGTGTTTGTCCTACAAGATTTCATGTGGTTCAGTCAAGTAGACCAAGAGCTTTTGACAGCAGAGCCATCTGTTATTTTCATGTCTCTCTGCAAGTCTCAACCAGTCCATCCTAAAGGACATCAATCCTGAATATTCATTGGAAGGACTGATGCTGAAGCTGAAGCTCCAACACTTTGGCCACCTGATGAAAAGAGCTGACTCATTGGAAAAGACCCTGATGTTGGGAAAGATTGAAGGCAGGAAGAGAAGGGGGTGGCAGAGGATGAGACGGTTGGATGGCATCACCAACTCAATGGATATGAGTTTAAGCAAACTCAGGGAGATAGACAAGGACAGGGAAGCCTGGCGTGCTACAGTCCAGGGGATCAGAAAGAACCAGACACGACTGAGCGATTAAACAACAACTGCAAGTCTCACCAGGTAGTAGATTAAATATATACAAACCAAAGCAGTTGTTGGTTGTTTTTTTTTTTATGAATTTAATTGTACTTTGCCAAGCAATTCAGTAAGTCATTTCTTAGAAACTAATTCTAAAGCCCCGAAATAAAACTCATTGTGTTGGGGGAATGTAGGGGGGACGCACACCTGCCATCAGGTTCATTCCCAGATGTCAAGAAATATATTGAGCAACACACAGGTAGCTAACATGACAGTTCTAATTCAGGTCTATACAGTTCTAAGGTCGGTGATTTTTCAGTCCCTCCGGTAAGGAAATGAATGCATTTGATTCATACGGAGTAAATGAACACACCCTGCAAAAGAGGGGCTTGTCCAGGGAAAAACAAATACACAAAGTTTACAAAGAAGAAATCATGGAAAAGTAACAAAATGCCTCCTTAAAGATTCTGATAGTATGGTATGTTTTTGGTTTTTGGGGTTTTTTTGCTTTTGTAAAAATGACCCCTTCCCATGAAAACTATGCGTGATCCCTGTGACCCATATCTGGACATCATTGCTGCTTATCTTCCTGTGTGTTCCAATTCCATTTCATGTGGTTTTCCTCCTCATTCTCTGGTACTTGGGAATCACAAGCTCAGGTTGTGTTTCTGCAAAGAAGTTTCCTTTCAGGGAGACACAGTCTAACCCGAAATGCACACAGAGGTGCTTTGAGCAATATTGATGAGTTTACACACCATGGCCTCGCCTCTGAGGCAGTCCACATTTTGGTATATGCTTAGTGGTCATGTATGGATGTGAGAGTTGGACTGTGAAGAAAGCTGAGCACTGAAGAATTGATGGTTTTGAACTGTGGTGTTGGAGAAGACTCTTGAGAGTCACTTGGACTGCAAGGAGATGCAATCAGTCCATCGTAAAGGAGATCAGTCCTGGGTGTTCATTGGAAGGACTGATGCTGAAGCTGAAACTCCAATACTTTGGCCACCTCATGCGAAGAGCTGACTCATTGGAAAAGACCCTGATGCTGGGAGGGATTGGGGGCAGGAGGAGAAGGGGACGACAGAGGATGAGATGGCTGGATGGCATCACCAACTCGATGGACATGAATTTGAGTGGATTCCAGGAGTTGGTGATGGACAGGGAGGCCTGGCATGCTGCGATTCATGGGGTCACAAAGAGTCGGACACGACTGAGCGACTGGACTGGACTGAACTGAACTGAAGGTTGAAAAAGTATCCCCTCGCAGCAGGCAGCTCTCCTGTGCCCCGAAATCAGCCGGCTGTGAAGGACGAGAAACCCTGAATTCGAAGCCCTCCCAGCCAAGGTTGTCTGAGCCCTTTCCCCCGCCCCCTCCTGGCTCTGTATCTCTTCCTCCTTGGCTTCTGGAATCTGAGAAATGAAGAGCCACAGGCGGGGGCAGGACCTAAAGGAAATGATCAGGTTCAGGGAGGAAAAGCAAGGGCTGAGAAGGTGCCTGAGAACCGGAGAGGCCGGCCCCCTCCGGTAAGCAGAGGTGGTCAAAGGCGCAAGGGTAGGAGTTCAAGGTCGTCGCTAGAGCCACACCATCTCTTGGTGCCAAGCTCGTGCTTGGCAGGGCCTCCCCGCCCACATGGTGGGCCCTGGCTCACGTGTTCCTCTCCACTGTGATGTGGTGTGATGCGGTGAACTCAGGTTCATCTGACATCTGGAATCTAGACCCAGAACTTACACAATGAAAGGAAGGCAAAAACTAGGAAAACACAATGCAAATTACTCAGTGGGACTCTCAACATAAAGACTTCTCCCAAACAAGTGCATTGACGTTTCCAGGACATCAGCCTTCACTTTTACTGCTTTTCTGGCTCAGAAGGGCGTGTGCAGCACCCACGGGCAGCATCCCGAAAAGCCAGACTACACCGATTGCAAAAGAGAAGTCATGCTGAGTGATAAAGGCGACAGAGAGGGCAAAGAGCAGTCCAGCACTTTAAAAGCAGGAAAACAAACCTCTGCTCCCACCCCCTTGCCACCATCTCTAAATTCCCTTAGTGAAAATGATGTTGGAATTAGGGTTAAAGAAAACCACTCGAGTTCTTCCTCTTGTTCAGTTCATTTGCTGCCTGGGACCATATCTGTAGTTTCTATCTTATCTGCGTGGGGATAAGAGAATCAAAGGGAATTTAAAGCCTGTGTTAAAGTAACTGGAGTTAGGTAGGAAGCTGGACTTCATTCCTACAAAATAAAGTACCTACGCTATTTTCTCTAATTTTTTTTTTTTTTTGGCTACATTGTTGTTTAATGAAAAAATTCCCTTTGGAAAAATTAGAAGAAAGAAACCCCAATGCTTTGGAAAATAAGGAGGCATGAGAAAGAGCATCAGGAGGGGGGAAGGTAGCAGGTGAGTGGGTGTGGGAGCCGGGCTCTCTTGCACCAGATGCGGCGCCTGGGGAAAGAGAGGTGCCCAGGGATTCCTGGGCCTCACTTCAATAAATCTCACAATTTCCGCCATCAGCTTAGGGATTTGTAATGTTGTTCTACTTTCGGATAAAAATTATCCTTAATTGGCTTCAGTTAAGGAAAAATATTGGTGGAGGTGGGCTCATTAATAAACCAGAAAGCAACGAGACAAAGACATTTCACCAAAATGGGGAATTATCCTAATTTGTGACTTCTTCCTCAGAAGCTGATATCCACCAAATAAAATCCCCTTCTCCTGTCTCTCCTGATCTAAACAGTTCAGGAGAACAGGTCCCATCCTTCCACGGGTGCTCTCCATGACTCACGCACCAGTCCACTCTGTGCCCAAGCCTAAGTTTTCACGAGCGTCAGGTAGAATCTAAAAGAATCCACCTCTTTCCCCGCCTCACTAGGTTATATGTGTATAGGCGAGGAGTCTCCAGCTGATCTCATGGAAGTGGTTCCACCAACACAGTGTCACAATGTAAGGCTGACAGTAAGAATCTTTCTGCAAAATATCAAGAAAATAGCGTGCACCTACACACACACACACACACACACACACACATATCACCTTAAACTATCAGACTGTTCCTAGCAAGTTTTCTACTTCAGAGAAACACATGTATATATTTGTATATTTGTCTAGGTACAATGATAATTATTATATTTATAGATCACATTGTTATAATTATAATATATTGTTATTAAATATATATTATATATGTATTCCCTTCTCCATTCCCTTCTTCAGGGGATCTTCCCAACCCAGGAATCAAACCTAGATCTCCTGCATTGCAGGCAGATTCTTTACTGTCTGAGCCACCTTGGAAGCCCATATACATGTTTAATTATTTGGGATGGCTGATTTAGAATATGTAAATGAGGAAATATGGATTCTCAGCCAACATGGGTAATAAGGAATCTTTTGATTTGCCTACTTCCCTACCCCAATAAAGCAGAGGCAGGGATGGTATAATAATTGCTAGTATTTACTGAGCACTTGTCATATGCCAAATTCCCAATGGATGACCTCGTTCAGGCCTCACAGTAATCCCAGGAGGTAGGTGCCATTATTATTCCCATTTTACAGATGACCAACTGAGACTAAGAGCATCGAGGCAGTGGTGGTCCTCTTGGGAGACCACGTTCTCCACTCCTGACTTGCCCACCTCCCTGCTGAGCAGAGGGACAGAGTCCAGGATAGAAGTCAGGAGCCTGCCCTGGCCTCAAATTCTGCTTCGTTTTTCTTTTTTTAATTTATTTATTTTTAATTGGAGGATAATTGCTTTACAGTATTGGGTTGGTCTCTGCCTGACAGCATATTAAAAAGCAGAGACATGACTTTGCAGACAAAGGTCTGTCTAGTCAAAGCTATGGTTTTTCCAGTAGTCATTCATGGATGTGAGAGTTGGACCATAAAGAAAGCTGAGCCCCAAAGAACTGATGCTTTTGAACTGTGGTGCTGGAGAAGACTCTTGAGAGTCCCTTGGACAGCACGGAGATCAAACCAGTCAATCCTAAAGGAAATCAGTCCTGAATATTCATTGGAGGGACTGATGCTGAAGCTGAAGCTCCAAAACTCTGGCCACCTGATGCGAAGAACTGACTCCTTGTAAAAGACCCTGATGCTGGGAAAGATTGAGGGCAAAAGGAGAAGGGACGACAGAGGATGAGACAATCGGATGGCATCACTGACTCATGGACATCAGTTTGAGCAAGCTCCGGGAGTTGGTGATGGCCAGGGAGGCCTGGTGTGCTGCAGTCCGTGGGGTTGCAAAGAGTCGGACACGACTGAGCGACTGAACTGAAGCGCCATACATCAGCATGAATCGGCCAGAAGCAAACACGTGTGCCCTCCCTCTGGAACCTCCGTCCCTTCTCCCACCAGAGTGCTGCCTCTGCGCCTGCTCCCACCTTGTTCTAAGACACTGAGTAAAATGGCAGAAGATCTGAAGATGTTTGGCCAAACAATGTTCTACCACCGTTTTCTCCTCTTCCATTCTGATTTTCCAGAAACCTCTGACTTCCCGGACTCTTATGAATTGCTGGGGAAGGAAAACAGGCAGTCTACACAAGGGAACATTACAAAGTAGAAAGGGCTGTGTCAGAGGCTGGCCACCCATCAGAAAGTGAAGTCAAGGGAATTCTCCAGTGGTCCAGTGGTTAGGAATTCTGCACGTTCACTACCAAGGGCCCAGGTTTGATCCCTGGTTGGGGAATTAGGATCCCTGAGGTTTAGCAAAAAAAAAAAAAAGAAAAGTGAAATCAAGGTTGTGAAGCTTTTCAGAGAAGCTGAGCAGTAGGACTGGGGGTACAAGAGGGCCAAGGTGATTTTCCAGCTCCCCCAGCCGTGACAGCAGCCGGCGCTGTGCTATGTAAACGGAGGTGGCTATTAAGTGCACAAGCTCGTGCATGACAGATTGACCTATACAGTCTGTTAACATTTCTTCAGCGCCCTATGCGTATGAGGCTCAGCCCTAAACATCACTCACCTCAGCTCTGTCTCCCAGGAGCTGGTGATCTGAGGACATGTGGGGCAAATAATCGTGAAAGTGTTAGTCTGTCTGATTCTTTGGAACTCCATGGAATGTAGCCCACCAGGCTCCTCTGTCCATGGGATTCTCCAGGCAAGAACACTGGAGTGGGTTTCCATTTCTTTCTCCAGGGGATCTTCCCAACCTGGGGATCAAACCTGAGTCTCAGGCGTTGCAGGCAGATTCTTTACTGTCTGAGCTGCCAGGAATTCCAAAATATACATCAGAAAATAAAGACAAGAACCAGCTGTTATTAAAAGCTGGGGGTGGAGAGGAGAGAAAGCAACGACGGAGGCGGGTGGAGTTAGCCCAGGAATCCGACGGTCCGGGGGCAGCAGGGACAGGGGTCCCAGGGCAGGGCGGCCCTTGGACTCCGTCACACACACCTCTGAGAGATGAAGGCCCGGTTCCACCTCTGCTGTACATTTTCTGCTCTCCCAGGGGGGTCTCAGCCTTCCTCCAGCCGGAGGCAGTAACACGGTATGGGGTGCTTGGGAAGAATCTGGCTGAATCCATGGATGGGAGAGTCTTGTCTCAGTGCGTTGATTCCAAACCCTTTCATGTATTCAAAAATTGGTCCACATTATATGATGTATCTTGTTATTCCTTGTATACACATTATATGATGTATCTTGTTATTCCTTGTATGCACATTATATGATGTATCTTGTTATTCCTTGTATACACATTATATGATGTATCTTGTTATTCCTTGTATCTTGTTAGTTTCACGTTTTCTATGTCATATTCAGTGCTCCCATTTCATTTAGTTTATGTTTTCCAATTTTTCCATCTCTTCTTTTTTTTTTAATGTTCTTTCTCAAACTTTTATCAAGTGTAGTAGAAAAGATTTTGTATCCATATGTATATATAGTATGTATAATACATATATTTTAGAAAACTTATGAACTTTTACCTAACTAAAAAATTTGACATTTTGGCTTCCACTTGTTTAACTTAGTATGACTAGAATGTTAGATTTATAATTTTAAAAAATAGATATGCAACAAGCAACAAAGGTTTACTGTATAGCACGGGGGACTATAGTCGATATCTTGTAATAACCTATAATGAAAATAATCTGAAAAATAATACATGTGTAGAGGTATAACTGAATCACCTTGCTGTGGACCTGAAACATTGTAAGTCAGCTACACTTCAGTCAAATTATATATTAAGGAAAAAATAGATAAAATCTTAGAATGAGAAAAGAATATGTAAAAAAATAATAATAAAGACCCAAAGGACTGCCCTATATAGTGATTTAAGTCATCTCTTTACTGCACGCCTCCTCATTAAAGAGGATGCCCATACCCTTCCCCTCTGGGTATATATATTTCCGCCTAGCTTTTCTGACATAAATACAACTGCTTCTCGTTGTGCTCTCCCAAAGGTTGTGCTATGTCTCTGATAATAAACTTTATACCTGTTTTTACAGTCAGAAAAAAAAAAAATAATAAGCCCCCAAATTCTTTGATATTCTTCACTTCCAAGAGGTGAGGCCAATTTCCCTCCCATCACAGGCGACTCTATTGAGTCACTTCTGATGTCAGCAGTGTGGCCAGCGTGGCTGAAGTCACGGTCCCTCTGAGATTAGGACACACACAGCTCTTTCTCCTGAGTCGCTCCCCCTGGAGAAATCCCGCCCCGTCATGGGCTCTCAGACAGGCACACGGAGGAGCTTCTGGGACGGGTCCAGGGCGCACCAGAGGCCTCCTGCCGACAGCCACAAGACGGATCCATCCTGGAGGAAGAGCTCCAGCCTCGTCAAGTCTTCAGATGACTGGGGACACCTTGACTTCAGCCTCCCAGGGGACCCACCCGGCACGGCTGCTCCCCAATTCCTGACCCGCAAAACCTGTAACATAATACATGTTCATTGTCTTAAGCTGGTAAGTTGTGGGGTCATTTGTTACACAGCAATAAATACCCGAATCAGGCCTCTCCGCTAGCATTGGCAAAGGTCTGGAGATGCGATAGTTTGGAAGACAGTTCTCTGCCTGCCCTCATAGGGCGCAGTCTCATAAGCAGCACAGACAGAAAAACAACTAGTAGAGAGGGAATCGTGCTCTGATAGAAAGAGGCAGCAGTGAGGCGGAGAAGCAGGGGAGCAGAGGAGGCCCACCTAGCCCGTTCTAGGGGGTCAAAGCCAAGTGGTAACCAGGCTGCACGTCTATAAAAGATAAGCAGGAAGTATCCAAGTGTGTTAGCGGGCAGGGGCTGCTGTTACAAAGGACACAGATGGGGAGGGAGGTCTTAAACAACAGAAATTTACTATTCATCAGGTCTGGAGGCTGGAAGCCTAAGACCAAGGTGTCCTTCTGAGGCAGTGATGGAAGGACCCGCTCCAGGCTCCTCTCCTTAGCTTATGGACGACATCTCCTCCCTGGGTTCCTCTCCTGTCTCCTCTCTGTGAGCATCTCTGTGTGCAAATCTCCCCCTCTTGTAAGGACACAAGTCATACAGGATTTGTTGTTGTGGTTGAGTCACTCAGTCCTGTCCGACTCTTTTGTGACCCCATGGATGGTAGCTCGCCAAGTTCCTCTGTCCATGGGATTTCCCAGGCAAGAATGCTGGAGTGGGTTGCCATTTCCTCCTCCAGGGGATCTTCCCGACCCAGGGAGCGAACCCACATCTCCTGCACTGGTAGGTGGATTCTTTAAAACTGAGTCACCCGGGAAGTCCCAGAGTGCATTAGGGCCCACCCAAATGACCTCACTTTAGTGTGATTACCTCTCTAAAGATCCGATCTCCAATGAGGTCAGACTCTGAGGTACTGGGGGGTAGCACTTTAACATACGGATGGGGTAGGGGGTGCGGGGGGATGGAGGACACAATTGGACCCCTAACACCAAGTGGAGCCATATGAGGAGAGGAAGAATAGTCCAGGCACATGGATCGGCACACATAAAAGACTGCAGGCAAGATGGAGCCCGTTAAACTGGACCATTATGATTGTGAAGTGAGGGAAAGCAGCAAAAGCTGGGGCCAGGTCATATAGGGTCTTTCCAGCCCTGTCCAGGCGTTCACCTTCGGTCCCGAGAGCGCTACCAGCCACTGCAGGGCCTTGAGAAGGGGAGTCACACCATGAGATTTACGTTTTGGAAAGCTGACTCCAGCTGCCCGACCGAGCATCGGTTGGCAGGAATAGGGGTTCACAAAGGAAAACCACTAGCCCCTGAGCCAGCAGATGCCGATGGCACGTGAGCTAATGGGACGGTGATGGGACGGTGAAAAGGAGAAGACTGGAGGAAGGGGAAGCAGCAACAGATCTGTTGAAGGGAGAGATGTCATGGGAGAGGAAGAGGGAAGAGTCAAAGACGCTGCCGCGTCCCCTGGCTCAGACTGAAGCGTGGCCAGCAGCGGCCTTCCCAGAGGAGGACGCAAGAAGAGGGCTCGGGATACCAAGGACAAGCGTGGTGTTGGGCCTTCCGAGCCAGAAGTCACTGGGAACCACACAGACTGGATGGGTAGCTGTTCCACGCCTTAGGAAAAAAAAGATCCAGTCCGCAGATAGAGACCTGCAGCCGTTTCCGCCAAGCTGGTCACTGAGGCCCTGGGAAATGAACGAGCTCTGAAACCCACAGTGCCTGAACCAGAGAGTGTGTCTTCGGACAGCACCCGCACTAAAGAGGCAAGCAAACTGCCCGGAGAGAGGGGAAGAGGATGGGGAAAATCGAGAGAAGAGATTCATTCTGAAGACAGCATCAGCAGCCAATTACGCTGCAGGTCAAATAAGAACTGGGACATGTCCTTGAACATAGCAGGACAGGGCTGATGACCTTGGCAAGCACATCCAAGTCAGGCATGCTCGTCTGGGGTCTGCGTACCCAGTCATCTTCAGCATCTTATGTACTGCATTAGACAACAAGTACGTTCAGGTTTTTTGGTAAGATGGTATAGCATACCTGAAAGAACTTTGTGGCCAACCCAAGATTTTTTTCTTTATAAATAGATAAAGGGGGAGCGCTCAGCCACTGGTATCACTCCAGAAGTCCCTTTCTAAGCAGGTTCCCCCTTACTGGATTGGCTGAAAGGTCTGAAGTTTCCCTAAGACCAACAAGAGCGCCCTGAGACACTGCTGAGCTGGGACGGTCCCCGAGGGGCCAGTTCTGAAGACACCCATGTGCACAACACCCGCCCAGAACACCAGGAGGCGGGGGACGGGCTTCATCCGCGTGCTGCCCCGGGCGCATGCAGGCTCCCGTCCCGAAGGACCCCCTGCGAGCTTCCCTTTCCCTGCGCCACACGTCCTCATCCTCGCACCTGAGGCTGAAATCAGCTAGTGACCCTGCGCTCAGAACTGAGCCTCCCGGGTCTCTGCTCCTTTCTTCCGAAAAATTAGGATGAGGTTGCAACTCCGCACGAAGGGCAGAGTCGGGATTAGATGAGATTACACAGCACAGTGCTTCGCACACATTAAGAGCCCAGGGAAAGTTCTTTTGTTTATAATTTTTTAAAAAATATATTGAGTTATTAATTTGGCTGCACCGGGTCTTCACTGTGGCATGCTGGGTCTTGAGTTGCCCTATGTGGGCTCTAGTTCCCTGACCAGGGTTCAGATGCAGGCCCTCTGCTTTGGGAGTGTGGAGTCTTAGCCACTGGACTGCCGGGGAAGTCCTGAAATATTTCTGTTATAATAAATAATGATATCATGCTATTGATATGATGAATATTATGACTACGATGAATATCAGTAGAATATTAGAACACTATTAATGGCATTAGGATCTAGCACGAATCTGCTTTTTCCTCGCGCTGTCACTTGGGAGTCTGTGTGTCCTTCTCAACCCAGCCCATCACTACCTGCAGCCTCGGGCGCACTGTCCCGCCCCCAGCCCAGCTCTCAGAGAGCCCAGTTCAGTCTTAATTCCCCTCACAGGCCCAGCGTCTGGGGTGCCCGGCACATGGTGGTAAGTAAATAAAGCTTGTGGAATGAGTTAATAAAGTCCAAGTGTATCTACCAAGGCGTGCTTATGAGAGCAGGAAACACTCCCTCCAGGAATGGGAAGAGCCATCTGTGACAGACCACGGAAAGGCTGAAAAGACCCGAGCTTTGCGCCCTGTACTGGATGGCAGGCTTGGAGAGCCACCCTTCAGTGAAGTTCAGAAAACAGCGCAGCCTCAGAGCCGCCGTCCGCACAGCAGGAAGAAGAGATAAGAGCCCTGTGGGCTTTGTCGGTCTTTCCCCTTGCAGGGGAACTCCCTGCAGAGGCACCAGAACCAGTAACAGACGAAGGCGCGTCTCCCGGCCAGTGCTGCAGGCTGCCAACTGCCATCGCCTCTGTCATCGGGAGGGAGACAGGGCGAGGTGCTGGGGACCAGTGACAATTTGGGGATGAAAGTCGCTCAGTCATGTCCGACTCTTTGCGACCCCATGGACTATACATACAGTCAACGGAATTCTCTAGGCCTAAATACTGGAGTGGGTAGCTTTTCCCTTCTCCAGGGGATCTTCCCAACCCAGGGATCGAACCCAGGTATCCTGCATTGCGGGCAGATTCTTTATCAGCTTAGCCACAAGGGAAGCCGAAGAATACTGGAGTGGGTAGCCTATCCCTTCTCCAGCGAATCTTCCCAACCCAGGAATTAAATGGGGGTCTCCTGCATTGCAGGCGGATTCTTTACCAACTGAGCTCTCAGGGAAGCCCACGATTTGTGACTACCACCTGACAAAGAGGGGCTTCCCAGGTGGCACGAGTGGTAAAGAATTCACCTGCAATGCAGGAGACACAAGAGCCGTGGGTTCGATTCCTGGGTCGGGAAGATCCCCTGGAGAAGGAAATGGCAACCCACTCCAGCATTCTTGCCTGGAAAATTCCATGGACAGAGGAGCATGGTGGCTATAATCCATGGGGCCTCACAGAGTCAGACACGACTGAGTGCACTGCAACAAATCACCCAACAAACAAGCCCCCAACCTAATCCAGCAAAACACACCAAATTCCGCCACAGTTCAGATCCAGCAGGAGACAAAACACAGACCCTCCTGAAGAGGAAGTGATGTATGCACTGCAGCCAAAGAGTGAAGTCAACACTCTGAAAGGGGAAAAGAAAATCAAGTGCAAAGGGCCAGCCAAGATTTCTTAAAAGAACCTGGAGGGTTGTGCCTGAACGAGGCGCGCGTAGCAGCCTCCCAGCCGTTTCCTCCAAAACCTCTCTCGCCTACACTTATGGGCCAGCAGGATTCTGGAAAGAGCAAAGAGACATTGAAGTCTCCTTCCCTTTAGAAACAGTGCTTCCTGCAGAGGACATGACTGGAGGTCAGGGGGGAAGAGGAGGGGGAGGGGACGTCACGGAGTAGAGAGGTGGACCGTCAGGAAGATGACCCCAGACTGAATGCCATTTATCCAGTGAATGCCTAGAATAGACCATAAAGATGTAATCTTCCAGGTAGTGATGCTCTGCGGCCCTAGGACCTCTTGATCCCAATTATCGCCAAGAAGCATAAACATGAATTAGGTGCTCCCAATGCCCCTGGGGGAATTCCACTTCCACCCTTCATTTAACTGAGAAACTGAGGTACAGAGAAATGAAGGAAATGGCCTCAGAGATACCAGAGTGAGTCAGCAGCAGGACCAGGAAGCCCGGGCTGTGACTCCCTGCTTCCTGGTTTCCTCTATAAATATGAGAGCACGTTCTCACCCACAGGCAGGTTCCAGGAGCACCGGCGAGGAGATTCAGGTCTTTCTGGGGAGAGGGGCAAGACACCTGACCTCAGGCCCCCAGGTCTAAAGTTTCTTTTGAGATAGGGCGTCCCCCTTCCTTCAGCACAGCGTGGAAAACCAATGTACTGAGATGCCTTGACTCCCTGCTCCTTAAATGAGCGCGCCACCCCCATCACTATGCTAAAGCAGGGTCTGCACAAATCAGCCACACTCTGTGTCCCCAGAGCCCAGGAACCCGACCCTGCCCCTCTGTGCCAACAGCTTCTGTGCGCTGTGCTTTGTAAAGCGCTGGCATGCGCTTCAGAAAAGAACTGTGTCTTTAACGGCCACCAGAAGGCTTGTTTGGGGATCTGTCCCTCTAAAGCAAAAAAGGAGAAGAAAGAATAAGCGAGGGGTGGCTGCAAACTGCTTATTATCAGCTTCCGAAGCTGAGTGGAAGTTTAACCAACTTCAAGGAAAGTACACACAGTTCTGAGTCCCGAACTGTTTGAGGACTTTCCACTTTTTTTTTCAGGCGCTGGAGCTGGATTCTAGAGCAAAGGGCAGCAGTGATTATTCTAGAAGTTATGTCATAGATGGTGTAACGTTACCTCTGCCCACTGGGATCTTATCGGCCACATGCGTCGGCTCTATTTTGAGACCCATTGGAGCCTGCTACTTCGGACATGGGTAGTGTTAACAAGTCAACACACGGTTGACAAGGGTTGAACCTGCCTCCTCCCGGCAAGAGCAATAGTCAGATCAGACTCTCAGCACCTGAACTAGTGGATTGAAATGCTGCTTTTTCTTCAACATGAAATACACCAGCACAGTGTAAAATGCAACTGTAAACCAAGTCCTGGGGGAAAAAACACATAGACACATCTTCTGACTTCAATCTCTTTGCTATTCGGGCAAGAGGACAAACAGTATTAAGAACGCTGAGCTCCTTCCACAGGGCAGGGCTGGGAGCTGGAATCCCAGGCAGGCAGGCAGGTGTGTCAGGCCCCGGGGGCGGGGGGTGCAAGAGCCCAGCTCACTGTCTTAGTCTCCTGTACGGGAGACCCTGGCCTGTCCCTTGGCCACTGGCAGGCAGCCAGTTCTCAGGGCCTGACCTGATGCCATATTCTCAGCTATTTCCATAAAGGATGCAGCCATTCAGCTGGTTGAGGGATGCTAGCAGCTTTGAAAGTCAGGGTTCTGGTCTTTTCATTGTCCAGTGCCTCCACCCCACCCCACCCAACGGCCAGGGCCCGTGCAGGGCCTGCTACCTGACACTTGGCACTTGCTCTCTGCAAGGCCGCCTCACTGCTTCCTCGGACCTAGAAACCACTGTTTCTGGTCTTGCTAAGACACGCCCCTTCCTCCCAACTCCCAGATGTGAGTGGCTTCCTCTTATTTCTGTACCAAAGGAGTGGTGACAATGTATACAGTGCATTGTTGTTGTTTGGTCCCTAGGTCGTGTTTGACTCTTTATAACCCCATGGACTGTAGCCCACAGGCTCTTCTGTCCACTGGATTTCCTGGGCAAGAATACTGGAATGGGTTGCCATTTCCTTCTCTAATACAGTGCATGGGAGACATTATAGATGCCAGCTCATCCTCCTGCCTACAAAGGGTTTTTGTCTTTCTAGTACAAAAACTGTAGTGCTGGAGAAGACTATTGAGAGGATTTTAGACTGTAAGGAGATCAAACCAGTCCATCCTAAAGGAAATCAACCCTGACTACTCATTGGACGGACTGATGCTGAAGCTGAAACTCCAATACTTTGGCCACCTGATGCAAAGAGCTGACTCACTGGAAAAGACCCTGATGCTGGGAAAGATTGAGGGCGGGAGGAGAAGCGGAGGACAGAGGCTGAGATGGTTAGTAGCACCACCAACTCAATGGACATGAATTTGTGCAAACTCTGGGAGACAGTGGAGGACAAGGAAGCCTAGCGTGCTGCAGTCCATGGGATTGCAGAGTCGGACACAACTCAGCAGCTGGATGACAACAACAGTACAAGAAGGGGAAGAGTTCTTTTCTGGCAGACAATCCTATTGGATTTAAAGTAGGGGTGGTTAGAAAGGTTTCATCTCCAGCCGTCTCAAAATTAGAGGTACACTGAAAAAGACCCAGGTCCTCTGCTGATGGTAAAACAGCATGGGGTCGTGAGAAGAGTTTAGAAGGTGAGAGAGTGAGTTCCATATCCAGACACCCAAGAGAGCCTCGGGACGAAGTACAGCCAGGAAGATGGCCCACTTTTAGGCACCATATGTGCTTCCATGGACCATTACTGTTAATAGCTGTGTCAATTCTCCCAATTAACTTCTACTTAGACAAATAATAATCTCCCCTTCTTCAGGAAATTGAGGGCTCATTTGCCTCAAAAATAATTTCCCTCTCCCTTAAGATAGTAAGACCTAAATAAGTCTTTCAAAATCTTCCCCCCGCCCCCCCCCGCCTTTTAAGTGACTATTTCCAGAAGTGAAAAGTTAGAAAAGCCAGAATAATCAGGTTAAGTCACAACTAGCCCAGAGCCATCTGTGCGTAGAATGTGGGGATGATCTCGGTAACAGTTAAGCCCCTTACCAACCCACTATTCGCTGGGAAGGGATGAAGGAAGAAGTGACTGATGATGGATGGTCCAAGGAAACAGCTGTCGTTATTCTGGTTCAGTTTACAGCAATTCTTGTCCTTCTGAAGATAAGAAGAGGCGGGTGCTCAAGGCTTTAGACTGGAGAGCTGGTAAGGAGGCCCCACGTGAGTTTCAACTCCTCCCTGAGAAGGAAAGTGAGTCATCTGAGCTGTTTAAGGGTTTGGAGTCACAGAGCAAGGTTCAAATCTTAATTCTGTCACTTAGATAAATTACTTACCTCTTTCAGTGTCAAATTCCTCATCTGCAAAATGGAAAAATAAGAATATTTGCCTGGAAGGATTGTTGTGAAGATTACCATAACAGGCCAGGTGCAGCATAAGGGCTTAGGAAGTGGCAAATAATCATGGGAGAATAAATGAAATGAAGAGGATTTGCTAATAAATAAGACTCTTTCAACTAATCTCACCTCCAATTATGATTGGGGAGCTCGGGGTATCACCCTTTGTCCTGGAACCCCACTCAGCAACGATGCCATCTGCTTGCTTGTTGTAATAATCCAAGAATTAAAAGGAAAGAAAGAAAGAGGAAGGGTGGGAGAGAAAGAGGGAGGGAGGACGGGAAAGTGATAAACAGCAAGTAAAGAAAAAAGTGTAGTGTTAGCTGTTCAGTCGTGTCCGACTCTTTGAGACCCTATGGACCATAGCCCACCAGGATCCTCTGTCCATTGGATTCTTCAGGCAAGAATACTGGAGTGGGTTGCCATTCCCTTCTCCAGGGGATCTTCCTGACCCAGGAACTGAAACTGAGTCTCCTGCATTGCAAGCGAATTCTTTACCATCTGAGCCACCAGGGAAGTCCAAGTAAAGAAGTGTAGATAATAAAATTTTACTCTGTATTAAGAACCGTCCAAGACACTCTGGACAATATTTGTGTTTCTGACTGTTTCCATGCCTATAAAGAGTTCCTGTAGAGAGCTATACCCTGGAGAATTCAGATCCAGGAGTGCGCACAGACTGTGAAACCGTTTTTTGGCTTTGGACACTAAAGTGAGTCTCTTAGGTAGGTATAAAAAAGTGGCAAGGACGGTATGCCTAGAACTTCCACTTCTGATACCAATGGATGAAACCACTCAGATCAGTGCATTGACTTATCCTCGACACCATTTCCTCTCTTGTGTCATATACTATACAATTCAACGACAACGAAAGCGTACTATGTGTTGCGTAGAAAAAGACTAGAGAGGGAATTTGCTTTACAAAACTGACAAACAGCCTCTCACCCAGAGAGCTGGTTCTTCTTTCCGCTGCTGCTGCTGCTAAATCGCTTCGGTCGTGTCCGACTCTGTGCGACCCCGTAGGCGGCAGCCTACCAGGCTCCGCCGCCCCTGGGATTCTCCAGGCAAGAACACTGGAGTGGGTTGCCATTTCCTTCTCCAATGCATGAAAGGGGAAAGTAAAAGTGAAGTCGCTCAGTTGTGTCTGACTCCTAGCAACCCCATGGACTACAGCCTACCAGGCTCCTCCGTCCATGGGATTTTCCAGGCAAGAGTACTGGGGTGGGTTCCCATTGCCTTCTCCGGGTTCTTCTTTCTAGTCTCCTTCCAAATATAAGATAGTAGTTTTATTTTTAGTACTCAGTAGTTTAAAGATACATAAGAACAAAGTCATACTTTATATTCAGGAAAACTTTAAATTTGCAGTTTATTAGTTAATGACAAACATGTGCTTTGGCCACCTGATGCCAAAACCTGACTCATTGGAAAAGACCTTGATGTTTGGAAAGACGGAAGGCAAAAGGAGAAGGGGGTGGCAGAGGATGAGATGGTTGGATAGCATCACTGACTCAATGGACATGAATTTGAGCAAGCTCTTGGAGATGATGGACAGAGGAGGCTGGTGTTCTGCAGTCCATAGTGTTGCAAAGCCTTGGACACAACTTAGTGACTGAACAACTTTTCAATGTCGATCATTTTCTTAGTCTATGGAGAACACCTGATGCACATAAAGCAGCCCTTGCAATAACTCAGTGTTCAGCCATCAGCTGGGGACCACTGATTTAGAGCAGAAAGCAGGATGGGGTACTCAACACGTCCTTAGAGTGTTTTCTGTCATTCAAACAAGACAAATACTCCAATTAAAAAAAATGTTTTTAAATAATAACTTAAGCAAGATGAGATAAAACTACTTTCCCCTAAACCTCTGAGCCCAGGAAGACAGTCTCGTTCTGAAATTAGTTTCATTTCTATGTGCTTGGAAATTCTACCCACGTTAGAGTTTTTTAGCTCTCTACAAAATAAGAAGTATTGCCAATAAAATATTCATTGAATGATAGTGATCTTGCCTCTGTGGCATCCACCCCTTTAAATTCACCACATTCGTTGTGTTGTCTTTGTGATATTCTGGTAATTTTCAGATAATAGGTATACCTTATTGAATAGAATGGGAAAAGAGCCCAAAGTCACTCAATATAGAATACAAACTGCACTACCACATGTGTTTTAAATATATTATGCACACAATTAAGAATACAGTATTGTAAACCAGCTCTATAAATCTTATAATAAAACAGTAACACACCAATGCTTCTTAGCCACAAAGAAGCTCTTAATAATACTATAGATTCCATGATGATATGGCTTTGGGACTGACTTCATACTCCCTGGGAAGAACATCAACCAGCTGAGATATATCAGAGCACATCGCCCTCTGAGTACCTAAAATGAAAAAGAAAAATGTCTTCTTGCAAGGCAGAAGCAGCTCAGCGTGTGCCCAGTTTCAACATTTCTGAAAATCCTTCAGATTTTTACTACCATTTAAAAATGCTAAGAAAATTTAATTTTCCGACAGGGCTTCAGGCCTTGTTCTGTGAAGAACACAACTGAGATCCTTTGCCTTTCAACTTCAGGCCTAAACTAATCAGAAAAATAAATCTTTTGTAAATTATAAGGTGCTAGCCCATGCAAATGCCAGCAATTAAAATTAGCATCATACTTCTCCCTAACCTTGATTCCATTGTTAGGAAAATAACTTCATGAAATTTAAAAGAAGGCATTTCAACTTTAGGAAGAGATATTTTTTTTCTTGAGAGTGCAGGTTGGTGGGGGTGTGGGGTGGACTAATAAATTTTTCTTTTATGGAGACTCAGAAAAGTCTTTTTATTTTGGAAAATTTGGAAGACACACAGAAGTGGCATTTTTCCCATATCCATTTATCACATATCATATGTGGCATAAATGCTCACATATCTATTTCCCAGTTTCAGCACATGATTTAGAGTTTTCATTTCTCTCCTCCCCTACTCCCACCCAAAACTGGATTATTTTAATCCCAGACATATAATTTCAGTGCAAACATTTCACTATATACATCTAAGACATGTGAACTCCTTTTTTGAAATAACACAATCACAAATCCACTCATGGTTAAACAAGTAACAATAATCCTTTAACAGTCTTTAATATGTAGTCAGCCAGTGTTCAAATTTCCCCAAATGTCCCATATTAACTTTTTATCAGATACATCTTCAACTTTTAAGGATGGTGGCTGTTTTTAAGGAACTCACATAGCTGAAATCCCCTTGCAGTTCCGCTTAGAAATATTTCTTTAAATAAGTGCTTAGTCATGGGGTATTTTATCACAGATTCCACAATCACCCTGGGCCTTTATTGAGATGGGCCTACACATCGTTGGACGGTAGAGACAGGCTCCACTAAGACTTTTCTTACCACTTCTTACTGTAGGGCAGCACTTTATAGTGCAAAGAGCTGGAAGTCAGGAAACCTTGATTCTAATCTTAATTCGGTCATTACATAACTGTACAGCCTTGGGCAAATCCATTTTTCTTCTCTGTCTCCGTTTCAAAGCCTGTGGAATGAGTGGGTTAGCCTATATAATCTGTACATTTCTTTCTGGCTCCTAAGGTTCAACATACTTGATTTTATTTATTTCAAATACTCTATCTTCATGAGGGTGTTTTGCAAGGATGAGAGCATGTCTATTACAGGAGAGAGTGTGAAATAATAAGACCACTCAAATCCTTACTTTAGTTTCCTTAAGTCCTTAACCTTTCTAAGCCTCAATGCTATACTGTATTAGTTATTTATTTTATTAATACTTATCCATCTCTCCCACCAGATGTAAACTTCCACAGAGAGGAATTTCTCATATTCATCTTTCTGTCATCAAAGCCTAGTGTCTAGAACTTGGTACATGCTTGTTACATGAATGAATGGTTGAGTTTGCAATCTAAGGGTGAATGACTGCTCCATTTACCTTGCAGGATTATTGTATGGTGAATAACTTAATATATGAAAATGCACATTTTATGTTACATACTAAAAAATGTTAAACACTATTATTTATATTAGAAACATTCCAAGTAGAATATCTTGTTCACTTATGACGATCTGACCTTGTCTCTAACCTTTATTAAAGGATGAATGACAAGCATTTTTTTTCTTTCCTATGCTAAATTTCATCTCTTTGGAAATTTTTTATGCCTCTTTCATTTTTTTTTTAAATTAAAATTACACTTCTAGGTATTCATCACCATTTTTTATTTTTTTCATAATGATCTTTTGGGGAAATTTTTTGAAGTAATTGACTAGTAGCTTAGGCCAGTCTAGTTTAAATAAATACAAGTCAAAATAATGCAGAAGACAATGTAACAGTAACTGTATATACCAGATACATAAATTTGCCTTTTTAAAAATTTTTTTATTTGGCTGTGCTGGGTCTTAGTCGTGGGGTGAGAACTCTTATTTGTGCCTTGTGGGATCTAGTTCCCTGAGTGGGGATCGAACTTGGGTCCCCTACATTGGGAACTCAAGAGTCTAACCCACTGGACCACCAGGAAGGTCCCAAAATACATAAATTTTCTGATGAACTAAATGTTCACTGAATTAATTCCCTAAAGATGATCCCGATTCAGTTCCTCTTGTAGCTGAGTGGGAAGACTTTTGCCCAATTTCCTTAAATGGGCTCTTTCTTGTTAGGTCACTAAGTTTAGTTTATCATTTACAGATTCCTGATTATCCTCAAGCACAGTTTTGAAATGTGAACATTTCCCTTCACCGTGTTCCAATCTGGGAGAACCCCTAGAGCACCATTTCCTGAAAGGAATGTTAAGTCCTCAGCAGTGATGCTCACAAAACTAGTGACTGAACACACACATTTAGGAAACTGTGATGCATAACCTCCTTGTGGTGATTCACAAACACCTAAGCGCATACAAGAACTCCAAAAGGCCTTGCTATGAAGCTGCTTGCTGCATTTATTGGTTACAAATAAACTTGTTTAACTCAGCATTTCTCAAACTTCCTAATTTCATGTCCCACTAAAAAAAAAGAAAAACAGTGCCAGTTAAACTAGGACTGGAGGATGCTATCAAATAGGACATTAAAGATGTCAAAATTTGAAAATATGTGCATCTTGCAGTAGATGAAAGGACTTCCCTCATGATCCAGTGGTTAAGACTCTGCAATTCCACTGCAGGAGGAACAGGTTCAGCTCCTGGTCAGGGAACTAACATCCCACATGCCTCTCCACACAGCCAAGAAATACAAAATAAATTAAAAAGAAGTAAAAGAACTAAATATTTTGAATCTAAAAGAAGGAAAGAGAACTGGCCCTGCTGTAATCTGTGAACTCAACCAACCTGGAACAGAAAACGTTTGAGAAAAAAAATTCCAGAAAGTTCCAAAAAGCAAAACTTAGGTTTGCTGAAGGCCAACAATTATCTACAGAACGTTTATTGTATTTATAACCATGTATATTACATTAGGGTTATTAAGTAACCTAGAGGTGATCTGAAGCACATAGATTATATGCAAATTCGACACCATCTTCCATGAGTCTTGAGCATCCCTGGATTTTGGTATCTGCAGGGGTTCCTGGAAGCAACCTCCCTGACACCAAGGGACCACTGTACCGGTCCACTCGTGTATTTTTGGTGCAAAACAGACTTTGTTCACCTGAAAGGTAAGTTCTGGGTCTGCCTCAGAATCTAACTGTCCAACTGTCCTCAGTAAGCGTGTGAAGCTCTTTAAATTCAGATGGCGTGTAATTAAATCATTCGGCTGGTCGACAGGTAGTTGACTTTCACTTGAAGCCACCCTTTGCCTCTCAGAGAGCCCC
The DNA here is from genome assembly GCF_910594005.1 of Cervus elaphus. Lineage (NCBI taxonomy): Eukaryota > Metazoa > Chordata > Mammalia > Artiodactyla > Cervidae > Cervus > Cervus elaphus. The sequence continues at coordinate 48,259,243 of NC_057821.1, read as the reverse complement.
ACACCCTGAAATGACTCAATTCCTTAACACCACCATTAAAAGCCTTGGCGCTTTCCAAGCAATAGGCTAGGGCGTAAAGCGCAGTAAGTATACAGTGAGTCAGATGAACTTTGTGAGTCTTGCGGGGACGCTAGAGGATTCGTAAACCTGCTCCTAGCGGAAGGGTGCGGCGGCCTGGGCTCTCCAGGCCCCACTGCAGGAGTGGAAGGGCCTGGCCCCCGTCAGCCGTCTACATCCTTCCCCATCTCGCCAATCCGCCCCCAGAGGGGCTGCAGGCCGGGCTTCGGGGCGGCGTGTCCCAACCCAGACTGGCCCAGGCGTTCCATCTTCCTCGGGTGCCCAAGTTGAGCCCCTCCGAATGTCTGAACTAGACCGGCCCATCTTTCCGAACACGAAGCTGGGGCTCTGGCCGGGTCTCCGGGCTGGTAGGACCAGCCAGGGCCTCGCGCCGTCCTTTGGGAGCGGAACAAACAGCCGCTGACCCCGGAGGTCGGGTGGCCTTCGCCCTCGCCTTGCGGCGCACCTCGCAGCGCGCTCCCCTCCCGGGTGGGGGCGGGGGGGGTCTCCACCGCCGGCCTCGCTCCGGGTGGGACGGACACTTGGCCACACTTCCCCCGGGCGCCGTATCCGCCGCCGAGATGCGGGCAGCCCCGGACGGCCCGGCCCTCTCTGTATCCACCGGGCAGTCTCCTTGGCTCCGCCGTCATCCTCCGGCCCTTTCCCCGCGCGGGGTCCAGTGGGGGCGGTGGCGGGGGGCGTGAGCAGGCACCCGGCGGTGCCCCTCTGTCTTACCCCCGGGGCGGCCGGGCCCCTCTGGCAGCCCAGGCCGGCCCCGGGCCGCTCGTCCGCACCCCGACCTGCGCCCCGCGGGGCCGGGCGCGGGGGCCCAGGGCGCCGCGCAGCCCCCAGCCCGGCTGGCGGCGCGGGGGAGGGGCGCGGCGCACGCAGAGTTGCTGAGTCGCTTCGCAGGCTCAGAAGTTGCAGCTGAGACGGCAGCTTCCCGCCCCCTTCCTGGACTCGGCGGCCCGGAACGCACACCCCACCCGTCACCACCCGCCACCTGCCCTCGCCCCCGCCGCCCCGGCCCGGACTCACAGCACCCCCTCCCCGCGCCCGCGCGGAGCCCAGGTTTCCACCGGAGTCGGGCTGGGGGCGGGGGCACCCCACCTCGCCGCTCCGCCCGGGAGAGGGGGCCACGTGGGGGGGGGGGGGGCGGGGGCGGGTAGGGGCCCCTCCTGCAGATTGCTGCGCCGGGCCAGCGCTCTTTTGCACTTTGCAAAGCTGAGCCGCTGGGCAGGGGTCTCCCACCGGCCCCCCGCGCCCTCCCGGGGCGAAGCGGGGTTGGCGGAGCGAGAACCGGGCAGCGTTCCCATCCCTTCCCGCTGGGGGTGGGGATGCGGGGAGGTAGGGGGTTGCCCGGGCCGGCGGGAGGGGCTCCGCTCGGGGCTGAGGTCGCCAACAGGTGCTCTGGAGCCCATGTGACGGGGGAGGGGCCGCGCAGGGGAAGCCGGGGTGGGGGTGGGGTGCGGGGGGAGGCGGGCACCCTCCCCCCTCCCCTCTTCCTCCCGGTCCCTTGCAGAGCCCGACTGTGGGTGACCCCCGCCGCCGGCGGCCTAGGGATTGCTGCTCGCGGGTGGCTCTCCGCCGCGCCGGTGCCCTCGCGGCCTGCCCGGGAGGAGGAGGGAGGGATGAGAAAGTGGGTCAGGAATGTAACTGGACGCTGCGCACCCCCACGCACCGCCCCCCCCCCCCCCCGTCCCAATGCGGGCCGCGCCAGCCTTGGAAAGCGAGTCTTTCGCTGTTGTGGTTCCCCGGCATTACCGGTGGACGGTTACCAGGGCATCCCGAGGGGTGTGCTTCCCTGTGACCCTGGGGGAAGAAAAACCCGGTTGCCTCAGTAACCGAGTTTGGCTTGGATGCGATGATGCAGTGGATGTTTTAGGTGAGTCTGACCGTGAGGAGGCTGCACTTGCCCGAGGGAGTGGACTCACTTTTCTTACTACTGAACCGAGACGTGGAAGGAAAGCTGGAGAGGATGGTGGGTTCTTTGCCCTGCTTCATGTTTGTGGTTTTACCGTCTCAAGAGAACATAAATTGAGCGTTTTTGCGTTCGAGTTTGCCGTCTCCCAAACACAGGCCCGGGCTGCCATAAATTCACCCAAGTTCTTAACAAACGCTCACTTAGTTGCTACAAAGGTTTGAAGTTGATATCTTAGACTTGGAAGGGGCAGGGGACACTGACAGTTTTGTATTTGGGGAAGGCCTGAGAAACAAACATAAAAAGGCCTTTATTAAAACTCCTCAAAGCAGAAGAAGTGAGAGCAGTCCAGTTAAGTTTTCTCCGGAGCTCAGGGGCTCCTCACACCCCAAGCATGTGATCAGGAGACGGAGCACCCAGATTTTAAAGTGATGGTCTTTGCATGGTGGTAACACAAGCAGAGTCAAGAGGAAATAATAGTAAAGGATGAGACCGCAGAGGTGAGGCTTAGCGTTGTGGAGTTTGCAGCCCAAGGTCTTCTTGAGCACCCTTCCAGGGAGTTGTTGCGTTTTTTCCCTTCTGCTGGTTTTGTCCCGGGGACCTCAATTACAGAGAGCAGGGTAGGGCTGAAGCAGAGCCCAAAGAGCCATGATGCCTCAGACGCCCAGCAACCTGCTGGAGGTTTATCCAGAAGCCCAAAGGGGTGTGTTACCCTTTAAAGAGATCTTAAGGGCTATCTGAAAAGTTGACTTAGCAACCAATGTAAATTTCTGTTTCCCAGGCAACTCGTGATAAAGAAACCTAAAATTTGAGATGCAGTTTGCATTAAAGAGTCCTTATTCATAAGAAGCAAAAACTGATCAGTTGAATTTCTGTAAAATTGAATCGTACATTTATGTATAAAAGAGGTTATTTTGTGGTGAAAACATATGGAGATCTAACCATCCCTACTCTATTTTTCTTTTATTTTTTTTTTAACTTCACTGAATCTTCTCATCAGTAAAATGGGATTAAGATAATAATAGGTGGTTTGCTCTGGGGTGATAGACTGGAGTTTTTCCATTGCTTTCTAGGTAGAGGATCTTCAGTTCCAAAGACGAAAGTCTTTATTTTCACTTATGATGTTTTCCTCAACTGTAAACAGCTGGAAAGGAACCAATTCCATATGCTAAGTAGTCTTGCGTTCTGGAAACTTGAAAAAACATGATCTTTGATTTTGTCACCCTGTTAGCATGATTTCCTTCTGTGTGAGATAATGAGACTTTCAAATCTTGGTGCAAACCGGCATTGTTGCTATGAAACTGAATTGAAATTTTAAGTAGAAATTGAAGTAGCCAACTTCCTCTTTTCTCCCATCCCTTTTCCCCACCCTTCAATTTCTTCTGCATTCATTAAATGTTTCTGTATGGGGTGATCTTCATTTTAGCTATAACTCAGGTTTATAAAGCAAGTTGAATTAATGAATAAATATCAGTTAAGAAAGGAGTAACAATACAGCCCTCAATATTGTGTCTTGGATATTTAAGATATTTGTCAAGTAATTTGGGGGGGGGGGGGCACTTTTCAAGAAATTGCCTATGTGTAAGCAGATTTTCACATAGATTATTTTGGACAATGTATTTGTAGCAAATGTACCCGCAAAATGTTTTTTTTTTTCAATGAACATATGCTTTAAACATTTTAGCTACCTACTTTGTCTAGAACCATGTTAATTTAAGGCCTGTGGAGATTGTAGAGAGGCATATCCATGTTCCTAAAAAGACTCAAGTCTAATATGTCCTATTAGGGGTGACAGCTAGATGACAAACATAAGAAGTTTAACTATTTAGGGATTAAATTAAAACACCAGTAAAAAATTATGTGCCTATAGGGGTAAGAAGAGATGACAGATTCACAGATGAAAGTTAAAGTGAGTTGAGAAGTGCAATAATGAGAGACTTTAAATTTTTTTCCTTCTGTTTATTCTCCACATGTTAGCAATGAACCGGTCTCGCTTCTTCATAAGAATGAGGGTTTGCTCATTTTCAGGGAGATGCGCCAGGCAGCTAGTGTACAACTGACTGTCGATGAGAAGTCAGTGGTTAAGTGCCAGGGAGGGGCAGAGAGCAGCGGGTGAGAGGGAAGGTGAAAAGGAGCGGACACACCCTGACTTAGCAGAGGCTCAGATGTGGCAGGGTGCTGGGTGTGCCCTGGGAGGGTCGCTGTGAGGTGGCAGCCATCAGGAAGTGCTCCCAAGGGAGTGGGTAGAACTTGAACTTGGGCCTTACAGGATGTGTACGATTTTTATAGCTAGAGAGAGAAAGGCATTCCTAGTGGGAGAAGGGAATAAAGCCTGGGGCAGGAGGTTGCAGGGTACATTGGGGGAATTTGACTAGATTAGCTTTGCTGCTAGAGGTTGATGGAATATGAAATTGTCACTTGAATGATAGGTTAGTATTGTTAGTTCCTCAGTCATGTTAGACTCTTTGTGACCCCATGGATTGTAGCTTGCCAGGTTCCTCTGTCCATGGGATTCTCCAAGCAAGAATACTGGAGTGGGTTGCCATTCCCTTCTCCAGGGGATGTTCCTGACCCAGGGATCAAACGTGGATCTCTCACATTGTGGGAAGATTCTTTACTGTCTGAGCCAGCAGAAAAACCCCAATATGATAGGTTAGGTTAAGGCCTTTGAATGCCTGGGCCAGGTTTGGTGTTAGGACTGTATCTGCAGGTAGTGGGGAATTATAACAGGATTTTGAGCAAGGGAAATACATGGTCAAAGTTATCCCTGGGGGAAGGTTAATCTTGTGAGTTCGGCTGCAGTGGGAGTTTAGGGACCATGAGGGTCTAGTGCCATGGGGGTGGGAGGGCCTAGAGAATGATTGTTTCCTGTGGGCCAGGCGGTAAAGGCGGTGCTTTGTGAGTCGTGGTAAAAGGAACAGTGACAGAATTTTGTAGTGTTTGGATGTGAACTTGAAGCATCCAAGATGACCAAGGATTTAAATCTAGATGCCTTGGCAGGTGGTACTATCAACAGAAATTGGAACAGGAAGCCAGTGTTTCAGGTAATTGAAGGGCTGATTTCAGAAGTGGAATTCGAGGCCGTGATTGGCAGCTGGGTTTAGGTGACTTAGGCAGGGTGGATGGGTCTCAGCTGAAAGTAGAGGTGTGAGTCATCTACATAAAAGTAGGTGATTATTGGTCCTGAATTTGAACTTGGTGGCAAAGGACATGTTTTAGGGAACATTCACCATTAGAACTTACTATATATATTGAGTTGGCCAAAAAGCTCATTCAGGTTTACACATGCCCGCTTTATGGAAAAACCCAAATGAACTTTTTGAAACCCAATATATACGCATATACGTATGTATACATTTCAAAATTCTCCTGGGAATTCCTGGGTGGTCCAGTGGTTAGGACTCTGTTAGGGGCACAAACAAGTTCAATCCCTGGGGGAACTAAAATCCTACAAGCCATGCAGCCCCCCAAAAATTCTCCTTCCTTGTGAAGCACAAGAATGTAGTCATTCCTAAGGCTTTAGTTAGAGCCAGTCTACTGAATTAGCACTGTTGTAACCCAGGTGCCTTACCCAGCAGCTCCCAAACCCGGCTCAACAGATTCAGGGGTCCCAGCCCAGTTCAGTTCAGTAGCTAAGTCGTGTCTGACTCTTTGTGGCCCCATGGATGGCAGTACACCAGGCTTCCCTGTTCATCACCAACACCCGGAGCTTCCTCAAACTCATGTCCATCAAGGTGGTGATGCCATCCAACCATCTCATCTTCTGTCGTCCCCTTCTCCTCCTGCCTTCAATCTTTCCCAGCATCAGGGTCTTTCCTCACAGGCACCCAATCAGAATCTCCTGGGCGGGCTGCGTTTTCTACAGGGGTCATAGACCTCTCTGATATGGACTCGTCTTGGGGAACCAGTACCAGGGCCGGTGTGTTCTTCAGTCTGAGACCTCCGCAGAGCCTCCCGTCTCTCTCCGGGAGAGCAGGAGTTTTTCCTTTTCATGGGTTGGTTTCAACCTGTTCTTGTGCTTTGGTATCTGATAGACGACCATTGATAGACAGTACTGGAGGTTGTTGATATCTACAGGACCTGCTGCTTTCCAAATTTAGCAGGGGTCTGGAAGCCTGGATGGGTGTGTCAGAAGAACTCTGTCCTGCTAGGTAGGAAGGAGGTTGGGGGTGACGTGCTGTGTATGGGGCTGACTCACACTCCGTCCATCAAAGTGTGTTGAGATGAAGCAATAAACTGGGCCCCGGGCAGATCACTTCCTGTGCCTCTGGATACACAGACCTGGGGTGTGGTGTTTGGCAATATTCTCAAGAGCAACCATTTGGCTGGGCCTCTTCAGGGGAGCTGGGTAGTCAGAGGTAAGGCGAGGCAAGCTGTGGGCTCTCAACACCAGGCCAGAGTTTAGAGAGAAGCAATCTAGCACAAAATGGATAGTCTGAAATTCAGGGTTGGACTTCTAACAGGTGATGACCGTTAACACTTTTTTCAAGGAGTACCTGTCTGTCTACATATCTTTGCGTGCATGTGTGCTCAGTCGTATCCGGCTCTTCTGCGACCCCATAGACTGTAGCCCACCAGGCCCCTCTGTCCATGGGATTCTCCAGGCAAGAATACTGGAGTGGGTTGCCATTTCCTTCTCCGGAGGATCTTCCCGACCCAGGAATCGAACCCAAGTCTTCTGCATTGGCAGGTGGATTCTTTACCGCTGAGCCACCAGAGAAGCCCATCTTGTTGTTTTATTGTCACAAAAAACCAGTGTCTGCCCTTCTGAGCAGCAGCACTTTGTCACTTTCCAGTAATCAGGTGCTGATTATCTGGGTGCAGGTTGTCATTTGCTGGTTATTTTCTTTTTCTTGTTTAAAAGCTATAAAGAGAAATTCTCACATCCATATTGTTATGTGTCTAGTGGACTAGCAGGTAGACACTAATAATGAAAACTGATGGTGGAGACTGGGGGGCAGGGGTGGACAGTGTCCCCTCCACACTTCCCTCCATGTACAGAGCTTAAACTAGCCATATTTCTAATTTATTTATTTTGGGCAACGCTAAGTCTTCATTGCTGCTCTCAGAGTTTCTGTAGTTGCAGCAAGCGGGGACTCCTCTCTGGTTGCAATGGGCAAGCTTCTCGTCGCGGGGATTTCTCTTGCAGAGCACGGCTCTAGGGCTTGTGGGCTTCAGTAGCTGTGGAGCACAGGCTTAGTTGCCCTGTGGCATGTGGGGTCCTCTGGGACCAGGGATCGAACCCGTGTCCCCTGAATTGGCAAACAGACTCCCAACCCCTGGACCACCAGAGAAGTCCTTCTTCAGCATTTTTAAGTGTGCAGTTTAGTTACTGTTAAGTATATTCACATTGTTATGCAATATAACCTAGGTCTCTATTGTCATATAGAATATAAGGGAGTGTTCTAAAAATGTCAGAAAAATGAAGCCCAGGGTACCCAGGAAACTGTGAGAGAGGATGGTGTACAATGCAGACCCTTAGAGCATCCAGGTAAGAGGAGAGAGGTGACAGCCCTTCTGCAGGATGGGCTTGCCTGAAAGCATCCTATTCAGCAGCTGATTGTGAAGTTAGAGTGCAGGGGGGAAGTGGCAGTTTTCTACTTGAGATTTCCTTAAGAAGCCAGAAATAGGGCTAGCATCTTGATACACCGATTTTAAATTTTCCTTAAAGCTCTGAGCGTAGAATGAGAGAAAGAGCTCCGATCTATACAGAATCTAATGATAATTTACACAATGTCCTAGAGTCTCCGAACTTTGCCCTATCCTCTGGCATGTATAGAGTTTCGTATATGTTTCACACTCTCTTGATTCACACGAGGGGTGGGTAATATTTACTGCTGTTATCCTAGTTTTCCGAGTGACCTGTATCTTATTATTATTTATGATAATATGGGTATCAACCGCCAAAAAACTTCTTAATGAGTAAGAGCCTCTAAATGTTTGAGCATGTCAGTGATCACATGGTTAAATGAAATTTGTAATGTTAAATAAGAGAGATTTGCAAGGAAGATTGGAAATATTACTGCTGTTCATTGAAGGTCTTAGTCAACCCCAATCTAGTAACAGTTCAATGCTTTTTTTTTCCCATTAGAAAATTTATTTTCACAACCCCTTACTGTTTGCACTCATTCATAATACCCACAAAACAGGTTTGAAGCTGCTCAGTCCAACAGGATGTCAGCTGCTGTTCCAAAGAAGCTATGGGTTCATGTTTTACCAAAGGAGAGATGCTTTCATTTCCAGCCTTGGAAATGTAGGACTTGTTTAACAGCCCTCCATTTAGAAAGTGCTGCTGAATTTGAGAAAACTTAGAGAATGGCTCCGAGTTTCTTATTCAAAACTGCTTTGGTAAACTTTTGCTTATCAGTCCTGAGAAGATGTGTTAAAACCAGCTTGGCAACTTTTTTTTTTTTTTTTTTTTAAATATAGCAAGCTGGAGAGCCTTCAGAAGAGAGTTTTGAACCAAAACTCAGTATTGGAACCAAAACGGAATGCTTTTAACCAAGAACCCTCCTATATTTCTCTGGGTTTGGAGGACTCATCTGTTAAAAGTCAAGTTTTCATGGTAGGACTGAATTAGCAGTGGTAGGTTTTCCTGTGGTAGCAGCAACAAGCAAAGGCCAGGCTTCCCCAAGCACTCGGAAGATGGCTTCTTTTGTGTGGATACCTACATCCACATTTACAATCCTGTGCCCGTGCCTGCCCGCCTCCCCTGTGATTTACTCAATTCGGTTTAGAAGCGATCTTTATATAGATGCTTAACTACTTTGTGGTCTAATGGTATAGAAACACAGTTTTCAGATGAGAGCTGTCTCTAAGGATTACGTTGGGAGTCATAGAGTTATTATTCAGGTAGTAACAGTCCATAATAATAATAATGTCACTCAAGCCACTTGAAGGTATGAGTTACTGATTTCGTATTGCAGTTGAAGAAGATGTTTGTCTCTGAAGCCACGGGTTTCGAGTGATTTGCCAAAGGAAAGCGGCCGTTAATTCATGTCGCTCCATCATTAATCTACAGAAAATAAAAGTTCAGATGGTCTTGGGAGTCTAGCATATCTCAATTCTGAGTTTTCTTTGAAAGCTGAGTTCTTGCATTTTACTAGAAAAATACTCCAGCTTTTAAGTAAATAATCCAGCCATTGGCAGGTGCCTGCCTTGTGCTGAAAGCCTGCGACGGTGAACGCGGGACAGCTCCACGCTGTGTGTTAGGACAGAACTGTATTGTTCCACCGCTGTGCCCTTTGCTTTGTCACTTCTGAGTTGAGCAGGGCCTTCAGCCTCCTGAAATGTCAGCCTAGCCCTCAAACTTGTGTGTGTTTTCCTTTTGATTACCTTGGTTGCCGGCCAGCCTCATATTTGACATGTCCAGCATAAGCAGTGGAGTTGCTTCTTGATGTCGAGCTGTTAATCTTTTTATTATTTCCTGTCACTTTCCCCCATGATTGATCCTCTTGAGCCCAAGGCGGGGCGGTGGGGGCGGGGGGGTGGAATTATGAAAATGACTTTGAAAACCCGCTTTGAAAAGGAGTATTTTGCATTGGACTTGGGTCTCACCTGAGACTATAAAGCGATGGAAAAAGCAGAGTCTGTTTTGCAATGCAGAACCTCAGCGCCCAGTGAGCTAGGTTCCAGTGGATGCTTTGCAGGAGAAGTGAAGAGGGTTTTCCTGGTGGTTTTGCAGTGACTCGGTGCCCAGGCGTGTGGGGTGAGGGTGATGAGAGCTCACAGTTTAGTTCTATGGAAAGGCTATAGAACGGGGTCCTCTTTCCTTCGGGATTAAAGATATGATTCTTTCTGAGTTGCAGGCTTTCCCATTTATTCTCTCCCTGGTATCCCCTCGATTCTAATTCTTGCTCTGGCTCTGCCCCCACGCCTGACCCACCCACTGGAATTTGAGAAGAAAATAATAGAACCTCAGTTCTTAATATATTTTTAGCTTGTCCTTTTTTCCCCCATTTGTTAACATTGTGGTAAAAAAAGATATAAAATTTGCTATCATGCTCCTTCTTAAGTGTACGACTCAGTGGTTACTTTCAGACACAGCATTGTGCAACCGACACCATGGGCCGTTTCCAACAGTTTTCATCACCCCAAACAGACACCCTGCTCTCGTTACGCAATAACTCCCCACGTCCACCTTTAGCCCCTAATCCACTTTCTGTCTCATATCTGCCTGTTCTAGATACTTCATACGAGTGGGATCATACAATAAATGTCCTTTGGGGGTCTGGCTTATTTTCATTTGGCATAAAGTTTTCCGAGTTCATCCGTGCTGTATCATGCACCACGCCTTCATTCCTCTTCCTGGCTGAATAATACCCCATTGTCTGCGTATACCACATTGTGTTCATCCGTTCATCAGTGGATGGACATTCGGGTTGCTTCCACGTTGGCTAGTCTGAATAATGCTGCTGTGAACATGGTTATCAAAGTGTCCGTCGGAGTCCCCATGTTCAGTTCTTTTGGGTATACATATGTGTGTGTATGTATATGTATGCGTATGTGTAAGAATGGAATTGCTGGGCCATATGGTAGCTCCATGTGTAACATTTTGGAAAACTACCGAATTGTTTTCCGCCATGGCAGCACCATTGTATATCCCCCAATAACAACATATGAGGGTTCCAGTTTCTCCACATTTTTGCCAGCTTTTGTTATTTCCCTTTTTTTTTTTTAAAGTATTTTAATTAATTTATTTATTTGGCTGCTCTGGATCTTGGTAGCGTCACTCAGGATCTTCGATCTTAGTTGCAGCATGCCGGACCATTAGTTGCAGCATGAGGGGTCTGGTTCCCTGACCAGGGGTCAAACCCAGGCCCCTTGCGTTGGGAGCTCGGAGTCTTAGATACTGGACTACCAGGGAAGTCCCATTATTTTCCGTTTTTTTATTATAACCACCCTAGTGGATCTGAAGTGGTGTATTGTGGCTTTGATTTCCAGTTCCCTGATGACTAAGCATCTTTTCATGTGCCTATTGGTCGAGTGTATGTTTCCTGTAGAGAAATACCTATCAAGACTCTGCATCATCCATTTTTATATACGTTTTATAATGCCTAATAGTAGTATATAGCTTATAAATTAAAATATACATACGCTTGGATATATGCAAAATGTCTTTTAAAGATGGAAGATGTATTTTTTAAAAGTTCGGAGACCATTATTAGGAACTATAGCAATGATCTATTTTATTTCTTAGTGCCTAACCTTGGCAGGAAAATATCAATGATAATTCCTAAGATTTCTTGGGTGGGGGCGGTGGGTGTGAATCTTATTTGGTCAAATATAATGTGTTTACCAGAGCCTCCATATGAAACTAACCACAGGGTCCCAAGACTGTCTTTGGGGTTGTTTTCTTTTGGTACGTAAGAAAGTAGATCTCTTTGGATGGTTTTCAAGTTAGACTTGCCTCTGCTCAATCCTATTTTGTGGTTCATAATGGCATTTTAGGGCTCTAGTGTATCTTATTAAGAGGTAGAGATAGTTTTTCATGCCGTGTCACATAGGGGAGCCAGAAGGTCTAGAATGAATGAATCGAAAGGGAGAGACTTAGCTCTAAAATAATAATAATGATGATGATAACAATTATTTTTACTACGTCACTTATAAAACTAATTTGATTGTATGAAAAGATTAGGTTTGAGGCGTGGGGATTGAACTGGCCTATTTCATGACCTAGTAAGTGTGTTTTAGGCCTCGGGGGTTGATTTAAGAAAAAAAAAAGGAAAGGTTGGTTGTCCTATTGTTGTTCTCTTCTCTGAAAGTAAACTCTGTGCAGTTACCCTAAAACGCCAACCTCTGTCAAGGGCGTGACATCACCATCCTAGCACATCCTGGTGCTTTTCTTGGAAAGTGTCCACAGTGGCAGGCGTTTTCCAAATAAAACATTTGTGTCAGTAAACAAGTGTTTTACCCAGCAGCCCAAATGGAGAATTTTAAAACCAGTGTTTGTTTTGCCAGCAAACATTTTGTTTCAATCCTTGCAGCTAAACAAGTGGGTAGGATTTAAGTGGCCTGCTAGTAAAAACAAAGGCAGAACCATTCTCAGAAAACTTCAGCTGAGCAGAAATCTAGTTGCTATTAGACTGTGAACTTAGATATTTGGGGAAGTAACTGGTACCATCTACTGAGTTCTGTGCTTAGTTTCAGTCAGAGTGGAAGATCTGCAGTTTGGGTAAAGGCTCTGAATTTTCTCTTTTTTAAAGGCAAAAGATGAAGAAATATAAAAGAATCATTAAAAAGATTAGTTTTGCATATTTAAGTGTTACAGCTTGCCTTTAAAATGTGCCTAAACCATCATCAGGTATTTGCTCTGCATTTGTTCCCTCTTTTCTGATTATTTCAATAGTAATTCCTCCAGTGCGTCGTATCATCCAGCATCCACATTAATTATCAGCCTTCATCTTGTGACTTTTATAAAAATGGTAGTATAATCGGACTTTAGTGAGCTAATGTTACTTTTATTTAGGGTTCCTTATTATTGAGCAGTCTTACATCTTTAATGGATTATCTTTTGAAATATATTTTTGATATTTGAAAGTTTGCTTGTGATGTGCTATTCTTTTAAAAAAGCAGGCCTCTTTTCCTATTCAGAACATAGGTACCTTCTTAAGAAGATAGAAGTTACAAAATAGAGCATATACGCAGAAGGGTATAAAAAATTATAGCTGTATATGTTTTAATTAGCAAGTGGACATGTACCAACCGCCATCCTGATTTAAGAAATCAGGCCTTGGAATGTCCTCTGTTTTAAAACCACGTCCCTCTTCTGGCCATAGAAAGTTTACAGCTGTGTAGTTACCCTTAAATGACATCATTTCGTTTTGCAAGTGTTAGGTGTGTGTTACACTCTACTTGTTTGTTTTCATCAATGATATAATCTCAGGATTTAACCACGTTGCCGCCTGTACCTGTGGTTCATTCATTGTCATCGTTCAGGGTTGTTGTCCTGCTGATGGACATCTGAACTGTTTCCAGCCTTTGACTTTTACCACAAAGGCTGTCAAGGACATTCATGTATATATACACCCTATTTATTGTTGTTTAGTCCCTGACTTGTGTCCAACTCTTTGTGACCCCATGGACTGTAGCCTGCCAGGCTCCTCTGTCCTTGAGATATTGGAGTGGGTTGCCATTTCCTAGTACAGTTGTGCAAAAGTTTTTCTGGGATGCATGTGGTGTGGGCGGTGGATTTGTTGGGTTTCAAGGTATTTGTGTTTTTAATTGTATTTAAATGTATTTGATATTTTTTAACTTCACTGTAATTCTAACCTGTGTTCCAAAGTGTTTGGTTCTGTTTGTTCTCCTTCTCACAGTGAATGGGGCTCTTACTGCTCCACACACTCACCAGAAACCAAGTTTTGATACCAAGTTGTCAGACTTTGTCATGTCTGCCAGTCTGGCAAATATGAAACAGTGCATTATTCTGGTTTTGTTTTCCCCTGATTCATAATAAGGCTTATATTGGCCATTTTGATACCCCTTTCCTTAAGTATTTTCCCATTTTTCTATGGGTTGTCTTTTTCTTCCTAATCTGTAGACTTCCTTTATATTTTCTGTTTAGTATATAGACTTTCTTTATATATTCTACTCATATAGAATGAGTCTGTATTCGATTATAGGTTTGCAAATAACTTCTCCTACTTTGACTTGTCTTTTTACTTCCTCATTTGGCTGCTCACAAACTCTTAATTAAAAAAAAAAATATTTGTTTTGGGTTGTTCTGGGTCTTCCTTGTTGCAGGGACTACTCTCCAGTTGGGACGCGCAGGCTTTTCATTGTGGTGGCTTCTCTTTTGGCACACGAGCTTAGTCACTCCGTGGCATGTGGGCCATTCCCAGACCAGGGATCAAACCTGTGTCTCCTGCATTGGCAGGCAGGTTCTTTACCACTGAGCCACCAAGGAAGCCCACAAACTCTTAATTTCAGTATTATTTGATTTCTCCCTCTTTTCCCTTATGATCGATACTTTTGTATCTTGTTTAAAAAATTCTTCCCTATCCCAGGTTTATGAAGCTATTCTCCTGTATTCTTTAGAGTTATGCCTTTTACATGTGATTCTGTTGTAATTTAATCATCTGCGAGTCTGCAAGTGAGTTTTGTGAATGTGCCATTTTTTGTCTTAAGGGATCTCTGCCTGTGCCATTGCGGTTTGTGTGTCTCTGTGTGCACATAGCCAGGAACAGCGCCCGCCACTGCCCTCAGCCTCGTGTCCTCCGCTCCATCCACAGGTCTCTTGTCGCCCCTGCTTAGGAATCACAGCCTCCCACTGAATCCTGATGCCTGGAAGGCCATGGGCTCCCATGAAGCATGTCTTGGTGTTCGTGGCTTTTTGCCCTTCCATATAAATTTTAGAAACAGAACAGGTTCCCTCGCAGAACCTGGTGGAGTTATTATTAGGACTGCACTGAATCTGTGGGCCTGACATGTTTACAATAGCGAGTCCACCACATCAAAAGGCGGCGTGTAGTCTTTAAAGAAGGGTGCCCAAAATAACAGAAAATAAAAATAAATCAAGAATGGCATTCAGCTTCCTGGGTTCAGACCCTGACCCCACTTTTCACTGGCCCCAAGGCCCTGAAGAACTTAGTTTCCTTATTTGTAAATTAGGGACCCTAATAGTACCTGCCTACAGGGTGATCGAGAGGACTGAATGATTAAACATGTTGCATATAATATGTGGAAGGTGCTTAGAATACTGTCTGGCATGTAGTAAGTACATGTTACATAAGTATGTGAGCACTGATCTCCAAACATGCTTATTTATATCATTTTCAATGTCCCAAGAAAGTTTTAGAATATTCTGTATAAAACCATATATAGGACTTCCCTGGTGGTCCAGTGGTTAAAACTCTGCTCTTCCAGTGCAGGAGGCACAGGTTACATCCCTGGTTAAGAAACTAAGAATTCACATGTCAAGTGGTGTGGCCAAAAAAACAAACAAAAAAGTATATAAAACACACACAATACCAATGCAGAAGGTGTGGGTTCCATCCCTAGTTAAGAAACTAAGAATCCACATGTCAAGTGGTGTGACAAAAATACATAAAATATGTTGCTACTTACACACATGATGTATAGAAATATGTGTAATAATATTCCTAGGAAACTTAAGCATCTTGATGCTATTGTAAATGGCATTTTAAAAGGTTTTTCTGGGGTGTACAATATTGTTGTGTTTTTTAGTGTGTTTTGTGAGCTGATGATGGTTATCTCTGATGAAGAATTATGAAGTGCTCATACTGCATAAGATACTGCTTGGAGCGGACAAGAAATGTGGACTCTTCTGTCTGGGTGACTGCCCATCACCCTTGTTTTCATAGGATTGAACATTTTCCCATTTTGCATACTTTTAAAGTGTTGTATCCCACTGACATCTGTTTTTGAAACCTCTGTGAAAATTCTGGGAAGCTGGTTCATTCTGTCTTACGCGTCAGGCTGCTTTCAGTTTTGTTACTTCTTTTCAGTTTTTGAAATCATTCTAGTTCCATCTTGATCATGTGCCTGAGACCCTTGTGGGTTTTATTTCCAGTGCTCTTCCTTTCCCCTAAATTCTGTCCTAAAGATGCCACACCCTTTGGGATTGGAGTCACAGCTTCACAACTTGACTCACATCCTGTAAAGGACCAGTTCTCGGGATGAAAACTCACGTCGTTCTTTTGCTGTTGGTCACGTGTCACACACGTCTCTGAGGAGTTGTTGTAATTTTTTTAAAAAAGAAAGAAAAGAGAAAATATATATACATATATATACACACTCAATGGTAAAGGATCCGCCTGCCAATACAGAAGATGTGGGTTCCATCCTTGGGTTGGGAAGATCCCCTGGAGAAGGAAACGGCAACCTACTCCAGTATTCTTGCCTGGGGAAATCCCATGGACGGAGGAGCCTGGCGGGCTATAGTCCATGGGGTCACAAAAGAGTCAGATGCTGCTTAGTGACTAAACAACAGCAAAACATATGTATATATGTATATGCATGTATGCATGTGTATACATATGTATGTATGTAAATATATTTATATATATTCACACAGGTTCCCTTCAATTTGCCTGCCTCTGGTTTCAGTTCTCAGCCTGCTGGTCACGTGGGTAGATCTGCCCCACGTGGGAGGTGAAGCCCCAAACTCTGTATGATTTCACTTTGCGTCACAGGAGGCAGAAACTCAAAGTGAAACCAATGAGAAAACCAATGTGTTCTTAATGGTTTTTACCCAAACCATAAATCCGTCTCTTGGAGGGAGAGGGGAATCACCCAACATCTGATCCGGTTTCTCTAGCATGTTCCAGGCGGTGTCTGTTGGTTCAGTGATTGTCTTCTGGGACTCACTCACTCGGTTGTTTACTGAAGATGCAGATTCCTGTGCCTGACCTAGACCAAAGGAACAAGACAAGGGGAAGGAGGAGGAGGCAGGGATTTGCATATTTTAAATGACTCTCTGGTGGTTCTAACAGGCAGATGGTATGGGACCTGGTAATAGCGCTGATGGCATGGTGGGTGCAGATTTTCATTGATCACCTACTGTTTAATGGACAATTTCAGAAAGACTTAATACAGGGTAGTAAAACCTCTTAGCTTCCATGTGTCAGGCACTTGATGTTTAAGCCTATGAGTAAATTACTATTATTAGCTCCATTTTACAGAAGAGGAAATGGAGGCGTGGAGAGGTTAAATAAATTGCTCAAACATCTGAAGGGTTTCCCCGGTGGCACAGTGGTTAAAGAATCTACCTGCCAATGCAGGTAGATGCAAGAGACATGAGTTCAATCCCTGGGTCAGGAAGATCCCCTGGAGAAGGAAATGGCAACCCACTCCAGTATTCTTGCCTGGGAAATTCCATGGACAGAGGAGCCTGGCAGGCTACAGTCCATGGGGTCGCAAAGAGTCAGACACGACTAAGCATAGCACACAGCAAACGTCTGATGGGGAATTGTCATTGTGGATCCTCAAAGTAAAATCCTGCCCTTTCTTTATTATAAAATAAGCTGGACTCTAACAGAAATGGACCCAAAGGGTCCAGTTGGATCAGAATTGTGCCTTTGTATTGTGTCCTGTGCCTTATGAATTATTCATTTGTTTAGCAAGTCCTTGCAGAGCATTTAGAGTCCCCACAGCTTGAGGAAGGGATTGGGAAAAGGAAGGCACATACCGGGAAGTATAGTGTGTAAGATGGACCGGTGACTTCTTAGCAGATGCCTGAGGACAGAGGAGAGGGTGGTGCAGTGGAATAGAGGGGCTTCTGTCCATTAAGCTGTTACCTGTGCTAAGTGTTTACAGATAACTTTTCACGCATCCCTCAGAAGAATCCTCTTCATCGGCTTCAGTTGACCACTGATTGAGCAGACTTAGAGACGTAAAGAAACTCACCCGTGGTCACACGGCTCCCAGGTTGTGATAGGAAGACAGTGCCTGTGTCTCTCCAGAACCCAGCCTTGCGTGACTGTGTGTTCTGCTTTTGACTCTACCCTCAAACAGGATTTTCTGTTTTCTAGAGGACAATTACTATCCATCTGATAGTGACCCACTCAGCCCAGTCACTAAGATCACTCTGAGTTTGAGAGAAATCTTCTCAGTGGCTTATAATGTCATTCATCATTCCCCTGGCCTCCCCACTTTGTCCCCTGGTTCTGTTGTCCCTGCCTGGCCCTTGGGCCAGGTAAGAATCCTTCAGAGCTCATATGATGATGGCCAGGTTTGTAACAAGACTGAGGGATGTCTAGGGGCTGGAGGAGGCCCGGAACTGGTTTTATTTTGTTGAATATTTTTTATTCATGTATCGGCTGCATCGGGTCTTAATTGTGACTTGCGGGATGGTTTGTTGCGGTGCATGGACTCTCGAGCTGTGGTGTGCAGGCTCAGTAGCTCCGAAGTAGGTAGGATCTTAGTTCCCAGACCAGGGACTGAACTCACGTTCCCTGCATTACAAGGCAGATTCTTAACCACTGGACCACCAGGGAAGTCCCCCAGAACTGGTCTTTGAATGATCAGCCTAGCGTTGCCCCCATGTGTTCACCACTGTGCAGAGATGGGGCGGCTGTCTGTGTCCTGAGAGGGCTCCTTAATTTTCCTGAGGGATGCTCAGTGTCTGGTACTGTGCCACATGCACATGGGAGTTCAGTATGATTATTTTTGAACCTCTTTAGGATCGTAGAGCATTTGGTCATGAAAACATCCAGCTCGATTTCTCCCTCTTGCTGAAAAGGGAAGGAAAAACCTTATGCATTGAGAGACTCGCTCCAGGTAACTCGCTAGTGGCAAGTCTGGAACCTAGTTCCCTGCACCCGGCACAGTACCTTCCTTCTGCCTCTTTGATCCCATTTTATGCCAGCACTGCTCTCATCAAGCTGAATCATGTTATGAATAAGCCCTAAGAATTTCAGCTTCAAAATGATTCATATGGCAGGGCTTTCTTTTGAAAGGCAGGTTTACCTTCCTTATTATGTATTATCTAGGCTACCGATAAAATTATTTTGTTTCTAATCATATGATGGCTTTCCTGGGTGGCTCAGCGATAGTCTGCCTGCAATGCCGGAGATTCGGGTTCAATCCCTGGGTCGGGAACATCCCCTGGAGAAGGAAATGGCAACCCACTCCAGTCTTCTTGCCTGGAGAATCCCATGGACAGAGGAGCCTGGTGTGTGGGTGATGGGAGAGACTCTTCGGAAATATCACCAGGCCTGCTGAAGAGGTCCACACCAAGCAAAGTGGAAAATCTCCTTATGGATATTCCATTTGCTTATACAGTTTTCAATGGAAAAGAAGAAAAGCTAACAAAAAGATACTATAGCGTTGTGAACGTCTTTATTACTTTTTCATCTTCTAGGCCCCTGACCTTATGATCAAGGCCTCAGACATACAAGTGTGGGCTGTAACTTACGCCTCCCTCTGACCCGGTGTCCTTGGAGAACGGGCCTGTGAGTAGGGGAGACCTAAGAAAGAACCCGTTCATTAAGTTCGCTGTTTCATTCATTAAAAATGACCCCACCAGTGGGGACCAGTGAAGGCTGTAACATCAGGGTCCAGGCCTGTGACTCCAGGCTTTGTGCTCTGCTTCTACTCCATGCAAATCCTGCCACATCGTCGTCGTCACCCTGACTTCACACTGACATACAGAAGAGCCCAGGGCCTTTGTCTTTACTCTTCAGCATTTCTTTTTCTTTACTCCTTTGGCATCTTGTTGAAGTGTAACATGCCCACAGAATGGTGCACACAGATAAGCAAGATCCTGCTGCGTAGCCCAGGCAACTATATTCAATATCCGTTGATAAACCATAAAGGAAAAGAACATGAAAAAGAACAGATATATGTGTAACTGACTCACTTGACTATACAGCAGAAATTAACACATTGTAAATCAACTATACGTCAAGGAACTTTTTAAAATAAAAAACATTTCTAAAAATAAAATTTTCTTTAAAAAAGACGAGTAAATGCAGCATCAAGGGACAGCTTCCTGGATTTTCACCAGATGAACCTACCCCTAAGAGCCTTTGGGTACCACAGGCCTGGCTTCTGAATCTGGTGTCATCTTTACCCTCTGTGTCATCTTGGGCAAATTATGGGACCTTTTTGCACCTTAGTTTTCTCACCTGGCAGTAGCTTTTCATAGGTGTTTGTGGGGAGTAAAGATAACATATGTTGCTCACCCAAAAATTGAAAGCATTTCCCCTGAAATCAGGAACAAGACAAGGGTGCCCACTCTCACCACTGCTATTCAACATAGTGTTGGAAGTTTTGGCCACAGCAATCAGAGAAGAAAAAGAAGTAAAAGGAATCCAGATAGGAAAAGAAGAAGTGAAACTCTGTTTGCAGATGACATGATCCTCTACATAGAAAACCCTAAAGACTCTACCAGAAAATTACTAGAGCTAATCAATGAATATAGTAAAGTTGCAGGATATAAAATTAACACACAGAAATCCCTTGCATTCCTATACACTAACAATGAAAAAACAGAAAGAGAAATTAAGGAAACAATACCATTCACCATTGCAACAAAAAGAATAAAATACTTAGGAGTATATCTACCTAAAGAAACAAAAGACCTATACATAGAAAACTCTAAAACACTGATGAAGGAAATCAAAGAGGACACAAACAGATGGAGAAACATACCGTGTTCATGGATTGGAAGAATCAATATTGTCAAAATGGCTATTCTACCCAAAGCAGTCTATAGATTCAATGCAATCCCTATCAAGCTACCAACAGTATTTTTCACAGAACTAGAACAAATAATTTCACAATTTGTATGGAAATACAAAAAACCTCGAATAGCCAAAGTAATCTTGAGAAAGAAGAATGGAACTGGAGGAATCAACCTGCCTGACTTCAGACTCTACTACAAAGCCACAGTCATCAAGACAGTGTGGTACTGGCACAAAGACAGAAATATAGACCAATGGAACAGAATAGAAAGCCCAGAGATAAATCCACGAACCTATGGACACCTTATCTTTGACAAAGGAGGCAAGGATATACAATGGAAAAAAGACAACCTCTTCAACAAGTGGTGCTGGGAAAACTGGTCAACCACTTGTAAAAGAATGAAACTAGAACACTTTCTAACACCATACACAAAAATAAACTCAAAATGGATTAAAGATCTAAATGTAAGACCAGAAACTATAAAACTCCTAGAGGAGAACATAGGCAAAACACTCTCCGACATGAATCACAGCAGGATCCTCTATGACCCACCTCCCAGAATATTGGAAATAAAAGCAAAAATAAACAAATGGGACCTAATGAAACTTAAAAGCTTTTGCACAACAAAGGAAACTATAAGCAAGGTGCAAAGACAGCCCTCAGATTGGGAGAAAATAATAGCAAATGAAGCAACAAACAAAGGATTAATCAAAATTAATTAATTAATTAATTAATTAATCAAAAATATACAAGCAACTCTTGAAGCTCAATTCCAGAAAAATAAATGACCCAATCAAAAAATGGGCCAAAGAACTAAACAGACATTTCTCCAAAGAAGACATACAGATGGCTAACAAACACATGAAAAGATGCTCCACATCACTCATTATCAGAGAAATGCAAATCAAAACCACAATGAGGTACCATTACACGCCAGTCAGGATGGCTGCTATCCAAAAGTCTACAAGCAATAAGTGCTGGAGAGGGTGTGTAGAAAAGGGAACCCTCTTACACTGTTGGTGGGAATGCAAACTAGTACAGCCACTATGGAAAACAGTGTGGAGATTTCTTAAAAAACTGGAAATAGAACTGCCATATGACCCAGCAATACCACTCTTGGGCATACACACTGAGGAAACCAGATCTGAAAGAGACACGTGCACCCCAATGTTCATCGCAGCACTGTTTATAATAGCCAGGACATGGAAGCAACCTAGATGCCCATCAGCAGACGAATGGATAAGGAAGCTGTGGTACATATACACCATGGAATATTACTCAGCCATTAAAAAGAATTCATTTGAATCAGTTCTAATGAGATGGATGAAACTGGAGCCCATTATACAGAGTGAAGTAAGCCAGAAAGATAAAGATCATTACAGCATACTAACACATATATATGGAATTTAGAAAGATGGTAATGATAACCCTATATGCAAAACAGAAAAAGAGACACAGATGTACAGAACAGACTTTTGGACTCTGTGGGAGAAGGCGAGGGTGGGATGTTTCGAGAGAACAGCATGTATGTTATCTATGGTGAAACAGACCACCGGCCCAGGTGGGATGCATGAGACAGGTGCTCGGGCCAGGTGCACTGGGAGGACCCAGGGGAATCAGGTGGGGGGGGGGGTGGGGGGAGGTGGGAGGGGGGATCAGGATGGGGAATACAGGTAACTCCATGGCTGATTCATGTCAATGTATGACAAAACCCACTGCAATGTTGCGAAGTAATTAGCCTCCAACTAATAAAAATAATTGAAAAAAAAAAGAAAAAAAAATATCTTACAGAAAAACCCCCCAAAAAAACAAACAAAAAAAACATATGTTGCTCACCCAGAGTTCTTCCTTTATTCTAATCCCAGGAGAGCCTCTGCAAACCAACACCCTCAAAGTGGGTAGCTGGAAGCATGTAATGTTATGTAACTACTCGCGTGTGTTTGAAAATGTAGTAGACAACATAGACCATTGACAGCAAATGACTGCGGCTGATTTTGGCTCAGTGTCTTCAAGGAGAAACTTGGTTTGAAGTAGGTTAAAGTTCCACCCAGTTTATCGGTACTTATTCATATATGTTGGAGAAGACTCTTGAAAGTCCCTTGGACTGCAAGTAGATCAAGCCAGTCAGTCCTAAAAGAAAGAAATCCTGAATATTCATTGGAAGGGTTGATGCTGAAACTGAAGCTCCAATACTTTGGCCACCTGATGCAAAGAGCTGACTCATTAGAAAAGACCCTAATGCCAGGCAAGATTGAAGGCAGGAGAAGGGGATGACAGAGGATGAGATGGTTGGATGGCATCACTGACTCAATGGACATGAGTTTGAGCAAGCTCTGGGAGATGGTGAAGGCCAGGGAAGCCTGGAGTGCTGCCGTCCATGGGGTCGCAAAGAGTCGGACACAACTGAGTAACTGAACAAGAGCAAACTCATATATACCTTGCTTCACTCCAAAAAAGCTCAGTCACTGAGCTGTGTCTCACTCTTTGCAACCCCATGGACTGTAGCCCTCCAGGCTCCTCTGTCCATGGGACGCTCCAGGCAAGAATACTGGAGTGGGTAGCCGTTCTCTTCTCCAGGGGATCTTCCCAACCTAGGGATCAAACCTGGGTCTCCAGAATTGCAGGCAGATTCTTTAACATCTGAGCCACCAAGGAAGCCCTTCATTCTGAAAAGAGAGTCATAAAAATATGCGTAGTACAACAGTATTTAAAAATCAGGAAGGTGGTAAAAATAAAGAAGGAAGGAAAAAAATTAAAACATATTTTAAAGAAAAGAATATAAGAAAAATAAATACAGAGGTGAACTGGGGTTAAAGGAGAGATGTGAACTGAAGCTTGGGATGAGGTTGATTCCCAAGATGATGATGTGAAATCCAGGCCATTTGCTAGATGTGGGCCCCAGAGCTGGCTTTGGGCTTCTGAGTGCTCAAAGCGGATGGGGGACATGATTGACAGTAAGACCCAGAGGGTACTTGTGATATGAAAGCAACCCAGTTGTGCAGGAGAAACTCGATTTTTCCCTTGGTACCAAGACCTTCCTTCTGTGGGTCTTCACAAGGAGAATGTGATGTAACATGGTGCGATGCCCTGTAACTGATCAGAAGATCTGCTCTATAACGCTGTCTTAGCCTCTGCCTCTCCGTACACACGTGGCCCAAAGCCAGCATCTAATTTAGTAAAAGCAGTTTTATAAATGACCGTAAACTAATGAAATTCTATTCTCCAGTTTATTGCAATGATGCGATGAAAATCATACAGGCTGGTTACGCATAACAGCTCAGTTCACTTGTGAAGTTTCCAAAGCTGCCAAGCGGCAGCCTGGTATATGGGAATTCAATGTTTGGGCTGGATGGGGCAAGAAGAATTTTCGATCTCTCTTCTAAAGAGGACTCTGAAGAATCTTTAGGACGTGCCTGGGAAGAGAGGGTTAGGAGAAACCAAAGTGAAATGGGCTTTCTTGGTGTGAGCTGTAATCTGAGAGACCATCAGGCTGGGCCTGCGGGACTCGACTTTGGGGGGAGGCGAAATGTGCTTCACTGGAAAAGTTGTAGTTCCTCACCACCAAGGAGCAGGCTTGGGGGTCAGTCCAAGAGATCAGTTTGGGATAGGTTGAGTTTGCATTTCCCCCCATTGGGAAGTTACATTTTCCACACACATACACACACTGTAAATACGAACCCTTGTCATTATATTACACAGAGTATCTGACAGATTCTGTCAGCCAAGTGAGGGCGTATACACAGAGGCAAATGATGAGAAGTGGGTTTTAGTTTCGAAATTTGAAATTCAGATTTGTCGAATAAAACCAGCCTTAATAGTAGCAGCAAATACGGTGTTTTCTCGTCATCACTAGTAAAGCGGTGGGTCTCGCAGCCTTTTCCTTATAATAATTTTACTTATTTAGGCTGTGGTGAGCCTTCATTGCTGCTGGGCTTTTCTCTAGTTGCGGCGAGCAGGGGCTACTCTCCAGTTGCCGTGTGCAGGTTTCTCATGCCAGTGGCGTCTCTCGTTGCAGAGCAGACTCTAGAGCACGCGGGCTTCAGTAGTTGCAGCGCGTGAGCTCAGTACTGTGAGTCCCGGGCTCTCGAGCACAGGCTCAGCAGCTGTGGGGCACGGGCTTAGTTGCTCTGCAGCACGTGGGATCTTCCTGAACCAGGGATCAAACCCATGTCTCCTGCATTGGCAGGAGGATTCTTTCGCCCTGAATCACCAGGGAAGCCCAGGCCTCGCAGTCTTATATGTTACATGTCATCGTATGTCTTTATAAGTTCAGACAGTGAAACTCAGAGGGTTTAGATCCTTTGCCTACACTGTCAGTTGATAAGAGATAGAAGCAGAGTTTGTGCCTTTTTGTAGCACCTTCGCTTTAGGTAGTCTTTCTCTTTTAAGGAAAGAGTGTCTCTTCCCTTTCTCTCTCCCCCCATCCACACTGGAGGTAGGGCCTGGCCTTGCTGCTCTCTTGAAGGGCATCTGTGGACCATGTTCTTGTACTGATGCAGACGGCAGTGGTGAGGAAGGCTTCACATCCAGGCTGGGAATCTTCTACTGCAGAGGCAGCCAGGCGCAAGGGACTGACATCATCTACAGTGGGAGTTTGGACAGTGTGGAACCTGGTCAACCAGCCGAGCCCACGCAGAGGGTACAAGACACCTCTGAAATAACCGCAGCAAGGCCGCTTTCCTTGTGCCATCTTTCTGCACAGCCAGTTACAATTTCAAATCACTTCTCTCTTTGCGGGCACAGATTTTAGCTGGAGGGGACCTCCTGGGGCCTGTAAATGGCTTGACTGGGACCCTGAGAGGTGTGCTGAGCCTCATCTAGGGGCCCGGCACACTTTCAGACTCAGCCATTTTGGTTTTCGTGGCAGGTGCCATGTAGGTCCTGGAGACCCTGAGTTATGTGATGTATCCCCTCCCCCCCGCCAGAGAACTCTCTCCACCAACAGCCAGGAAGCCTTGTGACCTGTGGTCAGAGCCCAGTGTTGTGACTGCTTCGTGTATCAGCCCCTCCAGCACGCTTAGTCGCTCAGTCGTGTCCGACTCCTTGCAGCCGCATGGACTGTAGCCCACCAGGCTTCTCAGTCCGTGGGATTTTCCAGAACACTGGAGCACGTTGCCATTTCCGCAGTCTAAAAACCTGTGCCCGATTCTGGACTCTCTCAGAGGCCTTGGGAGCTGGAAATACGTCTCTTCTAAAAGGGGAGCACCTTGGCGTCCCCACCCACAAAGAGCCTTCAATTCCGAATGGAATCGGGGCCCTGGCTGGCCAGATTTTTGAGTTGCATTTTCACCACGTGCACATCGCCCTGTTATTTGAAACAGCCACTATCTGTGGAGCCCACGAAACCTGCAGGGGTGGCCGGCCACGGTAGGCCGTGCGTGGGGAACACGCTGATCACCTGTCTGAAGTCAAAACGTGCATCTCGACCCGTTTCCTGGGTGGTTTCCTCTCTTGGAAAATGACTTGCTTCACTCAGCTGGCCGGCGGAGCCCCCTCGCTGTGCAAGTGATGTCTGGACCGCTCACGTTCCTCTCCTTTCCTGGGGCTGCTCCTCCTAGCTTTGCAAGTTCGCAGCCTCTCAGCCTCCACCTCTGGCTCAGCTTATCAGCCGTCCTTAACCTTTGTCCTGTTATCTTGGCGGAGCTCCACGCACTCGTGGTGCAGCAGGAAAAGAGGACCTGTGTGTTCAGAGCAGCGGTCCTCCAGCCTGCTGGTAACTCTTTCCACCCTGTTTTTTTTTTTTCCCTTTTGGCCGCGCCATGCACCATGTGGGAGCTTCCTCTGCACTGGGAGCAGAGAGGCCACCGGACACCCCAGGGAAGGCCCTCCACCGTGGTCTACATCAGGGAGGGCCCTTCCCCAGCTTTCCTGATGTCTTGGTTTGCCTTTGGGGAAAGCAGGAAGAGCCATTCCAGTTGGGTCTTTACAGCTGCAGGTGTTTTCAGCCTGTGGCTTCTCCCTGGCAACACCTGGCATTTCATGGTCCTCTCACTTCCCATCCTTAAGGCAAGGCACGCGGGCAGGGCAGGCCTTCAGCAGACTAGGGCAGCTCAGAGGTGTCTGAACAAAGCAGACGGAGTTCAGTTTGTTGGTCGGCTTTAACTTCAGCCTCTTTGAAGAGAGTCTGAATCCGTGTTTCAAGTAGAGGCCAAACCAGTCAGAGGGACCCCACTGGGATGATTTCGGGAAAGTGTTATGTCCGACTCTTTGTGACTCCCATGCTAGGCTCTTCTGTTCATGGAATTCTCCAGGGAAGAATACTGGGGTGGGTTGCCATTCCCTTCTCCAGGGGATCTTCCCGACCCAGGGGTTGAACCTGGGTCTCTAGCTTTTCGGGCAGATTCTTTACCGTCTGAGCCACCTTCAGGAACAGGTGATAAAGCAGGACTTTGGGGCCAGACAGGCTCACTCTGATCCTGGGAGATCCAATCCCACTAACCCTCCCTTCTGCAAGATGGGGGCAGATATCTGCCTTGGGGAGTGTGGCGAAGGTTAAGTGCGATCCTGTAGGCAGACCACACGGCTCAAGATGGAGTCAGCACTCAGGACACGGTAATTTCCTTTCGTATCCAGCTTCACAATCCAGACCTGTTTCTAGGGCAAGCTGCTGTGGCTCAGGACAGCTCACTACAGTCAGCCTTGCAGCCGCCAAGCTAAGGCGAGCCTGTCTGGGGGCTTATCCTCAGCAGCTGGGCAAATGGAAGAGAGCAGGGGCAACGCTCAGGGAGGCTCGAAGCAGAGGGGCACCAGGAGGAGCGTCTGTGGGTGTCTGCACCCCAGCCTGCAGGCCGCTGAGCTGCTTTCTCCTCTCTGCCTGACCTTCCTCTGCCTCTGCCCTCAGACCCCCGGGGAATCTGCATCCGGGCCCCACCTCCTTGGTGACGCACGGCTGCTGGGGGCGCTGCATGGCCCTGTGGGCCTGTCTAGTGCCTTCCGGCGGCTCTGACTCCCCGGGAGGGCTTTCAGATTTCAAGAAGTGAGAATACTCAGCCCTGGGAGCCGGGTGGGCGGCCTGAAGGCAAGCCCCAGCTTCCTGTAGCTTTGGACCTCCAGCCAGTCGCTCTCTGACCCGTCTCCTCCTGTGTGCATGGGGGCTGTGAGTGCTGGGCGTACATGTGTGAACCAGAGCTGCCAGGCCCCTGGTCCTCCCCATGGGGCTGAATGTGTCTGAAACCAGCTCTCCAGGCCGCCTCCTCCTCCTGCACCCCCCCCTCCCAAGCGGTACCACCTGCCAGGATGAGCGCCGGGCGGAGGGGGAAACGGTCTCCAACGACCAGCACCTCCCCAGCTCCGATGTGGCTTTGAGAAGTTGTCATTTGGGGACTCTGTTCTGCACAACTGTGACCACGCTGGCTGAAACAGCTCAGCAGTTCCCAGCACAGCCTGGCGACCCCACTGCTTCCCACACGGCCCAGCCTTTCTCAGCCTCCACCGTGAACCTCCTTTTTTTCTGAGACACGGTCTGAGAGCTAGAAACTCATGAATGAATCTTTCACTTTCGGTGTGTTCTTCCTGAATGAGTCGTCACTTCGATTTTTTTTTTTCCTCCTAACTCTGCTCTCTGATCTCAAGGACCACATCTGACAGAATCCTCCTGTTTAAAAAACGAAGCGGGGGGGCGGGGAGGGTGTTTTTTTTCAACGTCTCTTTATTAATCAAGACTTTAGTTTACGCTAAACGCCTTATGCAGGACTCATTTAGAAGACTAGAGCTGTTTGTGAGAAAGTGAAAGTAGCTGATAATCGTGTTTTATGTGTGTAAAAACTGACAAGCCATTTAAACCTCCTTCCTCCTGGTAACTTAGGGGAAAAAAGCAGCCAAGGGACTTGAATTTTTGTCACTTTTCTTTTCGCCTCCTGGTGCCCAGGATAAAGATGTCACAAGAGCTCTTAGGTGCCACACTCCTGCTCAACTCTTGAGGTAGGAGAAATAATTGGCTTTTTCCTTGAGAGGAGGGCATAGGGCTGTGTCTGAGCTATTCTCTTGCAAATCCCCCTGGGTACTTGATGGTGAAGTCTCACCAGCCTCTAGTCTGCATCTCTTCTTGCTTTCCTTTGAACAAGGGCAACGAGCTGCTCTTTTTCTGCCCAGCCCTCGTGCTGAAAAAATCCAGTAGGTGGCCAGAGAGTCTTTAGAAGACTGAAGACAGCCTCAGAGAGCCACTGGACCGGGTTTTAGAAAGAAAAATGTGCTTAGATCTTTGTCCAGCCAACAATGCAGGAGGAGCTGAATGGGACCCCGGCTTGGAGACAGGTGACTTAAATTAGGCAAGTTACAAATTGCCGTGTTTGACTCTGGCTAAATGAAATTCTCAAAATAGTCCCTGAACCTGGGCAGTTGAAGCAAGTCCCCAGACCAGACCTCTTGACCGGCCTCATTTCAGCCCCTCACTTATGGTGCGGTGGCATCGTCTGCTGCCCCACCCAGGGGCCCTCCTCCCAGCCCCCAGAAAGCTCTGCGGGACATGGAAGGACTCTGCCAGCAGCGGGGGAGCCTAGCCCTGGGAGTTCCGTGGGCTGAGAACTTTGCCCCTTGGTAAACGACTTTTGTGAAAAAAAAAAATTCTGAGTTGCGGAGATGGTGATAAGGAAACTGCTCTGCAGTTTTATGGTGTGAGTGCTCTGCTTCCTGTGCTGTCCCCTTGCGGGGCCTCAGACGCGAGTGTGAGCCTGCCTGCGGTCACCTGGCCTGCCTGCGTCTGTCTCGTGTCCACAGGTGTGTGCTGTTTCACGGGGCTGTCCCTAGGAGCCATCTGCATCTTCGCGTGAAAGATCCGCTGTAGGGACTGGTGCCTTTAACATTCATGCGGCAGTGGCCTGTTATAGATAAAACAGACGTTACATACAATTTACTGCTTTAGCATTTTTTAAGTGTGCGGTTTACTGGAATTAAGTATTTTCACACTGTTGTACAACCATCATCACCATCCATTTCCAGAACTTTCTCGTCTCCCCCACCTTAAAGTCTGTCTCCATCAAACACTCACTCCTCGTCTGTCTCCATCACCCCCTGGTAGCCCCCATTCTTCTTTCCATCTCTGTAGATTTGACACTCCAGGGATGTACTGCGAATCGAATCATCCAGGATTTGTCCTTTTGCGTCTGACTTATTTCACTCAGCATAATATTCTCAAGATTCATCCAAGCTGTAGCCTGTGTCAGTTCTTCATTCCTTTTTAAGATTGAGTGACATTCCGCTGTGTAGACCCCACTCGGTTTCTCCATTCATCATCTGCGAACACTTTTTAGCTGTTGTGAATAATGGGTGTCCAAATATGTTTGAGATTCTGCTTTCAATTCTTTGGGGTATAGATGCAGAAGTGGAATTGCTGGATCATAGGGTAATTCTATTTTTAATGTTTTGAGGAACTGCCATACTGTTTTCCATAGAGGTTGTTCTATTTTACATGCCCACCAGCAGTGCACAAGGGTTTCATTTTCTCCACATGCTTACTGACTGTTGTTGTCTTCTGGTGTTTGGGTCCCAGGCCTCCTAATGGGAGTGGACTGGTGTCTCATGGTAGTTTGGGAGAATGGGAGGTAATGTGGGTGTTTGATGGTGTGCAGGGCCGTACCCCGCTTCTGTGTTTCTGTGTGATGGAACAGGCAGGAGGAGAAGGCTCCTTACCCTTCCATTGCCTGGGGTGAAGCTCTGAGCCCCCCCTCCCTTCCACTCTAGCTAAGCCCTGTGTCTCTTTGGGCAACTGCACGTAAGAGGCCTGTGAAGAGGGCTGCTGTTAGCTCCATCCTGGAGGAAGCAGCTTGGAGTGGGCTGGGATTCCTTGAAGATCTTCCTTCCAAGCCTGTGGGCAGGAGCAGAGGCACTTTCTTTGATCAGTTTGCTAGGGGGTGTGCTTTCATCAGAAGGCTAACTCACTGCTGACACAGTTTTGAGTTTTACAAAGATTTCCCACTCCTCCCGCTGCTTTTTATTATTTTTACTATTGTTGTTGCTTTTTATTTGGCTTTGCCAGGTCTTAGTTGTGGGATGCGGGATTTTAGTTGCGGCATGTGGGATCTAGTTCCCAGACCAGGAATCAAACCCAGGCCCCCTGCTTGGGGAGAGTGGAGTCTTTGCCGACGGACCACCAGGGAAGTCCTTGCTTTTGAAAAAGATGCTCACCTACCACAGAAGCACTAGTTTTCCAGGGTAAATGGGGAAAATGCAAGACCTGTCTATGGCCAAGTTTATATTTTAAATGGAATAATTGGTTTTTGATTATTTTGAAAATTGTGGCTTCAACACCAGATTTCTGGTGTTATAAAATTCTTTGAGATTCTGTAATATAAGGAGATAATACATAAAGTTCAGATGGGTAAGAATAAGTCTAATTAAATTAGTAAACTAATAAAGTAAATGCAATTGCATAAAATTTGGGAAATAGAAAAAATATAACACATTCCCATCACTCTGACACTATTTCTGTATCATTTTGGTACATTTCTGTTTTGTTTTGCTTACTTAAAAAAGATGTTTGTAATAATATGTACATAAAGTGTGTCAATAAAGCTTTCCAAAAGGTTTTATCCATTTACAATGCCAGTAGCAGTTCAACATGTGAAAGCTTCCACTTACTTCATTTCATCCTAGTGGACACTGAGACTTTCTTTTCCTAATTTAATAGATAAAAATATTTTTAACTACTTGGCTTAATTTATATTTCTTCTGTAAAAAAAAAAATGTTTTCCCTTTTGATTTAATTTTTATTTTTAATGGGTTTTTATTTCTATGATTTATTTATTTGGCTGCACATATTGTGGCGTGTGGAATCTAGTTCCCTAACTAGAGATTGAACCCAGGGCCCCCTGCATTGATAGCAGACAGCCTTAGCTCTTGGACCACCAGAGAAATCCCTTTGCTTCTTAATTTTGACATAGAGAAGGTTCAGATTTCTATATGGTCAAGTTTTCTATGGTCTTTTTTAAATGTCCCTTTTATTTCTAATTTTATATTTGTCTGTTCTATTCTTTATTCTTTATTTGTCTATTCTTTATTTCCAAGTTTTAAAACTTCCCCATCCAGAGATATGATACATTTTTTTGGTCTCTAGAAGTATGACAAGTTTTGTTTTTAATCTTATTTTTCAGTTTTAAAAATACATCCCTATTTAACTAGTTAATCCACAAGGAATTTATTTGGTTGTATGGTTTGAGGTAAGAACTTAGCTTGACACTTTCCCTCATATTGCTAACCAAATATTCTAACAATGATTAGTTACTGAATAATTCTGTCCTTCTCTGATGGTTGCTGGTGCATCCTAGATCATAAACTGACTTCTAGTAAGTGTAACAGACAGATCTATTCCTAGTTTATCTATTCTGTTCTGCTATTAAGTTTTTTCTCGCACAGTCCCCATGCTCTTTTAATTATAAACTTAAGGACTTCCCTGGTGGCTCAGTGAGTAAGAACCCACCCACCAATGCAGGGGACACGGGTTTGATCCCTGATCCGGGAAGATCCCATGCGCTGCGGGGCAACTAAGCCGATGTGCCACAAATACCGCGCTCATGTGCTGCAACGACTGCAGCCCATACACCTCGAGCCCGTGCTCTGCAACCAGAGAAGCACCGCCAGGAGACGTCTGTGTCCCCCAGTGAAGAGTAGCCCCTGCTCGCCACAACTAGAGAAAAGCCCACACAAACCAATGAAGAGCCAGCACAGCCAAAAATAAATAAATCCTAAAAAAAAAAAAAGAAAGAAAACATAACTCTTCAGCTTGTAAGACCCAGTGGGGCAAGGATCCTTGTGCTTTATGTATTGTATTCAGAGCCTGGAACACCGTCAGTGCACCCAACTGCTGGTTGAATGAATGAGTAATGAATGTCAAGTTTCTTTAGTAACGCGAAGAAGTAACATCAAGTCAGTCCGTAGACTCTAAAATACCTTATTTTTTGAGTGTGGACTCCACTACTTAGCTGAGGTGTGCATATGAAAACGTATACCTGAAATGGCTAAGTGCATTGCCTCCTAAGAATCAGAGGCACTGCGTAGGATCATTCCCACGCCCTGTTCACTGTGGAATGATACCCGTGTACTAGACATGACTTTATTTCTTCCTGAGGGAAAGAGTTTTCCGTCCATTAGGATAGACATGTTGTTTTCAGTGTTTCTGATCATCAGCACCTCTCATGCTATTTAGCTGTGCAATTTACTGCGGCTTCTGGAGCACTTAAAAAAATTTTTTTTGGTTTTGGTTTTGACATTTATTTTTGGCTGCATCGGGTCTTAGCTGCGGCACGCAGGATCTACGTCAGAGAACGTGGGCTCTGTAGTTTGCCATCTGCAGGCTTAGTTGCCCAGTAACATGTGGGCTCTTAGTTCCCCGGCCAAGGATGGAGCCCAAGTTTCAGGCTTTGGAAGGCAGATTCTTAACCACTGGACCACCAGAGAAGTCCATTCCTGAGCGCTTTTTACAGTTAAAAACTCTCTTTACAGTTAAAAGCTCCTTTGACCTGGGGCCACGGGGACCTGACCTGTGAGCAGGAGGACCAGTGGCTAGAGTTATTAGAGGTACTGTTGCACTGTCCGTGGGCCCTGCTGACAAGTACCCTGTGGGGGGTGACTTAACTGAAATTGTGGAAATTTTACTTTGCTTCTGCCCACCCTCAACTGAACCCACAAAGGTATACATACTTACTACTTATTGAGGGAGTATTTATTTCACTTATTTGTACTCTGGTTCATGATGAAAGAGTGCTATCTGACAGCTAAATAAATGTTGAACTTGGAATACATCTTTTAGGGGAAGAATCTGCATCTAGTGAAAATAGAGCAGATTTTTTGTTTTTTTTTTTTCCTTCTATTATCTGTTAGGTTGTCTGAAGGCAGAAGGAGAGATGACTGGCCCTTGCTGTGGAGGGGTGAAATTCAATCATTTAAAAGTTCCGTAAGCAATAAACTTACATCTTGGAGGAAGCTAAGTCTAACTTATGACTTAGAAGAGTTATTTGACCTTCCCTGCTATTCTGACATCTCGGAAAAAACTTTAATGGTTTAGAAGTATGCTAGCAATGCATCAGCCTAAAACCCAACTGAGAATCAGGACGTCAGCAGCTTTTGGCTTCTGGGCAGCAAAAGGAGATGCTTGTCCTTATGCTTACTTTTCACACATTTCAAGCAATCTTGGTTATCCAGTTTCCTAACCATGTAGAGAGTGAGTGAGTGAGTGAAAGTTGCTCAGTCATGTCCAACTCTTTGTGACCCCATGGGCTGTTGCCCACCAGGCTCCTCTGTCCATGGAGATTCTCCAGGTAAGAATGAATACTAGAGTGGCTAGCTGTTCCCTTCTCCAGGGGAATCTTCCCAACCCAGGATCCAACCCAGGTCACACATTGCAGGTGGATTCTTTACCATCTGGGCCACAGGGAAGCTCAAGAATACTGGAGTGGGTAACCTATCCCTTCTCCAGCGGATCTTCATGACCCAGGGATTGAACCAGGGTATCCTGCATTGCAGGCAGATTCTTTACCAGCTGAACTACGAGGGAAGCCTAATCATGTAGATAAGAAACGATCAATTAGAAAGGGAAGAGGAGGTTGCTATTGGCAGGCACACTCAGTTCAGAAAGAAGTGACAGGACACAGCCGGATAGTGAGGCAGGACAAATAACTATAAGCAGACAAAAACACCCTCAAACTGGGATGTACTGTGAAGGCCTTGGGGATGCTAGCAAATAGCTAGGACCTACCTATTTAGATGAGTAGCTTCTTGAAGATGCAAGTCTTGTGGCCTAGTATGTCTTGTTTATAAACAGTTATCTTTATTTGACAATCCAATAAAATATTTGAAGTTTATGGTAGTATCATTTTGTGCAGATATTAACTTTCCGAGTTTTCAGAAAAGGGAGAAAAAGAGAGGCAGTGCATAATACATTGTAGGAAAACTTTTGGCTCCAAATGGTTAACCTTTAAAGGGAAAACTGTCAAACCAGAAATAATGCATCCCTCAAGGTATCTGGGTAGCTGAAGTAATAACGCATTGAGTATGACAGAAGTTGTAAAGGTGGCCCATTCCCAGGACGCTACTCAGCTTATCTTAGAGGGAGGATTTCATTGGCTGCTGTACTTAAGGGGATTTGGACGTTTGAAATGACATCTCGCCACTGCCTCTTGGCTTTCTGTTCTATTTGCCAATCCCAAAAGACCTTCCTCCCGCAATTTCCTGTGTTCCCCACCGTTTCCAGCCCATCCCCACCATTCCTTCATATCTGTCCCACCTCTTCATATTTTGCAAATCATGTTCATTAAGAACCTGCATGGTGAGACTGCCCTGGTGGTCCAGTGGTTAAGACTCCATGCTCCCAAAGCAGGGGGCCTGGGTTCAATCCCTGATGGGGGAACTAGGATCCCTCAAGCCGCATGGCATGGCCTGAAAAAAAAAAAAAAAAGGAAGCTGCACTGTGCCAGCCCTCCGCTGAGTGTAAAAGGGGCATTAGCCATGATAGACCCCCGACTTCAAGCCTCCCCGGCCCCACTGAGGCTATGCACCCCGTCCTAAGAATTCCTGGGCTTCTCCACACACTTGCCCTACTTCTACACCCTGATGGAAACTTCATTTGTCCTTAGAGCTATTACTTCCTGCAAAAGCCTTTCCTCAATAAGACAGGTTCTCCCAGTTCACGGGGAGGCTGTGGAGCTGATGGCGTGTTTCCTAGTCTCCTTCCTCGCCAGGCCCCTGTCGTCCTTGGGTCCCTCCTCCCTGCATCTGTCACTTGGGCTGCCGAAATTAAACCCATCAGGCTGGGGGCCGACACAGCAGAAATGTGCTTTCTCCCTGTTCAGGAGCCTGGGAGTCCAGATCCGATGCTGGCTGGTTCCTTCGGAGGCCTCTCTCCTCGGCTGGCAGACGCCACCTTCTCCTGTGGCCTCACACGGCTGTCCTCCTATGTGTCTGATCTCTTCTCTTTTTAAAATTATTATTTATTTTGGCCTCATCTCATGGCATGTGCTGGAGAAGGGCATGGCCACCCACTCCAGTATTCTTGCCTGGAGAATTCCATGGACAGGGCAGCCTGGTGGGCTACCGGCCGTGGGGTCGCAGAGAGTCGGACATGACTGAAGTCACACAGACACACACACACAGACACACACACACACAAACACAGACACAGACACACAGAGAGACACACACACAGACACACACACACAGACACACACACAGAAGGACACACACACAGACACACACAGAAGGACACACACAGACACACACACACACAGAAAGAGACACACACAGACACACACACACACAGACACACACACACACAGACACACACACACACGGCACCCGTGCCCTTTGAGCTGGAAGCGCAGAGTCTGAACGCTTGGACCACAACTCCCTGATCCCCTCCTCTGGTGAGGACACCAGCCCTACTGGATTAGGGACCGCCCCGATGACCTCGTTTCACGGAAGGACGGCTGGGAAGGCCGCACCCCGACACCGCCACACGCGGGGCCGTGGCGGCCGGGACTTCAGCCGATGACTCTGGGGCGCCCGGGTTAGCCTCTGCGTTCTCCTGTCTCGTGGGGGTCACCCGTCCGCACGCCGCCATCCGCAGACGCTCCGGCACGAGGGCCTGAGAGACCAGCCTCACGTTTCTCTCCTCTCAGCCTCCTCCCCGTCCTCCTCCTCCTCCTCAGCGACAAGGCCTCGTCCCGCCTCCACCGTCCCCTCCGTCTCCTGAAGCCCCCCGTCAGGATTCCTCTCACAGGAGTCATCCGCTGCCCGTCTGTCTCCCCCGAGGGCCGCCCCCCGCGCCGCCCGCCCTCAGGCCGCGGTCTGCCCCTCACCCGGCGCCTCACCCTCACCGCGCGGGTCGCGGAAGCTGCTTCCGGTGTCTGCTCGCCTCTGATGATTCTGACTCCTGTCAGCTTCCGACTGTCAGTAATCCCTCCCGTTTGTCTCGTCCCCTCCGTGGCTCCGAGGCGTCGAAGCTGAAGGCGATCCCGGACCTCTTCTCACCCCGGGCCTCGGCCCTCTCCGCCTCCCTGGTTCTGCCGTCCGACCACCTTCTATAGTCAAAGCCGTGGGGCGCCAGCGCCCACGACCTAACCCGGGACTTAGGCTTCCAGCATCTTTCCCCCTTCCCACCTGCCGTGGAGTGTGAATTACCCCTCTTTTTCCCCCAAGGCTGATCTGTCTGCCATTTCTTCTCTGCCATAGACAGACAGACAGACACCTTCCCAAGCTGTGTTCTGTAAGATCTCTATTCTGTCTCTCTCTGGATCCACATTCCTTTCCTGTTGACATAAATGTCTATGGAGAACAGAAAGGGGTTTGTACCTGAGGTTTTTGCGAAGGAGGGGTGGTTGTAAACCAAATGAGCAACACTGAAAGCTGGCCATTCCCTTCTTTTCCCAATTAAATCCTTGTTAAGCGACAGCACAGACAATAGCGGCCCTTCTGCCAGGCTCCGGTCAAGGGCATTCTAGCCAGGTTAGTCAAGACACTCAGGTAGGCATTTCTTATTAGCAAACGATTTAATTCTCGATTGACTAACAACAACCCGGGTGATGACAGCAAGAGGAGAGTGGGTCCTAGGGGTCCAGCTCGGCTCTGCCAGGTCCCGGCCAGGCCAGCCCAGGAACCTCAGGATTCCGCCTGGGTTCTGTCAGCTGTAGGACGTGGGTGGCAACCGCACCTGCCAGGTTGGAGGACGGAGCGGACTCAGCAAGATGATCCACACAGGGCCCCTAGAGCAGCGCCTGGCGCATAGTAGGGGGTCAGTCCCTATTAGTTGCTATTCTGTTGCCACGGTTACATGGCAACTACTCAGCTTCAGGCCTTCACTTCCTTTTTTTTCTAGTGACTCCTTAACCCCATGCTTTCTGGCCTCTGCCTTCCCCTCTCAAGTCAATTTACTGTCTCAGATCTCACCCCCTTTTCAGCTACTTGCCTTGATGTGTCTGTGACTTAACACCATTGACCACCTTTTATTGGCAGCATGCCTCCTCCCCCCGCCCCCCAACCCCTAGCACCCCAACCACCACCACTAGCCTTCTGCTCCTTCAGTTTCCCTGGGATTGGTCAGCCTCTAGCCTTTCCTGCCCATCCCCTCTGCCCCTCAGATGTCTCTCCAGGCCTTTTTCCTGGGCCCAGTCTCCTCTCGTCTTCCACACACCATCCCCGCAGATGTGTGGACCCACCACCCATCCAGGGTCCCAAACCGAGACCAGGGAAGCAACTTCCTCAAGACTATTCACTCTCCTCAACCACTTGAGACCAAGCCCAGTGGATTCAATTTTCTTTACCATTTCCCACCTCTAGTCTCCCCTGCTCCTCCCCCTACCCCGGCCCTTTTTTTTCAAAAATCACACTGACAAGTGCCGATGTGTTATTAAGAAAGCCCACAAGGGGCTGAAATAGAGCATGGTGTGTTTGGGAGAAGAGACTATTTCTTTATGTTTTATTTTTTTTAAACAAAGGAAAACAAATTATGTTTATTTATTTACTTTTGTTTGCTTTTGTTTTTGACCGTTTCTGGCCAAACGTTTCTGGCTGGGTTTCTGTTGCTGCACAGGCTTTCTCTAGTTGTGGCGGGCAGGAAGCTACTCCTGAGCTGTGCGCGGGCTTCTCTTGCGGATCTCAGGCTCTCGGGTGCTCAGGCTTCAGCATTTGTGATGCGTGGGCTTAGTTGACCCATAACATGTGGAATCTTTCTAGACCAGGGATTGAACCTGTGTCCCTGCACTGGCAGGCTGATTCTTTATCACTAGGCCACCAGCAAAATACCCCTCCTGCTTTTTTTTTTTTTTTTTTTTTTTTTTTATTGGGCTGCACCAGGTTGCAGCCCATGGGATCTTCGAACTTCATTGTGGCATGCAGGATCTTTAGTTTTGAGAAGTGCAATCTAGTTCCCCGACCAGGGATCGAACCCAGGTCCCCTGCATTGGGAGCATGGAGTCGTAGCCACTGGACCACCAGGAAGTCCCCGTCCCCCTCTTTTTACCTTAACCCCCATGCTGTCATGTGTTACTCCACAGATGCTTGAGGGGTTTCCCTTCATCTAATGTCCCGCCCCATGGTCAGTGCTGCAGAGGGACTTTTTTCCTTCTCTCCCATATCAAACTGGACAAATTCTGTTGCATCTGTGTCCTAATTATGTCTCAAACCAATCCATTCTTCTCTACCTCTATAGCCAGCGACTGATAGAGTCCCTATTATTTCTTAGGTGGGCTCTTCTATTAATTCCCAGCTAGTCTTCCCATCCCAAGTGTTCCAGACCTTTCTCCATGGTCCCACGAGGGAGGCTCTGTCTACCTCCTCAAGTTCTTTCGGGGCCTCAACTTGGGACAGAGTGCAGGTCAGCCACAAGGGGTACACGGAGCTCTCGGTTATTCAGCGCATGAGCGATTTCTCCAGCTCCATCTCTGGCTGCCTCGCCCCCGTCCACTCTGCTCCAGCCAGGACCAGGGGTTTGCAGTTCAAGAAACTGACTTCGTTTTAGGCCTTTGTGCCCTTGTGCATGGGCTTCCCAGGTGGCACTAGTGGTAAAGAACCCACCTGCTCATTCAGGAGACCTAAGAGACGCAGGTTTGACCCCTGGGTGGGGAAGATCCCTTGGAGGAGGGCATGGCAACCCACTCTGGTATTCTTGCCTGGAGAGTCCCATGGACAGAGGAGCCTGGCGGACTACAGTCCATGGGGTTGCAAAGAGTCGGACACGACTCAGCAACTTAGGACACACACACGCCATTGTGCCTACTGCTCACCGCTCCCTCTGCCTGGAGCACCCTGCATGCTTTCTCTTGGCAGGAGGGACACATCCATGTCTCCTGAGATTCAGCGGATTGCATCACCTCATTCCAGGGGCCTTCTCCAATGTCCACATCCTTTTCCTCCTTGGTTTTCTTCCATGGCATAACTCTGTGGGTTCCATTATTTCCACTTCCAGCTCACTGTCAGTTGCTCTGTCACCGTCCATCTCCAGTGAGCTTCCACTTCTGACCTTCTCATCAGACATTCATTCTCTCCATCGCCCGGCTGGGACCCAGGCATCCTCTCAGTCCTCACTTCTTCACCCCCGATTCCCACACCAGCTGCTTCTCTGTCAGTCCTTCGTCTGAAGTGACTCCTAACCATCTGTTCTCCATTCCTTCCCCCACTTCCTGCCCTAGTTCAGGCCCACATCCCTGAGGTTTGCTGTGGATAGTGTTCAGAGCTCTTTGTGGGCTAGCCTCGGCCTGTTGACTTTTTAAATATATATATATATTTATTTATTTGACTGCCCCAGGTCTTAGTTGTGGCACTTGGACTCTTAGTTGCAGCAGATGGGATCTAGTTCCCCGACCAAGGATCAAACCTGGACCTGCTGCACCGGGAGTGTGGACTGGAGTTAGCCACTCGACTACCAGGGAAGTCCCCTAGCCTCAGCCCATTGACTTTTGCTCTCATCACCTGCTGCTTCTTAAGTGTTATGATCCAGCCACACTGGAATCCATCCTGGTCTCTGAAGAGGGCCCATAAATTGCTGCCACCACACCTTTCATCTGCTGTTTCTAATCCCC
This sequence comes from Cervus elaphus, assembly GCF_910594005.1. Lineage (NCBI taxonomy): Eukaryota > Metazoa > Chordata > Mammalia > Artiodactyla > Cervidae > Cervus > Cervus elaphus. Next base: position 48,219,616 of record NC_057821.1, on the reverse strand, counting down.
CTCTCCATCTATGAAATTTCTAACCATTTTCCATGGCCCAACCTCCATTACTTTCTTTTCTGTGACGCCTTCGCCGATGACTTATTTGAAGTGATCTCTTTTCTCAGAACCTCTGAATTTTGTACCTGTTTAATGGTTCTTATTATATGTTGGCTTGCATTTCATCATTATTTCTTATGGATGCAGAGATTAGCTTGTAAACTCTTCTAAGCCATGGCTTATAAATTATCCATTTTTGTATCACTTCACTACAGAACATAGTGCAATTTCATGTATGTGTGTGTTTATCTATATAACTACAAATAGATATATATCAGCTTTGTTGAGGTATAACGTACATAGTATGCAATTCACCCATTTAAAGTGTATAGTTCAGTGCTTTTACTGTATTCAGAGTTGGTCGACCATCACTGCAATCAATTTTAGAACATTTTTATCACCCCAAAAATAAATGCTGTACACATTACCATCAGTTCCTATTCCCTCTAAACCCTCAGCCCTAGGAACTGTTAATCTACTTTCTGTCTCCCTAGATTTGTTTATTCTGGACATACAGTATAAACAGAATTAGAACAGTGTTTGTCCTTTTGGGTCTGCCTTATTTCATTGTTGGGCGTTCCTGGTTGCTCAGCTGGTAAAGAATCCACCTGCAATGCAGGAGATCTGGGTTCAATCCCTGGGTTGGGCAGATACCCTGGAGAAGGGAATGACTACCCACTTCAGTATTCTGGCCTGGAGAATTCCATGGACTGTATAGTCTATGGGATCGCAAAGAGTCGGACACGACTGAGCGACTTTCCCTTTCTTATTTCATTTAGTGTGTTTTCAAAATTGATCCATGTTGTAGTGTGTACTTCATTCCCTTTTATGGCTGAATAATATTCCATGCTACACATTTTGTTTATCCACTCATCAGTTGGTGGGTATTTGGGTTGTTTCTATTTTTTAGCTGCTATGGATAATGCTGCCATGAACAAGTTCTTGTGTGGATGTATATGTTCATATCTTATGTTATGTACCTAAGAGTGGAGTGGGTGGGTCAGATGTAACTCTATGCTTAACATTTTGAGGAACCATCAAGTCGTTTGTTCATTTTATTTATTTTTAAAAAATATTTTTATTTGGCTGCGTTAGATCTTAGTTGCAGGACACAGGACCTTTGCTGCATCTCGTGGGATCTTTTGTTGGGGTGCACCCAGGCTGCAGAGCGTGTGGATCTGGTAGTTGGGGCCTCTCAGGCCTCGTTGCTCCTTGGCATCCAACCCGGGATCAAATCTGTGTTCCGGGCATCACAAGGTGGGTTCCTAACCATGGGACCACCAGGGGGCTCCCCATTAAAAAGCTGCTTTTCAAAGTGACTGTAGCGTTTTACATTTCCACCAGCAATGTGTAAGGAGAGTTCCATCCTCCCACTGACAGCACTTATTATTATCTGCCTTATTTATTACAGCCATCCTAGTGGTTATGAAGTGGTGTCTCATCATGGGTTTTTAAAAATTTTTTATTTATTTTTTATTGGAAGGATGATGGCTTTACAGAATTTTGTTGTTTTCTGTCAAACATCAACATGAATCAGCCATAGGTGTACATTATGTCCCCTCCCTCTTGAACCTCCCTCCCATCTGCCTCCCCATCCCACCCCTCTGGGTTGATAAGAGTCCCTGTTTGAGTTCCCTGAGACATACCGCAAATTCTCATTGGCTATCTATTTTACATATGATAATGTAAGTTTCCATTGTTATTCCCTCCACACATCTCACACTCTCCTCTCCTCTCCCGTGTCCATAAGTCTGCTCTCTATGTCTGTTTCTCCACTTCTGCATTTCAAATAAATTCATCAGTGCCATCTTTCTAGATTCCATACATATGCAATATTTATCTTTCTCTTTCTGACTTTCTTCACTCTGTTTAATAGGCTCTAGTTTCATCCATCTCATTAGAACTGACTCAAATTCGTTCCTTTTTATGGCTGAGTAATATTCCATTGTGTATATCTACCACAACTTCTTTATCCATTCATCTGTCAGTGGACATCTAGGTTGCTTCCATACTCTAGCTATTGTAAATAGTGCTGCAAAAACATTGGGGTACATGTGTCTTTTTCAGTTTGGGTTTCCTCAGGGTCATCGTGGTTTTGATAGCATGACTCTTTCTCCCTATTAGATGTTCAAAAAATATTTGTTGGATCAAGAATATTTATATGTAATATGAACAAACAGACCTTTGGACAGCTCATTTGACTTCCAAGATTATCAATTAGCTAGAAAAGATGAATGCAGAGCTCAGTATCATTTCAAAAGTTACTTTTAGGCTGTTTTCTCAACTTAAATAGGTTGCCAGTATTAGCTCAGTGATGCTATCAAGGTGATTTGTCCTAAAAATTCATGTAGCTTTGCAGGTATGAATGTATTTTACAGAATAAGCAAAATTCCAATTTTGATATGATTCCTACTCAAAAATGTACCACTGAGTGGGAAGACCAGGAAAGGTGACTCCTAACTGGGGGCATGTGGCAGGGCTTGAGAGGAGGCTTAGAGAAATGCCACTGCTAAGTTTCTCTGGTTTGAGTTTTCCTCTGTCAACAGCAGACCCTGGGAAACGTAACAGGTTCTGAAAACTTAATTTTGATGACTCTGGACATCAGAGAAACAGCCAGCTGAATCAGTTCCCTCTTGGGCAGCTGATTATCTCAAGTCAGAGGTAATGGTCCAACTGCTTTTGCTTGGTTCAAGAGAGTTCTGTCTTGGCCAGAACCCATCCATTTAATCCATCCCTGGGTCGACACTTCTGTCTGCTGTCCTGAAAACCAGAGATCCACTGAAGGCCACCAATTAACCGCCTGGGACTGGGCTTACAACTCTGGATGGTGTGCAAGTGTATTCAGAGGAACTGGCGTGGAACAGGGTCGAAGGTCATAGTAAGTAGATAGTAGCCAGCTTTCTGTCTGTATAACATCATCTTGCTTAACAAGCCTCACACAGGAGACTCTGCAGTAGCGTTCTCTGCACCTAGTTGAGAGGCCCCTCATCATCTTTAGAATTTAGGGGGTGTGCAGTGTTTGTTTTCTACAACCACAATCACTCTTATCTGTCTGAAGATGTTTCCAAAGGCTGACAACAGGCCCCTTTCAGAAGCTCGGTAGGAAAAGTATTAACAGTTGGAAACATGTCAGCCGCTTTATGGAGGAAGCGCAGCCCAGGCCTGGTTCCTCTGGGCTTGGGTGATAACTTGGGCCGCCGCAGCCAGGGCGAAGCTGGTGGCTGGAGCCCTGGAGATGGCGAGCGCCTCAGAGGAGGGCCCCAGCTTTTCAGAGCTGAAACAGGAGCCCTCTGAGAGAAAGAGATATTGCATGTGGCTTCCCTGATGCCTAGGAGGGCGACGAGGATGACACAGCATCAGCCGTGCCATCGCGGGGTGGGGACCCAGGGGGCGGCCGCTTGGGGGCAAGGCAGCCCCCGCCGCCGAAGCATCAGTTGTGGAGCGCGGGGAAGGGAAGGTGACAGACGTCGAGTCAGCGCTGAATGAGTTGGATGGAGAATGCGCTGCCGGGGCGGCAGTCCCAGAGCAATAAGTACTGGGCCCTGGGAGAGAAACGGCCCGGAGTTGGGGGCGGGGTGAAGCGCCAGTTCCTTCATCTCCCGCCCCGTAGTCTGCCTGTCCCACCTGGTTGCACAGCGAGGACCGCGTGGGGAGGGAACCGCGCGGGTGGGGCTCGCCCCCCCCCCATCTGCCTCTGAGACCAAGAGGGGCGGCGTCGGGTCAGGGGACCCCCCTCCCGGCCTCCGAAGTACCCCTCTCGCGCCTCCCAGGCGTCTTTGCCTCGTCCCCTCCTCCGTTAAAATAGTGAAACAAACCACCGATGAAGTGATGGAGAGCCGGGGGCGGGGAGTCGCTTGCAGTGAGGGGCTGGAGTGGGAGGGGGGGGGCGCGGTGGTCCATGAAGGTGGCAGGCCGGCAAAGAGCGCCGCGCAGGTCGCATCGCGCTCGGCCGCCGCCGCCGAGACCCTTCCCCCGGGGATTGGTGGGGGGTGGGGGCGGCCTAAGACCTCCTCCCGCTGAGCCCTCGGGGGCGCCTGCGGAGGGCGTGGGGGCCAACCTGCGGCTGGGGTGGGGGATTGCAGTGTCCCGCCACCCTGGGATGGAGACTGCAGTCAGCCCGCAAAAATCGGGGCGAGGGGCTGCGGCGGGGCCCGCGGTCCCCCCCGCCCCCGGCCCGAGCGCGGCCCCGCCGCCGAGACCCTTTCCTAGGGTAGGGGGGCGACCCAAGCCCTCCTCCCCCTGGGCCCCCGTGGCGCCCGCGGAGGGCGTGGGGGCCAACCTGGGGCTGCGGTGGGGGTGGGGTGGGGGACTGAAGCGTCCCTCCATCCCTGGGATGGAGGCTGCAGTCACCCTTCTAAGATCGGGGCGGGGGGCTGCGGCTGGGCCCGCGGTCCACCCCCCCCCTCCCGCCCCCCGGCCCGAGCGCCGCCGCCGCCGCCGCCGCCGCTCAGTAACACGTCCCCAGGAGACGCGCAGGAGCAACACGTGATGTGTCTACTTATCAGGGTGAGAGGGGGAGAGCGGGGCTCTGAGCGTGCGGGCGGGCAAGCGGGGCGGGGGGCCGGGGCGGGGGCCGGGACGGCGGCCGGGGCGCCGGGGTCGCCAGCTCCTCGCCCACCTCCCTCCCCGCGGGGCGAAGCGGAGGTTGGGGGGGAAGCGACTGCGGAGTTGATGAACTTTGCACATCCAGAAACGCCATTTTGATTCCTTTTCCGGAACAAGTTTGCATCTCTGCTCGATCCCTCCCTGCAGCCCACCGGTCCCCTCGGCGTCCTCGCCCGGGAGCCCCCAGCGCCCTGGCCCGGCCGTGAGTACGCGCCCCTGGGCGTTCCGGCTCGCGGTCCCTCGGGCGGCCGCGAGATGTCCGGGACTGAGCCGGGAGCGGCGACCTTTCCGAAGAACTTTTGGGGATGTGGGGAGGGTGAGGTCTGCGCAGGGCGCGCCGTACTTTGCGAACTCCGCGTCTCCCCCGGGGGCCGCGAGGACCCGGGAGCCACCCCCCACCGCACCCCACGGCCGCGGCGCTGCATGCGCTCGGGGGGCCGGCGTGGGATGAGCCGGGCAGCCCTCGCCCCTCGGGCTGCTGCGCGCCGGGCCGCTCCTCCTCCCCGCGTCCTCCCCCCTCCTCCCTCCTCCTCCTCCCTCCTCCTCCCCTTCCTCCGCTCCCTTTCCCCTTCCCGAGCCGCCGGCTCTGCCAACCAGCTCCCAGCGCGAGCCGCCGGCCGCAGCGCCCCGCCGCCGGGGGACCTGATGCGCATCCATATTAGCCGTCCGAGCGCAGGAATCCGGCCCGACCCGCGCCGCCGCTCCCGCCGCCGCATTTATTTTTAACCGAGCCCCGCCGGGGGGACTCGGAGGGTGCGCGCCCGGCCGGCCAGAGACATCTTCCCAGCGCACAGTTCTCCATCTTCCGCCCTCTCTCTCTCTCTCCCCCGACATCCCTCCTCCCCCCCCCCCCATGTGGGAGGGGAAACTCTTCTCCTACATACTTTCGAGTCCCTCTCGGGCCGAGAGGAGCGCGGAGATGACGGCGCCCGCCCGCCAGCCGCCGCCGTCAGGTATCCGGGGGTGCCACGCTCGGGGGGTGCCACGATTGGGGGTAGGGGGGGTGCTTGCCGGGGGTGGGGGGGTACCGCGCGGTGGGAAGCATCCGCCGCGCCCTGCACTGCGGACTTTGATCGTCTCCGGCGGACGGCGCCGGCCCCGAAGGGGGCCCTGCGCCTTCACCGCTCCCGGCTCGTGGCTGCTGGTCACGCCGACGATCGCGCCACCCCCCCCCCCCCCCCCCCCGCCAACCACCGCGCCCCGGGTGACCGCACGAGGGGCGGGGGGGCGCGTCCGCGCGTATTGTTCTCTGGCCTTTCCGCTGGCGGTGTACGTGTTTTCGTGGGAGCCATCGGTGTGGAGCGGAGCCTGCATCGCGGGGGGGGGGGGGGGTGGTTGGGGGGGGGAAGACCTCGGCGCCCGGCGCCGTCACGAGCACAGGAAGGAGGCCGGGAGCATCCGAGGCGGGGCCGGCCGCCGGGGCCCGCTTCGCCGCCCAGCTGTGGAGCGCGCTCGGAAACTTTTGTCCGCCGCCCGCTGGACCAATTTTTTTTTTTTTTTTTTGCCGAGTTGTGGGGCTTCCCTGCCTCCTCCCATCCCAGCCCCGCAGCGTCCAGCAAGGCCGGGATTGGGGGGGGAGGGCTGGCGTCCAGGGGCTGGGGGACCCAGTGCGCCCTCCGCGCGCCCCCCTCCTCCTCGGCCCGGCCCCCCGCGCCCACCAGCCCCCCACCTCCCCGCTCGCGGTCTCTTAGGAAACTGCGACCTTAATGGTTGCTAAGGAGCAGGGGAGGTCCTTCCCGTCGCCGGCCCCCTCCCTGGGAGCGGCGCGTTCTCTGGACCGGGCCGAGGGTCGCGTCGAGGATGGGAGGGCTCGCTCCCCGCCGCCCGCCGGGCCCGGGGAGGCGCGTGAGTGCCGGGCGCGCCGGTCCAGCCCACTCCTCGGCGGGGCCACTTTGGTTTTCGGGCGGGCCGGGGGTCGGGGGGAGGGTGTGGGTGGGGGGCAGCAGAGGACCCCCTCCCCGGGCACGGGGACTGGCCGGCGGGCGAGCCGGTTGACAGGCGCCGCGTGTAACTCGCGTCCCGCGTCCGCGGTGCATCCGTGATGGGTTATAAAAGAGGAGAAAAGTATTTCTCCTTGCTCAGCACATTTGCCCTGCCTGGCTCCTTACTGGTTAGAAGATAGAACGTGAGCCCAGATCCGGACGAGCAGTTCACATTCCATTACGAAATTCTACACGGCTTCAGAGCCAGCAGCAGCACACATTCGGGCCACTTTGGAGTTTTTTCGGCTTCTTTTTTGGGGATGGCGGTGGTGGAGAGAGATGGAAAGGCGAATAAAAAAAAAAAAAAAAACACAACGCTGGGGTATGCTGAAAAACCTGTCTGAGGGTTTTCAGCAGCAGAAACATTCACCCCATGCTTGTTTTAGAGTTTAGATTTAAAAGCCAGTGGAAATGAAGTTTGCCTGGTGGATAGAGATGCTGGAAATAGCGAGGTGTTTCTGTCTTGAAGAAGAGACTGGAGGTGATTTCTGCAAAGGCTGCCGAGTCGTTAATGTTTCCCAGATAGTTTTCTTCTAGATATGCAGTGCTGTGTGCGTGCGCGCGAGTGTATTCGAATTTAATTGATGTGGAAAGCGGATAAAAGGGAACTGCAAAGAAAAGGATGGTTTTTGTTTTGTTTTTCCCCAGGGCCCCTAAAAGCATCCTCTAGGGCTGGTGCCTTCTCGAGCAGGCAGGTATGGCTCTAAGTCCTAATGTAACCCGGAAGTCTTGTTAGAGGCTGAAGCCTTGGCTGAAACTTCTTTTTTTTCTCGCGCTTTCTTTTTTTAAACGTGTAGTTCTTCTCTTCCTTCAAGAGTCACACAATCACACAAATTATTCTTCAAGTAATTTATGTAAAGGTGAGTCACTAATTTTAGTTATTTTTTCCCCCTGTATCTTTTACCTTTGCCCTTTGGAGGAAACTTCTGGGTATCCTCTCATGGATCTTGCTTTGATGTGTTTTGGGCTTTGGTTACACTGATGAATTAAACATTTGAATGGCTTTTATCAAGTTTTAAATGTGTGAAAAAACACCTTCCTTCCCACCCCAGCCCCCTTTACAAAAGAAAGGGAGAGCCCTTTGATTTGTTGTTTGTTTACCTTGCGCTTCATTTTAGGTTGTTAATGAACTTGCACTGTTTTATTATTCTTAAAAATACTGCCAAACAGGTTGCATTTTAGGATGTTTTGTTTTTAAAGAGGATTTGCTGGTTACACGATACTCTTAAGAAAATGCTGCTGACCTTTTCTGTTATATGGCATATCATTCTCTGGGTTTTTCTGGATATCACTTTGTTTCTCATCAGAAATTCAGAGCCGGGGCCCTTATGGCAGACAAGCGTTTGTTGTGTGATGGGAAGATGGGTCTGACTCAGCTGGCACAGGTGGGGCATCCATTCCTAACTGTTTGCATCATCTCACAAATGACCTTTTGATGGAAGGGTCTTTTATTTTAGACTTCTTCAGGCAGGCTCCTGAGGTCTCACTTGTAGGACACATTCTGTATCCAGCATAGGTGCAGAATGTTGAAGGAGGGAAGTAAGCCTACTGAGCCAGTCTGCATCACCCCGTCAGCAGTTGTTGATGGATTCCTTGCTGTGTGCCCAGCCCTATGCAGTTGCCATTGTGTGGTTTGCATTTTTACCCAATTTTGAACTGCTGTGCTAGTCCACTTCCTAAAATCAGTTTGGAAATCTTTGCTGGTTGTGTTATGCTCAGTTGTTGCCATCATTTATTACCTTCAGTCAAGGACATTTCCCAGTTAATGAAATTAAGAAAAAAGTCTACCCTTTGGGGGGGTTTGTATGGCATAATTAATATAAATTTAACTCCTGCAGAAAATTGATTAAAAGTGCTCACTCGAAGTAGTCAGAAGTGAATCCTTTTGATGTTTCTATTCATTATCCTTCTGAAAAGTAGGTGGTGCTTAAAAGGTCATAGGATAAGGGTTGCTAAGCAGCTAAACAGAAGGATGCTAAAATTAACCAAAGCATTTTTGAAAGGGAGTCCTCCCCTGTTTTACATTATTTAACTAGATTTAATTAATTTCTGAATCCTTCATGTCCTTTGGCCTAGGAAAGTAGGATGTTGAGTTTGTTTTGTTTTTGTTATCATATTTAAATAATCTCTCTTTTGTAAGTGTCTTTTTTATTGAAGTTCATGCTCTGACCAGATCTGGTGTCAAATGGCAGCTTCTCTGGGTGAGCGTCTTGTCTGTTAACCTGTGTGTTCAGATTAAATCCTCGCTTCCCTAGGAAAGGTGTGTGTAACATCACCTTATTTCATTTATTAATAACAGATGGCTTAGTTTGGAAAACCTACCTAATCCGTGAAGTGATGTCTTATTTTGCTCTTTACTAAACAGGTTTGTGTTTGGAAGCTAGAAATGCAGTAGACAATCAGCAGGATGAAGGCAGTCGAGCCTCTCCTGATCCCAGGACAGTGGTCTTCGTCCCCTTTTCTGCTATTAGATTAAGTTTTGATAGAGCACCTCCTTTTCACTCCACATCCCCATCTCAGTTTATTTCAGCCCCTTTTTGAAAATAATTCCATTAGATGTAGAGTATCTTTGGGACCAAGTGTTCAAAAGCAACACTTGAAGGATTTTGGAGTTTTTCAGTGAGGAAAAAAAAAAGGGGGTTGCAGTCTAACTGAAGCCATGGTTGGTAGCCATCTCTTGGCTGAAAAGCACGCTCACTGCAGCTCAGAAATTTCCCAGTCTCAAGGTTACTTGTATGCATCTGACCTGCCAAACAGGCAAAGTTGAGTAATGTTTTTTATATCCAAATACAGTGAAGAAATTAGATGGGTTTTCTTGGGAGGGGCAAAGTTAGTGAGTTTTCTTTCTCTCTTTTAGCCTTGGAAAGTGGATGCTGAGTAGAAATAGCCATGGCTCTCTTCAAAAAGCAGGGGTCAGCCTGTGATCTCTACACCCTGGGGGGCCTACCTATAAACCAGAGGGAAAAGGTGTACGATCTGAAACAAGAGGGAGGCATACACTGTGCCTTCTGAAATGCATCACTTATTTTTAATTTCCCCCACACCCAGAGGAAGGCAGAATACAGAGAGGAAAACCATCTGCGGGGTTGTCTTGATGACCGAAGTGGAAGAAGATGGGGAGGGAGGGTGATGGGCTTTTTCCTTTTCTGTTAGCTGTCCTCTGGGATGGGGTCACCTGCTGTGCTGGTCTCCGTTTCCCTCGTCGCCTTCCCTGGGTGTTGTAGGAAGGGCAGCTGAGAGTAGCTGGCAACGGCTGGTGGAGACTGGGGGCGAGGGTGGGGAGGGGAGGGACACCCCAGAGGAGGGCGCGGGGAGCGGTCCCTGCAGCGACTGGTGCATCTTGTTTCGGATGGCACTCTGGGTACAGGTGAGCCAGTCTGCCCATCAATAAAGGTGGCTGCCAGTGAATAGGTGCTTAGACAAAAGAAGTGGGAGAGGGTGGAGACTGTTTGTTCAGTGTGATTCAAGCAAGCAGTGCTAATAGAATTTGAAAGCCTCTGTGAAGTCCCCAAGTCTGGGTACGGGAGGTCCAGCGGGATTCACCTGAGGCCTTTCAGACTCGCCAAGGGCGGGTGGTCCCGATGGGGGTGAGAAAGCCCAGGCAAAAGCCCCACATTCTTTGTCAGCCGGCCAGACGGGCGGAGAAAAAGGCTCAGTGGGGGTAATTAGATAAAGCTTTTAAATGGCTCTATTTGTTTTTCCCCCTGGCTGGCTTGGTATCTCTTCTCCCCGCCTCTTTCAGAAGCTTCGGGGTAAGACGGTTCTAAGAATGTTGGAGGCTCTTAGTGGTTTCATTACTTGGGACATTTCATTTTTCGTTAGGGCGGACCCTGGACAAAGTGAACTTCACCCTGCTTTTGTGGAGGCCTTGAACAAAGATTTGAATTTTATCCTCAGAGCGGGAGCGGCACAGTGAGGGCTGGGTGGGTGTATTAACCCATTTTCCAGCTGTGCCAGCCTCCACCCGGTGGCTGGTAATAAATCAAGCCCAGGACCCAGAACTCCCAGCTCCAGCCTCACTCCAAACAACACCTGCTTTTTCAAGTCAGCTTGGCCTCAGAAGACAGAGCATCAAATATACAGGGCCTGTTTATCTATGTGTGTGTGCTTTTAAAATGAGACCAGATCCTTTGACAACAATTCTGTGGTTGAAGGCGAAGATGTAAGGCAATTAAAAAAGAAACTTTTTTAGCTTTTGGCAGCGTTTTTCTTGATGAACATGATTATAGACTTTTTTTTTCGGTAGGTTTTCTACCTCCTGAGATCATTGTAAGGATAAAATAAATGTTTCAGAAAGTCAGAATCTATATATGGAAGAAAGTGGTGTATTTTGAGCGCAGGAAGCTTTGTGGGTATCCACTCTGGATTTCCTTTCCAGAATTGTGCACAACTCCAGGACTCAGGCAGAGTTTATGTTTGCTTCGAGTGCCCAGAGACAAACAGGCCAGCATATTATTCTTCGCGAAGTTTACTTGTGTGCTTAGTCGCTCAGTCGTGTCTGACTCTTTGTGACCCCATGGACTGTAGCCCACCAGGTCCCTCTGTCCATGGGCTCTTCCAGGCAAGAATATTGGAGTGGTTGCCGTTTGCTTCTCTTGGGCATCTTCCTGACCCAGGAATCGAACCCATGTCTCCTGCAGTACGGGTGGCTTCTTTACCTGTTGAGCCATCACCTAGGGATGAATTTTAAGGGACAGGCAGCTGGTAAGCTTTGGGTGCGCTCTTGAGAGCAGTGGCTCTCAGCTTGGTGGTCCCCTCCCCCCCGCCAGGGGGTGCCTGGCAGCGTCTGCAGACTCTGCTTGCCTTGCTGGGGGAGGGGATGCAGCGGCCTTCACTGGTCCAGGCCAAGGATGCTGCTGCTCTTCCCACAATGCACTGGGAAGCCCCGCAGCAAAGGCTCATCCGGCCCCAAACGTCAGTAGGTGGAGGATGAGAAAGCCTGCTTCAGAGGTCCGGGCCCGCGTCACGTGTGCAAACCCCTTGGTGGTCTCGCTGTGCTGCACGTGGCATATTTGGGGATGTGGAATTTCGTGGAATGAGTAAGGTCTCCTTCTGTCGGCAGGTCCAAGATGTCACAGGAGACTGGGGGTTGGGCAGAACATTTCAGTGGCGTTCCGTGTATTTAAAAACCCCTGTAGTCAATAAAAGTTCCAGAACTTTTCTGCTTCTGAAACAAACCAGATTCATGGGTGCTGGGAAGCTGCTCTGGTAGGTGGTACTTCTTTGCTTATTTAGGAAACTGACTCCGGTGTTATCATCCGCCCCGTCTCCCTCGTGTTCTAAGTTATGTGGAGGGTACCACACTGTACCCCCCTTCCACCACTGTTTTTTCCCCTCAGTGTTTGAACAAGCCTCTACTTCCTTGACAGTTCATGGTTTCGCCCTTGTAGGCTTGCTTATTTAAGTTTTCTTAAGTTTTTGCAAAATTCTTACATAACTTTCCACCCTTGTTAAAGTGCAGTGTTGGGGGGGACCTGGGCTTCTGTCCACACGTCTCCCCTTGAGCAGACACCTGGCTGACCCCAGGGAGGGCAGGGGACGGATTGAGGGGGAAGAGACAGTGGTGAGTTTTATGTTTTGGGGACTCCTGGACCTCAAAGACCCCAAGAGGAGGTTGATTTGAAGGAAGAGGAAATGTGGTATACAAACATTAAACTGCATTTTCCCAGACCAGACATGACCAAGGAGCGTGGCGGGAGCCGTCTTTAGCCACAGGTGCCACTTGCCTGCCCCGTGTCCTGGTCCACCCCCCACCTCCCAGCTCACAGGCAGGGGGGCGGGAGTGAGGGGGAAGCTTTGGAACAAGAAGAAGGCAGGAAGAGGGGGGGGACGACTCCCAAAAGGGTGGGGCTGCCTGTGGTGGGAAGTGACAGTTGCCCCCAGAACCATCTGGGCATGCACTTACCTAAGAGATGCGTTGCACATTCTGCAGGCAGCTTTCTTTATGTCCTCATCCTGCCGACAGACTGTCGGGGTCCCTCGGTTCACGTCCCTCTGGGCTGATGGTGGCCGTGACCTGCCCAGAAGCCACCTTTTCCACGCGGCTCCTGGGGTGGCAAGAGCCTTGCTTCTGGTGCCCCGCCGCCCCCTCCCGCACCCTATAAACTGGCTACCGCTGCTGTCTGTCTCCAGACTGAGGGTCGCCTGCAGGTGCATCAGAGGGAACTTGCAGAGAGGAGTCCCTCCCCCCACTTCTGGAAGGTGAACTGAAACTCACCATCCGCCCAGCCTTCCAGGCCAGTCCCTGACTCGGGTCTCCCACCCGAGCCAGACCTCCCTGGAAACGCCTGTGCCGTCCGACTCCGGGGTCAGCTGCCCCGCTGTCCTGACCAAAGCTCTCCTCGGGTCACAGACACCTCCCAAGTCAATTTCCTGGCACCTTTGTCCACCCTCCGCTCGATGGACACTAGCCACGCGTGGGGTTTGCCGGCCGAAAAATATGTCTTGGCTCCCTGCTGTCTGCAGGAAGAAATCCAAACTCGTCGACTTGGCACACGAGGACCTCGTCGGCTGTTTCCAGACGGTCTTCCTAGCTCCAGCCCTTCCCACTCCCACTCCGCGCGGCGGCACAGTGCAAGAGCTTCTGCTTCTGCGTGGATCGCTCACTGGGCTCTGTCCCCACCCCCAGTCTCCTTGCAAACAACATTTCTTCACTCTTCTTTCAAGACCCATCTTAAACACCACCGTTTGCACGGAGAATCACGTCCTCCATCAGAATAACCCTTATCCCATCTGGTCGGCCTGTCTGTTGTAATTTACCTGTTGGCATGTTTTCCCCATCTGGAGAATAGGCAGTGACTTCAAACCGTATTTTTCCATCTTCTGTACCTGGCTCAGGGGTTGCATTTGTTGTCGTTTTAGTCACTCAGTTGTCTCCGACTCTTTTTCAACCCCATGAACTGTAGCCCACCAGGGCTCCTCTGACCATAGGATTTCCCAGGCAAGAAGACTGGAGTAGGTTGCCATTTCCTTTTCCAGGGGACCTTGCTGACCCAGGGGTTAAACCCGCATCTCCTGCATTGGCAGGCGGATTCTTTACCACTGAGCCACCTGGGAAGCCTCAAGGGTTTCGTAGTTGATGCTTATTCAGTAAGTATTGTTGAATCCATTTTCAAATACAAAAAAACACAGAGTTTTCTGAAGAGGTGCAGGTTATTTTTGGAAAACAGCACTATAATTTGAGAAGCTGAGTCCTAAATATCGGTACAAATTAAGAGAAGGAAACAGAAGTAAACTAACGTTTTTCAGCAAAACCCGTCTCCCAGAAATTGAGTGCTAAGTGCACACTGGTGGGAAAGTGTTTTGAATTACAGAAATTTTAAAATAAAAGTTTGCTCAGCTTAATTTACTCAGAATTAAAGAGGAAAAAAAAACGTTGTTAATGCCTGATTGCTCTAAAAGCTGTCACACTGGGGCCCTTACTAATTATAACCACTTTTCATGGCTCTTGGTTTGAAGTTTATATTAAATAGAAGAGATGGGCACACAGATCAAAGACCAGAATCATTTCAGAGCTCCAATGTGTGGGCCCATTTTCTCTGCTTAGTTAGATTTTTGTTTCATTAGTGGTATGAGTTAATAGGAGTGTTGGTCTGTGTATAATTTAACTTTTCTTTTTTGCCATTACTGCTTGGATTTAAAACAAAATGCCAAACCAGAAACCAACAGGGTACAGATCTTGCTTTATTTGTGTCTGTGTGCGCACAGTATACATGCATACTTATGTGATAGAAGTTGATTATAGATCATATTTATAGAAAGAATCATTTTCACTGTTCTATGGGAAATTCCTTTATGCTGAGACTTTATTGTTTAAAAAAAAAACAAATACTGCAAATACACAAAATCATCTCAAAATCTTTTCTTAGCTTTCTTCTAAAAGACGTACATATGTCTTCAGAAATAGGGGAATATGGAAGACACCGTAAAGATGGGGTGAGAGAGGCATTTTATGGATCCTTTTATACCTTTATGTTTATAACTATGTGGATAGGTTTCCTTTTCAAATAAGGAATTAAGTTTTGTTTTTTTTTTTTGCATTAGAAGATCTTAGTATCCTTTATACAAGATAAAATCCTAGTCGATTAAAAGTACATTATTGCTACCCTTAAATATTCCTTAATGTCCTCACCTGATAACTAGAGTTATCTAGGCTCAGATCTGGCACATACATTCAGGTATATTAGTCCAACTTCATCTTATTTCTAAGAAGACTTATATATTTTCCTCTCTGATGTGAAAAAAGGTTTTTTTGTGTGTGTGTTTTTTAAAGCCATTTTCTCTTCCACTTTAGGGCTTTTAATTGTTTGGAGGGGTAATTACATAAAACTGGCTAGTGAGCATCTCAAACAGGTTTTCACAACTTGGTCAGTTAAAACTACAGTGGATCAAAGTGTTCTACTTAAAATTTTGAACCAAGTATGATTTAAAGGAGGCTCAACTCCCACACCTTAGTCTAAGTTAAACTTGTTTTTAAAATCATGAAAATAAATTTTCTGAAAACCATTTGTGGTTTGAGAGCTTACCTCTGTTCATGGAATTCCCCAGGCAAGAGTACTGGAGTGAGTAGCCATTCCCTTCTCTAGGGGATCTTCCCAACCCAGGTTCTCCTGCATTGCTTAGTGAAAGTCGCTCAGTTATGTCTGACTCTTCCCGACCCCATGGACTATACAGTCCATGGAATTCTCCAGGCAAGAATACTGGAGTGGGTAGCCGTTCCCTTCTCCAGGGGAATCTTCTCAACTCAGGGATGGAATCCAGGTCCCCTGCATTGCAGGTAGATTCTTTTACCGACTGAGCCATCAGGGAAGCCCAAGAATACTGGAGTGGGTAGCCTATCCCTTCTCCAGGGGATCTTCCGGATCCAGGAATCGAACCGGGGTCTCCTCATTGCAGGCAGATTCTTTATCAACTGAGCTCTCAGGCAGGTGAAGTCTTTCACCATTGGAGCCACCGGGGAAGCCCCTAGTGAAGCTTTACAACCCCCCTTTCCTAAAATACTGCATCGAGTTGGATTCAGTATCCCATTCAGCCTCCTTTTGGAAAACAGGTACTTTGTACCCCCGAATTTGCAAACCTCCTAGAGCTTCTTTTTTTTTTAAACTCATAGATCTTTATTTATGCAACAACTTTGAACTTCAGCGATGCTACAACTGTGATAAGGACCAAAGGTATTACTAGTGTGAGAAAGAGGTAGTGGCTAGCTTCGTAGACATGAAAAGACGCTGGACCACTGAGTGATCTGGTCCGGGCGGCAGGAGCGTGCGATGTGCTGGCGGGGCGGAGGATGCCAGGAGGAAGGGGCGTGCAGGGCACGGACGGTGGTGCTGCCGCCCCGAGGTTGGCGAGGAGGCGTGAGTGCCGAGAGGAGCCCACCAGGCCTGAGGACCGCGTGGTGCGGTGGGCGGGGCCGGAGCCGCGGCGCGTCCCTCGCAGGTATTTGGAGTTTATCCTGAAGAACCCTGGGAATCCTTGCAGGATGTCAGGCCAAGGACTGGCATGATGAGATTTGCATTTTTAAAGACCACTCCTGGCCAGAGTGGAAGATAATCTAGAGCAGAAGACAGCAGCTCTTTTCGCCGTCTGTTTGCGAGACCGTCGAGAAGGTTAGTGGTTCGCGGCTTTGAGAAGCAGTGGCGGGGCCGACTGGCTGGCGAGGTGGAGCCTGGGTAGCTTCAATGGAGCTGGAGGCCGGAGGAAGGGCCGGAGGCTGGGCGAGATGATTTCCAGGCCTCTGGCTTTCCTGGCGGGCGGCTGGTGCTGCCTCTCTCTGGGATCAGGTTGCCGGATAAAGCCAGGTATGTTCCCTGCCCTTAAAGAAGTGATGTGTTTGAACTTTATCACCATTTTCTCTACTTGGACTGTTTTCATGGGTTAAAACGTTAATGTACCTGGCGTGGATGACGCCCGGAAAGGACGTCTATAAAAATGAGAGACAGAAGTGAGGTTCTTACCTATGGCTTCCTCCTCCCCTCCCCTCCCTCCTCCTCTTTCCTTTTTCTCCTTTTTAATTTCCTGAGGCCAAAAGGAAGCTGGAAGAGTTCTTGCCGGTAGCCCAAGCTTCCGAATGGTTTTCAGATGAGACATAGGACTAAAATCTTGAGCACATTTAAGTTTCTCTTTGCTTTAGTGATGCTTTATCTCTTTGACTTGGGAGCCTGGGGCTCGGGGGCAGAGGCTCAAGTCAAGAACCGAGGCAGCACTCTCAAAATTGCCCCAGTTTCCACTGAAGAGGGTCAAACCTCTTCTGCTGACCTGACTCTCCCACTTTCTTAAGTTTTTCAGTCCCTGCTGATGCTCTGAGTGTCTTAGAACAACATCAGTATTTTGCTTGACCAGTAATGTGTGTGGAAACAAAGTCCCGTCAGGGAACCAAACCCGCCGCGTGTGTCCCAAGGGTGCCAAAGGAAGACAGTCAATCCTTGCCCAGGGCTGGGCCCCCCTGAGCCACGGTCCAGCCTGTGTCCGAACACCTCTGGTGATGGCAGATTTGCTGTCTGCTTCGAGGCAGACCGTGGGGTTTTACTGCGTTAGTTAGCTTTTTTTTCATTCTTCTCAAGGCAAACAGAATCTTTTTGGAATGGAGCTAGAACGTGGTGTGTTTTCTGCTGAGCTGGTGAAAGCTAGGAGCTGGAGGACAGGCCGCGGGCTTGTGCAATCTGACCCCCAGAGAGTCCCTGGGGACTGACTGCCACCCTCTTACTTCCTCCTGCACTGGAATTCCTGCTTCATGGCGGGTGGGAGGGGGTCCTGCCTCACTTGGCCTGCACGGCCACCCTCTTGGGTGTGAGCTAGGACACCTTCCTTCAACCAGACCCCTAGAAAAGCATGAACAGTGCTGCTGCTGGATTTGAGTAGAGCTTCTCTCCGAAGTCATAGAAATGACTCATCCAAACCACCCATGGGCCCCAGTCTGCTGCCGCCCCCCGCTACTTCTCTTTTCTATGGGATCCATCCTGACCCAGGTCACCCCACTGCTGGTCCCCAGAGAGCGCTGCCCCGCTCGGGGAGAACATGATTTTTCATCTTTTGCTTAAAGAGCACAGATGTTCCCGCATCAGCAGCCTCACTCTTCTCTGTACGGATGGCACTTTATTCCCGCCGTACATTTGATAAGATGAGCTGATGACGGGAAACGCTCCACAGGGACCTTGCCCCTCCCACCCTTTCCAGCGGAAACAGCTTGGTGAGGGCGTGCTGGGAGGGGAACTTGAGAAACCGAGTTTATGGCATCTTTTAGAAAATTTAAATCTTAAGGTCCAGTTGCACACAGCTCAGCCCCCCACCTCATCATGACCCAAGCCGAAGCGTGGGTTTGGAGGTCTAATACGTCTGTCACAAAAATAGCTAACAGGGATGGCCTTGTAATGTGTCCAGAATTGGGGTGGGTGGTACGTCCAGTAGCCAGTTCATGGTGACGAAGTTATAAGCTCGCTTGCCGATAACCCACCCATAACTGCTGGATAATGGTGACAACTCTTGCTATCTGCTGGGTGGTTTCTTCTTTACATGGCTGTGTGTTTGTTTAATCCCTGGTGTTGGTTCTTGAAGGGCTTGGGATGGTCAAATTATTTTGCACTTAGAGATCGTAACCAAAATGGCTCAGCGGGTTTATATCACTGCTGCCTTTATAGTAGATGGAATCTGGGGAGGTTCCTTTGGCTGGCTGGGGAGTCTAGTGATTCTTCCTGCTGTGTTCTGTATCTACAGACAGCAGAAGTCATAGAAATCCAGCAGAAACTGTGACCTGGTTATTCATATTATAAACAAATCACTGAGCGTGCATTTAAATACAGTCAGCAGGCCGCCCTTGGTGAAAAGCATCAGTAGTCAAAGCCCACCTGTATTTGCTTTAAATCAGATAAACCTAAGATGTTGTATTTAGGCTGTCTCCTGCCTGTGCTAGACTTAATCCATATATGACTCCAATCTTAAGTCAAAAAATCTCAAGTTTCCACACTTTTCCACCATGCTATGGTGGTTGAGTTTTTCATCTGGAAAAACACTTGCGTGGTGGAGGAAGCGGTCATGTGAACTAAGGTTTCAGGCACACACCAGTTATGTCATTGTCCTGAACTCTTGACGTGGGTCATCCCATTCCGCCTTCACACCCACCTCGTGGCCCCCATGATGTAGGTATGATCATTATCCTCTTTATTTAGAGGGCGAAACAGACCCAGCGAGATGGCCAGCTCAATGTCGTCGAACAGCCTGAGCCCGGCCCGTGCTAGCAGCCAGCGCTCCACGTCTCCCACAATGCCGTGACGTGGTCCCCAAGTGAATATGCCCCGAAAGCCTGCTGGCTCTTGGAAATAGCAGCTTAAAACCCAACCCGTGAAACGAGTCCTTCTATCTGGTTTTTAGACAAAGTGAGTTAGGCCATCACTTCTGTAGACGATCAAGGGGGAGGGGAGGGTTGCTAGAGAGAGAGGCCTGCAAAGGTGCTTCGTTGTTGTTGAATTGCTAAGTCCGGCTCTTTTGCGGCCCCATGGACTGCAGCCCGCCAGGCTCCTCTGTCCATGGAATTCTCTAGGCAAGAACCCTGGAGTGGGTTGCCGTTTCTGTCTCCAGGGGATCTTCCCGATCCAGGGATCGAACCCGGGTCTTCCTGCCTTGCAGGCGGATTCTTTACCACTGAGCACCAGGGTGTGGGTTGCAGAGATGCTGCTGGTTGACAAATCAGCTGGCGGGGAGTGGCTGTCCCAGAACACTTGGGGCCTGGGAGACCCTGCAGAGAGTGGGGAGAGACCCTGATCATCCTGCTGGGGGCCTCACTGTCCCCAACCCGTCAGACGCTCCAGGGGGTGGGGAGGGTGGGCCTGCACTCGGGGCTTCTGCTGGTCCTGTGTGAGGTGGGGAGCGGGGTACACGCCTGCCCCTCAGCTTCTTTCTTGTGGACACCCACGTTTAACCTCACTGAAAGTGCTTGATCACCGATTCCAAGTAAGCATGGTGTGTCGGCCACTTTTGGGAGAGCCGGGACACTGTCGGCTCTGTGAGTGTCTGGGGACGAGGGTTCCTGGAGAGCCCGGTTCCTCCAAACAGGTCCCTTGTTGTTTGCTGTCATAACAGGGCATTGCCGTTTCATTTAATTTATAAAATCAACATTTTGCCTCAGAGTCAGTATTGGGGGTCAGGATCAGTGATCTAAGGGGCCACTGGTCTGTGGTTCCAGGGAGGTCGGCGCAGTTGGTCTGATTACTGACCTGGGGCTAACTTGGTAGCCCAGCGGTAAAGAAGCCACCTGCAATGCAGGAGACAAGGGTTCCATCCCTGGGTTAGGAAGATCCCCTGGAGAAGGAAATGGCAACCTATTCCAGTATTCCTGGCTGGAGAATCCCATGGACCGAGGGGCCTGGCGTGCTGCAGTCCATGGGGACGCAAAGAGCCAGATAAGACTGAGCGACTGAAGAATTGCTAACCTGATGTTTTGAGTCTCTCCTTATTTAAGGGAGATAGCCTCAAGGAGGGCTTTTCCCCCCCTGCTTCTTAAGCAGTAGGAGCTGCGGGGACTGCAGGGCAGCTTGTCTCCCTTTGGATGTTACTGGGGTGGGGGGTGTCCTACCCTTTTATGGGGGCCCACTCGAGCAAGTTGTGGAACCAGCAAGTCTTAAATTGCGATGAGGGCTTCATGGCCTGTTTCCTGTTTCCGGTGGGTCTGTTGGAGAAGGGTTGTTTTGAAATTTAGTAGAAAATAGAGGATTTCAGCCTCCTGTGCTGCCAGCCTGACTGTAACCGACCTCGCTTCCCCTTACTCCCACCCTGATTCTTACCGTTGCTATTTTGCTAGCGGCAGTTTGACAGCTCCCGTGAAAGAGCGGGGCAAGAAGTCTGGGTTGAAGACCAGCAAGCATCCCATGCTGTCTCTTCCTTGGGGTTGGAATCAGCGTCCTGCATCGGAATGCTGCTCAACACGTCCCCCGGGCACTAGGCTCCTGGGAGGCCAGGATGCGTAAGACGTGGTCCAGCCCTGAAACGAAGCAGTGCGTCACAGCCGGCAGAGACACCAGGACAGGCAGTGGGAAGCGGTCGGGAAAAGAGGAAGTGATGAGGTCCTCAGAGGTGAACGGCCGGCCACGTGGGGAAGCACGTAGGGAAAGGAAGATGAACGTCTAGGCTGAGGAGTGTGAGTGGAGGCCCTGGGGAACGACAGCACAGGGCTTCCTGGGGGTGAGATGGACAGGCGCTGGGATGAGACCAGAGAGCAGGGTCGGGGTGCTGTGTCGAGTCTGGGTGGAAGGGGTGTTGAGAGGTGTCTTTGGCAGAATAGACGGCCGGTTGTGGAAGCAGTCGTGCGCCAGGGAGTGCTTTGAAGCCAGGTTGTGATGTGAGAAGTTCTGTCCTGGAGAGAAACTCTGCTAACCCTTTAGAAAAACCAGGTTGCAGAGGAGGCATGTCTGGCAGAACGAACTTGACATTGGTGCTGTACTGAACAGAATTATTCCTTTTCCTTTTTTTGAAGAGATTTTTTTCAGTCCAGGATGTGGGGGCTGCCGTCTGAGGTGGTATTAAATGATCATTCAAAGGTGGGAGCTTGATTTTCAGCAAATAGAATTCAGTTCACCAAGGTTTGCCAGATTGTGTTTACTGCTTGGTACTTAAGCTCATCAGGGAGAGCAATAGACTCATCCAGGCAATTAGACTCATTTCTGTTCCCTCGAGAATACTCAGGCTGGATGCTGGGAGTCCTGGGGAGCTACTTACTCGATAGGGTCACTGGTTTGTCAGCTGGGAGTGAAGGCGGGCTTGGAGGGCGAGCTGATGAGCCTGTGGATGGAGATTTCTGGAAGTTGCCGTGGATGTAGGATCTGCCCACAAAGACGAAGCTGCCTGGAGCAGGGGTGTCTCACCTGGGTAGCCTCTGCCCTTGCCCTGTGCCCCCTCCCGCCATGGTGTTACCAGTCTTCTGCAGAGATTTCACATCCTCCCACCGGTGAGGTCAGCCAGGAAAGACCCACAGGGATGCAGGGCATGAAGGCAGCTAGCGGGCCCCAGAGACGCTAGTGGTTGATTAATTACGGTGGAGGCACTCGCTGCCTTTCCCTCTGGGGAAAACAGGTCTCTTTTTTTACTACGCGTGACTTCATACGTTTCAAGGCCTGAACTCAGGGACCGAGGGACCTGGCCGAGAGGGCTGTGGAAAATGTGGGGAGGCCCCTGCAGGTTGGACGGGATGCATACCTTAAGGTTAATAATTTCATCACCTAAAACTGATTTTTATATGGTAAGGTTTTATGAACTGCTGGCAGCCTCTCTCATTCTGTTTTGTTCCTTAACCGTGCTCTCTCGCTGGCGCTGGGATTGTGCGGGAGGAGGTGGGATGCTGTGAGCTGGGGTGGGCTCTGGGGGGCCAGGCGGGGAGCTGCGGCAGAGATGGGGGGCTCTGAGTGCTGAGTGGATTCCCCTTGCCCGTGACCAGCCAGGGCAGATCACTGAGGAAGGAGAGCCCCACTCGGCGCCAGGACCCAGGGGTGCTTGCCGGTGTGACCCCATGGGCAGGGCAGAGGTGTCGTCCTCCTCTTCTTAAAGACGGGAAACTGAGGCTTAGGGGAGTTACCTTTTTCTGAGATCACACAGGCGGTGTCAGGCCTCCGGGAAGCATTAGGCCACAGCCACAGACTGAAAGATGTTCTCCAGTCCCGAGGGACCTCGGGACAGCTGGGTGCCTGGAGAGAGTTCCCAGCCCAGCAACTGCGAACCTTGATCTGGACTCTTTAATAGTTCGCTGGAATTGGAGCTCAACACATTTGAGTGCCTCTACATGTAGGACACCGGGTTGAGGCGTGATGAAGCCCTGTGGTTCTTGACTTGGGGGAGTTCCCATCATGAAAAGGTGCAAGGCAGGGTCGCCCCCGCGCCTTGCTCCCATGGGCAGGGGCAGGCTGAGTGTCATTTGGGGTGGAGGACCATGACCTGGAAGGTGGTGGAGTTGGAGGGCTCCTTGGGGTGGGGGGTGCGGCAGAATTGGAGCTTTCCTTCTGTCCGTGGGACGCAGTCCTAAGGTTTTGAACAGAGGAGTGACCGGTCACCTGATAAGGCTTGGGAGACATCCTCAAAGTGGGAGTATGGCCACGGCTGTCCCTGGGGTGGCTGCTGGGGGCCCCGTCACTGCTGATTGCTGGCCTGAGGCAGAGAGCCCAGCCCAGTCAGCTGGTTCAGAACAAGCCCAGCAGCAGGCAGATCGCTGCATTGCTCCGCCAGACTGATGTCCATGAACGGGGGGCTTGCTTTCTTTACAGCCGCAGACTTGTTTCAAAGCTGACTCACACACTCTGGCTTAATATTTGACTTCTTGGTTAACCAGCTCCAGAGGAGCCACCGTGAGAGGATGAAGGACCCAGGGCAGCAGGAGACCTGGTCCCAGTTTAGGCCCCGATGGAGGCGGTTCGGGTTCAGATCTCTGTGTTCTGGTTTGCCTCTTTGCGGGACTTGTCTGCTGAAATGCCGGATCACGTTTATAGTGTTGGCATGTTGGTGTAGGGGTTAACCCTGGTTTACTGAAACCAGGGCAGAGAGCCTTTCCTGATGGGTCCTGAGACTTCTGGGAGGACCTGCCCCAGCCCAGGTGTCGCAGCCGGGGTGGGGCCTGATCCCGGGCTCCTGATCCTTCCCCCGCATCCAGTTTCCAAGTCTTTGACTTCCCGGGTGGCTCAGATGGTAAGAAATCTGCCTGCAATGCAGGAGACCCGGCTTTGATCCCTGGGTCTGGAAGATTCCCCTGGAGAAGGGCATGGCAACCCACTCCAGTACTCTTGCCTGGATGGAGAATCCCATGAACAGAGGAGCCTGGCCGGCTACAATCCATGGAGTCGCAGTCAGACGCAACTGAGTGACTCACACTTCCTGCGTTATCTGTTGTTCAGTTGCTAAGTTGTGTCCTAGTGGTGCCCAGCTGCTGGCGACCCCCGTACTGCAGCACCCCAGGCTCCTCTGTCCTCCACTGGCTCCCGTTTGCTCAGGCTCCTGTCCTTTGAGCCTGTGATGCCATCCGACCATCTCGTCCTCTGGCACCTCTTTCTCTTCTGGTATCTGCCGCCGCCCCAAAGGTGCCCTCCCCACCTGTGCTCGAAGCAAAGTGCTCTTACGAGGCTCTTAAAGCCCCTGGTGTGGCCTCCCCAGCTTTCTGTCTTGAGCTCTGGCCTGGGGGTGCGATGGTGGGCACCTCCCCATTCATCAGTGTCACTGGCATTTTAAAGAAGCAAACACGGACGTCGCATGCAGTCCTGTAAATGGTTTTCATGCTTTATTTCCATACTGCTTACAACAAGCCCACCAGGCTGGTGTTGTTAGCCACGTTCTGCTGGCACCCAGTTGTGCCGTTACCCTGAAGGTCCGGGGGCCCTGGACCCTCCCCCCACTCCCTTTCTCTGTTTTGTTTCATTTAACCTCTGCTTCCACTTCTGAGGTCACTGTTATCTCCATCTTACAGGTGAGGAAGCTGAGGCTTAGGGAGTTTAAAGAACTTGCCCGAGGCCACTCCAGGGTAAATGACATTGAGCCGGAGCTGCTGTACTCCTTAATCTTTGCTCTTCTGTATTTGTTTATGAAATAAAACTTGCTAGCTTGGGGCTGGCTTAGAGCTGATGGCTTCTCTTGGGTGTGTTTTCCAAGGCTTTTCCCTTTCCCGAAGGAGGAGGGAGGAGCTGTTTGTCAAGCGCCCACTCCCGTGTTCAGTTTCGTTCGGTCACTCAGTCGTGTCCGACTCTTGGCGACCCCATGGACTGCAGCACGCCAGGCCTCCCTGTCCGTCACCCAGTCCCGGAGCACGCCCCACTCCGTTCTAGGCTTGGTTATCTGTTTTCCTTGTACCAGAGTGTAAGCTCCCCGAGAGCTTCTTGCTGCATTTTCCCTGTTTGTTCACCCATGACCGCAGGCACCCACCCTAGTGCCTGGCACAGCCTGGGTGCTCAGGCAGCACTGAATGAATGAAAGAGGTCGTTTTAAACCCCTGTCAGAGGCAGAGGCATTCAGACAGAGCAGTTTGGTGCCTTGCCTACAGGCACAAATAACCCTTGCTGGTCACACCTCAGATCTCTTGTTTTCTCAGCAGACCTTTTTAACACATGTAAAATTTCGGGAGTAATCGGATCTATGTCATGGGATTGGAGGGCATGATATAAAACACTATAAATACTTAGAGTGCCTGGCACCTCACCAGCCATCGAAGAGTGGCGTTGGGAGGGTTTGTCTCCGCTCCCTTGTCTGTGTTTGTCTTCCTTTGGGGCAGGGTTGCCGTACCGATTAGCCAGGCTCAAATGTGCCTGCCACCGAGCTTCTAAAAAGTGCTTTTCATTCATCTGAAAAAGTACTTTTTATTCATCTAAGGTTGCTGTCTTGGCTGTACTATCTAGCAAGTGATGGAAGCGGTAACATTGATGGAATCCGTTTAAAGCTACCCTGGGCCAGTGGTCACCACTCGCAAGGTGTTGATTAAGCTGATTTTCATCTTTTTTGTTTCCAGTCAGAATATTGTTCTGGGAGGGGCCTCCAGGATCCTTGTCCAGATTGTCTCCTTCCACCCCCGCTAGCTAGTTTACAGGTGAGGAACATCAGGCCTGGAGAGTTGCAGGGGCAGGGCTGGGGTACCATGTAAGATGGTCCGTTCTCTTCAATGGCAGCAACACTGCCAAGTCCAGATGCTTGGAGTTTTATATTCGTGGCAGGGGGCTGTCTGAACATTTGTGTGGTGGAATCACCATTATTCTCATCAGGGATGTTAGTGAGCAGATTATATCCATAAACCTAAGTATTAAGAAGGGTTTTTCCCATTAGGTTTTTTATTTTTTGCACACTTACCTGCTAGTCACCATAGAAAAGTTCTAAATAAACAATAACAAAAAAAATTGAGTAAAGCATGTAAGAAAGTAACATTACTTTCATGAGTCACAAGTCTCCTTGTTGTATATCTCCTTCCTCTTAATACATACACTTACTACAAAAATGGGATTTATTACATTTGTGAACAATAAAAAGCCCATTTTTGTATATGCCTTTAAATTATACCGTATCTACTAAAAACTTAATATGATAAGTATTTTCTGATGTATCCAAATGTTCTTTGCCAGGAAAATCACTTTATTTTGATGTGGCACAATTTGAGGAGGGGAGAGTCGTAGGTTAATATTTTGATTATTTTGCACTTCTGGCACTCACTGGTCCTAGGTTAGTTTTGGGGTTTTCTTTATTCAGTTTTTTTTTTTTTTCCTTGCATTGTGTGGCATGTGGGATCTTAGTTCCCTGAACAGGGATTGAATTTGTGTCCCCTGCAGTGAAAGTGCAGAGTCTTAACCACTGGTCCTAGGTTAAATAAAGCCAATTTAGGGTTAAAATTTTGAATAGGTAAATTATGAATAGGTAAGTGGAAATTGATTTATTCTAAAGAGGAAAATGCTGAACTGACAAAATGCATTTATTTATTTTTTGATTAGCCTGTGATGTGTCATCCTATTGCTCCAAACAAACACCAGTGAAAAGCAAATTGAGCAGTTCAAAAAGTCCCTCCAAAGGGTCAAGTTCTCCTGATAAGGAGGTGTTTTCCATCTTATTAGGTCACAGGGGTGAGTGTTAGGGCTGATGGTATGTCATGTTCCTTTGGTTGTATTTTTAATCGGATGTTTTGCTTTAATCAATGTCATTTGACATTTTAGTGCAGCTATTCCCAGTCTTTTCTAATATAAGGACCTCTTTTAATGTATTAATAAAAAATGTTTCCAGGATAAGCATAATTTTAGTTGTATTTTTAGACTCTGTTGAGAAGCTCTGACAAAATGTTTTTTGAAAAATAATACTTTTAGTGGAACTTCTCTTTATTAAATTACAATAACATCTTCATACATACGTCTTCATACATCTTGCCCAACGATAGCACATACGTGTGTGCAGTTTGCAAGGTCCGTAGATGCTTGATGGGCCTTGATTTACCCTCTGAAATAGCTCCTCGGAGGCCCTTGCCCTCGAGGAAGATAGAGCCTGAATGTGAATCACTCTGAGGCCTGATGTTAGGTAGATAACAATCAGATCCGTTCTGAAGGGCAAGTGGAATTCTCTAACTCCAAGAACTACCTGGGGGCCACTAAATGACAAGTCAGGAAGATGCATTTTGTTCCCACCTGCTCACTGCTGAAGTTTCCAGAGGGGTCCACCCCACCTGGCTCTCCTTATCATTTCAGAGGAAGGAATGATGTTGGAAAAGGGAATAGAATCAGGAAAACTTGAACAAACCTGATGAACTATCTCCCTTGGCCCTTTTCACACATTTTGCATGATCTGCTAGAGAGAGGGCTGGATTTGTCAGCTCAGAGACTAAGGTCCTAAACCCAAACAAATGTGTCGCTCAGTCGTGTCCAACTCTTTGCAACTCCATGGACTGTAGCCTGTGAGGCTCCTCCGTCCATGGGATTTTCCAGGCAAGAGTACTGGAGTGGGTTGCCATTTCCTTCTCCTGAGGATCTTCCCGACCCAGAGATCGGACCCGGGTCTCCTGCATTGCAGGCAGACACTTTACCCTCTAAGCCACCAGGGACCCAAGCCCAGCCCTAATTACAGTTAATGGAAAGATGTTACACCTTCAGTTCAGTTCAGTCGTTGAGTCGTGTCCAACTCTTTGCGACCCCATGGACTGCAGCATGCCAGGCTTCCCTGTCCATCACCAACTCCCAGAGTTTCTCAAACTCATGTCCATTGAGTCAATGATGCCATCCAACCATCTGATCCTCTGTCCCCTTCTCCTGCCTTCAGTCTTCCCCAGCATCAGGATCTTTTCCAATGAGTCAGTTACACCTTGGGCCTCAGTTTTTCCATCTGTAAAATGCGCAGAATCTTTATCGTGTTCTTAGGAGGTGACACACGGATGCCCCCAAGCAGCATTTTTCTCTCTTTTTAATCAGTGAAAACAAACAAAATCCTTTGTGAGGCTAGATGCTATTGTCCCAGGAAAAGTACCATAACATTAGAGAAATTCTAAGCATCTCCAAAACTTATTTAGGGCAGGGCAACAGAGCAAGGCCTGAGACCCTCCTCAAAAATCTTATCTCCATTCTCCTAGAGTTCTGTTTTTCTCTTAGTGATTTGTTAGAGTGATGCCTCGTATGGCACTAGTCTTGAGCTCTGAGAACAAAGTTCTTGCACTGTTTAGCCCCGCCAGTTTCTGGTCGAAGAAGCTGCCTCATTTGTGGTGTCTCTGTATCATCAGATGAAGAAGAATCATCCCAGCGTTCCCGTTTTTAGGAGTCAGGGCTGGGAGCCTGTATTATGCTTAAATTTTATGTGATGTCTGTGTATTTTCAAAATATGTTGACCATCATCTTTGTTTGAAGCTTCTATAGCCTTTCCAAGTTGCTCTGGAAAATCCTCAAGAGTTTCTTAGCAAAACAAGGTACACAGTAAGCCCATATCAGCTAGGCCCAATGTGGAAGAATTACTTTCATGAAGTGGGCCTGGTGAGCTGACCTCAGTTACAGAGCTGTGACCACCTGTACAGTGGGGCCAGCACTCACCATGATGGGGCAGTGGTCACTTTTGGATGGATGATGACCTCACAAAGGTTTCCAAGGGCAAAACCTCTCCAGACATCATCTCCAGAATTCCAAAGCAGTTTCACAATTCTGATTCTAAGAAAGGTTTGATTTCTGACAGGGGACTCCATCTGTGCCCTCTCATGCCTTTGTGTTGTAGATGTTAGTAATTGTCTTTTTGAAAAAAAACAGAAGCTATGAATTCTATCTGAAGAATTTGTTGTTGTTTAGTTGTTCAGTCGTGTCCGACTCTTTGCGACCCTATGGACTGTAGCACGCCAGGCTCCTCTGTCCACGGGATTCTCCAGGCAGGAATACTGGAGTGGGTTGCCATTTCCTTCTCCAATCTGAAGAATTTAGCCTAGTTTATTTTGAAGAATTTTTAATCAGTTGGAGTTTTTTCCCCACTTCAGTAGCTGGTTTCAGGTCCCAGTGCTTAGGCAATATGGAATAATAGTAAATAACCAAGCTTTTTGTAAGCGATGTTATTTGAAGAGGGGGGTTAATAGATTATAAACTTAGGGATACATAAGTAAAGTTTTCTCTGAACTTACCTTCCTTTCTGAACAGGAGAAAAGATGAGTTCTAGGTATAAGGGTGCACGAAGTAATGGGTAGCACCCTCTAAAGACATTTAAATCTATTAAAGCATATATATCTTTATGCAAAAATAGATTGAGTTCTGATGCTTTCCAGACTGCTTTATGATCCAGTGGCTTGTAAGAGCATGCTGTTAATCAGACCTGTTGGTTTCTCACAGAATTTCACTAAAAGGTGTGCATCACTTTACATAGTCCTTAGGAGAGGGGACAGTGAAACAGAAACTTAAACTTACTGTAACAGAAATACTGAGGGGACAGGAGAGGATAAAGCTGCCCTGGTACCTGGGCCTCCCTTTTCTTTCTTTCCCAGCTCTGCCTTTTTGAGATGTTCTCTGAGACGATGAGCAAGCTGGGGTCATGGCCCTGGGTGTCCCTGTGTCTCTGGCTCAGAACTGGGAGTCCTTCCCTAAAGTCCAGCGCTGGTTCTTCCTGTCCCCAGCTTTCCAGAGAAGGCCTGGGAGGCGGCAGGGCCCGCGGGGAAGCTGAGGTGGTACCTCCTGGGCCCCCGAGGAAGGAGCCACCTTCTGGAATGGGGTACAGGGAGGGGGAGGCCTGAGCAGAGGGTGAGGTGGATAGGCAGATGGCAGTCACTGCCATTGTTTGGGTACAAACCAGGCTGTGGTTTGGAAGTTGTTGTCTTGGAAGGTGGCATTCGTGCGATCCGTTTATGGTTTGCTAACCTGAGTGTGACACGCATGTGCATTGCTGGAGTTTGAACAGAACCATCTAAATATACTCAGATGGTGGTTTTCCCCATAAATTGAAGCTGGCCGAAACTGTAGGACTCATTTGCCCCAGCTGCTCTAGGGAGTCATTTTTGTTCCATCTACTTAAAAAAAAAAAAAATTTAAAAAACCATTCCTGGGAAAAGTGCAGGGTCAGAGAAGGGAGAGCAGCTCTGCCTTCTGTGATGCTGGAAGGAAGGATTGGGGAGACGCCTCCTCTTCCTCTCATGGCCCTGGAACCACAGCTTCAGTTTCTAGAGGATCAGCCTGCTGCTACGCCCAGCGGTGGTATTTTAAAGTATTTCTCAGTCGTTTTTTTAGGATTATCGGTCATCGCTTGCAGGGTTCCTTTTCATTTTCAAGGGCATCCAGTCTAACCGTTTAGCTCCCTTTCAAAAGCCTCCCTCCCTCCCTTCCTCGGGCCCAGTCAGCAAGATTAATAATGTTAACTGATTTACTGTCGCTGCAAAAAAAGCATTAGTTAATTAGACTTTTACACCTCAGTCAGATGGCATTAGACCCTCTTTGTGCACTTTAACTCAAGGATGTTAAAGACCTAAATCGTTGAGGAAAAAAGAAAGAAAAAGGACAGGCACTTTTCCAGTTTAAGCTGCATGTTGGTCCATGTTAATTAGGCATTTGTCCCTCAAGTCTGGAGGTGATAGAAAATGCCAGTTACTGTGGTATTTAACTGACATCAAACTCCTGTCCAAATAATTCAGTTGGGCCCAGCCTTCTCTTTTAATTGGTGGGAAGGAAAGCTAGGCACACACCCAGAATAAGGAGGAAACTGTTGCATTTAACATTTAAAAATTTCGTTCTGAAGGATCTGAAGTACACTCCTGTGTGTGTTTTTTTATTAACTGTCCAGTTGAGCTTTTTTAAAAGAGTAACAACAGAATCTCCTCTCACACTTGAGCTACCCCAAATGATTAGCCCTTGTAAGTCTTTAAGAAATGAAAGTTTAATACTTGTTGTTATCCAAGGTCAAAAAGTGGCATGTTACTATCTAGAGTCCTTACAGATTCATATATGTTTGGCACTGTCTAACAGGGCTTAGGTGCCAAGCAATAGACACATTTTAGAAACCAATATTTAGTGGCATATGTTTTTTAAATGCCATGATGGTTTTATAGAAGTAATTAGATAAAACATGCTTTAAAAAAAAAAATTTAAGCAATTTCTTACCAGTTGCCAGAGAAGGTAATTCTCAGTGACAAGAGTGTTGTTTACCTCATTCATGACGTGTGTAAAAACAATTCCAAAAATAATGAAAGGATTTTCTTCTAACTAAGGGTAGCCTTGTCGGCCTTCCAGCCTTCCTGGCTTTGTCTGTGGTTTCTAGCCAAAGGTTCACACGTTTGCGAGCGCTTCATTTTCAGCACTGAACTACTTTTTGGTGCATTGAATGAATGCAATATGTTAAAACTCCTGTACGGCCCAGAATTGCTTGGCTGTCCCTTGGCCTGCCTGCTTGGTACTGGCTGAAAAGGTACCATTGTTTGTTCTGCAAACACTGGGTGATGTTTGTTTCCAAGGTGACTGGTTCTATTGCTGCCATTTAAGCAAGGGGGGGATGGGGAGAGAGAAAGTTGGCTTTAAACACCTGAGAGCATCCTGTTGAGGATACAGTCTCTGTGTGTGTATGTGTGTAAGTTGAATTATTATTTTAACTGAGGTAATGGGAGGAAGAGGGATAGTGTGGAAACGGGAGGAAGAAATAGATATCAGTAGGTTTAAAATATCACTAAGTTCTGATACAAATATACTTGGAAGGTAATGGTGTGAGAAATGTTAGAATTAAAGATCTGATTATCCTGCAGTTAACTGTTTTCACATTTGATAAACTAAAAAACTCAAGGGAAGAAAAATATTTTAGATGAAATCCACTGAAATGTTAAATTTATTTTTGCATGAAATATAGTTGTTTATCTGTGACTTGTAAGCAGCTATTCAAATGAATAAATCTTTGAGAATAGTATCATTAAAATTGGTTATCCATTGGGTCGCCAGACCTTCCAAAAAAAGTCAGAACAAGAGATACAAAGAGATTGGTTTCAGTCATAAAATCTATGAAGAAAAATTTGGAAAAATATGAAACGGTTGAAGTGTACTTGGGTTGAAAATATTCCAGAGAGATAACAAAAAAGATGAAAAGCATCTTTTGGTGATGAATAACTGACATATTCATCAGTGACAGATTTTAAGTTCAAATTAGAAAGAGAAAAGTTTCCCTTCCTGGAATTGCACCCCCTCTTTTTTTTAAATTTTTATTGTGCATGGATGCTGTTAACAGAACTTTGCCTTTTCACTCCTATCAGGTTTAGTACAGTTCATGCCCAGGTTTCAGTAAACATTAACTACTTTTATCAGGGCTTGCAGTGTGCTGAATGGCTAGCAAAGAGAGTGTACTGCAAGAGACAGATGAAAATGTAGAGTCCAAGGTCACATGGATGTTGAATTTTAAAAAATTATGGAGAATTTAGGGGGAAAGACATAAAGTTTCACGCTTTCAATATACTCTCTTCAGTTATGTGGGCTTAAGACAGGGCCGCTTGGTTTGCCCTTTCTATGTCCTGGGGTTAAAACCATTTCTTCAGATGCTCCTTCTGAATGGCAAGAAAAGTGATTTTAAAAACATTAGTTTTTCTTTTCCTTCATTAAAAAAACTGAAGACCCACCTTCTAGGATGAAAAGTTCTCAAGGTCCCAGCAAAGTACTATAACATATATTGTGACAATTCTGACGATATCTGATTTTACAGGGATTTCCTTTTTTTTTTTTTCCTTTCTGAAAGATTAATTGGGATGGCCCTCTGAGCGCTATAATTTCATTTCCGGAGTTAGCACAGTCAAGCCTGCTAGATGAAATATGGCCAGATAGTCAATGTGCTGGCCTCGGAAATCGTGTAATATTTAAAACTTTCGCCCATGCCTCTTTTCCGAAAATAGGAATGTGATTTGTGCTTCTTTTTTAGTGAAGAGTATCTGCACATTTTAAAAACTGCAGGGACAGTAGGAACTGCCCTCTTCCCGTCCTTCACTGCAGGCTGCCCCTGCGCACCGGTGGCCGACACGGAGGGTGAGGCTGCAAGCTGCGCCCCGAGGGTCGTGTCCCCTCCCCGGTGGCCCCGCATCGAGGCCGTCGGGATGGATTTCGGTCCTGGGGCTCCCGGCGGCCGGGCCTGGGAGGACGCGGCGGAAGGCAGCCGGGCAGCCGGCCCTCCTGGGGCCGCGGAGCCTTCGAGCACACGGGGGACCGTCTGAGAGAAGCGCGTTGGCACAGGACAGCGCGCGGCGGCCGTCGTCCCGGGACTCGCCCGTGCCCACCCCGCCGCGGCGGCCGGCGGGAAGCGGGGCGGACGACAGCCCGGGCGGCGGGGTCGCGGGGCGCCGCTGGGCCAGCCCGGGCCTCGGCGCCGCCCGCCCACTTCGGCGCCCAGCGCGGGGCGTCCCAGTGAGCGGACAGCCGGGCCGTCAGTCAGGGCGGCGGGCGCCAATTGGCCGAGCGGGCGGCGGGGGGCGGGGCTCGGCCGCCTTCCAGTGGGCCGCGCCGGCGTCGCCTCCACGAAGACCTTGAGGCGCTTTCTCCTTAGCCCGCGGTGGCCGGGGCGGCAATCCAGTGGACAGCCGGAGGCCTTCAAAGAGCCCGTCTAGTAATTGAGTTGGTTGTTTAGAAAGGGGTTCCTCACAGGGAGAGTTTAGAAAATTGTGCGCCCTGAGAGAAGTCTTCCCACTTTTTTTTTTTTTCCTGGGGTGTGTGTGAGGCCATTTTTAACCTGTGACCAGGTGAATTTCCAGAAGTTTTTCATAGGCGTGAGCGCGCCCACTCGCACTTTGAGTTACTGCCCAGAATGAGTACGCCTTAAAGGGCTTGGGTTTACCTGATGGCTGTTCTCGTGAGAACAGCGCGGGGCTGATAAAAGATGTCGCCGAGCCCTTTGGAGGCTGAAGACCAGGAGCCTGAGGACAGGGAAGGAAGGGGACGAGGAAGGACAGGGGCAGCGTCTCTGCTGACAGACGGGAAGCCGGCGGCGTCGGGTCCTCTCTACCCTGAGTGTTGGGCGGCTGTTTGTCTCGTTTCCGATGTGACCCGCCTTCAGCACAGAACCGAACAAGCCCCCCGTGGCCTCAGGTTTTAAATCCCCTCTCACAGGGAGGCAGACGCCCCCCCACCCCCGCCCTGCCAGGCACCTGTTCCCCAGGCCCCCTCCGGGGTCCACGTGGCCCTCGGAGTGACCAGCCCATTGAGCCGGGCGCCGGCCCCTTGTTCTGTGCTTCAGGCCCCACCGTCCAGAGGGGACAGCACGGCCTGTGGGAGCGCTGGGGCTCGCTCCCCCCGCGGGGCTCAAGGCCGTCCTGCCCCCAGGCGTCCCGCCAGTGTGCCCTGTGTCCCCACAGGCCCTGCCCCCAGCGGGCACGGCGGGCGTGCACATCTGTGCGAGCATGAGGCGGGTTCGCCCACCGAGGGCCCTGCTGCCTCCTGCACCCAGGAGCCCCGGCCCCCCTTCCGTGAGCAGCTTGGTACCCAGAGCACTTCCGGTGAGCCCCCCTCAGATCTGTGACTGACTTGTCTGGTGTTTGGTGTGCTTTCTTGGGTGGTCACGCCTCGCTGGGCTGCAGCATCCAGTGATTCTTAAGAGCAGGGGATTCAGATTCAGTAGGTCTGTTTGTGAGGCTGGGGCTTCTCCACTTGAAAAAGCTTCTGGGGGTCAGCTTTCAAAGAATGTGTTTATAAACAGGCTGCTGCTTGTACATTTATGTCTGAGAGACCAATGAATACATTTCAGCCACTGGGTCTTTTTTTTTTTTTCTTTTTTTCTTTTTTTTTCTAGAGTTAGGACATGATACATAGACCTTGTAATTCTCCTGTCTGATGCTTGTTTGTTGCAACCCTGAGTTTCCTGTTAAGCCAGGTATTGTGGTGCCTGGGCTAGACCCCTGATAGGCCGTCTGCACTGGCAGGTGTAAATGCCACTAATTAATTTTTTAAGAAGTTGGCGGTCTGACAGAATTATCAGGGATGCTGAGTACCTGGTACTGGATGTTTCTTTTGTTAAGGCCGTAGAGAGGTAACGTCACATACAGGTCATAAAGCTGCAAACGTTTAATCCTTTGGTCTGAGGTTGTGGATTTAGGGGTGCTGAATGTTTTCTTTAAAAAAAAATGGGTAGGGGAGGCTGTCCTGGTTTCCACTAGGCCTTCCCTGCCATCCCCCACAACTCTTGCGGCATTATCTTCTGGTGAGGTGTTTACTCAATTATCATCAGGCCCAGCTCTTGTTAGAAGAGGATAAATGGTACTTGGGCCTCTTTATCTGGA
The DNA here is from genome assembly GCF_910594005.1 of Cervus elaphus. Classification (NCBI taxonomy): domain Eukaryota; kingdom Metazoa; phylum Chordata; class Mammalia; order Artiodactyla; family Cervidae; genus Cervus; species Cervus elaphus. The sequence goes on along the minus strand of NC_057821.1, from coordinate 48,184,831 downwards.
CCCTCTTGCTCACCATTTTGCCACAGCTGAAGAGACAGCCTGTGTCTCTGACTGAGTCCAGTCTTTTTTTCACTCCTTGACTGTGAAACAACAGGAAAGTCAGCCGCTCATCAGTTCGTGTGCAGATTCACAGCCTCTGCTCTCGCGGCTTATGAATGCACCATTTGTTGTTTGGCGCACAACTGTTAGATACAACTGGCCTTGCAGCCCACTCTGCCTGCGACCAGAGTGCATCACTGTGGTCTTTTTTTTCCTTTTCTTTCCTTTTTTTTTTTTTTTTGCCTCTGCATACCAGATTTTTGCTTTAAATACCACCATTTTGTCCACACTAGTTTCTTTGACCCAGCTTACATTTTTTTAATGTAAATTTCAGAAATAAGGCTTAAATTGCTCTAACTGTTAGTATAGGGGTTCTGAATCAGTGCAAGTATTTTACTTTATTAAAGGAGGAGATTACTTTGGTGGCTTGGTTTTTGCATATGTGCTTTCTCTCTCTCTTTTTTTGTAATATCAAAGAAGCATGTGACTTTGAAATTTTATTTTAAACTGTGTTGAAGTCAGAAAGTTTGGTTTTTTCCCTAGATCATAGTCTCTCCTACGCTTTACACAAAATATCTTTGTCATCAAGTACTGACTTCAGTTTAGACTTTAAGGAAAGCTGGTAAAAGTGCAATGTGGTTTTCCAGAGTAATTGAATATATCATTATAAATGACTGTTTATCATTGCTTTCTCTTGTTGAAACCAGGTTCCATCCCCAAATGATACCAGTAATGTTAAAATTTTCACTTCTGTTTTGTTTCTCTCTTTTTGCATACATTCTTTAACTCTGTAATTATGTATGTGTTATATATGCATACATTGGCATTATTCCTCCTTTGCATTTTATTTAATTGTATTTTGGGTGAAAGAAGGTGTTAGTGTATTTTTCTGCTGTATTTTACATATTCAACAACTGAACCAGATTGTTAGTTCTCATTGCTTTTAGGCCTTGCTCTGGCTAAGGAGACATGTTTCTGTTAAAATAGCAGTAAACATCCTACAGCAACCAACTTTACAAACCTTGGCATCCTGGAGCTTCCAAAAATGAAACAGCCATTTGCCGAAAACGCAGCAGCTTTCTGTGGTTGAATTTTACAGTAGATACTTAAGTTTCAAGGACTGTGTTCACTCGTTGTCTTTCAAAGGGGGTATGGATGCCCCGGGTTGCCCTTACCTTTTTGTTAAAATTGAGACATAAAGTTATGTGTAAGGAAGAAAGTGTGATCGCTTGTAAGATTCATGCTTTCTCACCATTCAGTTGGGGGAAAATCTGTCATTTTGTAAAGGTTGTCCCACTGCCTGAAGAATCCTTAAGGCTGCCAAAAGACTAAGCAACAAGTTAGGAGGACAGTGAGCCCAGGTTTCAGGGCTTCCAGGAGCAGTTCTCACCTGAGAGTCTGCTCTTAGCTTCCAGAACACCTTTCCTTGCCTAGCCCAGCGTTTTCATGCTTGGTTCATGCTTGGTTTTGATCTGCCCGTTTAAGCTGGGTAACTTCTCTGTGGGCTTTTCTCCCTACACCATCCGTGCTTTCTTGACTGCCCTTCGCATGTGATTAATATGTGTGTTGCTCAAAATGGCAACTGAAACATCACCAGGTATTTTCACCAGGTAGAAACTGCTTTTCCTGTGTCAAAACAACCAGTGTGGCTTAGTTGATGCTTCTGTTGCTAAGCAGGTAAATTTCTGGTCTGCAGGCTGTCTGTTAACCCCGTAAGTGCCTACTGTCAGGCAGAAAACAAGAAGAAAAAACCAACTTTTGCTTCCTCTTGACACAGTGCGGTGTTCCAGCTGGTGAAAGCCGGGCCTCGCTCAGCCTCACCTGTACTTAGCTGTATTCGAGGACCCAACCTTGAATTCCTCGGTTCCAAGGGGAGGAGAGGAGTTAGGCGATGGAGAGGGCTGGGAAGCTGGTGGAGAAGACGCCGGGAGCTGGCAGGGAAGGTCTCCTGCTGCAGGATGCAAATTACGGGCTTGAGTCCAGTCGGGAATGGGTTTAGCCTTTCTCTCTGGGACTTTTCTCTGCGAGTCTGCCTTCCGTTGCAGCACGGCTGTGGGGAGAGAAGGAGAAAGGGCTGCTCTGTCCGTCCCTCTGCCAGAAAGGAGTTAACAAGAACACACCGCAGAACAGGTTGGGCGAGACTCTGAACCGGTGATGGAGCCTCCCCCTCTCTCCCTCTCCTTCCTCCTCTGTTCCCCGCTCCTCTCCCAGGACTTGGAGGAGTCTTCACCCCCATGCCCTGCCCCCCCCGCCCCCTCCCCACTGCACTGTCTGGCTTTCCCTCTCCCGGGCAGGACATTTGATGTGATGAAAATCCTCTGTGGCAACGAGGAGCCTGTGCGAGAGGCCTCGGCCTTGCCAGCTGTTTCTGGAGAAATCGCCGTCTGTGCTGGTCGTCATGTAACATAGGCCCCATTCACCAGAGACATTCTTGAGTGTGCATTTATGCCTCTGTGGGACCGCGGGGTGTGCAGCCTGCGATGGGGGGGCTGGGCGGCAGGGAGAGGCGGCGGCGAGGGGCGTCCCTGCGCCCCCATCAGTGCCGGTGGGTCAAGGAGGTGTTGCTTCCTGAAGCACCCGCAGCTCGTCAGCCTCAGGGATGCCCTGTGGCCATCAGCTCAGGGAAGCGAGCTCTTAAGAAGGCAGCTCTGGTCTGACATGGGTTCTGAGTGGTGTTTGTGTCGAACCCCTCCGTAAACATACCATATATAGTCACGCGGAGCCACTGTAACACACGCTGCAGGGGAGCCTCACCCGACGCACCGCCCGGCGCCCAGAAGCAGGCTTGGGCTATTTCTGGCTTGTCGCCGTTTTCCTTTTTCTCCTTTGGAGGGAGGATGCAGGAGGCGTCTCTCTTCTTTCTGATCCTCACCCTGTTTGAAGCATGTTTTTGATGCTAGTGTGTCTGGCACGGTGAAAACTCAAGAAACTGTATCGTCACATGAGGAGAGACCGGATTCTCTTTGTACATCTGTTTTAGAACAAAACCCTTGTTTTTCTTGGTATCCCTCACACGACACACGGTTTATGTTTCATGGTTCCTGGTCCTCCAGTGCTTGTTTCTGGAGCATCCTTTAACGCTGTGAGGGTGTATACCCCGCCCCCCGACCCCCCCCCCCCAACGCGTTACTGGCGTGGCCGGAGGAGAAGTTGCTCTTGTGTTTCCTCTGCATCCTCGCTGGGCTGTCCCCACGCGTTTACAACACCTCACCTTCACTCAGTGAGGCCCGAGCGTCAGCTCTCTGCCAAGCTGAGGGCAGCCTTTCTCCTCCTGATAGGGCTGGGTCTGTGGAGCAGAGGAGACTGTAATAAGAAAGAAATGCTGTGTGTGTGTGTGTGTGTTGCTGTGTGTGTTGCTGTGTGTGTGTAATGTGTGTGTGTGTGTGTAATGCTGTGTGTGTGTGTGTAATGTCTGTGTGTGTAATGCTGTGTGTGTGTGTGTGTTGCTGTGTGTGTGTAATGTGTGTGTGTGTGTAATGCTGTCTGTGTGTGTGTGTGTGTGTGTGTGTGTGTGTGTGTGTAATCCCCCTGGAATACCTAGGCCACAGCACTTCAGCCTGTTGGAGGGAGGGAGCAGACGGCGGGAGGCTTTTGTGGCAGATCAGAGACTTCTTCCTCTTCCTTCTCTTCTTTTCTCTTCCTCCCTTCCCCCCTCCCTCCAAAGGCTGCTCCTCGTCTTCCCAGGCTGCGTGTATGGATAACCCTGGAAGAACAGGCAGTCTACTACACGGGGACGTTTGGGTGTTCCGTAGAGACAAGATGGGCGCCCTCTGTGCCTTGTTTTCTTCCATGGGCCTCATCAGAGTGAACTGTATGTGACTGTGTGACAGTTAATTGTACCATCCTTCCCGTTTCTTAAGCTGATAAGCCCCTGTCTGTCTGCCTACATCAAGCCTCTTTGTTTGAGAACTTCCTAACACAGTAGAAGAACAAAGTGACAGTTTTCTTATTTACTGAAGTCTCTAAGGCACATTTATTATGCTCTTTATTGTATCTTTTTTTATAACCTCATTCCTTTAACTTATATAATTGAAGTGTTCCAAGTAGTACAAGGTTAAAGCTTCTCTAAAAAATATCAGTGTGTCCAGGATAGAAAGAAAAAAAAAAGAAATATTTTTTAGGCTGTGTCTTTTCATGTCAAGCTCTTAACAGTGTTTGGTAGATAATGTTCAGAGTAAGACACTGGGTACTGCCAGAGTACCAGTTACCAGTTATGGAAGCAGCAGTTGCTTAGCTAGTATTCGGTTGACTCAAAAGTAATATATCACTTATGTGCAGGTCACTTATTTGGCATTCTGAGGTCCGGAATCTTTAGCCTGTGCGGGGTGGGCGGGGGGGGGGCGGGATATGCAAAATAAAGCTTGCGAGAACACAGGCAGGTTTAGGAAGTTTTAGTACTAAGACTCCTCCCCGTGATTCCTGATGGTCCTTTTAGACCCACACTTTATTTAGCACTGTTTCTTCTCACTGTAGATACAACCCTGACCACCTTGTCTCCCGTTTTTCCAGTCAACAAGAAATCAGAGGCCAGATTGGTGGTTGGGGGTGGAAAATACCCATCAGAAGGAGAAGTTCCGAGAGCCACGCGAGAAAGGCTCTCAGGAGATAAGACGGGCGCACTTAACGCGGCACAGCTGGTCCCCACCGGGGGAGCTTCAGCGAAGTGAACAGAGGCACCTTCTGTGTTGTTTTTTAAAGCTGCCTGTGTACCCACACGCTCTCAGCAAGTTTCAGTGAAAAAGACAGAATGCGTGGCCGACCGAGGCCACGGGTGGTGTAGGAGCAGGCCTGAAGGAGGAAGGCCGTGGCGTGGTTTCCACAGGCGCCTTGTGTAATGGTGGTTCATTGTAGTGATCCTGAGTCATCACCCAAAAAGGCTGGATTAATCATACATTGATTCACCGCGCTGTGCTTAAGGGGATGAGGAAGTTTGAAAGATACTTTAGAGAGATTTACACCCAGGACTTTTATGTGGAAAAAGAACTTCTCGATACTTTTCCCCACTTACCTCCACAATTCTCCTCAGTGATACGCAGCTGCTTTATGAGCTAATGTGCAGTGTTCGAACCCAGTGGGTTCACATATATACTAAAATATTACTTGTTTTGACCAAATTTGCAGGGAGGAAAAAAGTGATGCTTTAACAGATTCAAATGATGTTCAGATACTTTTATGAGGGTTGCTTTTCTGTATTCCTAATGTGAATTGTTCTTTCCGATTTTTAATTGAAATATTAATACACAGAATGTCATGGAGTTTTTAAAGCAGGGGCTAGAGAAGGCCCTCCATCTGGTGGCCACCATAGATGTCATAGTTACCCTGGGAGGTGGAGTCTTTGTGGAGAAGGAGTTCCGAATGTAAAGGAAGCCTCAGAAAACTTAAATAGTGTAAAAAAAAAAAAAATTAAGTGTAAGTCATCAAAGGACAAACGGAAGGAAGGAGTGTTTTTCCCCCCTCATCCCATCTCTAGGCTCTTTCCAAGAACCATAGGACTTAAGAGTTGGAAGGTCACTTTAGAGGTCACTTGGCCTGTTTTTAGAAGTTTGCCTTTATTTCACGCAGTATTCTTCCACAATTCAGGTCTGTGCCCATGTCATTGGGGTAGCGTCTGCGTGGTTTCTTCGGCGGGAGGACTAATCCTAACTTGAAAAATTAAATGTGCTCACTGGGCGGAAATGACTGTATTATATTTTTTAGCTTTTTTGTTAATTTTATTCTCAGCAGCTCCATTTTACAGATGGAGACCCCTGTGGCACTCTGTGGTGATACACCGAAAATCTCTTGGCATCATTAAGTATTTGCAGATATTTTCATGGAAATCCCAGAGTAGAAAACTCCCCGGGGTAACTCATACCTCCTTAGTAGTTCCCTAGCATTTTGATTTTATCTGCTTAAGTATAGAGTATTGCTGAGCCTGAACTTTAATAATCATACTCATAGATGCATTTTAAATACACATTAGCTTCTAACAGTATTAAATTTATATCTTTTGTGCACTTGGTTTTTCTTTTTTTTTTTCTTTTTTTTAACCAAGAGAAATTGTTCCTTTTAGAAATGTGATTAGTTTTGAAATTTGGTCTTCTGGGTATCCATGGGAACTGTACCTTCTGGTTGCCATGCCAAAGGTGGCAAGCATTCTCTTCGAGTTGGATGTTTGTGACTCTGTCAGGGAAGGAAAATGTATATAAATTGCATGTAAGAAATAAGAATTAGGTCTCTGGATGTTAGACACTCGCAGCAGATGGAAAAGCAGTAAAACCCAGTACTTGCCCGGAAGCAGGGAGCGGATCTCAGGCTGGCCTTTGGGGTGTAGACTGCGCAGAGGGCTGGGGAGGGAGGGGCGTGGCAGGCGTGGGAGGGCTTGGTCTCCTTCTCTGCGGTGGCCTGTGCAGGCCTGCAGCTCCTCGCGTTGGCTTGGTTGAGATGGTGTCTGCACGGCATCCAGCGCAGGCTGGCCAGCTCCGGGATACCTGTTGAGAGATTGGGATGGTTGGGCTGGAGGAGCAGAGAGGCAGCATCCAGACGTGGGTTCGAGCAGCTGCTCGCTGCCCGGAGCTCAGCCTGTGTGCGTCACAGCGGCCTCACCTATGGGCCTGAAGGCTGCTGTGGAGTGGAAGGGCGCCATCCATTTATACTCTGATGTCCCCAGAGCACTCTAGAGACATGACAGAAATTGTGGGTCCGTTATCAGCAGCTCAGTCCATCATGTTCAGTGTTTCCACGCTTCCCCTCCATGTAATCCTAATGTTTTATTGAAAGTAAGTGCTGTGGGTCTGCCTTAAAAACCGCCTGAAATGGCTTTTCCTGGACATCACGTTGTTTATAAAGGGGGACTTGAGACCCAAAGAGAAGAGTTGGGTCAGTGGAGTTAAGGTTGTTGGAGGATTGAAGTGTTACTGATGGCTGGTCTTATCCAGGATTTTGAGATTTCAAGGAAAAGTGGACAATGCCTGCTTGTGTCCGAGGGATTCGGGCTGTCATATGATCTGCAGACCAGCCCCCAAGTCGCCTTGTGGGCAGCTGGGGCATCCACGGAGAGAGCAAGCTGTGGAGCGCGTGGGATGGGCTGGCTTGGGAGTCGCAGAGCCCAGAACTGGTTTTGGTCGTAGCCTCAGGTCTGCGTAAAAGTTGCACCTCATGGGGACATGGTATCTGTATGGCCTGAGATTTACTACTCGGGAGCAAGTTGGAGGAGGCAGCTGCAGTGACCTCAAGGGCAGCAGCCCCACCGGGGAGCACGCCGCAGTGCAGCGCGGGGCTGCCGGAGGAGAGCCGTCCTGTGAAGGACCAGGACATGTGGACAGTGGGGAGGAAGGACTCGGCCACGCAGATCTCTTCGGGTAGAAGAAGTGGAAAGGGGCTTTTGGCTGTATAAAGCATCATGTTTATAAACCCCTGGCCCTTGACTTATAGACTGATTCTCAATAGGAACAGGATTATGGAAGAAATAAACTGAACAAATTAGACTGCAAAATCACATGAAATTGCTTTTCTCTGGCTTTCATTTTCTGAACGTGAATGTTCCTAGTATGCATCTCTTGCAGTTGTACACACAGTGATTCTGACATGCAGATGTATCATGAACCAGACACCATGCGCACTGTCAGCTCACTTGCTGAATAAGAGGAGTTTTCGGGGGCCTTGCGGGAGGGTCCTGGCAGGATGGATGCGCTGCTGAGTTTCTTTAATTCCATGATTACTAATAGATCCACCGATTGTCTGATTGCACATTATTCCTATTATCCTGTATCCTAAGAGAAGGTTCCCCAGGGTTATTAGCTCCTTAATGAAAAGCAGAGAAGTAAACCCTGTTTTCAGGGTTACATGGAGACTTTACTGTTCTGCCTGGTGTCTTCAAGGTAGATGTGAGATTTTTAAAGAAAATAGAAATGTTTCAATTTTCAGATTTTCTTCTTTTTTTTTTAATTTTTTCTTTTCTTTTTTTTTTAAAGGTGACTTTTTCGTGTCTCTTGTAAGAAGTGAAAAAAAAATCTACTCACCAGTAAAATCCAGCAGTTGCTGAGACATATTAGAGAAATTAGTGTTGGGCCTTCTTATTATTTTTAGCTGATTTTACAGCTGAGTTATAATAGGTGAGCAAATGCATTGTACAAGTGTTTACTTTTTTTTTTTCCTTTTTGGCCACGTGGAAGTACCTCAAGAGGTGGAATGTGACACACCCAGAGCATGAGGCGCTCAAGGGCCTAGGAACTTGAGAAGGCCAGAGCAGTGGGTCTCTTCATCTCCGCTCAGCTCTGCCGGTGCTTGTGGGGGAGCAGAGCACCCCCCAGCCCCCGAGGAGCTGAGTTTTAAAATGTGTGTGTGTGTTCAAGGGGCTTGTTCTCCAGCTAGGGAGAATTCCAGCAAGAAAGCCCCCCACCTCCGAGGTACGTCATAGATCCCACTCGGCTGAAGTCCTCCTCAGAGAGGCCTCCAGAGAAGTGTTGTTTGCTTAACAGACCAGAAGGACCTGTGTGTGGTTCTAGCTCATATTTTAAAGTTCTCTCTCCCCATTTATTCAGTTTTGTGTATTTCATAAATTTTCTAGTTGATGGGTTGTTGTAGATTTCATTTTGTTTTGGCCATGCGGTTCTTGGAGGTGGGGGATTTATTGTTTTGTTCCACATAAAATGGAAGGTAGTATACTGTGGACAGCTCAACCTGGATGTCAAGTTGCAAATTTTTCTAGGTTAACTAGAAATTATTATTATTATTATTATTATTATTTTAAAGAGCAGTTTTGTGGTTCAGTGGTGATGCTTTTACCTTAAAGAGATTACTTTTTCCTGTTTGGGCAAAATATGATATCAGTTTGCTCATGGTTTAATATATTGAAACCCTTTCCTTCTGGCCTGCCTTATAGAGTCCAGGGATTCTGGTTGGTGTGTGTGTGTATGCGCACACACGTGCACACTTACACCGTTTCATGACCTGAGTCCTTCAGTGTATTTGTTTTTCACAGTGCTTCTTAGTGTATTTAGATTGTTCTAAATTGTTGGTAACTGTTACATAATCATGCTGCAGTGAAGAAGTTTTATATCTGGTGAAAAAACAGACCCCAAAATGGGACGTTGGGGGGAAAAAAAAAAAAACTCATTTGATGAAGTGAATGACAGTAGAAATCCTAGCTAACCAGTTTTGTTATAAGATACATCACATCTGTGTTTGATAGAATGGACTTAAGGCTGGTGTAAAGGTCCTTTTTATAACGGTGATAGGAATTGTTTCAGTGGGCTTAAGCTGAAGCTATCAAACAAACTTTAAAATCTCAGTGGCTCAGCGCATAAGACGTCATTGCTTTTCATGTGAAGTCTGTTGCAGGCCAGCAGCTCTCTCGAGTAGCTCCCTTCCAGGCAGTGACCCAGGGTCCTGCAACCCCCACCCCCCGCCTCTGTGTGTGCTCCCGGGCCGCCACTAAGGAGAGAGCCAGCAAGCCACGCAGGTGCTTTTAAAAGCTTCAGCCTGGAAGTGATGTGTGTCATCTTTGCTCGCAGCCCATTGGCCAGAACTTGTCATCTGCCGCGTGTGAAGGTGCAGAGGTGCTGGGCAGTGTGGAAGAACCCTTGGGCCTTCTCCACACAGTAAACCGCTTTGCCATTGTCGTTAACGTTATCTCATCCAGGCTCACTGCGCAGATAAATAAACCAGGTTAAGGCTTAGGCCTGAAGCATAGAACACAGGGAGTCAAGTGGTCCACAGAGCCGTGGTCCTCACAGTGAAGCTCAGAGCGGCAGCATCACCTGGGAGCTTGTTGGATACACACACAGATTGTTAGGCCCCACCCCAGACCTTCCAGTGAGAACCTGTAGGTGGGGCCCAGATCTGTTCCAGTGTGCTCTCTGGAAGCGTGTTAAAGTTTGTGAAGCACGGCCCTGGGTGAATGGAATGTCTTTGGGGCCTGTTGGACTGCTTCTTAGCAAATCAGCGCTGAAGTCCTGGTGCTCATGTGGGAATTGGTGCTCTCCTCCCCAGACTGTGTGTATTTTTTTTTGGCCACACCGTGCAGCATGCAGGATCTTAGTTCCCTGACCAGGGATTGAACCCATGCCCCATGCATTGGGAGCACAGAGTCTTTTAACCACTGAACCACTAGGGAAGTCTTCAGACTCTGTTTAAGCACTTTCCTGAGGTAACTCCTCTGTCTCGTAGCCGCCACACGAAATAGGTGTTACCATCGTCTTGAGAACACTGAGGCTGATAGAGGTTCTGCAGCTGAGGGTGGTTCCACCACAGCAGGCAAGTGGAAGAGGCCAGATTTGAAACAGGGCAGTGTGGCTCCCGAGTCGGTCCTAGCCAGCACCCGTGCCATTCTGCTCGCTGGCCACCCTGCGGTCGTTTTGTCACTGTCTCTTGAATGGAGACAGGCTGGCGGCACGAGCAGGAAGTGTGGTGTGTCGGTGACAGTTCACACTGCGCCAAGCCCCTCGCCACAGCTTCATTTGTTGGTGGTTTGTGTTGCCGACAGGCTGGCCGGGGCTGGGGGTGCACGGCCAGGAGCAGCGGCCCCTGGACACTTAAGTCTGGATGGCCTGCAGCCTGGGGCTCTTAGGGGCAGAGCCAAGTGGCTGGGGGGAGACGTTTGCCCAAACTGAGGCGGTGCCATCACACCAGGGAACGTGCTCTTCAGTCCGCCTGTGTGTCAGCTCCGGGCTGGGATGAAGCCCTGTCCCCAGCGCCTTCCGTCCTGATTGGGCTCATTTTCCATCATCATCTTGCCCTCTCTGAGATTCTCACCTAGGGCCTGACTCCATGAGGTGGTTTGAAGACGCTGTCTGAGTTTGCATAGGGAAGTGTGTTTTTTTTCTTCCAAGAAAATGGATAAAAGGGTTCTCTTTCCACTTGGGAAGTTCAGGTCAAGTTAGATGCAATCCAGTCTTTTGAATTTTGACCCAATCGAAACAGATTTTCCAAATGGCATTTAGAAACAGCTTTTCAGGCGGTTCCGTTTCCTTGCATCCTTTTCAAATTTTTAATGATTAACTGCATTTTCTTTCTTCCCGGTGGGTCTGCTGTGTGTTGTTGCTGAGGTGTGCCCTGCCAGCCCCTGCTTTCCTTTCCCTTGTCTCTGGGGCTCAGCAGCCTAAAACTGAGCTGACTCCTGCCCAGGATGGGATCAGCTTTGGCCGTAGGTAGAGGATAAAGATAGTATCACCCCTTTCGGTTTCCATGTTGGCTGAGAACAGCTGCAGCGCTTCGTATAGCTCTGAACTTAACATCTCATTCCAGAGTCACTGAAGTTTTTAGTTTTCTGCAAGCCAGGGCTTAACCACGGGGTTTTCACATTCAGACTCAGAGTCTCGAGTTTTCCTGTGAGAAACAGTTGCTTGTTTAGTTGAGTAATTTAAGAGAACAGAGATGATGGCGGGGGAGGGAGGAGACCATTTGTGTGTTCTCCAGAGACCCAGGTCCTTCCTCTCCTTCTTCACTTTCAGCAGTTTTAATTTGTTGAGGTCCTCTAGCAGAGGTGTAGATAATTGAAGTTAATCTTGAGTCAGGTCTAAACAAAAGGAGAGAGAACTGACCTGAAAAGGAGCAACTGAAGTCACACTAATTGAGTCACCGGGCCCTGCATGCAGATCTGCTGGGACCGGCTAACCTCGGGATGCGGTACCCATGCTCAGGGTGGGCCGCATTCCTCTCAGGAATGGCTGACTCCTGGGTCCCCAGTGGTTCCCGGCTGCATTTCACACTGAGGCGCATCTGGGTGAGAGTTGCAGAGTTCAGCCCTGGTGAAAAGAAAAAACATCATGAAAGCCATTTGGAGTGGGTTGGGCGTTTGGGGGTTTTTCTCTCCCCTCACAGACCTGGTGCCCTTGCTGTTTGTAGATAGCATACACTTGTTTACTGGTGAGGGGAGCAGCTACTTGTGCGAATTGGGCACCTGCTGGAAGAAACGTAACAGGCTTGCCGCAAATAGCAGGAATAAAAGATACAGCCACTTGAAATTTTCTCCCTTCCCCTTAGCCAGCTATCCAGAGTCGGAAACAGAATGCTGGACTCACCCTGAGTAGGAGGAGCGGGCTCCAGAGGGCCCCCAGCCCCTCTCCTGGGCCCATTCTTGTGGTCACGTGGTTGTAAAGACCTAAGCTAAGAGCACCCCCAGCCCCCCCAGCCCCGTTCAGCCACTGTACTCCGTCTTGCCACCTCTCTGGGGTCCTTGCTCCTAAAGCTACCAGTTCCCCTTTTCTCTTCCTCCTCCTTGTAGCATATGGCCTGCTGCCTGTTTTCTTGAGATTACTAATCCGCAGAGTGTCCGAGTGCCGCTTCGTGCTCGAGGTTAGGACCCTTCACCTCTGTGCCTCCTTCAGCTGCCCTGATCTCTCTCCCCGGGGGGCAGGGGGGGCGGGGGGGATTCCACGCCCTGTCATTGCCGACGCTTCCACACTCATTCCCCCTCCTGGGGACCTCATTCCTCCCAACCCTGGTTCTGTTCCATGTCTGTGGCTCAGAATGGCTGTTCATCATGCCCCATCCTGTACCTTCTCGCCTCTGAATCTCAGCTCAGCCGGCTCAGGCCTCCCTCCTCTGTGGAGGGGGGATCACACCTGCACTCCGGAGCCCTGATTTCTCACCCTGGTACCAAGACCCTCCCTTCTCACCCACTCCATTTCTTCACTTGCCAAGTGTCTAAAAAATAGTTGAGCCCAACCCCCTAAACAGTTGAAAACTTCTTCCAGGAAGTTTGAGCCTGTGGCCAGAGTGACTTCCTGCTCAGCTCCCTCTGCTCGGCGGCGTGATCCAGGCGGCCTCCAGGTCTCTGCAGTTCTTTGAAAGGCATTCAGGTTTATCTTTCCCTCTCTGTTCCCTTTGTTCCCATTTCCAGTCTGGTCTCCCTCCCTTGCGGTCCCATACCGTGTTCAAACAGGTTTCTTTAAAACTCTGACCTCATCATCTCGTGCACGCCCCGAGCCCCGAGTCCCGATTCCCGAGCCCACACCCGCTGCTGGCCCGGCCTGGCGCCCCCAGCTCCCTGTGCAGGCAGGAGCCGGCTCCCCGCCTCCTCGTGGTCCTTTCTGGGTATCAGCTCCCCCATCCTCTCTGCCACCTTGGACACTCCTCCACTTAGACGAGCCAGTGGTATTTCTGGACTTAGAATGAGTGTTGCATAGGCAGCTCTGAGTTCTCTTACCTTCTCAGAGCCCCTTCTTTGTTCTGCTCATCCAGGTGCTAAGCTCCGGAGCGCCTCTTCTCCCCTCCCCCCGCTGTCCCCCCACCTGCCCTCCCCAGTCTCATAGCAGATGGATAGTTACTAATTGAGGGAACAATCATCAGGAAATATTTATGGGCCTTAGGTGGAGTATTTTTTCCCCACCACCTTTTGAAGGGAGATTGCAGGTCTCATTTGTTTATTTTTACAGACAGGTTTTTTTTTTTAACCTCTGACAGCTTGAAGGTCAGGAAAAAATGGGTTAGTTTTCACCTTCAGAGGAGACATAAGAAAATAAGGACCAAGCCAACACTGCCCCCCCCCCCCACCTTCTAATCACACTCACCATGGTCCCTTTCCCCTGGCCGTGACTCTCGAGGTTTACAGCGGATATAATCCTCCCTTTTATAGCCAATTTATTTTACTTATGCATTGCAATTGACACAAGGACTACATAGAGGGAATCAGTTTTAATTCTTGGTTCCTATTTAAAAGGCTCACTAACGCCCCCGTTACCTTTTGTTAATTGCAAAACAAACATCCTCCAGAAGACCACCCTCTATTCTGGGACTCCTTTGAGATTCCCAGGAATTGTTAATACTTGGGTCACACTTACACCTATACATGGATCTTAGAACAAACCTCCTCAATGCCTTCGATGGCCTAGAGTTGGTGATAATAGGCACTGTTTTAACCTAATGGCATCAGGAAACTAACTTGGTTCCATCGGTTATTTCTGGAATTGCAGAAACAGAACAAAAGCATGTAAACACAGTGATACAGACAGGGCTCACAAAGACCTCTCCCCCGCCTAAAATTTAACTGTTCATAGCAAGCATTAGGAGTGTGTTGGGGGAATTGATGTCACTAACTTTTACTGAGTTGTTGTCATGTATCAGACACTATTTGAAATGAATTGCATGGTTAATCTCATCTTCAGAGGAAAAAGGAAGGTTTGAAAATCTGGTCAAATTGATGGACTCTTCCCCGTGCCGGCCCCAAATGATACCATGTCAGTTTTACATAGTTTCAAGGGTATGAGTCTCGCACTTGCCTGTGGAGCGCAGCTCATCCACCCGAGCACATCACCCCTACTAGGGGGCCCATAATAGGCCTAGGTTTCTAGGATAAACTAAACAAAAGCCTACTGTGTGCTGGGCCCTGGGCTTCAACTAAAGATACGTCGGAAGGGAGAAAGAGAGGGAACAGTTTCACATCTTAAAAAGAATGCAGTGGGATTTCTTTCTTTCTTGTATCTTAAAAAAACAACCTTATAAAAATCAAATTTACAGTGACATTAAATTATACTTTTATTTATTTTACTTTTATTTTTAAAGAATCACTCTAGTCCCATGACACCGTCTCATTTCAGGTTGCCTCTTCCAGGCTTTATCTGTGAATGTAACATAGAATGCCTGAATGTCCTAGGTTGCTTTTTAACCTTGGTCTAACTTACAAACATTTCCCCGTGTTTTCACACGTTGACCTTCACATGTGAGGTGGGACCAGGCCTGAGCAGGTTTTGGGTAGATGGGGCAGGGAGCTGGTGACTCACCTAGAAGAAGTCCGCCTGGCTTAGGAGATGTCCTTCTCTTGTTGGTTTCATGGGTTATTTCCCTTAGTACATTGAAGCTCTGATAAACCCTGGGGAGAATGAAGAATCATAGTAAAGAAGTTACCTCTGGGGTCAGCTCACTGCCCTCCCGTGCCTGACAGTTAAAGCCATACATGATGGTCTTTATTCCTACTTTAGGGCTTGAAAGGGCTTCTCTGGTGGCTGAGATGGTAAGGAATCCACCTGTGATCCAATGCAAGAGACCCAGGAAGATCCCCTGGAGAAGGGAATGGCAACCCACTCCACTGTTCTTGCCTGGAGAATCCCATGGACAGAGGAACCTGGCAGGCTACAGTCCATGGGGTTGCAAAGAGTCAGACATGACTGAGTGATTTCACTTAGGGCTTGAAAACCCTGGGAAGCAGATGAATTAAGGACTCCAATCTAGTAGCTCAAGCTTACTGGAGAAAAAGAGTACCATAGATCTACACTGTCCAGTACAACAGCCCTCCAACAACACGTGGCCCTTTAAATTTAACTGAAGTGAAAATTTACAGTTTAGCCCCTTAGTCACATTAGCCTCATGTCATGTACTCATGGGCCTTGCATGGCTCAAGGCTATGAGACTAGACAGCAAAAAAGGTTCTTTTCATCTTCGGACAGCGCTGCTCTAGACCATATTGATTCAGTGAAACGTTCTACCCAGCACCTAATCTTACAGGCTAGGCTCTTGGAAAGAGAAAGAAGGATGGGTCTTGTTGGTCTCTTGTTTTATATTTGGTAGAGTTTTGTGTAGACTTGTAATGTGTAAGGCAAGGCTTTTAAGGCGCTCCTTTCCACACCAGCGGCCGATTTGACAGTGAATGCCTCGTGTATAGCTGCATATGTTAACGTATTCCACTCCCCACAAGTGTTTCATCTTCCTGTGCCTGGCAGCTCCCCCTTCCTCCCTGCCTCCCCTCCTTGCTCACCTCCTCCAGAACCTTCTCCTTTTTTCCGTCTGCTCCTTTCTGGCTAGGGACAGTCTTTGGTTTTCTTTTAAACAGAGTCCCTTGCTTAATCCTGCTACCCAGTAACCAGTCCCTTCCTGCTGTATTCTCTTTGTTCTCTCCTGTGCTAGGAATTTCTCCTACGTGAAGCTAACTGCCGTGTGGCTCCCTGACCTTCACCCTCACTCCCCACAGCCAGGTTGGTTCCTTGGGGATGTTTTCCTGGCACCCCCGCCCCCCAACCACCCCCGTTCCTCAGGTCTGTCCCTAGACTGCATTGCAGTAGCTTCCTGACTGGGTTATATGCTCTGATCATCAATTTTTAAAACTGCTGCCAAGTTTTTGAAAATATGGTTATGATTATTTCATCCCACAGGTTTCTCTTTGGGTTTTTTTTTTTTAAAGAAGAGGGGTGGGGTCTTCAGTGGGTTCCCACAGCCACAGGGCAAAGTTCACCACTGTGAGCTGGAGCCGTGACCCCAGCAAGGTTGTGCTCGTCCTCCGTGCTTCCTCTTTTGCACAGTGGGCTGGTGCAGCCCCAGGACTCCCAAGGGTTTTGTTTGCCGGGGCAGAGACTGAAGGCAGAGCTTTGGCAGTTACACAGGGGATTGCCATTTTTTTCTTATGCCAAGTAAGGGCATTAAAAAAAATGTCTGAACCATCTACTGTCTTTATCATTTCCTCTTAAACGAGGGCATTTTAACCTAAAAAAAAAAAGAATACATTTGAGCATTGTGAGAATCTCAGTGAATTGCCTGACTTTCCTTGTTTCGCCGGGGAAGCGTGAAAACGCAGGCCTGTAGGGGCTGGTGCCCTCCACGTTCTCTGGGGTCGCCATGCTCTCCCCTCGTGCATGTCCTTCCAACGGGGACGCCCTGTCTTCTGGGGCTGGGTGTTCCCACGCGCTCACTTCCCTCACACTTGATGACCTACCCCTGGAGAGCCCTGCAGCCTTTACAGCCTTCGACTCATCATCCATTTTCCCTGGGATGCAAATCAGTCTGTCTTGTCTCCTCCTGTCTCCCAGCTCTTGGGGCTTCTCACACCTGGAACCTGAGTAGAATAATGTGAGACTAATGTGTGAGAGCGCGCATCCTTCCATGTCAGGGTTTCACAACGAGACCCAGTCTTGCCTTACATCTCGGGCACAAAAATAGTATAGCGCATCTAACTCATTTTAACCCCCGCAAGGACACGCATTTTCTGTGCATTTGGCCAGGCCTCTCTCTTTTTTTTTTTTTTAAATGAAACCTGTTTGGTGACTGAGGACGTAGACATGATAAGTGCGAGAGTTTTAAGGCCTGGCAACTCTGATGGATTTTTGTTTTTCTCTTCAAGCTTTAAAAAAATTAAAACAACATTTGCCTGATGTTGTCAGTGAGAATGATATTTGACTGTACATGTGGGTTGTACGGGATGTGTGACTAGCACCAACTGCACGGTCCTTTGAAAATCTTGGTGTAAGGCTGGCGGGACTAGAATTACTTTGCATATCTGTCTTCCAAACTCTGGGCCCATCACAGGGCTCTTGGCTGATGGAGTGAAGAAAGCCGTCGCCACAATTAGTAGGTGCTTGTGGGTGAAGCCTTTGAAAGGGTTATACTCTGGCTCCAGCACAGTATTAGGGGTTAACTGCAAAGAATAATGAGACACTGAGGTCTCCCCCACACACCCCCCCTACCCTCCCCATCTTTCCTGTGGACGGCGTTTTCACTGCAGCCAGGTACCAACTGTATAGTCTATTAGGCCTTTCCCCCCGACCCTTAGGAAAACTCTGTTTCCAGATTGGAAACCTGCCAAGATGTCCCTGGCCTCTCATATAGTTTTGGAAAACTGTCAGTTACAATTCTGATCTGTTCAGTAACCAGGGGGCCACTCTCTTGAGTTACATTTTGACTTCTGCGTTTTCCTTGTGGGGCTGGCAGAGCATGAAATCGGGTTTGTGTGAACATGTGCGTGCCTGGGTGCAGTGGACTGCGTTTTCCTTCCAGAACTGTAATGAAGCATCTCCACAGAGCTTTGAAAAAGTTTCCTCGGGCATATTCAGGGAGCACGATAGATGCCGTTGTTTCGCAAGTTTTCTGTTTTCTTTGTCTGTACAGGTTGTTCCTCACTTCATGGCTGGGAGGAAATTGAGGATGTGGAGCGTTTGCTGTTTGGCCGGTGGGGCTGGCTCCTATCCTCAGTCGGGCCAACGACCCGGCCCAGTCCTCTGGCTACAGGAGAGGGGCCCGCTGGGCGCAGCGCGGCCACTCCGGTCTCCGTAGACATTTTTACTCTTGGTATCTAGGCTCAAAAAAAAGAGATCCTGAAAGTGCCGGCTCCCTCGTGGAGCATGGGCATGGGAGCTGGTGTCAGGGTTTAACGCTCATTTGCCACCGTCTTCCCCACGGCCTTGCCTGTGTCACCACTCCTTGGCCTCTCCCACCCAGCCCTCTCACCTCCAAGACCGGGAGGGGCTGGGGGTGTTTGCTTACTAGGCCAGGAAGTTTTTCCTTTTGTTCTTAATTGGCTCCTGAAGGATTCCTCATATCCCAGAAGGGAACTCTGGGGGACCGGTTCAAACATCTGATCTTATCGTCCCCAGAACCTGTTAACTTCACACATGCTGGTGTGATGCCAAGAAAGTGGAAGTCCTGGCCTTGAACTCAGGGAGCCAGGGCCCTCTGTGCTCTGGAGGGTGCACGCCCTCTGGTCGTCCCAGCCTGGAAGTGGCACACAGCCCCACATCCACCTTCACTCTTAAGAGGTGGAGTTTGGGCCCGGATAAATCACGGGCACTCCCGAGCATGAAGCAGGTGGAAGTCTTAGGAGACCAGGCCTGGGAACACCCAGGCGTCCTGGCAGACTTGAGTCTCCCAGGCGCGTCAGGCCTGGGAAGGCTGTCAGAGGTCACGGCCTGTCCTCGCTGTGCAGAGGAGAGGTCTGGGTGTCCCAGGCTGCTTGCTTATTAACGCAGGGAAGCACGTGGTGTGCTGCCTGCGTTCCAGTGATTAAAGGATGTTATTAAATACTCCTGAATTATTTTAATAATAGCAGTGTAAACGCAGACATTAACTGGAGCTACTGTAGCTAACTTCTGGGCTTTCTGGACGTGGATGAAGAGAGGCCCTTAGTTTAGCTGTGGACAGAAAGCACATGTGTGTGTGAGCCTGGGAAGTGAGTTCTCCTTGGAAGCCGCCACCTCTCCCACTCGCAGGCCTGGGGAGGGCTAGGCCCCCGCACTCGGAGGCTTTTAAAGCTGGAACTGAAATGGATGTTGGGTGGGTGTTGCTCGGCACGGTTCCAGGGTTTCGGAGGCCAGTCATACTTTGAACGAGTCAAACAGCCCCTCTCAGCGAGCTGCAGGAAACCCAGTGCTGGCTTCGTGCAACAGCACGGGCAGGTCAGCGGGAGATAAAAGGCCGGGACTGTTGAGGCGAGTCCCCGCCTATCGCCGGCTGGCAGACTGTGGAGGGAAGATAAAAGGGGGATAGCAGGGATGTTCTTTCTGAGCAGCATGAGGGGGCCTTTATCACAGGCACGCAAGTCGAGCCAGGGGTGCGTGGGAGACCCTTAGCCGTACACTCGCACGTGGGTTAGAGAGCTCTCCGGGAGAAGCCCGAGAGGGCTTCCCGAACACACTGAGGTCAGGTGTGTGTCACGGGAACACGGGCAGCGGCCGGGCTTCTTCAGCCACAGCGGTCCTAAGTCTGTAGTGTTGGTAGCTTAAGTGGGCGTTAGCCAGGGCTTCCAACTGCTGGTGGAGGTGTGGGACCCACAGGAGGGCCTGAGCAGACAGCAGACCCCGAGGGAGTGCCCGAGGCCACAGCGTGCCCTTGACTTCTTTGCTGGTCTCTGGGCGGGCCGGGACCCGGGCCGAAGGGAGGAGACCTGTCCGACGGGCGTTGATCTCCCCTTTGAGGTGTCCCTTCCTGTCCCCTGTCACTTTGGGGAGGGCTCGGGGCTTGCAGAGGGGTAGTGGCTTTCTCAGGGTGGGGCTTGTGAAATGTGACCGCCGCCTTGAAGAGCCGGGGCCTGGGCAGCGCAAGCTCAGGCCGCTGCAGAGGAGGACGAGCTGTTGGCCCGTCGTGACTGGCTCAGAGCCGCGGGGCCAGGGCCTCAGCCCTCTGTGTCGGTTCAGTCAGACGCCCCAGGAAGTGCAGTTGTCATGAGCTGGTCACCCTCCTGGCTGCGGGGGGAAGCACCACCGGACTACCCAGGCGCCTCTGCCCAGCAGCTCTTTAAAGCTGCGGGCTGGAGGAGGGGGACCGCACCCCAGGGTCCCCTCTCCTGCCGGGAGCCGCTTTGGGGTTTGCTCATTTTACGTGAAGAAACACCATTTGTTTGCTAGTGTTTTTGGTTGGCTGGCCTGTGATAAACACATATGAGCTTCATATATCTCAAGAGTGTTTGTTTTTCTTTGTAGACAGAGTAGTGAATAATTTTCTTAGAGGCAAAGTAGAAGGGAGAATGGCCGCCCATGAGGAGACCCCGCGGGCAGTCCTCCGAGCCACTGGGTGCCTGGCTCCGTGGGTCGGAGTCATTCTCAGCTTGTAATGTCCCTTACCCACTGTGGGACGGGGACCCCAGCTGACCGCCGGGCCGCCGGCGGGCGGGAGAGGGAGGAGATGTGACCTCCACTGCCCCTGAGCGTTTCCAGCCGTACTTGTCTCTTCCACAAAGTCACTTGGGTCTTCTAAGGGGCGTCGTGCTGAGCCCCCCTACCCCCACCCCCACCGAATTCTGGGAATGTGCAGTCAGACCCAGGGTTAACCACCTGCCTTGGGGCGCTCAGCTCGCCTCCAGCTCCTTCCCCCTCGAGGGAGAAGCGGAGAATCCTGTTTCTGAAGCTTGACCCTTTACCGAGCCTGTGGGAGAGGAGCGCCCAGCTCGGGGCCTATGAAAGAGTTGCAGGATATTGCCTAAAACTCCCTGCAAACTGCTTCTGAACTTTACCCCAGCTTCCTCCCCGACTGAAGCCTCCGAGCCCTGGTCAGAGGAGTGTCCAAAACAGCCCAGGCGCTCCCACCCAGCTGCTGAGAGGCAGGCAGGCTGCAGGCTGGGTGTCAGCTGCCCCGAGGCCGGGCGCTCCAGCCGCGTGGGGAGAGGCAGCACAGGGTGGGCAGAGCCGGGCGCAGACTTCCCCGATTAAGCATATGTGAGGCCAGCCAGGATTTGTTTCAGCGGCGACCTGAAGCCGGAGGCGTTTTCTTTCCGGCTGGCCACACAGCCCCTCAAGCTGGCAGCAGCTGTTCCTCTCCTAATTGTGGATGGGGTTGCATTTGTGATAAGCTAAATTATATTTATATTTCATTGTTAAACTTAGGGGCTGGAGCAGAAATTTTTTTTTTAAGATCAGCAAACTGGGCCTTGCCCGCCAAGTGTTAGCAATCCAAGAGGGCACGGCCGCCATAGGTGCTGGAGGGGCTGGGGGGGTCAGCCCCGGGCTCAGCTAACCTGGAATGTCGGGGCTGCTGTGAGCAGCTCATAGGAAGTGCCGTGCTGTTTGTAAAGTGTTTTAGTTAATATTCCTCTGACTGATTTCTGTAAAGTACGGAGGGCTCGTATTACTAGCTTCGTTTTCCAGATGAGAGAACTGGGAGTTGAAGTTGCTCCACTGGTGGCAGGCCATGTCCAGTGCAAGGCTGGGGGCTGCCCAGCGTGTGCTGTTTGGGCTGTTGTGCATCCTTCTGTGCCTCACAGTGGGATGAAGAGGGGGCTGTCCTCTTTGAAGCACTGTATCTGGAAGTCGGAAGGCTCATCTGACATGGTCTCCCGCCCCCCTGCAGGACTGGGTTGTGGTTATCCACCCTCTGCTTGATTACTTCCAGAGACTGCAAGCTCATGACTTTACGGGGCCTCTTTCCATCTGTGGGCAGCTCTGGTTGTTCAAAGCCCTGGTATAAGGAATGATGGAATTCCAACCAGTTCTTCTGTGCCTCCCACCCAGACCAAGTTCCTGTTGTGGTGGACACAGGGGTAGAGTGTGTGCCTCTCCTATGCGCCAGGCCTTCAGGTGTCTCCAGTTCGTTCAGCCATTTTCCCCCTTCACTTGGTTTCCCAGTACTCTAGTTTGCTAACCACCTTCTCCAGATGATTTTTCCATGATGCTTTTTCTGGCATTGGAAAGTGCAAGAATTTCAGAGTCAGACAACTGGTCTAGAATCCTGGCCCCGTCCCTGCAGAGCATTCATTACCTGATACAGCTTGGGGAAGGATTAAATGTATGCAAAGTACCTACCACTGTTTCTGGCCCAGAGTTTATGCCCCAGTAGATAAATGTTGTTCTTGTTGTTTAGTCATGTTGCAGAGTCACTAAGACTCTTTGTGACTCCATGGGTTGCCCCACGCCAGGCTTTCCTGTCCTTCACTGTCTCCCAGAGTCTGCTCAAATTCATGTCCGTTGAGTCCCTGATAACCATCCAACCGTCTCGTGCTCTGCTGCCCTCTTCTCCTGCCTTCAATCTTCCCCAGCATCAGAGTCTTTCCCAGTGAGTCAGCTCTTCATATCAGGTGGCCAAAGTGTTGGAGCTTCAGATGCAGCGTCAGTCCTTCCAATGAATATTCAGGGTTGATTTCCTTTAGGATGGACTGGTTTGATCTCCTTGCAGTCCAAGGGACTCTACCAGTACCACAATTCGAAAGCATCAAGTCTTTGGTGGTCAGCCTTCTTTATGGTCCAACTATCACATCTGTACATGACTACTGGAAAAACCACAGCTTAGACTGTATGGACCTTTGTCGGGAAAATGACGTCTTTGCTTCTCAATATGCTGTCTAGGTTTGCCATAGCTTTCCTTTCAAGCAGGTGCGTGTGTACTCAGTTTTGTCTGAGGTTGTTGATATTTCTCCTGGCAATCTGGATTCCAGCTTGTGATTCATCCATCCAGCATTTCTCATGATGCACTCTGCATATAAGTTAAATAAATAGGGTGACAATATACAGTCTTGTCTTACTCCTTTCCTAACTTTGTACCAGTCAGTTGTTCCGTATAAGGTTCTAACTGTTGCTTCTTGACCTGCATACAGATCTCTCAGGAGGCAGGTCAGGTGGTCTGGTATTCCCATCTCTTTAAGAATTTCCACAGTTTGTTGTGATCCATGGAGTCTAGTTTTTCCCATAGCCCAGTGAAGCAGAGGTGTTTTTCTGGAATCCTCTGTTTTCTCCTATGACCCAGCAGATGTTGACAGTCCGACCCTCCGCCTTTCCTAAACCCAGCTGGGACATCTGGGGTTCTCAGCTCCTGCACTGCTGAAGCCTGGCTTGAAGGCTTTTGACCCTAACCTTACTAGCTGTGAAATGAGCCTAGTTGTTTGGTAGTTTGAGCGTTCTTTGGCATTGTTTTTCTTTGGGATTAGAATGCAAACTGATCTTTTCCAGTCCTGTGGCCACTGCTCAGTTTTCCAAATTTGCTGACATACTGAGTGCGGCACTTTAACAGCATCATCTTTTAGGATTTGAAATAGCTCAGCTGGAATTCCATCACCTCCGCTAGCTTTGTTTGTAGTAATGCTTCGTAAGGCCCACTTAATTTCACACTCCAGGATATCTGGTTCTAGGTGAGTGACCACACCATCATGGTTATCTGCGTCATTAAGACCTTTTTTGTATGGTTCTTCTGTATTTTCTTGCTGCTTGTTCTTAATCTTTTCTACTTCTATTAGGTCCTTACCAAAAAGCTTCCTTTTTGCCTCAGACGTGAAGAATCTGCCTGATGCAGGAGACCTGGGTTCGATCCCTGGGTTGGAAAGATCCCTTGGAGAAGGAAATGGCAACCCACTTGAATATTCTTGCCTGGAGACTCCCATGGACAGAGGAGCCTTGTGGGTACATTCCATGGGGTTGAAAAGAGCCAGACAATAGATAATACCCCATTATTAGAGAAGGGATCCTGTGAAACACAGGTCACTGGATAAACACTAGGCTTGTGACATACTCTGACTAAAACCCTATTTTCTCTTTTAGCAATAGCTTTCTTTTCTGTCTTATAAATTCCTCAGCCAAGGTAACTTGTGGAGGCCTCTCCCCACCCTTTCTGATAAGCCATCAGAGCAGATCTGAGAGTGGGTGGGTGGGGTGGAGGCTCCTAGACCATATCCCCTGCAGGTCCTCTTGTGAGCTGTCTCCTGCCTTAGGGAAGACCCTGCCTTGCCCTGCCCCAGGGGTAGGTGAGCATGCTCTGGGTCCTCTGTCCCTCTGCTCAGCCCGAGGGCTCCCCCACCTCCCATCTCAGCAGCTTCCTTGTGGAGCAGAGCTCCATACAGGTTTCTGCCAAGTTGGGCAAGAAGGTGATGAAATACTAGATCCTTGAGGCCAGGAAAAGACTGGCTCACCTGGGGAGAGGGACAGAGCTGTGCCCGCGGGCCGCCAGGCCCCTCCCCATAGAGAGGCCCCTGGGAGCGAGTGGCTGCCAGGCCATGGCGGCGCCCCTCTGGGCTCTGGCAGCGGTGAGAGCATCCTGCATGTGGGGGGCGGGGTGAGGGGACCAGAGAGGAGCCCGCTCCTCACAGGAAAGGCCCCACGGAGGGGTGCAGGAAGGCGCATGGGTCCCACAGGACGGTTCCTGCCAGCATGGACAGGGACATCTCCCTGCCTTCCCCGTGGTTCATTGGTTCAGTAGTGAATTCACTCAGGCTCAACTTAGGTAAGTTTGGTGAGCAGGACCCAGTCTCCCCAGCCAACACACCTCCTTGCTGACAGTGTGTGTAATGTCGCAATTAAAACATTCAAGTGGTTTTTATTTTTAAAAGAGAGACTGTCCCTGTCCCTTAAGGCACTCCTTCCTCCCACATTTTCTTGGGCATTACAGTGTCTCTTGACATGAAGACAGCAGATGTTCCTTTTGAAAGGTGATATCAGCAGTCTCTGTTAGTCCTGGGCTCCACTGGGGCCCCTGACACCTGGGCGGGAAGGGGCAGGTACTCCAGGCTCTGGGGAAAATGTCCATTCCACTTTCCTCCCTCCACTGTGGGGTCCCATTAAGAGAGAACCCGCTGGAGATGCGAGCTCCTTCTGAGGCTGGGAGAGCTGTGAGGTTGCCCCCCGCCCCCACCCCTGCCAGGAGCCTCAGAGAAGGGAGGGACCTGGGGGGACCAGAGGTGTCCAGGCCGGAAATGGAGACCGGCTCCCAGCTCCCTGGAAGGAGGCTCTCCGGGGGGCACACAGGTTGGTGAAGGCTGTGGCTGCAGAGGGCTTTGAGGATCCAGAGCTGCCTGGGTGCCAGGCCGAGTGGTTCTGCTTTCTGTGCACTGCAGGCTGCCCTGCCCTGCCTGAAACGCACATCCCACTCGTCCCCTGCTCCTGCGGAAGCTAAAATAGGCCCTGCATACATCGATTTCTGATCCCTGTCCTCTCACCCTTTTTTTTTTTTAACAGAGTCATACCTGACTCTTTGCGACCCTGTGGACTATTGCCTGCCAGGCCTCTCTGTCTGTGGGATTCTTCAGGAGAGAATACTGAAGTGTGTTGCCATTCCCTCTCCAGGGAATCTTCTCAACCCAGAGATCGAACCCAGGTCTCCTGCATTGCAGGCAGATTCTTTACCATCTGAGCCACCAGGGGAGCCCCCAAATTATTTCTTTGTGGTACATAAAGCTAAAGCTAGGACTGGGGTGTGAGTCTCTCTGCTCCAGAGCCTGGAGTTTTGCTCCCAGGAGTGTGATAAACCAGGGCCTTCCTCCAGGTCGTCATAGAAAGAACGTTTTTCAGGGAGATCCTTCGCCTTTCTTCTAGAATCTGTGTGAAGCACTGGTTCTCGAAGCTGGATTGAACCCCCTGGGAGCCAGTACACAGGCTCCAGGGCAGTGGCCAGGCCTGGGAACCTGCCTGCCTTCTTTCTCTCAGTTTGATTGAGATGCAGTTGACACACAGCGCTGTGTGGATTTAAGGTGGACAGGGTCCTGACCAACTCCCGTGAACTGAGCATCTGCATCTCCAAGCACGGTCTGTGATGCTGCTGGACAGGGGGCCTCCGGGGTGGCTGTGCTGGAGGGCGGGCCAGGAGCTCGGCGGCTGCAGGGGACTGTGCGGCTTCCTTCCCGGGGTCCTGGTGCTGGTATGATCTGTGCGGTTCTCACTCTGCCATCTGCGCTCACCGTCTCCTGCCCTCCAGCACTGCCTCCATGTGTGAGGACTCGGGTCACTCTTCAGCCTGAGCTCTTGGTGTTTGGGTCAGTGGGACCCAGCCTCCCGGACAGGGTTGGGCTGTTGGGATTTCAGGAGCCTAGCGGCATCCTTCCAGTTGCCTGCTTGGAGAAGCAGGGTGCAGAATGTGGACCCCCGTCTCTGCACAGAAGGGGCCGTGCGTGGACATAGACTGGGATGCGGGTCCAGTCCTGCTCCTGCCAAGGACGAAGGTGGAAGCCCAGAGTGCCTTTTTCTTGCCTAGAAACGGGCCGAAGTGGGAGGTGGGCGCTGAGCCGCCTGGAGGGGCAGGGATGACTCAGAGACAGTTGTTAGAAGCTGGAGGACGTGACTGCAGGAGCGCATTTGGGCTCAGGCCTGCGCCGGGCGACGGGAGTGTGGCCAACAGACACGGAGCAGGGCCCAGAGTCTGGGTTCGCTCTGCTCTCCCACCGTGGTCTTGGGGGGCTCTCCGTGGGGCTCAGCCTCGCGGGGCTGCTGTTAAGAGGGTTAATGAGATGATGCACTCAGCCTGTGGCGAGCAGTGTTGAGAGTGTTCGCGTGTCAGAGCGTGTTCTCCGCTCTTATCATTAGTCCCGGTTCTAGTCTCTTAGTGTTGTGGGGGTCGAGTTTGGAGCCGAGAATTTTCCATCGCTGGGGATCAGGGAGGCTTGTGGTGACAGCGGCCCCTGGAGGATGGGGTTGAGGGAGGAAACCGCAGAGTGGGGCCCAATGGGCAGGAAGACCCGGAGGGAAGCGGGGCAGGTTCCAGCTCTCCATTAGAAGGAGACGTGTCGTGGGGGCAGAGCCCAGGAGACAGCTGGGGTGCGGGGTGGTGGGGGGGGCGCGGAGCGGAGGCCGCGTTCCCTCAACTCCAGCTCTGCTCTCTGGATCGTGGCCTGTGCCAAGGGGTGCTTCTGCTCCCCTCCCGCATGAGCGGGCCCACCCCCCTCCCCGGGAGGATGCAGGACTGGCTGGCGCGGCTGGCGGTGCCCTTCCGCACCAGGCGTGCGCCGGTCCTCTCTGAGGCTGTACGTGACGCTCCGCGGCTCCTTTGCTCCATTTGACCCAAGCCCAGGCCGGCGAGGGGGAGGGGCCGTGCACGGGTTGCCGCCCTACCCAAGGCACACACCGAACCCTTAGCCAAGAAACACATCAACTTCCTGGAACTCAGAGCAGTCATCGCAGCTGTCAGCCTTCAGAGCACACGCAAAGCTGTCCCGGTTAGAGGAGACGGTTTTGCCCCGAGCTCTACAGGCACGGCCTTGGTGCACAGCTTGCCTGGTTGGGTTTCATCCCAGCCTAGCCAAGACTTCCTGTGTCAGCTCATCCTGAGAGAGATGTGGTTGCTGCTAGTTAAGCCCCATCGTAGCCCAGAGCACTTTAGTCTCTGAACTCCTCTAAACTCACACTCATTTAGCCCATCCCGGGTCAGCCCGAACTGGCTGTTCCCACCAGAGGATCGGCCATCTCTGGTATCTGGACAAGCGGCGTCTTGGCCGCTGCCTTAAAGCTCCCCACCGTCTTGGTCTCAGGCTTCCGCTGTCATCTTCGGCATGCGCGCCTCCCCAGTCTCTCCTGGGGGCCTCAGGACAGATTGTAGATCTCACGCCGAGAACCCTGCGGGCTTGCGCAGGCTGGAAGCCTTGCTTCTGGACCGTCTTCCCTTTCATCTCTCATCTTTCCTGTGCTATCTCTTTGGACCTGGAGACAGGGTCCTTAATCTCCTCTTTCTGGCTGAGCATAGCAGGGTCCCTTATCTCCACAGGGGCTGGGGCCGGCCTGCCCCTCCCCGCAGCCCCAGCCTGGACCTCTGCTGGCTCCAAGCCACCCTGCCTCCCTGGGGTCTGATCTGGACAGAGCCTGTGTGGGGATGCGATCTGGAAATGCAGGCTCCTTCCCCAGAGCCGGGGACCCCACCTCCAGCTTCCTGGATTCCTGTCTCTAGGTACGGTCTCTCCTGGTGGGTCTTTTTTTTTTTTTCCCCCTTTTTTTGAGGCGGTGGTGATAGTAAGAGGTACCTTGAATTTCCTTCCAAGGACTGTCCTGTACTTTTCCACTCTCTGAGTTGTGTGAGTCCCTTAGGCCTGGTGGAACCCAAAACAAACAGGGTTTGTGACTCTTGCTAGTCAGCTTAATCGCACGACATTCTTGATATTCAGATCATTTACATCCAAGATCAGAGGCAGGGACTTCCAGGGTCAAGTCTGTGAGGTTGGCCTTCTCCTCTCCTTGGTTCCCCCGTGTGGATGGAAGAGGTTACTTGGTGGACTTTCAAAGTATCATTTTTAAGTGAGGGGAGGGAGAGGGTCCACATTTTAATGAGAATCTTAGTTATATTTTGGACAGTTTCAACTCCAGAGACCTGTCTCTTTGACATACGTTTTTATTCATTATGTGAAAAACTATAGTTCAAACTACAATTGGAAATCTTGGCAGTTTCTAGGGGAAAAAAAACCACAGAGCTATTCTCCAGATTTTCTTCCTGATAATATTTGCCATTAATAAAAACGAGTAACAATATAGGGAAACTTTGCTTGCTTTTCTTTTTTAAAACAGTTTGTAATTTCACCTTTAGGCATCTTTAAATTTAGATGGGTGGGGATGATCTGTTTTGTTTGTTTCTGAAACCTTATGGGAATTTTAATAAAATGGTCTTAATTCATATATATCAAGTAAAACCAAGATTCTCACCCTGCTTATTCAGGATGAGTTTCTGGGGTCCCTGATCCTTTTGATACTGAAGGAAAATGTTAGGTGTGGGGTATGTCCTTTTATGTGTAGAAGGGTCCATAATTTTCATCAGCTCCTCAAGGAGGGTCTTGCTCACAAGAAACACGGAGAGAATTACTGGGGTCGTAATAAGGGTTCCTCCAAGTTTACCGGGGATGAGGGGAGGTCTCTGGTCTTTCAGGGGCTGTCCCTGGGAGTTACTTGTTGCTTCTTTGACAATTTGTTCAAAATCCAAAGGCCTTTTCAAAAGAGAAGGGCACAAAGGAAAAGGATGGAGCCCTGAAGCAGTGAGGTGTGGAGAGAGAAGCTATTGTGGTGTCAGAAATCATTGAGCATCTGCTTCTGACCGGAAGCACTGCTGGGTTTCCAACCAGCCGGCGGACCGGTCCAGCGGGAGCCTGCTCACCTTAGGCGCTTAGTAACCGCGTGGACAATGAGAGTGAGATTCAGGGTGATAGCTGGGCGTGTGACGTGCCGGCCAGCTTTTCTGCAGGCGCTGCTCAGGGTTTGATAGAAGCGCATCGAGCAGACATTTCTCCAGCACTTGTCCATGTGGCAGCTGCTTCCCTCCTTTGCTCTGCCCGGTTTTGTCCTCTTCAGAGGCTGTTTCAGAGACAGAACGTGCTGGCTGGGTGGCTCTGGGAAGGTTACGTTCCAGGTTTCTCTAACTTTCCAGAGGGCCAGACACAGCTTTCTCCCGGATCAGGGATCTGAGACCCCTGGTGGCACCCCCCTGAGCCGACTTTCTCAGACCCTCAAAGGGTGTGTGTAATTTGAGTTTTCTGTGTCTCCCTTACAGAAAAGGAAAGATACACTTTAGGACACTTTCTCTATCCCGCAGGAAAAGGTGTGATTGTCACTCTTTTTTGTT
Organism: Cervus elaphus; assembly: GCF_910594005.1. NCBI lineage: Eukaryota > Metazoa > Chordata > Mammalia > Artiodactyla > Cervidae > Cervus > Cervus elaphus. Next base: position 48,155,392 of record NC_057821.1, on the reverse strand, counting down.
AAGGGGCTGTTTAGTTCCACATGTTTTCCTTTCAGTTCTCTTCTCCTCTCCTCCTGTTTCTGACAGCACTGAGTGCTTGCTGTCTTTTCTTCTCCACCTTGAAACTGGTCATCCACCCTCACCTTCTGCCAGCACACCAGTAAGGTGCCCAGAGCTCCCCTGGGAGCCATTCCCATGTGGTGTTGCCCGCAACGTTGTTAGGCTGTGCTTTCGGGGCTCCTTCTCTCCAGGTCACACTTGATTCCAGTCGCTGTTGCTCATGTGGAGTTGACCTCATTGCTGGAAGCTTGTTTAGAAACACGAGGAGGGGAGGGGGATGCCTTGTTCCTTAGCTGGTGGCTCCCAGTGGTGCAAGTGCAGAACATGATGCAGGGCCAGGGCCCTCTCTGGCGTGGACCCTCTCTTAATGCCTCTGCTTCTTGTTTCTGTAGGTTGCTGCGCTCTGCTCCAGAGGCGGTGGCTTTGAGGCGTGACCCTGCCCACCCTCCGCCCCGCCAGCACCAGCTCCTCAGCAAGGAGGGCCCACTTGAGAAGACGAAGAAGACAGGTCAGTCTAACTTGATTGACTTTTCCTTGAGTCACAGTAACTTGGAGTGTTGTCTTCCTTCACGTCCCCACGTCCCCTTGGAGTGGTCCACCCTCTGCTTGGGGTCCTCCTGAGGCTTTGATGGAAAACCACAGAGAAACTGTCACTGTGGACTGCGAGTTTTCCCCGGGCTAGTGGCCTGGGGCGTGGGATGAGAAGTCTTGGGAAGGGTGCCGGGGCCCTGGCTCACGGGAAGCCATGCTGCAGGCACCCCTGCTCCCTGCTTCTCCTTTGCCACCCCCAGATTTGGACTCTGCGTTCAAAGCTAGAGCGCCAGTCCAGTCCACTTGGCCATGTCATAGAGATTTCCTTTCATGTCTGTGACTTGGGATCTCATCTGGGTTTCCAGTCCTCTCTGGTCCCAGATAAAGGAGATGATACTGGAATGGGGCCAGTGGTTTTTATTTTTTTCATTATGGCTATTATTATTATGTTTATTTGCAGTAATAGAGCAGATGTATAGATTGGTGTCGGGAGCAGAGAATGAAAATATTAGGACTGTAAATATTTATAAAGAAAAATGTGCTTTGTAAATGGACCTTAAACTGTTAATCCTGCCTTTCATCCCCTGAGATTGAGAATCAGAAGGTGTAGGTTGGTCAGTTGGGTCATTGCTCTAGTGTGGTCCAGGGTCAGGCGTGGGCAGGGAGGACTGACTAATTCTGGCTGCTGGCTTCTGGTTTAATGAGTGGATAAATGCACCTTAATATTAAGGTGGATTTGTTTTTTCTAACTGGGAACAATGAGCTACATTGTTTTACACCAGGTCCCTTCCATTCTTCCTGTTCCATCCTCCCCAAAGGAGAAGTCACGCTTAAGACACAAGCGCACACCTGGAGGAAGATCTTAGAAAAGATTTTCTATGCAGGCTGGCTTGGGTACTTCTGAAAGAGGTGCCAAGGATGAGTCCACTGACCATTTTCTTTTCAAACAGTGTAACTTGGAGTTTCATTTTGTTAATTGCACTTTCCGATCAGAGATGAGAAGGGTCTCTACTTTTTTAAAAAATATTACCATTTACTTACATTTGAACTAGGAAAAGGAAGTAAATGTCAGTGATCTCAGCGTCATCACTGGGCAGTGTCACACTTCACACTTTATCCCAAAGGAGGAAATAAATTTAGCAAATGTCTTCCTGTCCAGACAAAGTGGGAAACAGCAAATTTGCCTGACTTTTCTCATTTTCCAGTTGGGATGTAAGTGCTTGCAACTTTCAGTCCGTAGGTTGGTGAGCAGTTGTGACTGTTGCTGGGTTTTCTATACTTAGGGCATTTACGTAGTTTTCAGGGAAGGTTTCTTTGTCATCTTAGTGGTTGTGACAGAAATTCTTACCAGCACTTTAACTCTTCTTGGTGAATATATTTTCATTAATTTTCTTGTTGACTGTTTCCCTTCTGTCCCTTTTTTTTTCCCTACTCAGTGAAAGATTTAGACCATGTTGTTTGTAACTTCTAATTTTATGTTGATCTGAAAGGTGCTTGCTTAAATCTATTCCTGATCTGAAAAACTCTACATTTTTCTTCTCTAAGTGCCATAATAGGACAAAAGCAAGATCTGTCTTGAAACTATCCCACTATAAATGGTAGAAAGGTTGAGATAATTTTTACTGACATAATTACAGTAAAGAAGATTTCTAGTCATTTATGATGTGATGTATATTAAAACTATGGTGGGGGCGGGGGGACTTCCCTGGTGGTCCAGTGGCTGAGACTTCGCACTTACAATGCGAGGAACCTGAGTTTGATCCCTGGTCCGGGAATTAGATCCCACGTGCTGCAGCTCAGCACAGCCAAATAAATAAGTATTTTAAAAAACAAACCTCTGGGCGATATATATTTAAAAGAACGAGAGGGTTTTAGTATAGAAGGTGCACCTTACATGATTCAAGGAAATAATTGTACACTGACTAGATTACAATTCTAGGCAACTGATGACACTTCCGTTAGAAATCCTTTAAGAAAGAAAATGAGGTATGTGTGTGTATACTTCCTTGTGTGCACATGTGTTGAATGTTTTTTCCTAGAGAGGAATTTCCCAAATGAACTTTCAAAGACAGTCAGAATGGCAAGTTTTGAAGCACAGTTTTTAATAAGTTTAAATGGTCTTCCATATGGGAGAAGCTTCATGGAAAGACAACAGCTTTGGGGCTGAGGGGCTTGTTTTGTTTTTTTGTTTGTTTTAATTTTGGACTGAGGTTTCCTTTCCCTCTTTTAATGTGGAAGATATAAGGGTGAGGCTGGATCAGTGGTCTTAACAGTTGTGTGTTTGGCAGTTGGTCCTTTTACTTAGCATTTGGAAAACCATTAGGTTCATATCTTCAAGATATCTGGGGCTTCCCAGGTGGAGCTAGTGGTAAAGAACCTGCCTGCCAATGCAGGAGACACAAGAGGTGTGGGTTCCATTCCTGGGTCAGGAAGATCCCCTGGAGGAGGGCACAACAACCCATTCCAGTATTCTTGCCTGGAGGATCCCATGGACAGAGGAGCCTAGGGCGCTACAGTCCACGGGGTCGGAAAGAGTCGAACATGACCGAAGCAACTTAGCACGTACACACACATGCTCTTCAAAGTGTCTACTAACAAGGAAGGCAGATTTTGTCTCTTGACAAGGAGCATGCTGTTGCTGAGGTTCTCTTTGGCTCTTGGGTAGGGTTTTCGCTTGGGGCTTCTCAGCTGATGGCCCAGCAGTCGTATGAAGCCATCAGACGGCGTTGCCAGTCGTGTCCCCAGCCTCTCCTGCTCTGCTGCCGGACACGTTTGCGGCTGCTCCAGGAGCTCCCATTTGTCATATCCTACCTGGGTCACTTCTCGTAGAGGCGGAAGGGGAACCGCAGAAAATCATGTTCTCTCCAGGGCTGCTCATGAGTATTCACTTTGATCCTGAGATCATGAGCTTGATCCCTGAGGCAGCTGTGGACTTGCGGAATTTAATGCACACTGGAGGATAGCAGGGTACGTGGGCAGAGAGAGTCCTCCCAGATGAAAGAAGGGAAATGGGTTACCTGGAGACTTAACTTCCTATAGCCAGTAATACTTGTGTGAAAGAAGCATGGCTAGAAGAGGCCTGGAGAGGTGAAGCTGGATGCGTCCGGGGGCTGTAGTGTTCCCTGCAGTCATCCTGCCATATTACCAGGTTTTTTTAAGGTCCATCCTAGACACTGAGTCTTTCGCAGATTCCTTCACTGCCTTATCTTTGGTCAGTTTTAGGAGGAGGCGGGACACAGGTCAGGTGGGAGTCTGAGACTCCTTGTGGGGGACAAGGGTAGAGTGTGAAATAAAGTTCGCTGTTTGTGGACAAATGTGAGCTTAGAAAATAAAATACCACAGAATCGTTTTGGCTATTGGGAGAGAGGGGACGACGCTGTAGGGAACATCAGTTAAGGATGAAAAACAGCCGCAGAATGTGGTTTTTGGAAGAAAAAGAAGACTCAGCCATCTCCTCCCGTACTGTCCCCTGAAGTCCGGTGAGTGCAGTAGTCTGAGATTACAGCACACATGGTTTCTGTTTTTCCTTCTGAGCCTTTCTGCCTTTGCTTCCCTTCCAGTGTCAACGAGGGACACGGAGAGAAGAGAAAAAGGAGCCCCCCAGCCTCGCTGCCTCCTCCGCGTGCGCGACCCCTGCAGCAGATGACGTGCTCATAGTGCATCAGCTGGGGCAGACGATGGAGGTAGCTGCCAGTGCGGGCTGGGTTTTCTCCCTTCCATTTTCTGGGGGAAGGTGTGTTACATCCTCATGTGTTATAAGAAGCAGCCATTTATGCTGATTGAAATTCGGTTGTAACGTTGGGTGGTAGTGTGGCTTCTCAGTTGTCTTATACAATTTGGACCCCCCGTTAAAATCAGGTATCGCGGCCTGGAGTTAGGTGAAAGCCAAGGTTTCTCATCTTCCGTTGTAGGGTCTAGAACGTGCACATAGTCATGAGTAGGCTGTTAGGAGGCCACCGGCCAGATGGGCCCTCCTGGCCTTACTCGCTGTTGGAGCCTCTCCCACTCCACCTGGGGAAAGGTTAGCAGAGGAAGAGGGCCTGCCTGGGGTCACCCTGTCAGTGGCCCATGCTCAGAAAGGAAGTGAGGCAAACAGTTTAGTGAGACAGCGCTTGGTTGAGATGAAAGCTTCGATCATGTGGGCACGCGCGTCAGCTAGAACTGAAGGGGAGTTTTAACCTAGCTGCAGCGGGGGGTAGCCATGGCCCCTGCCACCTGCCTGACAGACACCTCAACTGCCCAGTGATCACATCAGCAGTTTCTCACTTTCAGTTCTGTGGCCGAGGCTTTCTAGAAGCTTAAACCCTTGTCCCAATGACGTCAAGCTCGCCCATTGGCCTGGAGGGTTCAGACTTGTCTTCCATCAACACCATGATGTCAGCAGTCATGAGTGTGGGGAAGGTCGCCGAGAATGGTGGGAGCCCCCAGAGCATCAAGTCCCCCACAAAGCCTCCGGGACCAAATCGGATCGGCCGAAGGAACCAGGTAAGCGTCTGTGCACCTGCGGTGGCTTCCATGAGAGCACTGGGGGCGGGATGTCCCCTCGCACCCCAGCGCCCTGAGCCAGAACCATGGACCTGGTCTGAACAGCACAGGTGCACCCAGAGGCCGTGATCCCTTTTCAGGCACTAATTGCTTGTAGCTTAGGTTGGTTTCCATTCGCAAAGAAGGTTTTCAGTGCTGAGGTCTCAGTGTTGGTGAGAGCACCCCTACCTGCCCCCCCCTCCCCCACATGCTGTGGCCTTGTGACTTGATTTGAACCCAAGCTTTCTTGACTCAGATGGTAAAGAATCTGCCTGCAATGCAGGACACCCGGGTTTGATCCCTGGGTCGGGAAGATCCCCTGGAGAAGGGAATAGCAGCCCAAGTGAGTCCATCGTTGGACACGACTGAGCCACACACACACGCTTTCTTCATGGTACAGGCGGGGCAGAGAGCTCAGCTTACTCCTCTCCTGTGACTTGGTTCCTTCTTCACTCACACAGCTGGTTAATTGGTTTTATGATGCCGCCTCCTTGATTTTTTAAGCGTCTGCAGCACAGGTAGCCAATGAGTCCTCACTCTGCTGGACTGCTCCCCAGCTCCCCAGCCTTGACAAGGCACACAGCTGGGTGCCTGAGGGTCCCCTCGGGACGCCTTGTGCTTCTCTTGGGTTTTCAGAGATCAGGGTGGTGCGCAGGGGCATAGGACGCCAGGGATGTTGTGAAAGGCCGTGTCTCCTCCATTGGGAAATAAGATGAGTCTTAATGTCCACACAGCACAGTTGAGCAGGTGTCGCTGTCCTGCAGCAGTGTCCCCGACAGTGCCGGAGGAGCGAGGTGGCCGGTCCCCTCTGCTCTGCGTCCACATGGTGTGAGCGTTCAGTGCTTGGCTCCCCTGACTTGGTGGAGTCCCACCACACCCTTGGGAGAAGTCAGCCTTCTGACTTTGTCTGGAGACCGGAGATGGGCAGGAAGGTAAACCTGTTGGACTTTTGTGAGTTAGTTTTCTTTTTTATTAATGATCCCAAAGTGACTGATCTTATGCAGAATTGTCTGTGCACAGTTCTTCCAGCCCAGCGTGATGGATTCCTGTGAATTTGTAGAAGTCCAGCATGAGTTAGGGCCCCTGATACAAGGTGCCCTCCAGAAAAAGTTGTCCCAGCCTCACATCCCTCCAGCGACCGAGAAGGGTCCGTTTCTCCGCCTCTTCCTCAAGGCTGAAGACTCGGCGTTAAATGATGCTGTCGGGTGGGGGCATTGATACTTTTTCTCTCTTTTTTTCCTTTTCTCCGTGTGCTTCTCTTCCTGTGGGTACCTGAGAAAATTCTTAGCCTGTTTGACTGTGGCCTGAGCCAAGAAGGAGCACTAGCTCTGGGAAGAAAAGGTTTATTTCCACTCTCACTTGACTGTCTGTCCATCCATCTATCCATCCGTCCATCCATCCCCCCATTTCACAGTGTTCCCCCACCTCTTCCTTCCAGCCAGGTACTGTGTGCCAGGTGCCGAGCTCCTTCTGAGAGAGCCCAGCACAGCCCAGCAGAGGCAGAGCTGGCCCCAGTCCAGGCTCGGGTCCCATCCCGGGGTTCAGAGAGTAGGCAGAGCCGTGGAGGGACCCACGGCCTTCGATCTGCACGTGGGACGTGGAGGGGCCTCCACAGGGCTGCCTGGGCCATTGGTCACCCGCCTCCTGTGTCCCCGGGGGTTCCTCAGGGCACCGGCTTAGGCTTTTGAAAGAGGTCTGGGCGAGAGGCAGGATGGGGAGGATAGCGCATTAGAAAATCCCAGCGTGGTCCTTACCAGGACAGACAGGAGGGCTGGAGGGCGCCCTGAGGAGCAGAGTTCCAGGGCAGATTAGCCACCGCCGGAAGCCAGCAAGGGTGCCAGATTGTTTCATTATGGAATGGTTAGTTATCACATTAGCTGCTAATTTTATCTGTCAGCTCAGGAAGCAAGCTCCCTCTCCCAGCATAGCCGCGGTCACTGGATTTGGGCCTCTCCAGCAGGGCTCCGCCAGCATCGTGGTGCTTCCTCTTCTGTTTGCTTTGTTTTCAAAATTGAGTCTGAGTTTGGAGACTCCTTCTCTCAGACCATCATGGATGTCACGATTCCGTGCTGAGGTCTGCAGCGTACCGCTGCCCGCCTCCAAGAGGGGTCAGGCTACAGTTCATAGTAGACCCCGGAGTCACTCCCTTTAGTCCCAGGGGCCACTCAGCGCCTCTGGTGTTTGCCTCAAGGGGCTCACAGGGTGAATTTTTTTTTTTTTCTTAAGGAATTTTCATCCTCAGGAGGCTGGCTTCCTCGAGGCCTGGCTTTTTACATTTATATCCGTCCTCCAATGAATCTCTTTTAAAAAAATTTCTTTTTGGCCTGCAGGGGGCACGGATCCAACCCCTGGTGAGGGAAGTTCTGCATGCCATGAAGGGTGACCAAAAAAAAAAAAAAAAAAACCACATTTAAAAATACATATATTTGTTTATTTGGCTGTGCTGGATCTTAGTGGTGGCACGAGAGACCTTTTATCTTCGTTGTAGTACATAGGATCTAGTTCCCAGACCAAGGATGGCACTCAGGCCCCTGTGCTGGGAGTATGGAGTCAGACCACCAGGGAAGCCCCCAGAACTGCTTTTTAACACACATTATCGCTAATCTAATAATTTAATAAAAACACCCCAGAGGCCAAGTCTGGGCCAGCCCTGAGGCATCCCTCAGTGCCGGGCGAGCGCCCTTGCTGTGTTGTTCGGCTTTCTGTCTGGAGAACACCCCTTCTGCACACCCCTTCTGCCTCTGGAGGGGGTGGAGGCGGATGATGGCTGAGTGAGGCTGCAGGGTTGGGTTTGTTTGTGTGTTTGTTTTTTAACTATCTCTGGGTTAATATACTTCCTTAAAATTCACATCTGTGGTGTGTTTTTTTTTTAATATGAGAGTGAAAAAATGTGTAGCATACTTATTCCTCAGACCCAAGGAGAGAAGGTGTGTGTTACTTAACGTGGGGCTTGTTCACCTCTGAGGAGTGAGAGGGGCCTCCCGTAGGAGCCAAGGACTAGATCCCTTTGTGCGTTCACTCCACCCTGCACGGTGCCCGGTGCCATTTGTCTCTATGGTTTTCAGGGTGGCTTTTATTTTATTTTCATCATCTCTCATGAGCCAGCCACAAGGGTGTTTGCTCTATGTGCCTTGGGGTCGATCCTTTCTGGGTCAGACTTGTGTAGCCTAGTGGTTAGGGCATGGGCTGTGAGCAGCTGGCCTGAGTGTTAATCCTGGCTCTGGTTTGGGGTGGGTTACTTGCCTGTCTGTACCCCAGTTTCCTCACCCCTAAAATGGGATCTGTAACTGGCCATCTCTAATCGTTGTGTGAAAAAAAACCACCATTTCACATGAGCAGAGTCTAGCACATAGTAACTGTTTAATACTTGGTATTATTCACAGGGAACAGAGAGTCAGTCGAATGAGTACAACTAAAAAGAGGGTGGTTGAAAATGCCTGAGGGTCCGCCCCACAGCTGGCTCCCTCCCTCCCTCACGCTTAGTCACCGTTTATGAGCAGTGGTGGGCAGGTGCTCCAGTCAGTGAGGGGTCCCACTGATGGTCCCTGGGCGCCCAGGGGGGCACTGGGGCCTTGCACCCTCAGGAGGGCGGGTTTTTGTCGTGAGAACTCTACCCCCTTTCGTGTATCTTGGGGGCTCAAGACCAGGCAGAAGCAAGTGGCTGGAGCCTGAGTCAGGCCTGGGCAGGAGTACAGCCCTTCTCTGGTGCGGCTGTGACTTGATGCTTAATTTTTCACCATCCCCGATGACTCACTAAGCGGTGCCTAACGAGAGCACTGATGTTTATCGGGCACTCAGCCCTGGACCGAGCACTGTTCTCACGCCTTCTGTGTGCTGATTTACTCCCCGTCGCAGCGTGATGCTGTGGCTTTCCCCTTTTATAAAAGAGGAAACCGAGGCAGACAGGCTCACACCCAGCCAGGCTCCAGGGCCCATGCTCTCAGCCGCTCTGTTGCCGCCGCTTGTGAGACACACGTGTGTTACACGTGAGAGGCACCAGTTCACTGTGCGTTGAAGTGGATGCTTTTATCCTCTCTTTTCAGGAGACGAAAGAGGAGAAGTCTTCCTACAACTGCCCCCTGTGCGAGAAGGTCTGCACTACCCAGCACCAGTTAACCATGCACATTCGCCAGGTCTGCCGCTGCTTTTGTTTCAAATAGCTCTTCGTTAAGAGGGGAGGTGACTTTATCTTAACAGATGAATTGTGGCTGTTTAATTCAGATGTAATATTCTAAGAATTTTGAGGAGCGGTTATGAAACAGTTTTCGTGTGTCCATGTTAACTGTCACAGAGTCCCAGGTCACACAGAGCACCTTTTCAGAATTTAGCAAACATCTAGTTAACCAATCACAAATAACAGACTTTTCACCATACATGAACCAAATCTCCTCACAGCATGGTGAGACTGTAGATGTAGACCCCGATTCTTTGCACTGCTGTGAACTTTCATCATGCAGCAGGGAATTCCCTTGATTTGGGATCTCTTTTGGCTTTTCTTCTTTATTAGAAGACTTATCCTTCTCCCTTGCCTGCTGTGGATGGTTCATGAGATAGTATTGAATCTAGAACGGTGAAGGACTGACAATAGTCAAATCATAACATGCTGCTGAATAATAGCATCGTTTAGTAACTTGGGTTTGGACAGAAATGTTCCTTCTTAACATATTTCAGAGGCCAGAACTCTAAACCAGGCAGGTTGCAGTTCTCTTTCTCTGATGGCTAGACTGAGTCATCAAACTAGAACTCATGTGAGGTCCGTCCTTCACGTTTGCCTCATAGTTGAGTCTTTCTGCCCATGTTAGTTTTTGTGGTCCGTTCATCTATTATATGTGTCTGAGAAAGACCTGCAGAGACCCCACCTTCGTTTTGAGCCTTGCGGAAGAAGTACTCATCAGTACTGGGACACGGAAAGAGAAGAGCGAACAATATATTTATTTGTCTGTGGTCCCGACAGATTTTGACATTCAGGAAGACATTTAAAATGAAACAAACAAAAAAAATAGCTGAGAAGCATTGCTGACTTTTTAATGCATATATATGTGTATGTGTGTTTATATATGCGTGTATGTATAAAGCCCTGAATTTACACCTCCCGGTCGCGGAGTTTTGACCTGCCCTCCTCAGTGATGCTGTAATCGTTGCTTTCCGCAGCACAACACGGACACTGGCGGGGCCGACCACTCGTGCAGCATCTGCGGGAAGTCGCTGAGCTCGGCCAGCTCCCTGGACCGCCACATGCTGGTACACTCCGGGGAGAGGCCCTACAAGTGCACCGTGTGCGGGCAGTCTTTCACCACCAACGGGAACATGCACAGGTGGGTGCGGGCGGCCTTCACCTGCTGCCTCGAGTCCAGAGGTTGACCGAAAGCAGAGTGGCCTCCCAGCCGTCTTGCTCAAAGGCTAGAGGAGGTCTGTTCCTGTTCGGAAAAGCCAGAGCTGGTTCCGTCTGCCAGCCGTGTACAGTCTCCAGTGTGTCAGAGGTGTCTGCTCACGGGAGTCAGCAGGACCTGGGGCTTGGTCTTTGGCTGATGGGGGAATCCTCAGGGTGACCCTTGGCCAGTTGGGAGTTTCTTTGCTGAGATACCGGAGGTGGGCAGCTTATCAGACGCAGAGAAACCCTAGAGGATTAGCATAGTAACCCTTGCCTTTTTAAAACTATTTGCATATGCCTACAGATTCCTGCAGGGCGAAACATTTCTGGAGCATCGAATAAATAGTTAAGTGGGCTGGAGAGCTTCAGGATAAGATAGGATAAAATGAAGGGAAAAATCTGATAAATGTCAGGAATTTACTTCCTGAGGGAGAAGGAGGCTGGCTCAGAAGTGGGAGAAAGCTCAGTGGTGGGCATATTAAAAATGTTGTGGGAGGAACCAATGGAAAATATACTTAATAGAAAGAGTACTTACAATTTAGGGGGTAGAACAAACTTGTCTTCTTTTTTTACACAAATATTTTAGGAACATTGGAAATCTAGGAAAACATTTTAAAGGGACCCACATTTCACCTTCTCAAAAAATCAGGCTGTTTTATTTTTCCATATTCCATTTTAAGCATTATGTTGATTTCTTTTAAAAAGTTGGCTAACTTTTTTTACATATTTATTTCAAAAGAAAAGTTTACGTAGTTGTGAAATTGGTATTTTATCATATATAAATACTCAAATGAGATGGTCCCATTTATTCTACCTAAAATTATGATCCACTGATGGTGTACTTGAGACTCATTGTTTTGTTTTGTTTTGTTTTGTTTATTTATTTATTTTTTTGTTAGTTGGAGGCTAATTACTTCACAACATTTCAGTGGGTTTTGTCATACATTGATATGAATCAGCCATAGATTTACACGTATTCCCCATCCCGATCCCCCCTCCCACCTCCCTCTCCACCCGATTCCCCCTCCCACCTCCCTCTCCACCCGATTCCCCTGGGTCTTCCCAGTGCACCAGGCCCGAGCACTTGTCTCATGCATCCCACCTGGGCTGGTGATCTGTTTCACCATAGATAATATACATGCTGTTCTTTTGAAATATCCCACCCTCACCTTCTCCCACAGAGTTCAAAAGTCTGTTCTGTATTTCTGTGTCTCTTTTTCGGTTTTGCATATAGGGTTATCGTTGCCATCTTTCTAAATTCCATATATATGTGTTAGTATGCTGTAATGTTCTTTATCTTTCTGGCTTACTTCACTCTGTATAAGGGGCTCCAGTTTCATCCATCTCATTAGGACTGATTCAAATGAATTCTTTTTAACGGCTGAGTAAAATTCCATGGTGTATATGTACCACAGCTTCCTTATCCATTCATCTGCTGATGGGCATCTAGGTTGCTTCCATGTCCTGGCTATTATAAACAGTGCCACGATGAACATTGGGGTGCATGTGTCTCTTTCAGATCTGGTTTCCTCAGTGTGTATGCCCAGAAGTGGGATTGCTGGGTCATATGGCAGTTCTATTTCCAGTTTTTTAAGAAATCTCCACACTGTTTTCCATAGCGGTTGTACTAGTTTGCATTCCCACCAACAGTGTAAGAGGGTTCCCACAAGAGACCCACCTCAAAACAAGAGACACATACAGACTAAAAGTGAAGGGCTGGAAAAAAATATTTCATACAAACGGAGACCAAAAGAAAGCAGGAGTCGCAATACTCATATCAGATAAAATAGACTTTCAAATAAAGGATGTGAAAAGAGACAAAGGACACTACATAATGATCAAAGGATCAATCCAAGAAGAAGATATAACAATTATAAATATATATGCACCCAACATAGGAGCACCGCAATATGTACGGCAAACACTAACAAGTATGAAAGAGGAAATTAATAGTAACACAATAATAGTGGGAGACTTTAATACCCCACTCACAACTATGGATAGATCAACTAAACAGAAAATTAACAAGGAAACACAAACCTTAAATGACACAATGGACCAGCTAGACCTAATTGATATCTATAGGACATTTCACCCCGAGACTCATTGTTATAGTGGTCAATTTATGGATTTTTGGATTTAGGTCCTGATTTCAAATCTCACCTCTGCTACTTATAAGTTTTCCATCCTTGAGCAAGTTGCATAACCTTTGTACCTGACTTTGCTCCTCTTTAAATTGAGATTTTTGATAGTATTCACTTTGCTGGACTAGGATGGGCATTAGGAGATAATGAGTTTAGCACATGGTTGGCAGGCAACCAGTGTTACTTATTGTTATTTGCATTTCTGAGTAATGCTGCAATAATTTGAATCCTATGGATGTCTCAGTCTGAACTCCTCGAAGCAGGGTAGAATATGATGCTGTGAAATGTATCAGTATATTAAAGGATTTTGATGAAGGGTGTTACCTTTATATATATGTATATATTATACATACATATATATATAATTTCCTATTCTTTTTGCTCCTCGTCTCCTAGTTATGTTTTATTTTATTTTATTTCATTTTGTTTATTTTAATTTTTTAGCTTCTGGGCTTCCCAAGTGGATCAGTGGTAAAGAATCTGCCTGCCAGGCAGGAGACACAGGGTCGATCCCTAGGTCAGGAAGATCCTCTAGAGAAGAAAATAGCAACCCACTCCAATATTCTTGCCTGGGAAATCCCATGGACAGAGGAGCCTGGCGGGCTGCAGTCCATGGGGTCGCAAAGAAGTCAGACATGACTTAGAGGTTAAACAACAACAATTTTTAGCTTTAGCTTTTTGCTTCCACATCAGCCTGTTAATATCGTTTTGCCTTCTGTGTGCCATTTGTTTTGTTTTGCTTCCTCCCTTTTATTCCTCCTGCTTAAAAAAAAATTCTTTGTTCTTCTGTATTTGAGCCCTCAAAATCTAATCCTGGAAGTATTACCTTCTTGGGTGGTTTCCTCGCTTTCTCCTACCCCATTTTAGGGCATTTTCATTGTCCCAGAAGGAAACCCTCACCCATTCGCAGTTGCTTCTCCTTACTTCCCACCCTCGAGCCCTGGGAAGACTCTCATCTACTCTTCCCCTGTGCATTCACCTTCTGTGGACTTCTCATGGAATGTGCGGGCTTTTGGGCTTTTCTAACCAACTTCTTTCACTTAGCTTTAATGCTTTCAACATTCATCAACGTTGTAGCATCTTTCTTCTTGTCATGTAACAGTCCATTGTAGGGATATACCACATTTTATTCACCTCTCCATCAGTCAGCAGACATTTGAGTCCTTTTGCTTTTTGGCCCTTACAAGTAATGCTGCTGTGAGCATTCTTGTACAGGTTTTATGTGAACGTGTGTTTCCATTCCCCTGGGTAGCCCCTGAGGAGGGGAATTGCTGGGTCATGTTTAACATTTTGAGAAATAGCCACGCTGTTTCCCAGAGGAGCTGCATCATTTTACACTACCACCAGCAGTGTGAGAGGACTGCAGCCTTACACACCCTTGCCCACACTTGTTACTGTCAGTCTTCTTTATGACAGCCTCCCCACCAGGGATGAAGTGCAATCCCATGAGTCCATAATTTTAATGTTGTCACATTTAAGTCTACACTTCATTTTAAGTTGGCATTTGTGTATAGTGTAGGGAAGGAATCCAGGTTCAGTCTTTTGTACTGTTTAAAAACTTTTCTTTCTCCATTGAATTGTCTTAGCACCTTTATCAATATTCAATGACCCGTAAACGTAAGGATTTATCTCTGTGCTGTCAGTTCTCTTCCATTGATCTGTGTATCTGTCCCAAGGCCTAACATGGTATTGATTACTGTAGCTTTGGGTAAGTTTTGAAATTGGGAGATGTGAATCTTTGAACTTAGTTCTTTCCCTAGATTGTTTTGGATATTCCAGGTTGCTTGAATTTCTTTGAGGTAATTACAAGCCACATAGAGTGAGCTGTGAAATATTCCGTCCTCCTCTCTGTTTTAGCAGAGTTCGTGAAGAGTTGATATTAATTCCTTTCATTTAAATATGTGGTAGAACTCATCGGCAAAGCCATCTGGGCTTTTCTTTCTGAGAAGTTTTTAAAGGACTAACTCAGTTTCTTTACTTGTGATAGGTCTGTTCACATTTTCTGTTTCTTCTTGGAGTCAGTTTCAGTAGTTCCGTCTTTTGTAGGAATTTAGCCATCTCGTTGAAGTTATCTGATTGGCTGGCATACAGCTGTTCTTAATGTCCCCTTGCAATCCTTTTTATTCTGTAAGGTCAGTAATGTCGCCTCTTTCCTTCCTGATGTTAGTAATTTGAGTCTTCTCAGTTTTTTTCCTTAATCAGTCTAGCTGAACATTTAACAATTTTACTGGTCGTCTCTTCAAAGAAACAGGGGCTTCCCAGGTGGCGCTAGTGGTAAAGAACCCAACTGCCAACACAGCAGACATAAGTTCAATCCCTGGGTCGGGAAGATCCCCTGGAGAAGGAAATGGCAATCCAGTCCAGTATTCTTGCCTGGAGAATCCCATGGACCGAGGAGCCTGGCGGGCTACAGTCCATGGGTTGCAAAGAGTTGGACACTAGTGAAGCAGCTTAGCCTTCAAAAAAGTAACTTTTCAGCTTGTTGATTTATTCTCCTCTGTTGCTTTTCTGTTCTCTATTTTTTTAATTTTCCGCTCTAAACATGACTGTTTCCCTCCTGTTTGCTTTAAGTTTAGCTTGCTCATTTCTTTCTAGTGTTTCAGGTAGAAGATTAGACTATTTATTCGAGAATGTTTTTATGACAGGTGTTTACAGCTATAAATATTTCTTTAAACATAGTTTTCATAACATTTCGTAAATTTTTGTATGTTGTATTTCCCTTTTCATTCATCTCAAAATATTTTCTAATTTTTCTGTGATTTTTCCATTGGTTATTAAGGAGTATGTTTGATTTCACATATTTACAACTTCTCAAATGTCTGTTACTAATTTTGAATTTCATTGCCTGTTAATTGAACAAAGCTTTCCATGATTTCAGTTTTTTTTTTCCTTTAATGTATTGAGGCTGGGTTTGTGGCCGAGCATATAGTCTATCCTGGAGAACGTCTCGTGCTGTTGAGAAGAGTGTATTCTTGCTGTTGTTGGGTGGAGTGTTTTCTAGAGGTGCTGTCGGTCCCAGCTGGTTTATGCATTGTCCTGTCTCCTCACAGACCTTTGTTTATCTTCACCTGCTCTACCTGTAGGGTTTGCACAGTTACCGTCCCATTTTGCAGATGAGGGAGCTTGCTTAGGATCAGAGTCAGTGCCAAGGTTTGAACATCGGCTTGTCAGGCTTAGAGGCCATGAGAGAATGGATACAGCTTTGTGTCACTTTGTATATTAGAAAAAAGCACTCTTTCAAGCTTCACCCTCTTTCAAAATAATTTCCTGTTGTAAAACATTATTTTCAATGTTAAACTATTTGAGCCATCCAGCTAGCATAGTCCACTCTCTTTGGTGAGCCTGGAATCACTTTTTATTGATTTTTATAAGGTGGAGCTAGTGGTAAAGAACCCACCTGGCAATACAGGAGACATAAGAGACGCGGGTTTGATTCCAGGGTCAGGAAGATCCCCTGGAGGAGGGCGAGGCACCCCCACTCCAGTATTCTTGCCTGGAGAATCCCATGGACACAGGAGCCTGGCAGGCTACAGTCCATGGGGTTGCAAAGAGTCTGACATGACTGAAGCAACTTAGCATGCATGTGTTGTTAGAAATTATATTAAATTTTTTATAGACCAACCGTTGATATTACCCTGAGATTCTCATTTATGTAAATTACTGTTTATAAGTTGTTGGTTTTTTTTAAAGCAGACCTTAGGGATGTTTGTGCTAATTTCTGATTTTGTGCTGATTTTAGTGTGAGTCATCTTGATTTACAGGAGAGGACTAATTGCTGGGGACTGAATTCTAGTTTTAATTCTGCAGAACTTTTCAGAAATCTCTTTGATTTTTCTATACTTCACCAAAGTGGCATGGTAAAACCTCACTTAGAACTTGCACTCAAGTGCAGTGTTTGTGAAAGCATTGTGAAGGCTTGCAGTGACCTGGGGAATGTCCTGGCTGGAGGGTGTTTCTGAGTTTGTGTTTTCAGAGCTGACGGCATCCTGTGATAATCTCTGAGAGGTTTGCACTCCTCACTCTGTGACCCTGGCAGGTTAATTGACCTCTCTGTGTCTTGCTTATTACTTCATCGGTAGAAGGCAGTGATGTCTGTACCAATGGGAACATTGTGGGGATTCAGTGGGAATTGAATGTGGGAATTAACACATGCAGTGCACATAGGATAATGTTAGTTAATTAGTACTTCACTAATGTTGTATGTGCCACTGAAGAAAAACACAGCGACTGACTGACTATTTGTAAAACGCCAGAAAATAAATGAAGAGGTTCTTCTTTTGACTTGCTATCCTAAACCTATAATTTAAATTTAAAAGAATTTACTTAGAATATTTGAGCTTATTACACTCCTTTTATTTTTGTCTTCTCTGCAGAAAATTGCAAACCATGGGTTAAAAAGAACATTTGGTGTTTGGTAATCAGTCACAATCATCACCACCTTCGTTTGTTAGTGAAACTGTACTTTTTGGGGGGAAAAAATTATAAAAATGTGAAAACACTTACAAAAATGTGCCAGAGAGAGCAGGGTTAGATTCATCTGCCCAGTGGATCTGTTCCAGGATCTGATACCCGGATGGTGAGCTGTGGTGTCTCCTGGGCACGTACCTGTGTTACATCGTCAGGGGCCAAAGCTGCTCTGGGATTGGAGAGACCGTGCACGCGCTGGTTCTGATGAGCCGTACCCTTGCTTGACTTTCAGAGCCTGGAAGGAAGTCAGTGGGCTGTACGTCTGGTTCTCGAGACCAAAGCTTTGTTTCTCATTTTCCTTCGATGGCCGCCCTGCCGCTCCCCAAGGTCTGCCGCAGCATCTGGGCCGGGGGAGCCGGGGGCCCCGGAGCCCAGGCGGAGGCCGGGCCTGTGCAGCCGGGACACCCACCCCCATCCCTGTTCTGCCTTGTTTCTAGCCTGTCCCGGGCCCCCTTTCCCGCGCCGTTTCCTGTGACACAGCTCCGTGCTCTGATCTTCAGTCCCTCCCCTCGGGGGTGCAGGTTCAGTAAGAACCCTGCTGGAGCGCGAGTACCTGTGGTGTGGATCTCTAGATCCAGTTTGCCAAGATCCAACTCCCCGAGGCTAGTCTGGGAACTCTAGTGCCCCTTCCCTCAGCCTCCTGCTCACCCCGTTCCTAAGGTCGTCCACACGCACACCTGTGCTGCACCAGCCTCCATGTGCACTTTCTCCTGGATAAGCCCCACCTTCCCTGGATTTAGGGCTGAGCAACAGTGTAGGAGGCAGATGTGGGCTCCACCCCTGACTTTGGCTGCTTCAGCACCCAGAGGGGCTCACACATCTCACAGCATAGACCCCCAGAACTTCGTCCTTTTCAGTTCGGTTACTTCTAGATGATTTTAACGAGGTACCCTTTGCAGCCACCCTCTGTATAAAAGCAAGCCACTCTGTCTCCTTCAGCCACTAGTTATTGTATGAGAATGTGTTTGTTATCTTCATTTATTAGGTTAATCGACCTTTTTGAAGTTTCTTTTACCTTAGTTTTATGAGAGGACCATCAACTTGTAGTCAACCCAGTAGAATTATCACATTAATAAAAAGAAAAATAAACTTCGCAGAATCAGAAAGCAGATTAAAGTATGTCATTGTGTTGATAGTTGCACTGTAGCTCAGGTACAGCCCATAACTTACTATCATTTCATTCCAGGAAATACATTTAAATTATTTTTAAAAGTAATTGTATATCTGGTAAACAGGGAGACTGGAGTGATACAGATTCCAGCTTATTTTAAAGAAGTTTCGGGGGAGACCATCTCAATTTATTACCATATCTGGGACAGTTTTTCAAGTTACCACTTCCCTGTCTGCGGATTCTCATGTTTTTGAGGTTTGAATTTGAAAATCCTTTATCCCAAACCTTTCGAACCACAGCTTAGTTCCTAAGCAGACTAATAGGTTGCCATCGCAATGCAAAACAGGTATCACAGAAACATTGCTGCAGCTCCAGCTTTTAACT
Source organism: Cervus elaphus (assembly GCF_910594005.1). Lineage (NCBI taxonomy): Eukaryota > Metazoa > Chordata > Mammalia > Artiodactyla > Cervidae > Cervus > Cervus elaphus. The sequence continues at coordinate 48,136,821 of NC_057821.1, read as the reverse complement.
TCCCAGAACTCTTTATCAGTTGCTCCCATGTTGAAATTTTGGATTGAGCGGTGCTTGTCTTCCAAAACAAACTTGGGAAACTGAGCCAGAGCACGCCCTCTGGGAGAGCTCAGTGTAGGAAAAAGGGCACTGAGCTTTGCAATCTGCAAAAACTTTCCAGAAAGTGCTGGACGGCAGAGCTATGAAGAAGCGATGATGCTTGAAAGAGAGAATGGCAGCAAATCTCCTCTGGAAAGAATCAGAGCTCTGAAACGGGGATTTTCTTTTTGCAGACTATAATGGCCTCGGAATATAGGAAATTAATTTCTCCTTTGCGCCTCACCTTACACACTGTAGACTTTTAAGCTGTAAACAGTGTCTGGGAGTCCTTGTCATGTTAGGGACACACAGGAGAGAGGCCCTGGCAGGAGCAAGCTTTTCCGACTTCTCCTTTGTTTAGAGGAGGGCACAGAAAGAGCAGGGGTATGTCCTCACCTCAGCCTTGTGTTCACAAGGTGAAGGTGAGGCGGGGACACCCTGGAGTGTCATCTGATTGCCTTGCTCTCCTCCTGCTGTGGACACAGCTGCATCCATCCCCCAGCACAGGAGACTCGGGCCCCGGGGATGCCCCCACATCATGGGTAGTCTTCAGGAACAGAGGCTTATGTGTTCCTATTATGCTGAAAGAAAACATTGGCCGCACAGAAATGTGACCTGCTCCATGACAGATGAGAGCGCGGAGGCTCTGAATTTAGCACGGCACTCTCAGCCGCTCAGCCGCAGCCAGGCCCGGCCTCTGCCGCTGTGCTGGGGGTCGGCACAGGTGGCCGGCCCTGAAGGCAGGAGGAACAGAGACGGGGCTGCGTGTCTAGAGGGTTGCTTCTGTACCCTCTGGGTCCAGCAAGAGGAAGCGCCCTGTGAAATGTAGCCACGGTGATGGTCAAGTACCTGCGGGTGCCCTCTCACTGGTCTCGTCCCTGCCGCTTCTCAGGAGTGGAGGTGCACACGCAGAGCTCGGCCCGTCCCACCGAGAAACAAGTCTTAGTCACAGGTGCACTGCTCCCTGGTCCCTGTGAGGAAGAGGGAGGTATCAGGAGGAAATCACTTCAGGATAAGAGTCTGGGGGTCACCCCACGCAGGACTACATGAGCATTTTGTTTCCTTGAGGATATTCCTATTAAAAAGCAGGGGGAAAATGCCAACACAGTTCTTATCTGTAACTGAGTGTCCCCTTCCCTAGAGGGAAAGACGGATGAGCAGAAAATGCCTTTTGGGGGTGCTCAGAGGTCTTTCCACTTTCAGGTGCACTTGGGAGATGATATACTTGACAGCCCTCTGCAGACAGAGGGGTTTGTGTGAATTGAGATTTTAACCTCGTTTATAGTCGGCACAACTGTGTGAACTGTGTTGGACACGTGACCCTCAGCTCTGGCGGCTGTACTGTGAATATTTGGTCATTTCATGATAGTACTTGGTTACAAGGCGGTTTCAGTATATTCAGTACTCTCTACTGGAATAGGCATATTTCGAGTACAGTTTATTTTTTTGTTTGTTTTCGAGAACAGTTTAAGAAGCGTTTTCTATTACGAAGGTGGAAACTTTTTTCTCTTTAACCAGGAAAAAAAAGTCATTGAACTGTAATACCCCATTCCCTGATCATTCCACTTAATATGCTTTTCCCTCTCTTGGAAGTCTGCATTATTAAGAGGCCCAGAACTTCCCCCTGAGAGTGAACATTTGTAAGTCCGGTTATCACAGCAGAGTGTCTTAAGTTACCACTTTCCCCCAATAGCTTTCACCAAATCTTTCACCAAATGGTTTATTGTTTGATTATATTTAAATGTTTTTAGCCTTTCTTTACATCTCGTTGGCTGGAATTGAAATTTGTACGCTTTTATTTCAACTTCAGTCATTGTTGAAATGAAGGCGGCCTCTCTGTGGGCCCCCTGAGAGCTCTTCCTTCTTCTCTGGCTGCAGCTGGTAGAGGATGCTCCTCAGAACAGGGCCGAGGGCCTCCATCCCTTCGTCTGTAACGCGGGTGGAGCTTTGCTAGGAGTTGTTGTTTCTAGGCTTAAATGCTATAACACATACCCACGCCTCTGGTTCACATAAAATATTCAACAGATTGTAGTTTGCTTTCTTTCTCTTCTCCCTGAGGAAGGTTTAACCCACGAGTCCCTCCTCCATGACGGTGAGCATGAGTGTTTACAAAACCAAGAGAACAGACCCTGTGCCCTTTGACCTTGAGGATTTCAGGCTGCGTCCTAAGAACGTGACAGTGTGAGAGCAGGATTTTGTGTTCCTCTATCTTCTCTGAATTGTGCACACCCTCATCATTATTTGAAGACTTCCAGTTTGTTGTTCTTTTTTTGAATTGCTTATTCTGTGGTGTTTTTACATTTTTATGTGGATTTGCGCTTGTTGTTGGATGATAGTCTGTAGTCATTTTCAGAATTCTTACTTTACATTTGAGAAGTCTGCACATGGTAGAAAGCAACCACTCTTCTCTGAGAAAAAGAACAGGTGGCAGGAATTTGTCATAGGATTTTATTCCTCATGTAAGACAGTAAGTATAAGGAAATAGCTGAGCTACCCCTTCAACCCCTCCAGCAGAGCTTATTTTATTTTTTGAAATGATATTTGAAAAATGTCTCTCAGTTTGATTCTGTGTATTCTTCTGAAGGACCAGTTTAAGTCCACTTAATGCTGGAGAGAGTTTGTTCATAGGACCATCCCAGCATGGGCAGATGGTAAACACCAGCCAGGCGTTTTTTCCTTTGCATCACTGTTTCTCACGTTTATGATCTGCTTCCTAATTAAATTGTCTCTTACCATTTGGCCAACTGGATGCTGAGGTTTACAGCTTAGCTTGTCTGCTGTTTTGGCAGAGGTGGTGTTTGTCTCTTAGTTTGTGTTGGAGACTAAGCAGACGCAAAAGAAGTGTTGGGTGCAGGAAGTATGGTGTTTTTGGCCTATATTGTCTAAATATTTCGAAAGCTCAGTTGCACCAGGTAAAAGTGGTGAATGGCACCAAAATCTGGAGCGTCCTAGCTTGCCCACGCTTGAGCGGCCTGGCAGCTGTGCCCCGTGGAAGTCGGGTCATGGGTGGCCAGGCCCTGGAACAGAATGCAGCGTGGGGAGCCGGCCTCTGCTCCCCTCTCTCACACACGCCCCCCTCACCTGACCGCCAGGAACTTTGAGCCGATCCCGAGTCTGTGTCCCGTTCAGTGTGATAACGTGAAAGCAGCAAAGCGAAGAGGACAGAGGAAGAGAGGGAGCCAGCGCTGGATCACAAACTTAAACCTGCAGGGCGCTGGCTGTAGGCCACTCGGCTCGTCCTGCTTTATACCTCGCATTTTTCCACCTTTGTTTAAATATTCAACTTGTCCAACCTGTTTGGGCTGAACAAGCTGGTGCAAGCAAACATCGAAACTGTCAACGTTTTTTCTGATTTGTTAAGGAAGGTGATTAGCAGCAAATTTTACACCCCCCCCCCCAAAAAAAAGAAGAGTGAATGAGCAACACAAAAATCTTAGCCCGTGTGTTTACCACACAAGATCCCACTCGTGGGGTGTGTGTGCATGCGTACCTTCCTCCTCCTCTGTGGCCTTTCTCCTGCTTCCTGCAGGGCTCCGGGTTGATGGTGAGCTAGTTGGCCTTCAGCGGGGAGAGAGTGTGTTTCCTTAAACCAGACATGCGGTTGCATAATGGGTCACTGGGACACAGCAACTGCTCTCCAGCCTCACTCTCGGCTTATATAACCCAGCGCCCTTGGGAGGCCTGCCCATTTTGCAGGCGGGAAGACTGAGGTCTGCAATGGCTCGGGGTTCAGCCAAGGGCACAGGCACACCTGGACCCTCCTTCCCCCACAGCACATCCCGTGGTCCTGTGTGTCGCCCCCGGCGAGCCTTCATTCTGCGGAGATTTGGGGCCATAAGCCATACTTAGAGGCAGGGCTGTGTGGTCTAGTTGGTGTTCCCAGGTGAGGCTCATATGCGGACCCCGGTCATTTTCTCTGTCTCTCGCCGGCTCTCAGGTTGTGCCAGATGGTGTCCCCGCGGCGGTGGTGATCTCCTGCACCCGCACCCACGGCAGCCCTCGCCCTGCAGCGTGGCAGGCCATCTCAAATGGCCCAGCCCAGGCACTTCTTGTTCCTCTTTTTAAAAGGCTGGGGAGCAGCCCAGAGCGCCTGGGCACCCCCTTACTCCCCAGAGAGGCATCTCTTCCTCCTCCTCGATGAAAAAGGATGTGAACAGCTGGGTTCTGCCATCCAGGTAGAAGGGGAAGGCGAGCTCCCCTTGGGGCTGAAGTGAGGAAAGATCTGGGTGCCATGTGTGCCTCCATTTCGCCGTGAAGTGTTGGTTCTTAGCTCTTTGCCATGGAAGGGCCTTCTCTGGGGGGGACGGGCAGTAGATGCTGCCCTCAGAGGGGATGGCTCCCAGCTGAAGGCCTCTCTCGGCCAAGACCCCAGATCCAGGCCCTGCTGGGCCACAGCCGGCCCTGGGCATACGGGGAGGCTGAAGACATGGAGGCATTCAGCCTGGGGGTGAGAAGAGTCCACGCACCAGGCGGCTGCCCTGAACTCGCCAGGGGCTGTCGGAGAGGAGAGCGGTCACTTGGATTCTCTGTGTTAACACAGGATGGACCAGGAGAGCAGTCAGCTCTCGAAGCCTCTGGGGTCTTCCCTTTGTTCTTTTCAGAATCCATAGTTTTACATGGAAATAGGTACTGGGTGTCTTCATGAGTATTCTAAACAAGGGAGCCAAATAACCCACGGAGAGTATTACAGTAAGTGAAAGATTATTTTAGCAAAACAAGGGCAGGCACGGGGGGAACGTACAGGAGGGTTCAAGGAACTCGGATTCAAAGGCAGGGAGGTAAGGAGCAGGTCTAGAATAGGGGTTTTACGAGCTGGTATTTACTGACGGGGCCGACCTCCAAGCTCCCAGCGCTGGATTTGAAAGTCAGGAGGGGAGGACTTGAGAATAGCAGTACGGGCTCTGTCGTCTGAATAGACGGCTGGGGGCTTATCCTGAGATCCTGTTCTGAAGGCAGCGGCTGTCATTGTCAGCGAAGAACACGGCCTGCGGAAGGGGGGCAGGAGGAGAGATGCTCCTCAGGAGTCATGACCCCACCCCGGCCCATCAGTGCAAAAGTGTCTGTCCCGAGGCCTCCCATGAGACTGAGACGGAGCAGGAACCCAGAGACGGGAGTGGCGCCCGAAGCGGGGCTGGGGAGAGGGCAGAGGCGGGTGCGAGTTCACGAGGTCCATGGCCCTGGGCTCCAGCTGTGCCTGCCCTGAGCCGAGATCCCCTAACTTCCCACATGGCTGAGTTGTCCTGGCACAGCAGCGCCAGAGGACCAGGCTGTGGTCGGCACAAGGAGAGCGAGCAGGCCCCTGGTGTCAGGATATGTTTCCCTCGAGTGGCGGGGACCAGGAGGAAGCCTGTGGTCGCAGCCTCCACGGCCACGTGGCGCATGGCAGAGGCCCGGCCCGCTGGGAGTATGCAGTGTCCAACCATTTCACCCGAACCGCCCTGCTGCCAGCTCCCCACAGAGGATGCCGCCACGGGCCCGCAGACTGCGGGGGACACGTCTCTGGGGCCTGCACCTCACGCTCAGCTGCCTTCTAGACCCTTCCCAAGACTCTGTCCCTTCAGCCTGCGAGGCGGCCCACACCCCCTTCCCCACACCCTGCCGCAGCTGGCGGGCCTGCTTCTGGGTGAGCGTGACCGAGCCTGACAACACCCGCTCACCAGAAGGTGCCTGTGGGCCCGCGTCCGCCTGTCTTCACTCCCCGCCCGGGTGTTGCCCAGGGCCTAATTGACTTACACTCGGCTCAGAACCCTGGAACTCCTCCCCCAACTTCTGATGGGAAAACACACAAATCCTTCTGGAGATTTAACTTTTCTTCAGCCCAGAAAGTAGGCCGTAGGGCTGCAGTGCCTCTTAATCTCGTCCGTTCCCTCTCTGGTTATCACGAGGCTTTGTTGTAAAAGCACAGCCAGCCCGGGGTAGGGATGGGGAGTCGTCTGTAACGAGGCTGTAAAAACCTGTGCAAACCTGTTGACTGCAATCTGGCGGGGCCGCGAGCGGTGCTGGGTGCTGGTTTAGTGTATGGTTCGCGTCCTGTTGACTGAAAAGGGTGACCTTCCTCACGATGCCATTCTCTCAGAGGGTCAAGTCTTTCAGACCCCCAGATCAGTGAAACCTGTGCAGAAATTCAGGCTGAGAAGCGAGCAAACCCTGGTGGTGTCTAGATCCTGCCTGAGCTTTGACCTTCACTCGTAAACCAGACGCAGGCAAGCTTGGAGGAGGCTTGAGACCTGCCGTGGGGACACCTTCTTTGAGGTGCTCCTTTAAACTTGCTGCAGGTTTTTCAAGGACTCTTACCCCCGAGATAAGAAGGTTTCATTTCCCAGTTCTGTGGGGTGTTTGTCTCCCGGGTGGACCTGTGCAGGGTTGCTGGTACACTGAAGAATGAGCCTGGGAGAGGTTTAACGCTTAACGTCCAAGAAGTGTCAGCCTCCCACTCTGAGAGCAGCGCCAAGGGGTGAAGAACGTGACTGGGGTCCAGCGACTGTCATGCGTGAGCAGGCGTGGGGAGTGCTGGGGTGAAAGTGCCCAGGACCAGGGCAGGGACCCGCAGGGGAGGCCCCAGAAGCGGGCAGGTCCAAAAGCAGACCTCCAGAGGCGTTGACGACGGGGAGCGCGGGCCTGAATCCATGCTTTAGAAGCTCACCCGGCCCAGTGCGGAGGAGGGACAAGAGGGACAGCAGGGCGGTCAGTGTCAAGACCAGTCAGTCAGGAGTCCTGTGGCTGGTAGCATTTGTTGCATTTCCATCTGAGTTAGTCCTTGCGCACAGGTCTTTCAACTTTTTTCCAGTTATTAGCCTCCAAGACAAGTTTCCGGGAGTGGAATTATTGGTACAAAGGGCATATGGATTAAAACTCGGATCCCTGTCACTCAGCTGCTTTGCGGAAAAGTTGCTACCAGTGTTCAGCCCCGTCCATGGCACGTGAGAGCCAGCTTTCTACACCACAGCAGCCTTCATGCTCTGTAGCTTCCTGTTCCACAGAAACCGTTGACCTCTCATTCTGGCGAGCAAAGAGCTAGCTGTTCACTGCCCAGGCAGAGGATGGAGCACACGGGGCTCGACGGCAGTTTGACAGGAGGACTCGCGGGGATCTGAGCGGGAGCCGAGGGGGTCACGTCACTGCTACACCCACGCCTGGAACCCCAGCTCAGCCTGCACACCCTCAGGACATGTCGTCCCAGCCCTGTGTGTGCCCCACACTCAGACCACATCCAGACGCGTGTTCACTTCTGATCCGTCACTTCATGAAGGGTGTTCACAAACGGGAGAGGATTCCAAGATGAGCATGACCGGTTCTACCTGCAGACTGGAGGGCAGAACTGGGAGGCGCTGGCTGCAGGAGCCTGAGCTGTTTGGTTTCAGGTAGAGGAACTCTGGAGAGACGCAGACCTCACCTTGAACTATCTGAGGGGCTGCCCTGCAGCAGAGAAGGTAGACTGTCGATGGTTTTTAAACTTGGCCTCGTTGAGATGGAGAGTCCTTGTTGCTGCCAGTATCAAGTCAGAGCTGAGTGGCGGCGCAGGGCTGAGAGACGTTCTGTGCCAGGTGGCCGGTTGGACAGCATCTCACCCCACTTCCAGTCCTGAGGCTTGTGTGATTTGCTGGTTCTCAGGATACATGGACATTAGATGAATTAGCCCTTTAAATGAAACCTGGCGGAACAACAGAACCAGGTCTTCTAAAGGAGAGAAACGGGGTCGTCTCCTCCTTGCCCACCCTCCTGTGTTCCAGTCTCCCCCACCTCCTCTGCTGCCTGAAAACCACTTCCGTCCTAAATCCCAGGAGCTAGATAATAAAGCATCAATCTCATGACCGTTGGTGTCACATGGTAGAAAAGGTGCAGCTTGAAATGAGCTCGTGAACTGCTTGCAGTCATCAGCTCTGATTCCCAGGGTTCTCACGGTGATCATGGCCTCGTGTTAATCGCACCAGTCAGGAATAAATACCCTATCGACTATAGAAAGGGTATTCATTTTTGAAGTTAAATTTTGAGTGATCTCTTGAAACGATGGGTATGGTACTGATTTACATCCCTTAGTATTATCACACTTCCTCAATTCTTAGATGCCTTAAAAAAAAAATTTTTTTTTTTTTTTACACTTCTGAGATTGGAATGTGCCATATGATAAATGTTGAAAGAAACTTGCCAGCCATTTTTTTTTCCTCCAAACACTGATATTAAGTGATGGTCTCCGTAACTCTCAGCCGCCTTGAAATAGAGGGGGTGCTTAGAACAAAGCTATTTGTCTCCCATTAACTCTCTGATGACTTTAAGGGGCCAAGAAGAATAATCAAGCGTCGTAACCTGATAACCTGAGCAAGGAATTGTGTGGACGTGGGCATGACGGTTGTCTGTGATCCTTTTCCATTTTCTCCCACTAGATCTTTCTGACCCACCACACTGAGCCCCCCTAAGAAAGCAGAGGGTTGGCCTGAGCTGCCTTCCCTGAACCCACTCCTCAAAGGTGAGGCCACATCTCACCTGCTGGTGGATTACTGGGTTGGTGCTCTTTGGACAGGGGTTAGTGTGGTCAGGGGCTGGCCCATGGACTCGTCCACCCTCAAGAATATGTCTGCAGGGTCAGAACCAGGGAAGCCCTAGCTCTCACCTCCACACACTCACAGGAGGAGGACTCGGGCATCCCTGGAGGCAGAGGTGAAGACTCTAGCCTTCCGGTTGAATCATTGGCCTGACAGCCTAAGCTGTTGCTCCTCATGGTTCATGAGCTCATGAGCTTCTCAGCCCTTTCCTCCCAAGCCTGTCTCCGGTAAAGAAAGTGCAGCAGGGAGTGAGCATGAGCTGAACAGAACTTCTTTTTAGAAGTATGACAGGATCATTTATGAAAACCTTGCTGTTTTTTCCCATTCTGAAAACGTCTCCAGTACGATAATCCCATCAGAGAGTTATTTATAAAGCACCGTGGCTACATTCCCACATCTGGCATAGTTTAACCCTGTTCAGAGATGGTGATGCCAATGACGACTGTCATTAGGAAAAGTCAACCTCTCATGTCACAAATCGAGGAAATTGAGACTGACTATCTTTTTGTAACGGCATTCTTTCTTTCCTATAGCTCTTGGGACCTGGTTCCTAGAATGTTTGTTTTAGAACTTGATAACGTAAGGTCACTTAGGTCAGGTCACCCATAACACTCTCTCTTTGGAACAGGCATGTGCATACTAATGTAATCCTTCCTTGTATGTATGTTCCTGGTCCTGTAGATGTCAGGGTTGGAACAGGTAACTTAACCATTGTCCCAGCCACTCTCATGATCTGTGAGTTCACGTAAGACCTGGGAGAGCAAGGGCAGACTTTCAGGTTGGAGGCACTTCAGACGTGCTTGGTCAGCACTTCTCACATTTGACCCCAGCATGCTTCCAAAGGCAGAAGAGAGAGGGCGCAGTCTCCTGGTAGACAGTGGGTGGGCTCCGGGGCCACCGAGGGAACTGGTGGTAGTACCTGGGACTCCTTTTGCCTATAGAATTATGTGTCCCAAAATAGTACAGCTTGTCTGGATAAGTGGAGCAGATCATCAGATGGTTTGTTTTCCTCTCTTTGGTGCCAGAGAAGTTCATGAACATCTTCCAACAGAGAGCAAGGCGCTGAGCCACTTTTTTGGCCAGCACTTCATTGTGAGAGCTTTAAGAGGGGTTCAGGGAGATTATAAGGTTTTTAAAACCAAGTCACTATATAAATTACACCCCCGTATCTCTTAACTAAGGGAAACTTTTAAGTACCAGTGCCCAAATAGAAGATGTTTTAAATAAACCAACCCAGTTTTCTTTCCTAGATCACATTGTCTGTGTGTATGTGTGTGTTCCTTGCAGACACATGAAGATCCACGAGAAGGACCCCAACAGCTCTCCAGCCGCAGCACCCCCGTACCCACTGAAGCGCAGGCGGCTGTCCTCCAAGAGGAAACTGAGTCACGATGCAGAGTCAGAGAAGGAAGACCCAGCGCCTGCCAAAAAGGTCCTCCCCGCCCCACCCCACACAAATGTGTGTGCGGCCCCGGGGCTCCGGGCCGAAATCACCCCAGCCTTCAGTTCCTCAGTCTGGGGACTTGGCAGACCCCCACTCCCAGGCTGTTAAGCTGTGTTTCCCCCCGTTGTTCCATAAGGTACCTGGAGAAAGTGCGCCCATCCGTCCTGGCTTTGTGGAGCCCCCGGCCGAGCCCACTGATGATGCGGAGAGCTTGTTCTGTTGTTCTGGGCTGTTTTCGTCTCTCCAGCTAGAACGGGGGCTTCCCCAGCACTGGGGCCTCTCCTGTCGTCTCTGCTTTATTCCCAGTGCCTGGCAGATACTAGGCGCTCTGTGGGCATCAGCCAAATGAGGGGGCTGAGCAGGAAGGGGCGGGTGGGGGGCGACCGCGTCCCTGAGGCCTGCGAGGGAGACGTCGTCCTCCTCTCAGGCTCTGGGTTTACCTTCCACCTTTCTGAAACAGAGCACGCAGGAGGCCCCCTCGTGACTCCGTGTTTCTCCTTTGCCCTCAGATGGTGGAGGACGGGCAGTTGGGTGATGCGGAGAGGAAGGCTGAGGAAGTGTTTCACTGCCCACTGTGTTTCAAGGAGTTCGTGTGCAAGTACGGGCTGGAGACTCACATGGAGACGCACTCGGATAACCCGCTGAGGTAGGAGCAGGGTGGCGTGGAGACGCACTCAGGTACCGGCTGAGGTAGGAGCGGGCCAGGCAGGCCGTGCTGTGTGTGGGGTGTGACGCGCCTCACTCCTGTCCCTCCAGCCTGTGGCTGAGCCCGTCACAGTGCTGGGGGCACCGACAAGGCCAGGCAGGCGGCTGCAGCTGCAGGAGGCATCCCCAGGGCCCTGTGCTCCCTGCAGTCCGAGCAGGGCCCCTGGGCCACCCCTGCTGGTCCCTGCACGTGGGGAGCCTCCAGGCTTTCTGCACAGAAGGTGTTGCAGCCCCCGTGCTTGTTAGGTGCACCTGCGTGGGTGGTAAGGACGGGAGGGCAGGGCAGGTGCTCGTGGGCGTGTGGACTGGGCCGGTGGCACAGGAGCCCAGGAAAGCGTCTGGGGGCAAGGCTGAGTTCTGTCCTGCAGGACACAGCACCTGAATGGAGCCTGTCGCTCCGCAGTGACGGGGGTGGTTTTTCTGATCCCAGTGGTCCCAGGCAGGACGAGCGGGTAGTGATGAAGCCTCTGGCAGAATGTGGGGCTGGGCTGGGGGCCTCAGCTCTCCTTCCCCTCCTTCATCCCTGTGTCGTCATCAGGCAGGGAACCCAGCGGTCCTGCTGGGCAGGCCCCTCTTCCTCCAGAAGGGCTACCCTGGGGAGCCCCAGGCCTTGTGAGACTTGAAAGTAGCACGTCCTGAGAGGCCCAGCTGAAGGTTCCCAGTGCAGAGGCCAGGGCATACGTGGCTGCAGCTTTCGGTTTCAGAAGGCAGCTTGGGAGTGCAGAAATGTGGACATCTGTTTGTCTGACTCACCGGTCCATGGACCAGATTTCCTTCCTGGGGGCACGTGTTCGGTTGTGTCTGAGGAGTGAAAAGGTCCAAGGCAGCTAAAGACATTTGTGTTTGAGGGAGAAGGCTAATTACCCAGCAACTTAAAGCTGTGTCAGATTCCATTATTCTTCATCACATTAGCTTGACATTTTTCCATTAGAGAGAAAAAAGAATTTATGGGGAGATTAAAGTCTGAGCAGTTGAAATGCTAGAAAATGTCTCCAAGTGACTGCCCTGTCCAAGGGAATCGAGGTGTGTGACGCGTGGGCAAAGCCGGCGGTCACGTCCCGCCGCTGCTCTCGCAGGCCTGGACCAGTGGCGTCGGAGCTGCAAAGGAGGGCTGGGCCAGCTTGCCCAGGGTTCCCTTTCAGGCTGGAAATCCTTGGACTCTGAAACCCGCCGCTTCACAGGTGACATTCTGTCTACCAAGAAGAGCCCATAGGCCCTGTCATTCCAGGAGAGTCAGGAGCTTGACTTCCTGGTTTCCTAAGCGCCCGCAGCGCCCCGGGTGTGGGCTGGCGGGGGTAGTGACTGCTGACAGCGTCCTCTGGAACCAGGACGCACATGCGTGGAGCCCACGTTACCAGACTAGCCTCGTGTGCTGCGTCGTGGGCAGAGGCAGGCATCGCCTCGGCGACCCCAGCCCCTGCTGGTGCCCCTGACCCAGCTCCGCAGGGCGCCTGGTTCACTCACCATGTGTGTCTGCTCCTCCCCGGGTTTTCTTTCACTCCGGGCTTTATTCTGTGATGAGATACACCTCAGGAGCTACCCCGTTACTGTCTTCTAGGCGATTCTCTCCAACGGGAAACACCCTGGCTCTCAGGAGAGCTTTCTAAGCAGCTGGAGCCTCACCGCACAGTGGGTGGCCATGATACAGGGAGATGAGGTGTCCCCCCGTCCGTGCTGGCTGGCCCAGGGCATGGGTGCTCCCGGAGCGGGGCCTCCCGGATGGGCACCTAATCTGGGGCCAGGCCGGGCCTGCTGCTCAGAAAGGATGGGGACGGGAACTGCCCCGGACACTGGTTCAGTGCTCTACGTGATTTGGGACATAGCTTACCCACCGGGACTCCACGGCTGTGATGTTAAACCTGCAGTCCCACCCGTTTCCCTCGCCCACTTGGTGCTGGCCCCGTTTGTTTGGGGGGAGGAACTGCAGGAGGCCTGTGGCCAGCGGGCCCCCCCTGCAGAGCTGTAAGAAGAGGCTGCCCCGCGACCACCACGGGCCCGCCAGCCAGCCCGGTCTAGTGGGTGGGGCTTGTGTCTGGAAACCAGAGGAGTTAATTACAGAACAGAGTTAATCTCCCTTCTTCCCTCTCTGCTCTGCCCTCCACGCAAGCGCCTGCTCTCAGGATGCAGTGGAGGCAGGCCTCAGCCAGCAGGGCCCAGCCGGGCAGTGAACTGTGACAGTAGCTGGTGGGAGAGACTGCTTGTTAACCCAGAGCTAAAATAGGCACCCACTCCATTTGCAAACCCCAAAGGCAGCAGAACCACAGTGGGATGCTACCAGTTTAGACAGAAGTTTATAACTCGAAGCAGCTGTTGGCTTTTCTCTCGCGCTCTCCTGCCCTTACCCCCCACCCCCAAAGCTGGCAAGGTGCCCATTGTTCCTTAATAAAAAGCACTAAAAATCCAAACTCGTGCAAACGCCAGGGCCGTTCTCCCACAGTCCCCTGTGTTTCACGGGAACGAAGTGGGCGCTGGAGCAGGAGGAGGACGTGTAGCTGCTGTGGTCTCCGAGTGCTAGGTTCGCTTTTGCTCCGGTGTGCCCAGCAGTGACTCGGCCCTGTGTCCAGCCCCCCAGACGAGGAGCAGAGGCTCCTGAAAGCTGGCCCCATGGACTGGAGGTGATAGACAGAGTGTTGAAGGAGCAGGTAGATGCAGCGGGGACATCCCTGTGTGAGGCTGTGCTGGTGTTGGATATCGGGCCTGGTTACAAGAATAGAACAGAGTAGCAGGCTGTCCGCCACCGGAGGAGAGTCAGAGGGAGGGAAGTCCGGGTCAGCAGCGGCCAGCACGAGGGGAGCCGCGAGGGCCACGTTCACTTTTCTAGGAGCCACGTCCTAAAAAGGAAGAGGAAGTCGTGAAGTGGGTCACGCTTTGCTGATGTATCAGTATGTCCAAAATACAGCGTCCGTACAAAAGCTGTCGGCGATGTGTATTACATTCTCGCTTTCATACAGTCTTCACCAGTGCAGGGGGCATGATCTCAGCCCATCTCGTTGGAACACGCACTTTCCAAGCCCCCAGCAGTCCACACGCAGGCGCGGGCCTCGGACAGGCCCACCTGCAGCTGGGAGGGCTGTTTTTTAATTCCATTAAAATGTATCCAGCAAATGAACGAGTGCTTGTTGTGTGCCAGGCCCTCGACCAGACTTAAGAGGAGAGTAGCTACGGTAGAGACAGTGAAAGGGGTCGTGACAGTGCAGCGGGTCAGGTGCGGGCGGGCGGGGCGGCCCCGGGGTGGGCCCCCGCAGTGCGTGTGCGTGTGGATGCGCCGATGCCCTTGGATTCAGGTTTGGGAAGGTGGGGCCCCGAGGGGGCTCTGCAGGCGCGCAGCTGCACCAGGGGAGGCGGGGCTGCGGGAGGCGGGGGCGGGGCTGCGGGGGCGGGCGGCGCCAGGACCCGCTGCTGCTGGGCTCTCAGGTGTCCCAGGAGTGGCCGCCTCCCTTCACTGCGCCTCTTCTCCCCGCACACTCCATCACCTGCACGGGGACCCTGAGACCGGTTCACATGGCGCTGGTCCCACACTTGCTAAATGTCATCCTAAATATAGGAAAAGGGTATCACAGAATACTCTTCAGCATCTCGTATTCAAGATCCCAGGGGGCCAAGGTCCAGCCAGAGGGAGGCAGGTTTGAAACACGCCGGGGTTAGAGGGGGAAAGACCCCTCCCCTGACTGGACGGAAGCTGGAGCGCTTGTCAGGGCTTCCCCCGCACCCCACCCAGGGGCCTCTCTGTGACTCAGGCCCGCCGGGCGGTGTAGCCGCCATCCGGGGCTCACCCCAGCCCCTGTCGAGCCGGTCCTTGGACCTGCCCAGCTTCACCCAGCGTTACTTGGGTCGAACAGACCTGCAGGGCGTCAGGACGCCTTATGCAGCCCTGCGGATTCCTGGGTGTGGGGAGGGCAGGCTGCCGCAGGCCAGGGCCCTGTCACAGGGCCCTCACCGTTGCTCCCAGCAACTGGGAGAGATTAGTGCAGCTGTCGGATGTCAGTTCTCTGGCCGGGACTCGAGGGTGGGCAGGAGGGGAGAGGAATGTCTGAGGCGGGTGGGGCCCCAAGGAGAGGTTGTTTGCACTCACCCCTTCTAGTCTCTGAAGACAGAACAGGAAAAACGAAGCATGAAATCCTTTTAAAAGAGGAATGTCAGTCCCTCGATTAAAACACTATAATGAGCAAGACATTTAGTATCTCAAGGAAGTGAGCAGGGTGCCTGCCGCTTTCGCAGCAAGGCGTTTCACAGGCTCTGATGACGGGGTGTGGGGAGGACTCCCAGTGCAGCCACTGTGCAGGGCCCCAGGTGCTGAGGATGCGACTCGGTGTAGAAAGCCCAGGGGCACCTGCCGTCTCCGTGCTCCCAAAGCTGCGGCCCGCAGCAGAGGGGCAGCAGGGCAGCCAGCTGCAGTCTGACCTGTGGCCCACATCTTAGTGACCCTGGGCTCAGCCTCCCCGTCTGGAAGATGGACTTGGGGACCATTTTGAGGATGAAGGGGCAGCCACAGTGCTCAAACTGTAATACTCAGTAAATGTTTACTTCTGATACTACTGTTTAGAACACGTGTTGTTTTTAATATTTTAAACCTCACAACACTTACGGTTATGGGTTCCCGTCGCTCCCTGGGAATCCCATTCCAGTGACAGAGAGAAGGCATCAAATTCCAGGGCTTCTCCAGGTACTGTTGATGTTTACTTGACCAAGAACAGGAGAGCAGTTTGGCCTTTAGTCTTTATCTAATAAAGAGCCACCTGTATCTCCTTTCGTTTTTGTAAAGATTAGGTAACTGAATTGCTATCTAGATTTTGTTTTGAGTCCTGCCTCCCAAATGATGTGATCCAACTGTGCGGAACCCCCGGCGGTCAGAAGCTTGAATGAACTTGATGCCTTCAAACTACCGCGCATCGCCTCCCTTAGATAGTTGGGGAAACCTGAGATTCTAAAGAAATGTGTTTCCTGATGTTTGAAATTTGCTAAAGCAGTCCTTCGAAAATATGCTTAGTGGAGTGAAAAAAAATTTTTAACCCTTTCTTGGAGCAATGGGGGTCAGCTGTCTTTCCCTTAACTGGGAAACGTGATGGAACAGCGTGGGAGTAAGGGTCACCACATGAACCTGAGATGGGTAAGACCCAGATTTGTTTAGCCAGGGGCTTAAAACATGTTTTTTTAAAGCTTTTTTATGGCCTTGTTTTACACTTTAGATCCCTCTGCTGGCGATCTTGCCTCCACATTTATCTTGACTTGACTCTGTCTTCTGTGAACGTGTGAGCTCCCCTCCCACTGTGGATGCTTCAGGAAAGTTACTCAGGAAACCCTCGCCAATAGTGGTTGCTGGTTCCCCGCCTCATGGCTGAAGCCTTTATTGTGAGTCAGTCCTGCTGACTCCCTGTCAGCCCTGCTGTGAGGCCCACTCCTTCCTATCCCCCTCACCCTGCACGGAGCCCACACCATCCCAGGATTCTGCAGTTTTCGTCTGAAAAACAGCTAAGGAGGAAGGAAGGGCATGTATTGTAAAGAGCGGCCTCCACGGCGTTCTGCCCCACTGGTTGCACTGCCCTCCACCCAGCGCCTTTAAGATCCTGCTCTTGCTTTGTTGAGATGAGTTGTGGATCTGGGCCCGAACGCCATTCGTTTGCATTAGAGTCTGTGACAGCTGAAAGGGCAGTCCCAGCCACCAGAGGCGAGCTCTCCCCACCTCCTGGAGCTGCGGCCCCACCCCAGCCTCACTGTCCTGTCCGCCTGCCGCCGGGCCAGAGTGGAGCTGGGACTGGTGGGGGGACTCTGGGTCAGTGCGGCCTGCCGCTCCCGTGGGGGTCAACCTTCTCTGACCACGTCCACGGCGGGCTGTTTGCAGCGCAGGCAGTGTCGGGGCAGAGCCCCAGTGCCGAGGGACCGTGTGAGTGTGTGTGGTCTCTGGAGGAGAAGGGACGGGGCGGGTCCGTGGTGCAGGCGCCTGGGATCCGCTGCCTCCCTCCGGCCCAGCGCCGGCAGCCCCCAGTCCTGCCATCTGTTCCTTTGAATCCCGGGGGCCACAGTGGAAACTTGGCTCACTCCCCTGCGTGCCGCCCCCAAGGCATTTCTCTGCTCTGGGGCCCCCCAGCCCAGCCCCTCCTGTCTCCACCTCACCCCTCCCCACACCCCTCAGTGACGCCTCAGGTACCTAGGTGGCAGCAGGTACCGAGGTACGCGGCAGGCGAGGTGGTCAAGCCTCAGACAGTGGCCTCTCCCCTCTGCTTCCAGAAGCTCCAGCTCTGCAGGCCCCCAAACCTCAGCCCCCCACCCCCACCCCAGTAAACCGCTGCCCCTGCCGCAGGAAAAGAACAGCCCCGTGGGAGGAAGGAGCCCACAGTTAGAGGAGTAGGGTGCCCTCCCAGCGTTCTGGACTAAACGGGCTTCTTTTCTCCTTGAAGCACTGGCCAGCATGTGCTGGAACTCAGGTGTTCTGGGTACAGCGGGCCTGGTGAGCTGCCTGGGGCAGAGAAACACCGCTCCTGTGAGCAGAAGGGTCTGGCACGCATGTGGGTGGTTGTCCTTCCGTCAGGCGGGGCAGGCAGGATGTCCATGGTGGTTCCCATCTCTGAGGTTCCTTATGTGATCTCACCTTTATGTACATTTGTCTGCTTTGTGGCACTCTGTTCCAGTGTGTGGCTTAAAAGAAGGATTTGTTCCCTGAAGAGTGGACGGAATTTTATTACCTTCTTTAAGCCCTACAGCTAGATACACTTTCCCCCATTAAATGCGTTTATCTTACTGACAGCGACGTTAGTTTCCATTTGGAAAAGTTACCCTCAGTTTCCAACTTCGGGCCATCTCCGTTGCCAGAAAATCCACAGCAGCCTCTCGGATCTGCGCTGTCTCCCTCTGGCACGTCGTCAGATCACTTGCAAAATGAAATTGTCCTCCAGCACTCCCTCTGCTGTGTCTCCAAGTACAGTTCCACTCCACCTAAATATTTTACAGCTTGCTGTTCACGAGTTCCTGGCAGGGTTGAAAGATCCCCCCCCACCCCAAACCTGGGGGTGAGGGGAGAGTGCTGGGGACCACCCGACCAGTGGCTGTGGCCCTCACCACTGTGCCAGGCCCGTGTGAGGTTAGCAGCCAGCCCCGGGTTAGTGTCTGCAGCCAGCAGCGCTGCCCGCAGATTTGCAGTGACCCCCACTGGACCTCCGGAGGAACCGAATGTCTGGCTGACAAAGGCAGCCTGGCCATCTCTGGGTGATGTTCTTCTGCTGTGGTTTCATTTAAGGTCTGTTCACAGACAGAGATCCAAGTGACAGAGGAGGCAGTGTTTTTCCCCCAGGAGGGTTCTTTCCTTCCGTTCAGCCAGCCTCTCGAGGTGCTTCAGATTTCAAAGCAGGGAATTTTTGTTTTTTTCCCCTCTGCCACTGTTTGAGATGTTTGTTTGTGAGATGACCGTTTGTGTCATGTCAGAAGTGAAACAGGAGCACCTTGGTTGAAATCCTGTGGAAACAGAGGTGTGATGTGGTGGACAGAGGGCTCGTTGCACGTCCTGAGGAGGCTCTGAGTTGGGGCTGTGGCTCCAGAGTGAAGTGTGGCAGAGGGCACGGGGCAGGGACTGGAAAGGACACCCACTTCCCCTAGGGCGTCCCCAGGTGGACCAGTGGCAGGGGAGACCCGCTGCTGTGCTGTGAAGTTCTCAAGAGTGCAACAGGACAGGGCATCCCTTTGAAACTAAAATTCCATGTTTTCTGCATTTTTGTGTTTGCTGGTAGTTCCCAGGAAATGGGTTATGGTTTTTTGTTCCTAGCATGGTAAAGTATTGGTGAGGTTTGGTCTAGTACCTTGCAGTTCTCCAAGCATTGTGTTATCTTTGTTAACAGTTACAGTAACTCTGAAGGTCCCCACGTACAGATGGGAAAGAACCCGGCTCTGTGGCAAGGGAGAGAGCTCTCCCAGTCTGCAGCCAAAGCTGTTCAGAGATTCCAGACCTCTTGCTTACTTCTCACTGTCACTTATTTCCCAGCTTGTCTGACATGAGAGGCACCTGCTGTGCTTGCCCACCTGCAGATTCCTGGGTCCCTCCCCTAGTCACTCTGATGCCAGCCCATCCGCCGCAGCCCTGGGAACCTGGTTTTCACAAGGTCCCGAGGGATTCTTATCTCAGCCACGTCTGGGAAGTTTTTACACAGCAGGCAGCTGGAATACAGATGAAACAAGTTGTCCAAGGCCACCCACTCCAACTCCCCGTTCCCAGCGTCTGGGTCCCATGCCCATCCCCCACTGCTCCATACCCGCCTTCCTCGAGGACACGGCCTGTGGCTGGCACTAAGTATTTCTGCCACGTGTGTGCTGAGCACCTACCATGTGTGAAACTTGGTCCTACATGCCAGAAACGGGAGGGGATTGAAGGTCAGCAAGAGAATGGAGGAGGAAATAGATATTCCTAGATAAATCCACGGCTGCGAGAGTGGGCAGCAAACCCGCATCACCACCTTCTAAGGCACCCTCCTCCCCTGGGTGACCCATGCAAGATGCATCACACAGAATGCCAGGATACCCCACACTGAGGCCGTGGTCTTGAAAGAGGAGGGTGCTCAAAAAGATCTCTGGGGCACAAGAGCAAAGTAATAGGATTTTTTTTTGGCTCATCCTCTAAAATTTTCTATTTTTATATTTTATAATATTCCTTGGAAGAAAAGCTATGACCAATCTAGACCTATTAAAAAGCAGAGGCATTACTTTGCCAACAACGGTCCTTCTAGTCAAAGCTGTGGTTTTTCCAGTAGTCATGTACGGATGTGAGAGTTGGACTGTAAAGAAAGCTGAGCACTGAAGAACTGATGCTTTTGAAGTGTGGTGTTGGAGAAGACTCTTGAGAGTCCCTTGGACTGCAAGGAGATCCAACCAGTCCATCCTAAAGGAAATCAGTCCTAAATAATCACTGAGAGGACCGATGCTGAAGCTGAAACTTCAATAATTTGGCCACTTGATGCAAAGAACTGACTCATTGGAAACGACCCTGATGCTAGGAAAAATTGAGGGCAGGAAGAGAAGGGGACAACAGAGGATGAGATGGCTGGATGGCATCACCAACTCAACGGACATGAGTTTGAGTAAACTCTGGGAGTTGGTGATGGACAGGGAGGCCTGGCATGCTGCGGTTCATGGGGTCAGACAAAGAGTTGGACATGACTGAGCAACTGAACTGAACTGAATATGCCTGGTACACGTGCATGCAAATACATGTGTGTATATAAATACAAAAAGATACATAACACACACAGACATCTCCAGACAGCAAGCTGATAATGAGACATATGCTTAAAAACCTTTCAGCTCTAAGGCTGAAAGTCCAGCAGGAGTGCAGCCCTCCGCCCACGCACATCTGCTCGCCTGCAGTTGACACGCTGGCTGCTGAGGGTCAGGGTCCTCTCTCCTCAACCGGTTAGTGTCAGTAATGCTTGTAATTATTTGCTGTAATGTACATTTTCTATAAACCAGTGAATTTTTTTTTTTAAAGAATAGTTTCTACGAAAAAGAAGTTGGGAAGACTTGCACATAATTCAGATTGGGTAGGTTTTGTTATTTGTTTTTCTGTCAAATGTAGGGTGGACGAGACCCCTATGAACAGGAGAGAGGAACGATCATGAGAAGTAGGTGCTGGTTGAGTTTGGTTTGCAGAAATCTAAGTTCTTGCTCCACCTTAAATCATCTAAAGCCAGAAAGCAAAGGTGTCATATCACAGTGCCTCACAGTGAGAAGGACATGGATCTTCATTCAGTGGAACTAGACCTTGGCCCCCAGAAAAGACAGGTGAGGGAACAAGCCGTGGGCTCTCTCTACAGAACACGCAGTAGGTACGTTCTGTAAAGGTTCCAGGAACGCAAAGTTAGCAAACACTGAACCGTTGTTCCTTGAGGAAACATGGGGTTTGTTTCCTGCAAGCCTCTGCTCACGTTTTCATGTAGTAATCAATACATAAACTTGTTTCATTAAGTGTATTTCTGTTAATATATACCATTAACACATCACCATTGAACTCAAACAGCTGACAGCACTGTAGCTCATCTCACACGTGTCTTTCTCCGTAAAGCCCGTCACGGGCTTCTAGCTCTTGGGGACACTGAGTGGTACTGCCCATGGTGACCATTTTAAACAGAGTCATCAGGAAGAAGCGCTGAAACGCTAGCAAAGTGGCAGGAAAGAGACAGCGAAAAGGACACTTGCTCACAGCCGGAACTGAAATGAGCGAGCGGAGCATCTCCTTGACCAAGCCCAGCGGGGAACGTGTGTGTCTGTTGAGCGGCTGATTCCTCCCGCCCTGTCCCAGAACATGCCACAAATGCTGATGTGGGTTTGCAGATTTTAGCAAGGAGGCAAATTCACAAACACAGAATCTGCAGATAGTAAGGGTCAACTGAATGGTTTAGGTTGAGTAAAATATTTAATGTGCATGATTTTTTTTAAATGAAGTTCCCACCCCACCCCCTTACCTGACTTTGATCAAGGAGCCTGCCTCTGGCAGATGGAGCGCACCCTGCTGTCTTCCCTTGGTGAGTGGGGACAGGGCCTTGGCCTCCGGTGTAGTGGGGTGATCACATACTCGCTGGGTTGCTAGGGTGCCATGAGCTTAGATGTTTGTTGTGAGGTCCTGGTGCTGGTAAAGATTAATTGTAAACACTCTGCAAATATTCGACACAAAATATATGTCATCAGTGCTAATGGTTAACTAGGAAGAGGGATCCATCGTAGACCTCAGGAGTGAGATGCCCAAGGGCCCGCTACGGACAGCTCCCTGTCTTCCTTACCTCTCACCTCACCTATCAGAGAAGGCACAGACCAGCTTCCAGACCGTTCCTTGAACTTCACCAGCTCCAGGCCCAGACAGGACAGAGGGGAAGGTTGACGAGGTGGGGCGGGGGTGGTGGGGGGGAGCAGGAGGATCTGAACAGTGGCAGGAAGCAGGGCCCAGAGACATGGAAGCTACACAGTACCAGCCACAGCTGTGAAATCTTTCCACACCTAAAGGTGTTGGGCTCCCTGCGGCCGTCACTGCCCCCAAGCCTTTATCACCGTTGGCGAGCTTAAGCAGTGGCCCCTCAAGCGGGGGTTGTGTTCCTAATGGCTCATGGGAACCCAGTGTGCTAAATTTAACGGAATGATAACACTGACTCTCAACAGAGAGAGGGTGGGGGGGTGGGGACACGGGACCACGATAGCTGGGCCATCCCAGCCCGGCACAGGAATGGAACTAGCTGCACAGACTTGGTGCTGGCCTCGGTGCCTCCTGTGAAGCTCAGCCACCTCACAGGTGAGGTGTCATCTTTGGCTTGCAGAGAAGAATTTCAAAGCCAAAAGAGTTTCCCTTCGGGTGTGTGCAGTGTCAGCTCTGGCAGGTTGCTGTACCCCTCTGTGCCCCAGGTTCCTTCTTGAAAGGCCGGAAAAAGACCTGCCTGGAATTTCTGCGGGAGCACATGCGGATGTGTACGTGGTTGGAAAAACGTGCTGTCCAGGGGGCACTTCCTGCGATCTACACTGCCTGACGCGGCTGAGCCTGTGAGATGGACCCCCTGTGACTGGGGATGTTTCAGTTCCGATTAAATGAGGTTCTCATGGCATCTGTATGCAGTGCAAGTCCAGAGGGTGTGGGTGATGTCCTCATGGTGGTTGGGCTCAAGTGAAGACAGGAGACTGATCTGAAGTGTGGAGGAAATGGAGACGGCATTATATCATGAAGGGTATTTGTGATGCATCCACGCGTCCCAGGCCAGGGCAGATGTCTGCGGTCGTCTCTGAGGGGGAGCGTGACAGTCTTTGCTCTCTTGGTGACCACATCTGTAAGAGCCCTTCCAGGACAGGGAGACAGTGTGGTGGCAGGGAAGGTGGGCACGTGAACAGGGCTAGCACTCGGCTTTGCTGCTTCCTGGCTGTGTGGCCGCCCCCGTGTTGCCGGCGGTTTTCGAGCCTCCGTGTTTTCCCCTGGAAGATGGAGGTCAGGCGGTGTGCCACCCCTGTGGGGTGCCCTCGGGAGCCTCAGAACTGGGCTACAGGGTCACTGTCACCTGCTCCCATTTCCACTGGAGAGTTTGATCACCGTTTACCCCAGTCACACATCAGGGATGCTGGTGTGACTGCTCCAGCTGCTGTGGAAATGTGTGTTTTCTGGCTTCCGAATATCTCTGATAATCAGAATCCATGGAGCTGGGGGTGGGACATGTTCCCTCCACCTTATGTGAACACAGGTTGGAGCAGGCGGCCTCAGGTTCCCAGCCCTGTTCACACCTCTGCCGTCTGCACAGGCTGGGGGGCCGGTAGGACCCCTTATTTTTTTTTTAAGGAGTTTAGTGTCGCTCACCAGGAGCTGGTTGGCTTCTTGACGTCATAGCCTCTTTATCTTGCTCGCTTGAAATGAAGCAGGAGGAGGCCCCACACGGCGGGCGCCAGGAGCTCCCCGCCGCCGCCGCCTCACAGCCTGTGCCCTCTCCTGCAGGTGCGACGTCTGCTGTGTCACCTTCCGCACGCACCGCGGCCTGCTGCGTCACAACGCGCTGGTCCACAGGCAGCTCCCCAGGGACGCCGCGGGGCGGCCTTTCATCCAGAGCAACCCCGCCATCCCCGCCGGCTTCCACGACCTGGGCTTCACCGACTTCTCCTGTCGGAAGTTTCCCCGCATCTCTCAGGTACACCATCGGCCGCGGCGGGACCCAGCTTCCCCACCGAGGCGGGCTCTCCTCAAAACACTGCCCTTTGGGCTCGGTCTACCCCTCGCAACCCTAGCTGAATTGAATCTGTATTGTTAACAGTGGTTCTTTAACGTCCACATCACAGCTAAATATCTCTGGCATTGTAGTTTCTATTCAAACGTTCTGGGTCATTGTTAGCCTGAGCTGCATTTGTTCTCTGCTTGTAAAACACCTGCCAAAGCTACTTTGGCGGTCACTTCTTTCAAGTTTTTAAGAATTGAGGTAAAAGATACCAACAGTGAAATTCTTCAGAAGCCCCAGGCTCAGTGTCTTATTCTGTATATATATGCTCATGTGCATATGTCCGTTTGCACACACCCACATGTACACACATGTGTACATTCGCGTGTGTACCCACGTCTCTGCACTCCTGTAGCCCCAGCCACACCCCCCCCCCAACCCCACTCTCCCTTGAGGCCCTTCCCAGGCAGTGCCAGCGGCCCACAGTCAGAGGAAGCCCAGTCTCCACTGATGGCAGGGAGTTACCATCAGTTAGGTTTGTAGGGACCACGTTTTTAAAGAGAGAACCCAGCCTCTGTGGTGGCGGTACTTCACGGCACTTTCCTGCCTCTCTGCCCAGAGGCCCTGGGGACTGCCTCCCTCATCAGGGAGCTGCGGTTCCTAAGGTGCTTACCCGCTGGTGCTCCTTTCTCAGGCTGGGGGTGTTAGCGCAGGGGAGGGTGGGCTCCCATGTGCCACGATAAGGGCCCGGCCAGGCCTGCTGTGCAGCGGGGAATGGTTTCTGACTCTCTGCCTGGCTTCCCCGCAGGCCTGGTGTGAAACGAACCTACGCAGGTGCATCAGTGAGCAGCACCGCTTCGTCTGCGACACGTGTGACAAGGCCTTCCCCATGCTCTCCTCACTCGCCCTGCACAAGCAGACACACGTGGCTGCCGACCAGGGCCCAGACCGGCTGCAGGCCAGGGCCCTGCTGGGCAATGACCCGGACCAGAAGGTCTTCCTGGCAGTGCTGGGCCTGCAGCACACGGAGGACGTGCAGCCCACGCCGGCTGAGGAGCCGCCGCCGGATGACAACCAGGCGATCCAGTTCCAGGCACTGCGGTGCCAGCTACCTCAGGAGCCTGGCTGCACCGGCCTGCTCAGCCTGGCCCCCTTTGATGCCGCTGCCCTGGGCGGGGCACTCGCCGTCCTCCCGGCCGCCACGGACAGCATGAAGCACCTGGCCCTACAGCCCTTCCAGAAGGGCTTCATCATCCAGCCCGACAGCAGCATCGTGGTGAAGCCCATCTCCGGGGAGCCGGCCATTGAGCTGGCAGACATCCAGCAGATCCTGAAGATGGCAGCAGCCGCACCACCACAAGTCGGCCTCCCGCCGCTGGCCAAGGCGCCCGCCGCGCCGCTGCAGGCCGTCTTCAAGCACATGCCCCCTCTGAAGCCAAAGCCCCTGGCCGCACCGCGCACGGTGGTGGCCACGTCTACGCCCCCGCCTCTGGTCAACACCCAGCAGGCCTCCCCTGGCTGCGTCAGCCCCAGCCTGCCCCCGCCGTCACTGAAGCTCCTCAAGGGCACGGTGGAGGCGGCCCCCGGCAGCCACCTGCTGCCGCCCAAGTCGGGGGCACAGCTCTTCCTGCAGCCACCACGCCTCGAGCTGCCTGGCCAGGCCGAGGTGAAGACGCAGCTGGAGCAGGACAGCCTCCTGGAGGCGCTGCTGCCGCTGGGCGTGGAGGCCAAGATCAAGCAGGAGATCACAGAGGGGGACCTCAAGGCAATCATGACGGGCCCCGGCGGCAAGAAGGCGCCGGCCATGCGCAAGGTGCTCTACCCCTGCCGCTTCTGCAACCAGGTGTTCGCCTTCTCTGGGGTGCTGCGCGCGCACGTGCGCTCCCACCTGGGCATCTCGCCCTACCAGTGCAACATCTGCGACTACATCGCCGCCGACAAGGCCGCGCTCATCCGCCACCTGCGCACGCACAGCGGTGAGCGGCCCTACATCTGCAAGATCTGCCACTACCCCTTCACGGTCAAGGCCAACTGCGAGCGGCACCTGCGCAAGAAGCACCTCAAGGCCACGCGCAAGGATATCGAGAAGAACATCGAGTATGTGACGAGCAGCGCGGCCGAGCTGGTGGACGCCTTCTGCTCCCCGGACACCGTCTGTCGGCTGTGCGGTGAGGACCTGAAGCACTACCGCGCACTCCGCATCCACATGCGCGCGCACTGCGGCCGCGGCCTGGGCGGCTGCCCCAAGACCCGCAAGCCCTTCGAGTGCAAGGAGTGCAGCGCCGCCTTCTCAGCCAAGCGCAACTGCATCCACCACGTGCTCAAGCAGCACCTGCACGTGCCCGAGCGCGACATCGAGAGCTATGTCCTGGCGGCCGACGGCCTGGGCCCCGCCGATGCGCCCGCCGAGGCCCCGGGCCGCGGCGACGAGGGAGAGCACAAGCCCCTGGCCGCCTACCTGGAGCCCCAGAATGGCTTTCTTCCCGCGGGCCCCGCCCAGCCTCTGCCCCCGCACGTTGCCGTCAAAGTGGAGCCCGCTAGCAACTTTGCCGCAGAATTCAACGAGCCCCTGGACTTCTCCCAGAAGGGCCTGGCCCTGATCCAGGTGAAGCAGGAGAACACGGCTGCCTTCCTGAGCCCCTCTGCCCCCTATGACTGCTCCATGGAGCCCATCGACCTGTCCATCCCGAAGAACTTCCGGAGAGGAGACAAGGACGCGGCTGCTCCCGGGGAGGCCAAGAAGCCTGAGCAGGAACCCGGGAGCAGCGAGCAGGCCTCCCCCGGCCCACCGGCCTGCCCCGCGCTGCCGGCGACCTTGGGCGCCAGCGGGCCCCTGGAAAAGCCGGGGGTCCCGGCCGCAGCATCCTCGGCAGCCAGCCCTCTGGAGGCCGCGGCGCTGCCCCTGCAGGGCCCCGTTCAACTCGCCGTGCCCCTCTACTCCTCAGCCCTGGTCAACAGCTCTCCGCTCTTGGGCACCTCCACCCTCGGCAGCCCGGCCTTGCTGCGGCCGCTGCGCCCCAAGCCCCCCCTGCTCTTGCCAAAGCCCCCCGTGACGGACGAGCTGCCCCCGCTGGCCTCCATCGCCCAGATCATCTCATCCGTGTCCTCGGCCCCCACCTTGCTGAAGACCAAGGTGGCCGACCCAGGGCCAACGGGAACCGGCAGTACTGCCGCAGCCTCAGACGGTGTCGGGGGTACCCTCCCCAAAGCCACCACCGACGTCACCAGCCCGAGAGAATCCAGTGACTCATCCCCCTCCGCCAACAGCCCAGAGGCAGCCTCGCCGACCGAGCAGGGACCAGCCGGCTTGTCGAAGAAGAGGGGCCGGAAGAGGGGGACGCGGAGCCGGGCGCGCAGCAGCAGCGGGGTGGACCTAGACTCCAGCGGGGAGTTCGCCAGCATCGAGAAGATGCTGGCCACCACGGACACCAACAAGTTCAGCCCGTTTCTGCAGAGTGCGGAGGATGACACCCAGGACGAGGTGGCTGCGGCCCCCACAGATCACACCGGGCCCAGCGACGAGGAGCAGGGCAGCCCGCCCGAGGACAGGCTGCTGCGGGCGAAGCGCAACTCCTATGCCAACTGCCTGCAGAAGATCAACTGCCCGCACTGCTCGCGGGTCTTCCCCTGGGCCAGCTCCCTGCAGAGGCACATGCTCACACACACCGGTAAGAGAGCTGGCGGCGAGGAGGGGGCGCCCCAGCGGCCCTCCTCCCCACCCCAATTCCCAGCTTGTCCCCCTCTTCAGACCCAGGAGTGGGGGGGCTTGCCTGGTGGCCCAAGATTCTGTAACCAGAATGGCCTGGCTCAGGCATCTGGTCCTCCAAGGGCGGCTGGCAAAGGGAGGTGTTGGGGTGTTTTCAGGTATGGTGGTCCTGGGCCATCTTGTCCCTCAGTTGGGAGGAGGCAGCTAGGGGCATGGGGACTTTGACAGAAGAATTTGCATCCTCAAGGCAACATTTAAATCTGCAAACATAAAAAAAAAAAAAAAACCTGCAAACATTCTGTGACGTTCTTTTGATTGCTGTGTATTCTCAAGGAAAATATTGCAGATTGTGCAGCCACTTTTCAGTTCACTGAGGCGATCACACCTTCTGGTTATAGTGATCATCAGTGACAGACTAGTTTTAGAATTTAAAAAACTTTTTACTTGTACTAAAGTAGATTGTTCCAGAGAAACATGCGAATATATTCTTCTAAGTAACAGGTTTAAATTGTCAAATAGATAGCCCCAGAGTATTTTTCAAATGTTTTCATATATTGGTTTTTAAAGAGAAGTTTAAGATAAGAAATACACTTTAAATAATTTGACACCAGGTGGTTAGTGGTCAGGTGACCATGCAACTCCCATCTTAATTCTGAGTCACTGAGGATTCAAACAGGATTTATATCTTTGAACTAAGGACAGTTTGGGTGAGATTCTTAACCTTTTGGAGATGACCACACAAATATTAATTGATCGGACCTGAAACAGAACAAAAGAGTTGTATGGTACAGGATTGCCTGATAAAATACAGGATACCAGTTAAGTCTTAGATTTCAAATAAGCAACAAATAATTTTTAGTGTATGCGTCTCCCATGCACTGTTTGGGGTAGACTGAAGGGGGACACAGGGAGGGGGTGGCAGAGCCGTTGTGGGTGACGAGGGCCCCGGGGGCTTCAGGAGGAAAGCGTTTCTTAGAGGGCACCCCCCACGGCAGTCTCTCCTGCCGCCCTGTTAGGGTAATGCCCGCCTGTCACCTGCAGGGTGTCTGAGAAGTGAACACTCCTCTTCCGACTTCTCAGCAGCCAGCTGGTCGGGTCTGATGAGCTGGCACTGCCTGCCCACCCATTCCTCCCCCCGGGTGCCCTGGGCCCGGCGGGCCCCCCCAACTCTTGGACGTTCTGTTCTCTTCCCGGCAAGCCCACGGTCTCCCTGAGAGGACCACGTGGCCGGCACTTCCTCTCCAGACTTGTGCCAAGTCTCTGCAGGCATCTGGTAGGAGTTTCCTTCGAGCGCCCAGGCGCCCTCTTGGTTTAAGATTTGGAGGTGTGGGCACGGAGCGGGGAAGAGGGGAGCGGGAGACGGGGCGGGTGGGGGCAGGCGTGACCTTGTTTTCCCTGCTCAGTCACTGCGCTCCCCGGGAGTCTTTCCCCATCTGTCTTCCCTGTGTTCTTGCCGTGGGCATCTCGGGCCTTGCCTCTGGAGGTGCAGCAGCCCTCCAGAGCTGGTCTTGGTGATGGGCCATGAGAGCCATGCTTTCCCCATCTTGCCCCGAGGAGACCGAGGCTCAGGGCGGGTTGAGTGATTTGCCTGCAGGTGTTCAGTGGTGGTCCTAGGTTGGGAGCCTGGCCAGGTCCCCTGCCGCCGCCCCTGCCCTGCCTGAGGATGTGGGGTGCGTGTGTGTCCTGACCCGTTCCAACATGCAGGATGGGGAGGTGGCTTGAGATAAGGTGCAGCACGGCTGTGGACCCCGAGCTGCTGACAGGATGGTGTTAGTCACACACCTTGGCCCAGGTGGAGGCTGGCGCCCCGTGGGCTCACTTACCATCCTCTGCTGTTTCACAGCCTCGGCTTCCAGAGGTAGTCTCTACATCAAGCTGCTTAGTGATTTTAGAGAGTGCTCAGCAGCAGGAACAGGGAGTTCCAGCATCTCTACGGGGTCTCCCAGACATGTTTCCAGGGCATCCCGCCACCTAAACAGGCAGCATTAAGCAGCCCAGAGAGTGAATGTCCAGCGGGGGACTCGCTGTTGCTCAGATAAGGGACATGTGGTCTCAGCCCTTTCTCTGCGTGACTCAGGCTCTAGGAACCGAGTCCCAGGAGGAAGCTGGCGTGGCTGGCGCACTTCGTGTCCTAGCGCGGTCTCCACTCACAGCTCCTTCCTCCTTCCGCTCCTCTGCTGCCCAAGGTGTCTCGGGGGGGGGGCCACCCTGGTTCCTTCCTTCTCAGCCTGATCAGTGCCGCCTCTTCAGAAGATGGCTCACTGGTTTCCGCCTTTCCCCCTTGTGAGCATCCCGTGTGTTTTCAGGCTACAGGTAGAAGAGACAGTGCCAGAAAATGGTTCATTTCAGCCCCACCCGACTTCCTCCTTGTGAAATGGAGCGTCAGGACCCTGTGAAGGCTGAGGTGCCTCCAGCTCTGCTGGTCCTAGTCCCTGGCCTCGCCCACTTCCTTGTGGTTGGTCTCACTGATCTTTCTTGCCAGCCTGGATCCAACCTACCTCTCCCACCCTCTGTTCACCAACACCCACATGGGGGCTGGAGTCTGTGGGATGCACACCTCTGTGTGGAGAGCGCTCCCAGTGGGGTGACACGCCTCAGTGTGGAGAGCGCCCCCAGTGGGATGACACGCCTCAGTGTGGAGAGCGCCCCCAGTGGGATGACACGCCTCAGTGTGGAGAGCGCTCCCAGTGGGATGACACGCCTCAGTGTGGAGAGCGCTCCCAGTGGGATGCACACCTCAGTGTGGAGAGCGCTCCCAGTGGGATGCACACCTCTGTGTGGAGAGCGCTCCCAGTGGGATGCACACCTCAGTGTGGAGAGCGCTCCCAGTGGGATGCACACCTCTGTGTGGAGAGCGCTCCCAGTGGGATGCACACCTCTGTGTGGAGAGCGCCCCCAGTGGGATGACACGCCTCAGTGTGGAGAGTGCTCCCAGTGGGATGCACACCTCTGTGTGGAGAGCGCTCCCAGTGGGATGACACGCCTCAGTGTGGAGAGCGCTCCCAGTGGGATGCACACCTCTGTGTGGAGAGCACTCCCAGTGGGATGCACACCTCTGCAAAGAGTGCTCCCAACCTCACTGGTATTTGACTGCTTTTCACTTTCTTAGGCGGCAGCTCTGAGAGTGTCTTCCTGGCCAGCCCTGCGTCATCTCTGCCTGATCCTAAAAGAAAGAGACCCGGGGGTCAGGAGAGCAATGGTGAGCTGGCTGAGGGGGCGAAGCCAGGTCATCACACTTACTCTGGGCGTTCACCCTTCATTCCCTCCTGCCCTACCTGCCAGACAGCGCCATGGGCCTCTTGTAAAATTTCTCTCTTCATTTCTTGACTGTTCCGACACCACGGGTGTGGGTTGAAGGATGACATAGGTCTTTGGTGCAAAGGTACCTGTGAAGGTAGTTACAGGTGCATTTAGAAACACCCCTGCTAATGCAGTCTCCTGTGACTGTTACCAAATGGGTAAAATCATCAGATACCTTCCATATGGATCACCAGGCAGCAAGGCTTTTCTGAAGACTGTGACAATAGAATACTAGAAGGGTTCTTGTTTTCCTCTGTCCATGCAGTCTGGAGGGCACACTGCTATTTAAAATGTGTGACTTATGCAGTGAAAGGGGGACTTTTAAAGACTCCTGTTGGTTGTCACTTTGGGAATCTTCCTAATTGGATATGATACTTCCAGGTCATTGAGTTGGTTTCTAAACTTAACCTTAGCATGAATTTCCTCATCCTGAGACATCCGCCTGGCTCTTGAAACCAACTCTAAAAGTGAAGCGTTTACCAGTGTGGAGGTTGTAGAGTACCTCATATAGTAGGGAGAAGCAAGAAGCCAGCCGCTCTGTTTGAAATCAAGAACCAGATCACAGTTCACAGCTTCTGACTTGTTTTCTTCTCGGGCCTGGTTCTCTTGTTTTCACACTGGCCTGACTCAGGCAGACTGTGATTGTTGCCTCTGAAGAATGAAATGTTAAAGGGAAAATATTTTCTTCTTCCTTACAACAGAGCCTGAATAATTATTAAACATTAGGTTCGACATTTAGTGAAAAGAAATAATTTGAAGGGTATACACACACACACAGAAAACGTTAAAATGCTTTACAACTTGTCTTCACACAAAAAGCATGACTTTTTTTTTTTTTTTAAACATGGGCATTTTTATAAATTTAGCAGAAAACACCTGTGAGGTATGTGAAGCATGGGTTCTCCTGTTCACCCTCTGGGGCCCACGTGGAGCTCCCTAGAGTAACTTTTTTTTTTAGTTTTCAGCTGTGCTGGGTCTTCGTTGCTCTGCACGAGCTTTTCTCCAGTCGCAGCGAGTGGGGCTGCTCTCTGGTCGCCATGCACTGGCTTCTTACTGTGCTGGCTTCTCTCGTTGCCGAGCGCAGGATCGAGGCGTGTGGGCCCGGTAGGTGTGGCCCCTGGAATCCAGAGCACAGGCCCAGTGGTTGTGGCCCTCGGGCCTCGTTGCTCAGCAGTGTGTGGGACCTTCCCGGACCGGGGATCGAACCCCGGTCTCCTGCACTGGCAGGCGGATCCTTTACCGCCAGACCCCCAGGGATGCCCCGCACACGACTGGTTTCTGATTCCACTTACCCGTCCTTCTAACTGCACTGTCTCTGATGGTTCTAGACATCTGTGTTTAAAAACCTCTATCAGCTGTCTGGAACCATCTCTCAGAAGGGAGTGGACGTCCCTTTCTTTGGTTACAGCTGATGCTCAAACTTGGGGTGTGTGGATTCGGGTGGTGTGAGTCCTTCCCGTCCTGGGAATCCCGGGCGCCAGGCCCGTGTTGTCCATTCCCCTGGGGCCTGGTGATGCGCCTCGGAACCTAAATGGAAGGCCAGCCCCCATCAGCGGGTCAAGGGAGCAGTGCTGACTGACTGCCTGCTTGCTGTGTCTTGCGGGTATGTGTGTGTGTGATCTGTCTGTCTGTCTGACCGGGGTGTGTGTGTGTGTGTGTGTGTGTGTGTCCGACCAGGGCAGCCCTGGGGTCATGAGACAGCAGTGAGTCCTGTTTGTTGCTACATAAAGCCTTTTCCCAGTGACCTCAGAAGCTGAGACCTTGGAACATGGCAGCTGGGGAAAGCAGAGGATGCCAGTGAGGCAGTAGACAGTAGCACAGCCCCACGCCCTGAAGCCCACCCCCTCCCTTCCCCGGCCCACCTCCTCTCTCCTTCTCTTTGTCTTCAGGCTCTGCCCTGTCTCTGCCGCGCGTCCATCCTTGCAGGCGCAGGATCAGGTGCTATGGAGCCTGCAGAAGGACTCCTAATGGAAGGAGGGGGTGCTGGTCACAGCAGATAGCAGCTGGGACAGGCAGGTTGGGGGGCGCTCGGTGACCCAGCTTCTTCACACTCGGGGTGCTGGGTGGAGCACGTGGTCTCTGGGGAGACTCGGCCCTGCTGGCCCCTCATCTCCCACTGGCACAAGTGTAAAGCAAGGGGGCAGAACCTCCCCCGTCTCGCTGGCTAGAGCCACAGGAGCCTTGAGCAGAGGTCGGACGGGAGGCACCCTGGGAATTCGAGGACTCAGCTCTTCCTGTCCAGGTGGGCAGGTCAGACCCCCGGAGACCCCCTGGGGTTCAAGATGGCCCTCCATCCCGCTGGGTTCCCCGCATCTGCGGTGCTGCCAGGCTGGGGATGCCACACGGGCATCCTCGGGGTGTTGGGCACAAGTGGCGTCCTGCACACACCCCTCCTCTCAACTCTGTTCTTGTTATCACGTAAGATTTTTTTTTTAATTGTGAGACTTAAAGATATGTGTCTTGCTTTCATTGTTAACTTTCAGTATTTTAAAGACAAATAACTTATCCTACTCAGGATGAGGGAAGATGATCATTTGCGTTATTGATGTTCTCCCTGTATACTTCTTAATGTGTTTTATTTTCTTGAAAGGGGTGGGGGGTGGGAACCAATGCCAGTGATCCCCGGAGAAGGAAGCGGAAGCAGACTTTCCTTTTTCGCTGCAGTAGAAAGCCAGGTAAATATGTATTTTTTTTCCCCTGATTCAGGTCAGAAACCCTTCCCTTGTCAAAAATGCGGTGCCTTCTTTTCCACCAAATCTAACTGTGAACGACACCAGTTGCGCAAACACGGAGTTACTGCCTGTTCCCTGAGAAGAAACGGGCTTATCCCCCAGTCAAAAGAGAGTGATGGAGCCCGTGATAGCACAGGTAGTGCCTCCAGGCGGTGGAGAGGGGCGCCCTTAGCCGCCCGGCCTCCCTTTCTCTTCAGGAGCCCGCGTGTCCCAGCTGCTGGGGAAGGTCTGACCTTCCCTGCCCTCCCCCCAGACGCCGGTTCGTGCCCTTTGCCCCCTAGAGCTGGGCGGTGCGGGAGGGTACACAGTCCCGCTCTTTGTAGGAACACGTCTGAGAGGGATGTGAAAGCGCTGGGCTGGTGGTGGTTTCGGAAACCCCAGCGGGGCCGCGTCCTACCGGGCGGGGATGGGCCCGCTGGGAAGGTCCTGCAGGAATCCGCGATGCCCCGCCCCCCATGGGGAGGGGCCGGCCAGGCGTGGTGTTTTCTTTTCAATAACTCTCTTCCCAGTAAAAACCTTGGTCTTGTTTGAGAAAGCACTGTGCATGTCCTTTCTTTAATCCCATCTCCGCTTGCTCCGAATCCGGGTATTATTCTCGTGTGCTGATACGCGCTTCCTTCCTCCAGCCCTCCAGAGCAATTAACGGCTGCCCGTGCGTCTCCCGCCACCTTTTCCCTTCCAGCTTCTCTATTTACTCATGTTCTCTGTTCAGTACCTTCCGTTATCTCCAGCCGCTGGGGGTTTGTGTCCGTCGCCCCCAAAACAAAACCAAGCACCGGCTGCCTGTGGGTGACTCAGACGCGGGGCTGCTTGGCTGGTGCTGAGTAAGTGGTTGCAGGTGTGGGTTCAGTTTGACAGATCGCGAAAGCTTGACTTTCCCCCATTTTTTGAAGCCGAGGAGATTCCCGCCCCAAGTGTGTTTTCCTAGTGTTTCCTAGTGTTTCACTGTGTCCCATGCTTCTGCAGACTGACTGGGGCGCGGGTCCCCCTCTTCTGTGAGTGAGCATGGACTGGAGGGCCGGCTCCAGCCCCCGCCCCTGGCCGCCTCCTTCCTGTTGTCAGAGACAGGGAGGGGCGCAGAGAAGGGGGGGGGTCGATACGGAACCTCCTCTAGGGCCACACACCACCCCCCAGCCAGTGAGACCGGCCGGATCAGCCCTGGCCACGCCCTTGGCCGTGGTCAGACCCTCTCCTGGTGGAGGGTACACCCCTTCCAGCTTCCAGGCCCACGTGAGTGGCGGGGATCTTCGAGTTGGAGAGGGGTCCGGGCGCCCACGGAGTCTTGCTGTGACTGTTGCCCTCGGGCCCATGGTGCTGGGTGACCTGCCGTTCACCCCGCGAAGCTGGCCGCTGGGCTGGCAAGGCGCAGCTTCGCTGGGACGGCCCTCCCAGTGTCTTGAGTTTCAGCTGCCACGTCAGGTTCTGCCTGGCCCCACTCTCACAGCCCATCAAGGTCCCCAGGGGGCTGCGGGGCGCCCTTGGCCCCCACACTGGCAGATGAATCTTAAAGTGTAACAGCCACGATGTACACTTTGGGTTCAGCATCTTGAGCTGTGTGACCAGGAAGCACCCAAACCAGGGCTCCTGCAGACACGAAGCTCGTGTGGCCTGGGGGCAGCTCCATGTCTTCCCGGTGGGGGTACTTGTTTTACAAACTGCAGTCCTGGGTTTGGTTTTTCCGAGTCTCACAGCGGCCTCCTCACCCCCACCCTGCCAGGAGAGTGTGCTGGTTCCCTTTAAGGGACAAAGCTTCTGGAAAAAGAAAATTCAGTGAGAGTCGTAACGAGAAACCAGCGTAGAGAAAACAGAGGTTTGGTGTAATTGTGGTCATGGTCCGCGGTGAGAAAGAGGGCTGAGAGATAAGACGGAGAGGAGAGGAGGAGGGTCGTGGAGCGGGAGTTTGCTGCTTTTGAGAGCTTTTCAAACCAGGTGAGGGCGATGGAGGGTGCAGGTTTCTCTCAGGCTCCTTCCCATGAAGTTAAAAGTCAGGCTTTGGAGAAAAACCATGAAAACACAAAGGCAGGAAACGACCCAGGCCGTTCTTGAGGGATTTCTAGGTTTATATGCCTAGGTTGCATTTTCTGAAAATCCCAGAACATGTTTTGCAACGTAGGTCTGACTTTCTCAAGCACAGAAGGTCTCTCACAGCAGTGTGCCCTAGATTTTCCCCAGAGGAACGCGGACAGTGCTGGGATGGGGCAATGTTAGCTGAAAGGGACGTGTTGATCATTCAGAGCCAGGCTGAGACTGAGGGGCACTTCGTCCTCGCGGAGGATGCTCCTGGGTCTTCCTCAGGTGATGCTTGTCACAGCCTCCCTGTTTGTGGGCACCTGTGGGTGATTTTTGAAATCAATGTGAGCGTGAAGTTTTTTGGGTTTTTTGGCCGTGCTGTGTGGCGTTTGGAATCTTAACTTTCCTGACCAGGGATTGAACCAGGGCCCACTGCAATCAAATCCAGGGAGCTCCCCAGCATGGACGTTTTGAAACTGTTGCCCCCTTTGCTGCCCTGAAGCGCCCCCCCGTGCCCGCATGGGCCAGGCCCCTTCCTCCCCGCCGCACGCGCCCCTGCCCAGGCAGATGGATATTTAGGTGTAGGTTGTCAACTCAGTTGGAGAGCATGAGATTCCTCAGAAGCAGTAGACGTGTACTTGTTGGCCTGACGCGGAGGTCTCCACTCTCACACGGGAGGAGCTTTGGAGTTCTTATCTACGAGTGCCTTCAGAGTCTGTCTGCTTCCTCTAGCAGTTTTCTTAGATTTGTGTCAAACAAGGGCCTGGCTGACAGGAACAGAAAATGTTTAAAGCTGCATGGCTTACAAAAGTCACCAGCTCAGCCGCCTGCATTTGGGGAGGGCGAGGTCAGCGTAGGGCCTGGCCTTGTACATTGCGCAGCCACAAGACCCAAGAGGTTAAGTCCGTTGTGCCCGAGGATTGCCAAGAAAACTCCTGGAGTGGCTTGCAACTGGAAGGGCCCGGCTGCCCTACTGAAAACGCCCTCTGGTGGACGTCGGGCAGAAGGCGCCAAGCTCCCCAGAGGAAGCCAGCTGGCCTCCGCTGCCTTCAGAGAGCTCCATCTCCCCCCCTGAGGAAGGCCCCGCGGTCCGAACGCTGATCTGAGTATACTGACTTGGGTTTGGTTTCAGAATTCACTTAGTTTATCATCTTAAATATATTCTACTGCAGTCAAATTTTAAAAAACCCATGTTCTTTTGGTGAAAAAGAAAACAGTGATTAGGGGAACAGCCTAGAATGTACTGGGACAGATATAAGCAACCAGACACACACATACACCCCTTGGCCTTCCCCCCGCCCCTTTGGTTTTAGTGTAACTACTCACTGAACCAATAAATAAATAGGAAACCAAGTATTCTGTACTTTTTTATTTTGAAGTTTACACCAAAATCCATTTAAAAGGTGCTCTCTGAGCAATTAAAGAAAATGAGCATCTGATTTTTCCTTGGAAAATGGCCTAGATGTTGGTGTGGAGGTGTGTGTATATATATATATGTGTGTGTATCTGTGTGTGTGTATATATATATATATATATATGTATCTCGGGAGTCTTTAATCTTTTGGGTAATTGCCAAAAGCCATTTATTCTCAGAAAGTTTATACTCACCCCACAATTACTTGCTTCCTTCTGAAAGCTTCTGAGATATTGCACAGTGGCTGCCAAAAACGTAGTCAGAGTGAAACCAATGGAGAGAAGGAAGCGGGAGAGCCATGTGTAGCGGGCCTTGGTGGGGCTGATGCCTCTGCTTCGCGGCAGGCCTAGAGCTGCCCCGATGGGAGATCACAGAGCCTGTACCTCAGGCCGGCGTGGTGCCGGTCTGCGCACGGCAGGGGGGGCAGGTTTGGTGTGTGAACCCGGGCTCGAGAACGGGCCTTGTGAGGGCGGCGCGAGCCGTGTAGTGCCACAGAAGAGTGGGTTCCGTCAGCCTGCTGCCGCAGCGGCACCCCAGCCATTGCACCTGTAGTTAAAAGTTGGGCTCGGCAAGCTTTAGCTTCACCGTCAGAGCTCATGATGGAAAAGGGGCTAAGACCTTGTTCAACCAGAATGGCGAGGAGATGGTGCTTTTGATCAATACCGTCATCTCTTGGGTGTCGACAGTGTTCCCAGGGGGCCAGCCCTTAAGAAGGCCGATAGAAACCAGCGGACTGTCCACATCTGGTTTTGCTGTGGAGAGTGGACAGGTAGGAACCAGTCGAGAGACAGGAAACGTCTCTGCTCCCTACCCGGGTCCCGACAGCAGCCAGGGGGCCCGCAGGTGTGCAGACAGGTGTGCATGTGTCTCCTGTTGCCCGCGAGCTGTCCTGGAGACCAGCCGGCAGGCGGGAGCGTGCGGGCCACAGGCACCGAGCACTTGCTCTGGGCCACGTCCTGTGAGCCCCTCCCCAGATCCCGTGGTGGGGGGTGGTCCTTTGTATGCTGCATGTGTATACGGCTCTCTGCTCTGGAAAATAACTCCTCCCGCTCGGCTTCCTCAACCTCGCTCGCGCTGCGAGTCTCTGGAATGCGCCCGCTGTCCTCTCGCGGTCCTTTCTGTCTGGCTGCCCTGAGCCGCTCGCCCGCCCCTGGGGACCCGGAGCATCCCTGTGTGTTCCAGTGGGTGGAGGGGAGGGCAGGGGTCGTGGGCACAGGCAGCCTGGTACCCCAGCCTGTGTGTGTGCCCGGTGGAGGCTCCGTTTTAAAAATAACCTCAGATACGCCTGGGGGATGTAAGGGGTGACGAGGATTCGGGTGAGAGAAACCCTTGCTCGGGTTTGGGAGACAGGCCCCGAGGGGTGGGTCATGGGCGAGCCCTCGGAAGGGGTGTGTTTGTGGACCCAGGTCTCAGCCTGCCCCGTGCTTGCTTCGCAGACAGCCAGTCGGACGCAGAGGCCTCGGTGGCAGGCAGCGAAGTGCTGGACCTCACCGCCCGGGAGCCGCCCGTGCCGATCGCGGACGGCGCATCAGAGCCCAGCCCGGCCGCAGCCCCGGCCCGGGAGGACCCCCCGGGGGGCACGCAGGAGGAGGCGGAGCAGGTGGTGGCAGAGGAGGACGTGCAGCCAGAGGAGGAGGACACGCAACCCGCGGAGGAGGAGGAAGGGGAGGAGGAGTGCGCGGAGGAGGAGCCGGCCGAGGCCGCCGACGGCCCCGAGGAGGACACAGTCAGCAACAAGAGCCTGGACCTCAACCTCGCCAACACGCTGATGGGCTTCAAGCTGGCCGAGGGTGAGGCAGGCGCTCAGGACCACAAGCACGCCTGCCACGTGTGCGGCAAGAGCTTCAAGTTCCTCGGGACCCTCAGCCGCCACCGCAAGGCCCACGACCGCGAGGAGCCCAGCGACGAGAGCGCGCCCCCGCGGGAGCAAGAGGGGCCGCCCCCAGCTGTTCCTGAGCCCCCCGCCCCCGAGCCCCCTGCCGAGGCGGAGGCCACGCTTGACGCCCTGGCGGAGAAGCAGAGCGAGGCGGCTGAGGGCCCCTCGGACGGGGACGGGGATGGGGAGGGCCCCGCCGAGAAGAGACCCCTGGAGAAGAGTGACGATGACAAGAAGCCAAAGATAGACGTGCCCAGGAGCGCAGCCAGCAAGGCGGATAAGAGGAAGAAGGTGTGCAGCGTGTGTAGCAAGAGGTTCTGGTCCCTGCAGGACCTGACCCGGCACATGAGGTCGCACACAGGTGAGGGCACGGGGCAGGCTCGGGGGGAGGGGGGCGGGGAGCAGGGACACAGCTGGCGGCTGCGGCCCCGGGCACACAGGGCGCGCAGAAGGCTCGTCCTCTCAGCACCCCCGGGCTGCCGCGGTAGTGTTTTCCAGAGCCTCCTGCTCTTGCCCTCTGCACCTCAGTCACCCTATCTCTAGAAAGGGGGTGGTGGCTGTCCTTGTCTTCTAGAAGCTTCCAGAAGAATACGGGTGTCAGGAAGCGCTGCAGGGTGGCCCAGGAAGCTGCAGTGAGGCAGGCGTTGGGCAGGGCTCATTGCCCAGGCCTGTGCGGGGCGCTCCTGGGTGTGCCGGCCAGCTGGCTGTGGTTGCCCAGGTATCTGCAGGGAGGCACCGGGGGTGCCCGTCAGCCAGCAGGTGCTGAGTTGGCCATGCAGCCGCCAGGTTGATGGGGCTGAACGGGATGGGCACCTGTTTACTGCCCTGGCACAGTCTCGCTCCTCCTGGAAGCCACCACCTCTGGGCTTGAGGCCGCAAACCCCCCCGCAGGGGCGACTGCTTGGGTAGAAAGGAGGGCTGGACGTGCTCAGGACACCTCGCCCTACCGAGCAGGAAGACACCCTGGCGTCTTGGTCTCCACTTTCCTCCCCTCCCCGTGGCCCTGCACTGGGCTCCCAGCAGAGGTGTTCGTGGGCTCCGGGCAGGCGGTTCCCTCAACTGCTCCGCGTCCGGGAGCAGGGCGTCTGCAGCTCTGACTCCGCATGGGGCCAGCCCTGGGGCCCACCGCGCCGCCCTTCCTCGGGGCCCTGTCCGGCGCCTGTGTGCCCAAGGGTCCCAGATCGGGGGTGAGAAAGCAGTCTGGACCACGGCTGAGGAGACGCTCTATGCGGCCCTGCTCCCCATCCTGTGCTGTGATTAGGACAGAGGAGGCTCCTGTGAGCGGGTGGGGGGCTCGACCGGCCCACCATGCCACCCCTTGGGTCTTTGCTGCGCCTTGGGCAGAGCTGGCAGTGTGCGCCGGCAGCCAGCCTCACAGCCCTGAATCCCTCTCGGTTCCGCAGGAGAGAGGCCCTACAAGTGCCAGACCTGCGAGCGGACCTTC
The DNA here is from genome assembly GCF_910594005.1 of Cervus elaphus. Classification (NCBI taxonomy): domain Eukaryota; kingdom Metazoa; phylum Chordata; class Mammalia; order Artiodactyla; family Cervidae; genus Cervus; species Cervus elaphus. Next base: position 48,096,922 of record NC_057821.1, on the reverse strand, counting down.
ACCTTGAAGCACAGCCTGGTGCGCCACCAGCGGGTCCACCAGAAAGCCCGGCACACCAAGCACCACGGCAAGGACAGCGACCGGGAAGAGCGCGCTGAGGAGGACAGTGAGAGCGAGTCCGCCCACAGCGGCGCCCACCCTGCGTCGGAGGGCGAGGCAGATGCGGGCCTGCACGCCAGCGCCCACGTGGCGCTCACACGGAGCCGGAGGGAGAGCCTGGCCGCCAAGGACGCTGGCCGCCGGGAGGAGCGGGCGGCGGCGCGGACGGCGGGGGCCAGCCAGGCCGCGGCCGGCAGGAGCACGCCCAGGGCCGCAGCCTCCGGCAGCCCCCGGGAGCCGGCGCCCCAGGGCGACCCCGGCCGGGAGAGCCCCTCAGGCCTCGTGCAGGACCTGCTAGAGCTGCCAGGCCGCAGGCCCGCCCACCCCCTCCTGCCCACTGCCGACAGCGCCTCGCTCCTGGGCCTGGAATGACGACCCGGCCCGCCCCCCAGCACGCAGACGAGAGCCAGCAGAGCAAAGCGCCCTGAATCCGCTTCCTGAGGTGCCCTCAGTGCCCCTCGGCTGTTGGGGGGCTGGAGAGAGAGGGGTTGGCTGCCCCCCGGGTGCCATCGCCTTACAGACCGCGGGGGAAGGGCCGCACCAGCGATTCGAGTGCCTTAACTACTTACAGCCCCTGGTGTCGTCCTGGGTGTTGTGTTTCCAAAATGACTTTTTGAAAAACAAAGCAAATATTTTAATGAATTATTTGGAGAGGACCTTTTCATTTAAGCATTAACATTACCTTCTGTCTTGGTGTGTGTGAGCTTGTTTTTGCGAATCTGTGATAGTCACATTTGTTCTGTGAGCTGGAAACAGAAGAAAAACAAACAAACAAACATGCCCTTGGATACCTATGGCCAATAACTGGAAGAAAGTGATGTGAATTTCATGTAAATTCCCAGAGGAAATGTGGATAAGATGCTCATTTCTCAAATAGACTTTTTTTTTCTGTTTGCTACATGGTGGAGCTGTAATTTGGTCCTCGGTGTACTGCAGGACGTGGTTGATGAAGGTTTCCAATTTGGTTCAAGCCAAAACCAGGAAAGATTCTAGCTTCGACCTGGTACACGTTCCCACTCTCTCAGCGTTAGACATGCCATTACTGCTACAGTTTCCAGACAGAGGAGAGTCCCCCTGGCAACTGAACCAGCGGAAAACATGCATAGATGTCATATATCTGATTCCTCCCCCCCCCCCCACCCTTTTCGGTATATGTATTAATAATATTATTATTATTATTATTATTTGTAGTTCATCAGTTTGCTGGTCTCTGCAGTCAGCAGAAACAAATGGGCAATATTTGTCCTGGGAGACCTGGGCCGCCCCCGCCTGGGCCCCCCGTGTGAGTGTCCGCCCGCAGCCTCTGCCAGGCCCCCTGGGGCGGCAGCTCTTCTACTGTACTTAGACACGCCTCTCTTCTGTGACTGCAGCACCCAGCAGGGGCCCCGCAGTCCTCCACCCACCCCAGGGGGTGCCGGGGGGCAGCGGGGAGGGGAGAGGAGGTGCGGTGGGCACCGGGGCCTCCAGGGAAGCCGGGCGGCAGGACCTGTCGCTTGCCAGGTCTTCCTGCCAAACCCAGCCCAGGCCTCGCCCGCCTGCGCCCCCCATCCTTTGCAGAGCGAGGGAATTCTACTACTGGTAACAAAACTGCACATGCGAGATGGAAGAGGAAGAATAGGTGTATGTTTACCTTCCTGTAATCTGGGGTTGGTGCTTGAAGATAAACACGTCTCCGGTTTCTGAGGCGCCCGAGCCCCTGGGCGCGCAGAGGTGGATTTTCTTTCCGTGAGCATCGTATGCAGGCAATAGACCCCCTCACTGTAGCTGCCAGCAGTGACTGGAAACTGACCCTACTGTAGCTGGGCTGTGCTCAGCGGCCTGTCCTCTAGCCAGGACCCCCTGGGACCCCCCAGCCTCAGTGCCTCAGGCCCCCTGGGACCCAGGGCTCCTCTGTCCTCAGACCTGTGCCCACCACAGGGAACCCCCCCCACCCCCCCACCCTCCACTTCCTCACCCACTCCTGGTGGCCAAAATCCAACTGCCCAGACTTCAAAGGAAGCTGCGTGTTCTTGACATGATGAAAAAGCGGTATCTTTGCATGTGAAAGGAGAAAGGTTGAGGTATATTAAGATTTTTAACTGTATTAGGGATGTGTGAACCAGTTTCAAAATGAGGTTTTATTTACTTTAGGTGAAGACGAATCAGAACCAATGACCCCCACCCCCCACCCCAACCCCATATCAACTTCACATCAAGTGTGGTGTGCTTACCTAAAACCAGTTCATTCATCCCTTAATTTTTTATGACGATTGTTGTTATTTTCGTTGTTATTATTATTATTTGGGTGTTTTGTTTTCCTTTGCAGCTCTCCACACTAAAACTCGGAACGTTGTGGGGAGAAGCCACGAGTTAACTATGTGCTGGGGTGAGATGTAGCCGGAACCAGCCCGGCACCGCGGCCAAGGCTGCCGCTCGCAATAATCACTATTGATTTAAAGCTTTATTTAGCCTTCATCTGTACCCTCGTAGTCGATAAGGTCTTGCCACATTTTATTAGTGAGGTTGAAAGATGTATCATTTGTTTGTTGTTCTGTCCCCTCCCCCAATATTAAACTGTGAAATTTGTGATTTGTTTAAACTCTGGGTGAATCATAGCTTAGTTTGCATGTCCAGCTAATGTTCCTATACATTTTGTTTGATTCTTTTTCTCCTTCTCTCAGGGCTTTTACAAAAAAAAAAAAGAAATATATATATATGGATCTTCTGAAAAGTTTTTTGAGGTGCAAGTTTCTCTCTTTTGTTTTTTCTCTTTGATTTATGAACACGATGCTGAGATTCAATCACTACATGAAACTCCCGGCTGTGAAAACAAAAACCCGAGGCTGTTTCCCGCCCCCCCCCCCCCAGCCCCCCGGGGAAGCCGTGTGGCAGTCGGATGCCTGTTTGTTTCAGAAAGTTTCACCGTTCTTTCCACGCTCTGTTCCTCTCTTTCCTCCAGAAGGAAGTTGATCCTGGTGATTTCAGCCCATGCATTAAACAGGAAACAATAATAAATGTGTAGAATTCATATTTTTCTAAAGGGAACTTAAAAAACTGCTGCTACATGTTACGTACAAAACTGGTTTATGCCACATGAACAGAGAATCACAAGTTCAGTTTTGGTACTTCTCGTTCCTCTTTGTATCCAGTTGTATAGTACTTCCAAATTCAAAATGAGAAGAAACGCTGTTCTGTATCAAACCATCTAAAAGCAATAAATGTTATATTTTAAAAACGGCAGGTTGCCGGTCCCGTGGCCGTCCTCTGATTTGCTGTGGTCTTGTCGGCTCGTCCCCCACTCACGCTGCTGCCTGTGGGGGGTGGGCTTGGGCGTCCGGGCGGGGAGTGGGGGAACCTCAGGCCTGCTTGCTGCCCGCTGGGCACCTGGAGTTCCCACAAGAGCCCTCACCCAGGCAGCAGCTCTCAGCCTCGGGCCCGCGTCCCTGCTCGCCCACCCAGGGGGTCTCTTCGGGGCCCTGAGTGGTTGGCGGCGGCCCCTCGGGACTCACAACAGCTGAAGCCAGGGGCTGTGTCTCTGGGCCGCGCCCCCTGGACGCATGTGCTGGTCCTCCCCGTCCAGTCGGGCTGTGCGTGTGCGGGGTCGAGCTGTCCCCTGGGCGGAGAGCTCCCAGGACTCAGACCTGCAGCTGTGGACAGGGCAGGGGCCTGGACAGCACGGTGGCCCCAGGGCTCGGGGGACGGGCAGGTCAGAAGCCGCGCTTGCAGGATCTGCCGTCACAAAGCCGCCGAAGGGCCAAGGCCCAGACCCTGTAAGCCCAGAGTGGATCTCAAAGCAGCTTGGACGGAAGCGGGGCTCGGGGCAGCTGGTTGTCGATGTTTCCAGCAAGGTGACCATGTCACAGTTACAAGCGCTGAGTGCTCGGGTCCTTCAGGCCTCCAGGTCCCGCTGTCGGGGACCCCCCACTCCCGCTGCTGCACCTCCCATATTACACACACCAGTCTCAGGAGACTGTGGGGAGATCCAGTGAGGGGTCCTGAGTTGTAGTAATACAACAAGCAGCTCACAGGAAGCAAGCCCTCCAACCTGTCCAGTCGTGGGAGTCACTGAGCCACGCTGACAGCCACCCCGCTTCTTGGCGGATGGGGTCGTTCCTGGCAGGGAACCAGGACCGTACGTGGTCGTGTGAAGGGCGCAGGCTCATCCCCTCTGGAATGGGATGCCCAAGACGGAGTGCAGACTCCAGGAAATGCCCGTGTGTGTGTGTGTGTGTGTCTGTGTGTGTCTGTGTGTGTCTGTGTGTCTGTGTGTGTGGCTGTGTGTGTGTGTGTGGCTGTGTGTGTGTGTGGCTGTCTGTGTCTGTGTGTGTGTGTGTCTGTGTGTGTGTGTGTCTGTGTGTGTGTGTGTCTGTGTGTGTGTGTCTGTGTGTGTGTGTGTGTATCTGTGTGTCTGTGTGTCTGCATCTGTGTGTCTGTGTCTGTGTGTATGTGTCTGTGTGTGTCTGTGTGTGTGTGTGTCTGTGTGTGTCTGCGTGTGTGTGTGTCTGTGTGTATGTCTGTGTGTGTGTCTGTGTGTGTATGTGTGTGTCTGCGTGTGTGTGTGTGTCTGTGTGTGTGTCTGCGTGTCTGTGTCTGTGTCTGTGTGTGTCTGTGTGTCGGGCACAGACCTGGGCGGTGCTGAAGGAAGCTTACCGGAGGCGAGAGATGGGACCTCTCAGAAGAGCAAGCCTGTTCCTTAGGAAGGGGAGATGAAGTTCATCTGCCTCGTCCCCTCCCCTGCTCGGGGTTGTGAGCTGACCCCCTCCCCAGGAAGCGAGCTGCGGGCCCCTCCTCCAGGCGCCCACCTCCGCCGCGGGCTGAGCGTCCTGCTGACCCCAGGCAGGAGGGGAAGACTCGTCCTGCAGGCGGGAGCCCGCGGGCCCTGCACAGCGGGCGTTCCCGGCAGAGCCTGTACTTGGGCTCTCAGGGCGATCTCTGTCGTGAGCCTCTGCATTCCGGGTGACGTGTAAACACGTGGGTTCGGGTTTCTCGCTGACCCTGCAGAGAAGCCCGGTCAGGCGCAGGGGGCCCCAGAGAAGCAAAGGCCGTCTTCAGCGAGCCCCACTTCCCCTTCAGCCTCCTCACATTAGAGAGCCCATCCTCGGGTCCACCTTCCCTCTGAGAGCTGAGGAAGCAAGAGACGTTCAGATGTAAAGATCAGTTTTGCTTCTGCACCCATCAAGACAAGGCTGAGGCCTTGAACCGCATGGAGCTTCGGGGGCGGTTTCTGCTTGTTTTTCTCCAGGGTCAGGTTAGCCAGGTGCAGGCTCCGCCGTGTGCCCGGCGCTGCCCTGGGCCCCGGGGGGCAGAACGAGGAGCCAGGCAGGACAGGCCTCTCCCTGCGGAAGGTGGGTTTTCACGGTGAGACGCAGGAAATGGAAGAGACGGGGAAGATGCAGAGGCAGGCCAAGTCCAAGGGCAGAGTAGCCTTGAGGCGGTGGGCTGCCAGCCCCAAGGAAGTCACCCCGAGGGCCGGGCCTGGGGACGCCCCCGCGGGAAAGGTGCTGGGAGCAGCCTGGCCCCGCAGAAGCCGCTGTGGCAGGAGTGGACAGGGAGAGGCCGGGTCCTAGCTGGGGGGGCCCTGAGTGCACTGGGGAGGGGGTCCAGGACGAGGGCGGGGGGGGGAGCTGCACGGAGACCCCAGGAGGCGGCCTGGAGCTGGCGGGGGGCGGGTGTTGACAAGGGGCCCGTCTAGGCTGTGTTCTCAAGCGGAGCCAACAGGAGGGGAGGGCAAGTCAGAACCCAGACTGGCAAGAGGTCAGAGTTCAGAGGTCAGCCCTGCCCCCCAGTGCTCAGAATGAACTCACACAAGAGGAGGCTTCACTTGTTTTTTTAAAGTAACCTTTTTTTGTTTCTTTTTTTTCTTATGCACGGTAGAGGGTACCTTGCCAAGAGAAGAGAAAGGAAACGAGTCCTTGGTCCTTCCTGCCCTGTTCCCAGGAAGTGGCTGGTGCCAGGGCCACGTGAGTCTGTCTGGGGTGGGTCCCGAGGGCCAGCAGCGTCCTCCCCACTGTGACCCCCGCCCCCCACCACCCTGACCCCCAGCCTTCATCCTCCTTAGGTGTCCGTCCTGCCTGCCCCGTCCTCCCCTGAGACACGAGTGAGGACCCAGGGCAGCACAGGGAGCTGGAGCCCCGGGCGCCACATCCACACAGGACTGTCCCGGCGCGGGGGAGGCCTTGGGGTGTCCGGCTCCCGATGCAGCCTGGCCACTCTTCCTGGACAGAACCGGCTTTGATGGGCCAAGTGGACACTAACCCTGGTGGCCCCGGCCTTGACTTCTGATCGTGTCCCCGGACAGGGGTCAGGGACTCAAACACGTCCCTCACTGTCTGCCGATCACCACCCCACTCCTCCCGCCCCTGACCTTATCGCTGTAGCCAAGGCCTGTAAATGGTGGGCTGGGCTTGACCTTGCCTCGCCTGACTCCAAGGTCCATGTTCCTGGCCTACTGGGAGACCCGTCAGCCCCTCTGTGCCTTTAAATGTAGGTCCAAGCAGCACAGGTCCGATGTGGCCTGTTTCACTGTCTTCCCATCCCCAGAAACAGCATTAAGGGCTGCTTCCCTCTTGCTGCTGCTTCTCACACACCATGTGTTGTTTTGGGTGTGGTAGAATAACTACATAAAGTTTGCCATCTTGGCCTTTTCCCGAGAGCTCAAGTCTGTGGCATTAAATGCATTCAGGTGGTGCAGCCGTCACCCCCATCCTCCGCGGAAGTCTTCCTCTTCCCAGACTGAACCTCGGTCCCCATGAGACACCCTCCCGCAGCCCCAGCCCCCACCACCTACCTTCTGTCTCTGGGACTTTGGCTGCTCTGGGTTCCTGTGTAAGCAGAAAGAACATCACGTGTTTGAAAGACAATTTACTCAACACCCTGTTACTGAAGGTCTGATAGGCAGAATGGTGGGTGATTTCGTCACCAAGTCGTGTCCGACTCTTTGCGACCCCATGGACTGTAGGCCACCCAGGCTCCTCTCTCCATGGGGTTTTCTAGGCAAGAACACTAGAGTGGGTTGCCATTTCCTCCTCCAGGGGATCTTCCCTACCCAGGGGTCAAACCTGGGTCTCCTGTACTGCAGGCAGATTCTTTACCGTCTGAGCCACCAGGGCAGCCCAGGGGTGTTGGTGGTGAAGAGTCTTCCTGCCGATGCAGGAGACCCGGGAAACAAAGGTTCGATCCCTGGGCGGGGAAGATCCCCTGGGGGAGGAGATGGCACCCCACTCCAGTGCTCTTGCTGCAGAATCCCGTGGACAGAGGAGCCTGGCGGGCTTCAGTTCACAGGGTCGCAAGGAGCTGGACACGACTGAGCAACGGAGCCCTTGAGAGGCAGGCGCTCAGACGCGGGGGTGTTCGTCTGGAACTCATGCGGGGGCAGGCGGAAGGCAGCACGCCTGGTCTGGGGGTCCCCCTGCCTGAAGACGCAGCAGCAGCCCGCCCCTGTGCTGGGGTGCAGGGGGATGCAGGAAGGGCTGAGAGCTGGGTCTGGCCGGGAGGCTGCCTCCTGCCTGCTCCCTGCCCCCTGAGGAGGGGGTGACCACGGTGCCCACCTCCTGGGATAGCCATGCAGACCCCACGGGGTAATGCACGGGGTTCTCAGCCCGGGACCTGCTGGTGGACACGCGGGCTGGGGAGGCGCTCAGGTCTTGTTACCTCTGAGGACGCCTCCTCCCTGCAGCGTGTCTCCCCGTCAGAGGCCGTGAACCACGGGTCTCTGCCCTCCGCGGCGGCCTCAGGGAGGGAGTACGGGCCTTCCCTAGCTCCCCCAAACCAGGCCCCCACGTCCTACCGCCTGGGGACGGGGAAGCACAGGCGCTCAACCCCAGCCAGCCGCTCCCTGCAGACAGCGGTCCCGGAGCGCGGGCCTCCCCTGCTCCGTGGTCCAGAGCCGCCAGCTCAAGGCCAGCCCGCGGTGGCCTTGGAGCTTTGGTGAGACCACGAGGGGGCCCCGTGAGCTCCCCGGCTTCCCTCAGACCCCCCCCCCACACACAGCTCAGGGGGGCCCCCGGCCCAGCCTCCTGTCACAACCTCCTTCGAGGCAGAGCCGGGTTCTCTCTACTTGGGGTGCAGGTGGGCGCCCAGAGGGGGTGGGCCCTGCGGCCCCCCCGGAGCTCAGGGACCAGCTGAACGGCTGGGCCACATGAACCCAGCCCCCATCCTAGGGACGGAGGACTGGGCGGACCCCGGCCCCTCTGGGGGCTCCTCCCCACACCCCACCCCGTGCCCACTGCAGCCTGAACGCAGCCACCCGAGATTCCTGCTGCCAACTCGCAGATCCCAAAGGCCCCTTGCAGGGACCGAGGAGCGAGCAGGACCCTGGGGCATGCCACCCGCCACCCCGCCCCGGGTGCCAGGCCACCCGGGGCCCTTCCCACCCCCAGGTCCTGGAGCGGCCAGGAGCAGCCAGAGGACTGGGTTAATTTTAAACTTGAAATTGAAGGTTACTCTCTAACAACAGTAAAACCGGCCCCTCCGATTCTTGGCTGCCAAGGCGGTGTCCTAAATAAGAAACCAGCGGGCGCTCCTTGCCCAGTTCGCTTGGCAGGAAGCCACAGGCCGAGGACAGGAGGAGTGCCCGCCTGCCCGCTTCACATCGGCCTCCGCCATGCCCGCCACCGGCTGTCAGCGCAGGGAGCCAGGCCCACCAGGCTGCAGTGGGTCTGCAGGCCTTCTTGCCAGGACCGCCGCTCTGTGAGACAGAAGTGATGCTGCTCAGTTTGGAGATTCTGGAAGCTGCAGGAAAATTCGAGGGGTGAAGTGAAGTCGCTCAGTCGTGTCCGACTCTTTGTAACCCCATGGACTATATAGCCCACCAGGCTCCTTCATCCATGGAACTTTCCAGGCAAGAGTACTGGAGTGGGTTGCCATTTCCTTCTCCAGGGGATCTTCCTGACCCAGGGGTCGAACCTGGGTCTCCTGCATTGCAGGCAGAAGCTTTACCATCTGAGCCACCAGGGAAGCCCGTAAATGCAAAGGGGGTGGGGGGAATTAAAACAGTCATCTTGCTTCTCAGAATTGTTTTTATTGATTGAATATTGCTGTTTCAGTCAAGCCCAATGTCCCTTCCTCCCTCACCCTCGGACGTGTTTATACAACGCTTTGCACGTTGCAGCTTGTTTTCCCATGAATTTTGTCTTGTCTTCACCAGTGAACTGGGAAGGAAAAAAAATCCTTGTCACCTTGGAGCAGAGATGAGGGTGAAATGAACTGCCCAGGTTGGCCAGCTAATGGGAAGCCTTGTTAGGATGAAATTGCCCACCAAAAAGCAACAAAGGATCTCAGGAGGGAAAATTCCCAGAGGATTCTGAAGCCCAGGAAAGTTTGAAAATCACTGTCCCAGAGATTGGGCTTCCCTGATAGCTTGGCTGGTAAAGAATCCGCCCACAACATGGGAGACCCCGGTTTGATTCCTGGGTCAGGAAGATCCCCTGGAGAAGGGATAGGCTACCCACTCCAGTATTCTTGGGCTTTTCTTGTGGCTCAGCTGATAAAGAATTCACCTGCAATGCAGGAGACCCGGGTTCGATCCCTGGGTTGGGAAGATGCCCTAGAGAAGGGAATGGCTACCCACTCCAGTATTCTGGCCTGGAGAATCCCATGGACTGTATAGTCCACGGGGTCACAGAGATTAGACTATCCAAGGCTCCTGCCCACCAGCTTCCCCCCACCACCAGCCTCAGGAACCTCAAGGCCAATTGTCCAGGCTGCAGCAAATCTCAGATCTAGGAAACGCCCCAGGACCTTCCTTCAAGCACCCTGCCTGACCTCTTCAGTGGGGCTACTCACCCACCTGTATCAGCACAGAGACCCCACTGGACCCTGGGGCCAGGCCACACTCAGGAAGAGAAGCTCCAAGAAGCTGCAACCCAACCTGGGCCCCGAGATCAGGGGGCAGGTGCCTCCTCCCGACTTGCCGTCCTGAGGTTTGTGTTGTTTTCATGCCTCATAACAACCATGGTGGAGCCCGTGGATCAAGCCGTCATTTCAACTTTCAAGTCTCACTGTTTAAGAAATGCATTTCTTAAGGCTAAAGCTGCCACAAATAGTGGTTTTTCTGATGGATCTGGGCAAAGTAAAGTGAAAATCTTCTGGAGAGTGTTCATCATTCTAGATGCCGCTAAATGCTGTGGTCACCAGACTGACCGAGTGTCTTGGGCAGTTGCCCCCCAACTTCAATTCAGTTCAGTTCAGTCACTCAGTCGTGTCCGACTCTTTGCGACCCCATGGACTGCCAGGCTTCCCTGTCCATCACCAACTCCCGGAGCTTGCTCAGACTCATGTCCATCGAGTTGGTGATGCCATCCAACCATTACATCCTCTGTCGTCCCCTTCTCCTCCTGCCCCCAATCCCTCCCAGCATCAGGGGCTTTTCCAATGAGTCAGCTCTTCGCATCCGGTGGCCAAAGTATTGGAGTTTCAGCTTCAGCATCAGTCCTTCCAATGAATATTCAGGATTGATTTCCTTTAGAATGGACTGGTTGGAACTCCTTGCAGTTCAAGGGACTCTCAAGAGTCTTCTCCAACACCACAGTTCAAAAGCATCAATTCTTCGGTGCTCAGCTTTCTTTATAGTCCAACTCTCACATCCATACATGACTACTGGAAAAACTATAGCTTTGATTAGATGGACTTTTGTTGCAAAGTAATGTCTCTGCTTTTTAATAAACTGTCTAGGTTGGCCACAACTTTTCTTCCAACCTCAAGCCCCAGCATATTTCTCCCGGGTTCTGCACAGTCACAGCAGCCGGGGGCTGGCTTCTTCGGTTAGGACCAGGGAGGCTGGGTCTGCCGTGTCCTCCATGGCCCTGGCCAGCCCTGGCCTTGGTGACAGCTGGCTCTACCCTGGACGGCCTGTGCCCCATGGCCTGTGCACCGTCCCCTGGGTCCCATGGGCCTCGGGACTATACCAGCCAGCAGAACGCTGGCCTGCCTGGCCTGCATCCTTCCAGAACCTTCCAGATCATTCCCAGCTGTCTTCCCGCTCATCAACACTGAGGCCCAGCCCCCCCACCCCAGCTCCCCCCACTCCCCAACCCAAGTTAAGCACTGATTCTCCAGGGTTTGGATCCTGCTGAGGAAGGTGGGGCTGAAGGGTGCTCACGTTGTGACCCTGAGCAAAGGGTCAGGGGACCCGCCAGCCGCAGAGGAGAGGCGGGCAGTGGGTTGGGGGCCAGGTGGGCGGGGGGAGGGGTGAACCCGAAAGGGGGAAGCACCTCCTCACTTTTATTGACACCGAGCTGCAGCCCGCCAGGGCTCAGACCCCAGCCCCACGCTGCTCCTTCTCCGGGGGACCCAGAAGTGACTCAAAAAGTCGCTCAGAGGAGGACTCGGGGCCGGGGGGCTGTCACCAGGAGGAGGGGAGTTTGCAGGCATCCTGGTGGGGATGCCTGCAGCTCAGGGGACAGTGAGCACTGCAGCTGCATTTGAGTCCTGGGGGAGCTAAAGCTCTGGGGGTGAGAGGAAGGCGCTGTGATTTTATCCTCCACCCGCCCCCATCCTCACGCCTCCACCACGGGAGGGACCCTGCGCGTGCCTGTCACCCAGACCGCAGTTTACACGAGGGCTCCCTCTCTGATGGCTGAGGGCTGGACAGACGTCCACGCATCCAGCAGCACACCTCCCCCCAATATCCAGTGCTCCACCTAGTCACCCCAGTGGCAGTGTGTGTGTGTAAGTTTTTGTTTAACTGGGGGAGCAAGAAAAGCGTGGAGACTGGCTTCTTGGAGGCGAGTTTCACAAGGATTCCACAATGATCTCAAAGAGGCTGGGAGCCTGAAAAGCATCACCTGGAGGGGGCGGGCCCAGGAGGCACGTGGTGGCCTCAGTGACCACCGGCGGGCGCCCGGGAGGTGAGGGGAGAAGGCTGTGGCCAATGGCCCTCGGAGGGGCTGCAAGAGGAGCACGTTGAGGGTCCGGAATGCGGCCCTGGCGGCAGGTGGGGTCAAAGAAGGCGGTTGTTGGAGCAGAGCTGGTTCTGGAAACGTCCCGCGGCAGAGTGCAGGGCGGAGCGGAGCCGGAGGCCACAGGAGCAAAGGGCTGAAGTAGTGAAGTTGTTCCGGCCCAGGTGAGGGGATGGGGAGGGGTTCCGGGTGCAGAAAGGCGCAGGGTGGGGGGTGGTGGGGGGTCTTTCACCGGGGGGAAGCTGCCAGGAGCTGGCCGCTGGGCCCAGAGGCCGTGGGTCCTCTTGCTCGAGGAGCCCGTGATGGCAAGGGACAGAACCCGGCGCGGGCCAGCTCCCGCGGCAGGTGGCTCAGCGTCCAGGCCCCAGCACAGCTTCAGAGTCACCTTCTCTGGCTCTGCCCCCCGGCTCACCCCCCAGCTGCTCCTTCTCCAGGGACCCAGAAGTGACTGGGAAGGTCACTCAGAGGAGGAGGGGGCAGGACGGGGCGGGGCGGAGCGGCTGTCCCCAGGAGGATGGAAGTTTGCGTCCGGTGGGGTGTCTGCAGCTCAGGAGACCGTGAGCCCTGCGGCTGCGTTTGAGTCCTGGGGGAGGGAAGTTCTGGGGGTGCATGAGATCGTTGAGGCCGGGGGTGGGGACTGAGATAGAAAAGAGAGGAGGGTTCCAAGCAGAGAACCCACATGCCCTCTGTCTGCACAGCGGCCGGAAACCCTCTCTGCCCCGTGTGTGTTTCAGGTGGGGCTCACGGTCAGCCGGCTCTCAGTGGCCAACACCTGTCTCCTCCTCCCCTGTGCCCACGGTCCCTCGGGCACACACAGCCCAGGGGGCTGCCCCAGGCCCTCCCTGCTCAACACCCCCAGCTGGTCTCTTGCTCGGCTCTTATCACGTGTGCGCCTGCTCAGTCGTGTCTGACTCTCTGTGACCGCATGGACTGTAGCCCGCCAGGCTCCTCTGTCCGTGGGATTCTCCAGGCAAGAATCCTGGAGGGGGTTGCCATGTCCTCCTCCAGGGGATCTTCCCGACCCAGGGATGGAACTCAAGTGTCCTGCATTGGCAGGCGGGTTCTCTACATTGTTGTTGTTCAGTCCCTAAGTCGTGTCTGACTCTCTGCGGCCCCGTGGACTGCGGCACACCAGGCTTCCCTGTCCTTCACTGTCTCCTGGAGCTTGCTCAGACTCCTGTCCATTGAGTTGGTGATGCCATCCAACCATCTCATCCTCTGTCGCCCCCTTCTCCTCCTGCCCTCATCTTTCCCAGCATCAGCTGAACCACCTTCCGATCATTTAGTGGAATATATTTGGCCTCCCCTGCCCCGCTTTTTTTTTTTTTAAGCTGAGCTGTCTCCTGGGCTGGAGGACACGGTGGGGCGGCCACTCAGTGCTGTGTCCCCTCCAGAACCTAGCCCCGTGTCCACTGGTTGCAGCCGCTCAGCGTGTGTTTTCACAGGCGGAGGCCAAGCCCCCGGGGGTGACCCTGCGGGCTGTGTGGTCCAGGCGGTGGCCAGGACACAGCTCTGGGCCTCATGCCTCCAGCCGGTCGGCGCTGGCGCTGGGGTTTCTGCACAGGCCAGGTGGACGCGCGCAGCGTCGGTGGACGCGCTCGGGGTGAGGGCAGGCTGTGGCAAAAGGGAAGGGAGAGAGTGCTTCCAGACTTATTCTAAGTGGAAGTCGCTCAGTCGTGTCCGACTCTTTGTGACCCCATGGACTATACAGTCCGTGGCATTCTCCAGGCCAGAATACTGGAGTGGGGAGCCTTTCCCTTCTCCAGAGGATCTTCCCAACCTAGGGACTGAACCCAGGTCTCCCACATTGCAGGCGGATTCTTTGCCAGCTGAGCCACCAGGGAAGCCGGTGAGGGCCCCAGGCAGTTACGGTCTCTGGGGTGGGGCTGTGCGTGTGCTGAAGGTGTGAGCGCTCCCTGGAGCTCCCCGCCGTGCAGAAGGCTGGGCCCGCCCAGCCACTGGTACCCTGCGGGTGACGCGGGGCCGGGCAACCTGGGGTTCAACTCCCATCCTTACCGTCGCCTGAGATTCCGCGCCTCTGGACTTGGCGTTTTTAATCTCCAAAGTGCGTATAAAATACCCGTCTCCCAGGACAGCAGGTGGGTGTGGAGTTTCACATACATAGAAGCTGCTTCAAACAATAGTCCCCGCGTCTCCCGGAGAACTGAGGCCTTGACCGAGGAAGACCTTCAGCTTCTGTTCCAGGGATGTGTGGGGACAGGGAGGCCCTTTCAGAGGCGCCTGGGCCTGGGACAATGTTAGCCGTCATCACAAGGAGCTGAGATAGAAAAGCCTGTTTTATTTCTGATTATAGTCTCCCTGACGTGACCGAGCTAAGTGCTTTTACCTACTGTGCAAAATCACCATCTATTCATTTCAGAATATTTTTAAAAGTAGGTTTAGAACTCCGTAGTAGTGTGGTTTCTTTATTTATTTTGGCTGTATTGGGTTTTCGCTGCCGCGGGTGGACTTTCTCTAGATGCGGTGCTCGGGGAATACCCTCTGGGTGGGGATGTGCAGGCTTCGCGTTGCGGTGGAGCGGCGGCTCTAGAGTCCGTGGGCTTCAGTAGTTGTGGACCACGGACTTACCTGCCCTGAGGCATGTGGGATCTTCCTGGACCAGGGACTCAACTCAGGTCCCCTGCATTGGCAGGCAGATTCTTAACTACTGTGCCGCCAGGGAAGCCTCTTTTAAAAAAAAGAAAAAAGTACTCATTTGGCTGCACTGTGTCTTGGACGCAGCATGTGGGATCCATCTCTCCCACCAGGGATTGAATCCGGGTCCCCCGCGTTGGGAGTGCGGCGTCTCAGCCACTGGACCACCAGGGGAGTCCCCAGAATCTGTTGTTTTCTGGAAGGCAGTGGGGACCCTGGGTCAGGGAGGTGGCGTCGCAGTTGGAGATGTTGCTCCATGTCCGTCCCTCTTGGCAGCAACCCCAGCAGTGGTCCTTACCGGAGCCGGGAGGGACCTGGGCTCCTCCACAATCTACAAGGTACTGACCGTAGGAGGCGGGAAATTTGGATGCTTGGCGCGTGTGTGAGGAGTGTTGGCTGATGACGGGCCTGGGTCACTAACGTGTCCCAGGGTTGCTGGGTCACACTGCAAAGCTGCTGGGTCACACACTGTCGCTGGGAAGTTCTGGGCCGCAGTTCAATTTTGTGTTGATACGAGAGATAGAGGCTCAGCAAGAAGCTGCTGAGAGTCCTAAAAATGTCCACAGTTTGGAGGCTGCACGTGTTACATGTTTATCTAAAGATAAAATGAACTGGAGGAAAGGGACAGAAGGGCAGCTTAAACTTGAGAGACAGCACTTAGATGATCAAAGTGCTTCTCCACGTGCGTGCTCAAGATCACAGCAAAGGAAACACCGCCTGTTGTGGGCTGAACTGCGGGAGCCCCCCCATTTATATGTTCAATTATGCCCTCATCAGTACCCCTAGCACCTCAGGTGTGGCTATGTATGGAGGCACGGTCTTTAACAGGGTGATTAAGTTAAAAGGAGCCTGGGACTTCCCTGATAGCTCAGCTGGTAAAGAATCTGCCTGCAATCCAGGAGACCCGTTCCTGGTTCCGTTCCTGGGACGGGAATTCAGCCACTCAGTATTCCAGGGGCTCAGATGATAAAGAAACCGCCTGCAATGAGGGAGACCTGGGTTCGATCCCTGGGTAGAGAAGATCGCCTGGAAGAAGGCATGGCAACCCACTCCAGTATTCTGGACTGGAGAATTCCAAGGACAGTGGAGCCTGGTAGGCTACAGCCCATGGGGTCGAAAAGAGTCGGACACGACTGAGTGATTCCACACAGCACAGGGCGGCCCTGATCCAATCTGACTGGTCTTTTACAAGAAGAGGAAATCTGGCCCCAGACACCGGGAATGTGTGTGCACAGACCGCATGAGGACGCCGGGAAAAGACGCCCCCGGGGAGGAGGGTGGCCTCAGGAGGAACCAGCCTGCCGACGCCTCGACCTCAGGCCTCCAGCCGCTCCGCCGGGACCCATGGGCAGTGTGGCTCAGGCGCCCGCCTCCAGACCCTGGCGTGCTGGGCATTTCTTGATTGTGTGAGGCATCCCACTTCTAGCCCTGGAATCCAGGATGGGTGTAAAGAGAAGGAAGGCGTGCCTGGTCAGACCTGAGTGCTCCAAGTGTCGCAACCATCCCACTGCCATCAGGCGCTGGAAGCCTGTCAGCAGGGCGAACACCCAGGGTCCCGGGGCAAGGTCAGCAGGGCGAACGCCCGGCATCCCTGGGGCCCAGGTAGCAGCCCCAGGGGGAGGCCCCCGTCAGCCGGGGAATTACTGACACCCCACAGTCCCACCACCCCTTCCCCGCAGTGAGTCTCAAACTTTGAATCCACTTGTAGACGTTGTTTGAAAATGCAGATTCCTGGGCCGGCTCCCTGAGACTGCTGTCGGCCTGGGGGACCTTCCAGGTGATTCCACATGTGGGGTTCACAGGCCACGCCTGAGATGCTCTTGTCCACACGAACGTGTCTGCATGCGTCTAGCGTCCTCCGCTGGCCAGACCTGCTTCATTGCGGTCTGTGCTGCTCCTGCTCCGTCCCCTCCTGTCCGTGGTGCCCCCTCCCGTCCATGGTGTCCCCTCCCATCCGTGGTGTCCCCTCCCGTCCAGGGTGTCCCCTGTCTCCCCTGTCCCCTCCCGTCCGGGGTGCCCCCTGTCTCCTCTGTCCCCTCCCGTCCAGGGTGTCCCCTGTCCCCTCCCGTCCGGGGTGACCCTGCTCCTCTCCTGCCGCAGCAGCGCGGTTTCCGCCCGGCTGGTGCGGAGACAAGGGCGGTCCTGACCCCCGGGCTTGGCCCTCAGTGAAACAGGTAGACACGTTGGTAGCCTTTCAATTCAATTCATTTCCACCCAATTCGATTCAGCGCGGTTCAGGTCAGTCACCTCGGCATAATCAGAACGCGTGGTGAGGCCCGCACGTGGCAGCCTCGCCGGGGAAAGCCCCGCTCCCACAGGCACCACGGGGCGGCCCCAAGCCCTCCCTGCGCTGAGCCCCCTGAAGGGCCGCCAGGCGCGGCTGGGGGGTCTGCGGCCCCCACTCCCGGGCACAGTCCTCGTGACGGGAACGCGCAGGCGGACGGGGCACCTGGCGGGGGTCCCCGCGCTCCCGAGTCCTCACCGAGGCCCGTCCTATGGGGCGGAGGGGAGCGGCCACCCAGACCCCTCACAGCGGCAGTCCAGGCACCTCCGAGCCGGCCGACTGCCAGCGCCGCGGGGCTGCTCCGCGGAGCCCGGCAAGGGTCCCGTCTCGGAGCGAACCGGCGCGGCCGGGCAGGGCCTCCGGGAGCGGGTCTTCCTGCAGCGCCGTGCGGCGGCCTCGGGCCCTCAGTGCGTCTCCCTCCGCCTGCGTCTGCAACGACAGAGCCAGACGGTCAGCGCGGGCGGCCCGCCCCGCCGGGGGACGCCCCCAAGGGCTCCTCTTTGGGGTCCAGGTCTCACGACCAAAGACCCGGAGAAAACCCTTCCTTCCCACCCCGCCCCCCACAAGGAGTCAAGTGGAAAAATCCTGAATCCGGGTTCAGCTTCTAGAATTAGTCTACTCTGTGGATTCCAGAAGGAACCTTTGCTGGGACTGAGGCTTCCGAGCTCTCAGTGAGAATCGGGCATAACAAGAACGTTGCAAGCGTAGCCATGCTCCGTGCGTAAAGCGGAAGCCGCCCAGGCGCGCCTGGGCCATGCGGAGGGTTTGCTTTGGAGCGGAATCAGCTCCGGAACAGTCTCACTCATTCTTTCACTCACTCAGCAAATACTGATCAAGCCCCTGCTCTGCTGGAGGCCCGGCCCGGAGCCTGCGGTGGACAGACAACCGGGGTCCCATTGCGTCTGTGCCCAGGACTTGATGGGGACTGCCCCCTGACCTGGCCCTGGGTGCCCGGGGGCGGGAGTCCCAAGAAAGCTTCCTTTGAGGAGGAGACCAACACTCCCTACCACCGCACCGCCGCCACGCAGGCCGTGTCCACGTCAGGATGCGGCGGGACCTCTGGGCCGGATCGGGCCCAGGGCCTGTGTGGCTCCAGACCTGAGTCCAGTCACAGGATGAGCCCCCGCTGGGACAGGCAGAGCCTCCAGCCTGCACTCCCTTGAAGTGCCAGTGTCCCCCCAAGGCCCAGGAAGCA
Source organism: Cervus elaphus (assembly GCF_910594005.1). NCBI lineage: Eukaryota > Metazoa > Chordata > Mammalia > Artiodactyla > Cervidae > Cervus > Cervus elaphus. Next base: position 48,078,813 of record NC_057821.1, on the reverse strand, counting down.
TCCAGATCCATGTCCCCGAAAGGCCCAGGAAGCATCCAGATCCAGTGTCCCCCAAAGGCCCAGGAAGCGTCCAGATCCAAGGCGATTATGGCCCCACGAGGAGTGGATGGACCGGGCAAACCTGGACTTGCCCCTCAAGCAGGAAGACAAGCCTGCAGGGGAGGTGCTTGGCCAGGTGGCGACCACGACTGGGTCGCCTAGAGTGCGTGCTCCCCCAGATGAACACTGCCGCTCTCAGGGCGTGAGGTCTGAGCGGTCAGGGGAGGCTGTGTGTGGATCACGCGTGTCCGCCTGGCAGGACATCGGCAATTAGTGATCTAGGTGAAGATGGGGGGTTTAGGGAATTTCTTTGCAGAATTTCTCAACTCTTAGCTCCCAATGATGTCAAAATTGAAGGCTGCTCCCAGGCTGGGTGCTGGACCAGCGGGGCGGGCGGGCGGGCGGGCAAGGCCTGTGGGGCAGGGGGGCCAGGTGGGAGCAGGGCCAGTGCAGGCTCAGGTTCAAGGGTCATGGCAATCGACAGGAGAGCTTTGGGTCTGTGCCCGGCAGGCTGTGGGGGGTCAGGCCGTCTCCTCCTGGGGATCCTGGCAGCAGCTCGTGGCGGGGGCATGGGGTGGACCAGTGGTGGCATCACAGGCATGGCCACCATGTGGGCGCCGCGTTTGTCCCCTGCTCACTGACCTCGGGGAGCCCACCCACTTGGGACAAGGGTCCAGGGGTCAGAGGACGGCTGGGTTTCGGGACCCTTAGGAGGTGACATGGACGGGGACCATCCGAAGGAGTTTCCTGCGGAGGGGACAGCACCGCTGAGACAGGACATCCCGAAGGAGGGGGTGGCTCGGGAAGCAGGGGGGTGACCTGCGGGACGTCGGGGCTCTGGCGGGCTGGTCTCACGCCCCCAGGTCAGGGAGAGAGAGCCAGGGCCGTGGCCCAGCAGTGGGGGCTCCTGGAGTCAGGCTGCCTGTGTCAGCGCCCCACCCCATCTCTTATTAGCTGGGTGACCCCGGAAACCGCCTCCGTGGATCCGCACCCCTCAGCTCTAACCACTGACGTCGGAGCCTCCTGCGATGGGGCTGGGGCCCCGAGCAGCCGGAGTCAACGGTGGAAATGCTGAGAGGAGCCCCAGGGGCAGAGGAAGCCCTCCTGGGGGTCAGTTACGGCCCCGCCACCTCCTCCTCCAGCCTCTGGGGTCTCAGCACATGAAGGGGTTGTGCAGGGAGCAAGGGGCCCCCGTCCAGGCTGAGCCCACCGCTGCGGTGCCCGAGCCGGCCTCCCGCTCACGGCTGGAGGGCTTCCCGGGGGCGGGCGGGGCGGCCTGGCTCACTGCGGTGCGGCCAGCGGGACCCAGACTCTCCTGGGGAAGGTTTGGCAGGGCAGCGGTGGGGGCACCGGTGGTGCTCGTCAGAATGCGGATTCCTGGGCCCCGGCCCGCAATGCGACTCGGCAGCTCTGGGGACGGCACCCTGAACAAACCCCTCTGCAGCCACCACCCCCATCTTACGGGCCGTGAAGTTGGCAAACGCTGCCTAAGACAAGAACTCGTTGTTGAAGTGATGCGTTTTTAGAGGGAGAACTAATGGCAGCTGTTTTCATCCTTTATCTCCATCACTTTGGACCCTTTAATATTAGCCAGTAAAATATGTAAAGATTTAAGTGAGCAGACAAATTCCAATTATCTTAGTAAAGGCTTCCGAGGTGGCTCAGTGGTAAAGAATCTGCCTGCCAATGCAGGAGAAGCAAGAGATGCAGGTTCCATCCCTGGGTCGGGAAGATACCCTGGAGAAGGAAATGGCAACCCGCTCCAGTATTCTTGCCTGGAGAATCCCGTGGACGGAGGAGCCTGGAGGGCTACAGTCCACGGGGTCGCAGAGAGTCGGACACGACTGAGCAGGCGCACAAGCAGGCAAAGATAAAGGCACTATTTCCTTTGGGAAAAAGTTAGATGGAGGTAGTTATTACTACTTTGTATCTGAGCCTGGGTAAAAGGTGATTTCTGACAAAGGCAGGGGAGAGATGTTCACATATACAAAAAGGATTGCTATAAGGGAGAGAAGGCAGGTTCTTTCCTAAGATGGTCTGCAGGGCAGGACTAGGATACAGACCACAAGGAATTGGGTTTGGGTTCAAGAAAGGAGTGTCTACTAGCTGAGCTATCCAAAGATGGGATGGGCCACCCAGCCAGGTGGGCAGGAAGCTGGCCTGATGACTCTCCAGGTTCTTCCCAGCTCTAATAGTATATGAGGCTCTTCTTTTAAGTAGAGGAGGAAAAAAGAAATCACACCTTTTAAACAGAATCTCACAACGCTAAGGGAAAATAAGTTGCTGATGATGGTTTTCAGTTGGCTGACAAGTAAATGTTGCTTATGCAATGAGGAAAAGACACCTTCCTAGTAGTGAAAATGAGGTTACACCCTTGGTCAGCATGGGAATCGGCTTCTTTGTATGTGCAAAATCTTTAAAAAATTCAACACTCGGCATATAGCGAGGGCTTTATAAATTCTCACTGAACATTAATAACTAGTTAAGATGATCCCCATTTTAGAGAAGAAATAGGTTGAGACCCGTTAAGTGACTTGTATAAGATTATTCAGCCACTAAGTCGGTGAGTCGAGTCAAACAAGGGCTGTTGACCATCATACTCATGTCACAGTCTTCGGTGAGTTCATCAGAAGTTAACACACGTGTGTGGACGTGATGGAGGAACAGCAGTGGGCAGTGGCTTTGTCCTGGGAGACCAGACACCTCCAGGAGACCACGTACCACGTGTGGCCAGCTCCCCAGGTGACCACGTCCTTCCGCTGATGTGATCACTCAGCTCAATCCAAATAACCTCACCGATGTCTTAGCACAAGCAGTCTGATGTCTGGGGTGGCGGGGGGGTGAGCTGTACTGGTTGGAGTAGGTGGTTTGCTTTTGTTGTTGTTCAGTCCCTCATGGACTGTAACCCACCAGACTCTGCTGTCCACGGGATTTCCCAGGCAGGAATACTGGAGTGGGTTGCCATGCCCTCCTCCAGGGGAACTTCCCAACCCAGGGATCGGACCCACGTCTCCTGCACTGGCAGGCAGATTACCGCCAAGTCACCAGGGAGGCTTTCAGTTCAGTTCAGTCGCTCAGTCATGTCCGACTCTTTGCGACCCAATGAATCGCAGCACGCCAGGCCTCCCTGTCCATCACAAACTCCCGGAGTTTACTCAAACTCATGCCCATCGAGTCAGTGATGCCATCCAGCCATCTCATCCTCTGTCATCCCCTTCTCCTCCTGCCTCCAATCCCTCCCAGCATCAGGGTCTTCTCCAATGAGTCAACTCGTCACATGAGGTGGCCAAAGTACTGGAGTTTCAGCTTCAGCATCAGTCCTTCCAATGAACACCCAGGACTGATCTCCTTTAGGATGGACTGGTTGGATCTCCTTGAAGTCCAAGGGACTCTCAAGAGTCTTCTCCAACACCACAGTTCAAAAGCATCAATTTTTCGGCGCTCAGCTTTCTTCACAGTCCAACTCTCACATCCATACATGACCACTGGAAAAACCATAGCCTTGACCAGATGGACCTTTGTTGGCAAAGTGTCTCTGCTTTTTAATATGCTATCTAGGTTGGTCATAACTTTCCTCCCAAGGAGTAAGCGTCTTTTAATTTCATGGCTGCAGTCACCATCCGCTTGATTTTGGAGCCCAAAAACTAAAGTCTGACACTTTCCACTGTCTCCCCATCTATTTCCCATGAGGTGATGGGACCAGATGCCATGATCTTAGTTTTCTGAATGTTAAGCTTTAAGCCAACTTTTTCACTCTCCTCTTTCACTTTCATCAAGAGGCTTTTTAGTTCCTCTTCACTTTCTGCCATAAGGGTGGTGTCATCTGCATATCTGAGGTTATTGATATTTCTCCCGGCAATCTTGATTCCAGCTTGTGCTTCTTCCAGCCCAGCGTTTCTCATGATGGACTCTGCAAAATTCAGTACTACAATAGGATACTGAAAGAGGAACTCCCCAGGTCGGCAGGTGCCCAATATGCTACTGGTGATCAGTGGAGAAATAACTCCAGAAAGAATCAAAGGATGGAGCCAAAGCAAAAACAATACCCAGTTGTGGATGGGGCTGGTGATAGAAGCAAGGTCCGATGTTGTAAAAGAGCAATATTGCATAGGAACCTGGAATGACAGGTCGATGAATCAAAGCAAATTGGAAGTGGTCAAACAGGAGATGGCAAGAGTTTTGCAGTACTAAAGGGAGGCTTTAGGCGCGGATAATCCCTGAGTCTCGCCGGGAATGCCCCAGGCAGCAGCCGTGGGAATGAACCTGGAGGCTATACCACCCGTGAGCAGCAGGGGGCAGCAGAACCGCACCGCGCAGCCGCGTCCCCAGGGGCCTGGGGGCAACTCTGGCTTCCAAGTGCCTCCCTTTCACTTGGAGGATTCTGGCAGAGGAGGAATACTGCTGCTCATGAAACCAAGAAGACCGATGCAGGCAAAGAATTCCTCCCTTTTTAAAAAGCCTTCATGACACAGCCGGGCTCCTGACCTCAGACACTACTTGAAGGGGGCTTGGGCTGCTGCGGAGTTTTCTTTGCTGTCTGTCCTCGCGGTGGTCTTGCCATGGGGGCGGGGGGGACAGCTTGTCACCTCTGATGGCTTCACAGTCTCAACCTGGCGTACTTTGCTAAGCTTAGATTATACATTTAAGCAAAACAAACAAACAAACAAAAAGTGTAAGGTTTACAGTCCACTCACGCTTTGGGACGGGACCCGGTTTTGACGCCCTCACGGTCCCCTCCCGTTGCGGAGCTGACCTGCGGGATTTCCCACGAGCCGCTCCCGGCACTCTCGCTGTTTCAGGGGCTCTGCGTTGGTGGGGAGGCTGTAGCCCCGTCTCCCCTAGCACCCTCATCCCACAGCTGTCCGTCCGTCCGTCCCCGTGAGGCTGGAGGGCCCGGGTGGACGCGCAGACGCGCCGGGATGTGGGCCTGTGTGAACCCAGGGCCAGCAGGGCAACCTGTTTTTTCAGGGACTAGGGGCTGGGAGACAGCACTTCTGTGAAGGCTCTGGACAGAAGTGCTCGTGTCCTGAGGTTCTTAAAAACATTTTTCTATCTTTGGCGGTGCTGGGTCTCCGCGGCCGCCCGCAGGCTTTCTCTCATTGCAGCGAGGGGGCCCCGGAGCACAGGCTCAGCAGGTGCGGCTCACGCGCTTGGTTTCTCTGCGGCGCGTGGGAACTCCCCGGACTGGGGATTGAACTCACGTCCTCTGCATTGACAGGAGGACTCTTACCCACTGCCCCCCAGTCTCAACTCTGCTTCTTTATGGCAGCCAATTTTTAGTACGTTATTTAACTGGTACCCTCACTTTCCTCGTCTGCAAGATGGGGGTGTTCCTACTTCCCTATAGGGCTGGGATGTTAACTCCTATTTATAAACACCTACCATAGGCCAGGTACTGTTTTCAAGACTCAGTGACGTGGTTAAGTGGAAATTCTTGCCATCATTCATGAAGCTTACAATGCCAAAGGGGGTGGTGGCCAGTGGAAGGACCGGGCAGCTTCAGACCCAAGTGGGGACGAAGGCAACCCAGAGGGGACTGTGAGGCGGGGTGGCGGTGGGGGGGGGGGGGGGCTTGGATGCGGCGAGCTGTCCGGGAGGGAAGGGTTGGGACAGGGGACCCTCGGCGTGGGGGCGAGCCCTGGGCAGATGCGGTCACTGCCGAGACTGCGGGGAAGCAGGACGTGGGGGGAGCAGGTGAGGACCACATCGCCTGTGGGTGCCGGCTGCCTCCCTGTCCCCCGCCGGTCTGCCTGCGGGCACTGGAGGGTCTGGCCCAGTTCCTGGCACGCGCCCAGACGGCCATGCAGGTGGTTTATTAACAGCTGAGAAGCAGGCCTGGGTTCCTCCCAAGGAAAGATGCTTTTAGGGATTTTCTACCCATCTACCTTAATTTTCTCTGAATGTGTAAAAACGACAAAAACATCTAAGTTTTAAATGGGCTAACTTTTCTTTATGGGCTACAGCAAAGCTGCCCGCAGCCACTGGGACTTTTACACTCATCATAGGAGGCTCATGTAAATTTAACACATATATTTATTTTTTTCCATTATAAAATATAAGCACATTACAAACACTTTGAAAAGGAAAAAATCACCACCACCCTGCCACAGAAACTGCTTTCGCCATTTTGCATATTTCTTTTCAGACTTTAGAGTAACCTGACATTTACTTAATACTGAGTATTTCAACTGCTGTAGAGGAAAAATTAAAATGCTGGTTCTTACTGCCCTAATTTTTTTTTTCATTTATTTTTTATTAGTTGGAGGCTAATTACTTTACAATATTGTAGTGGTTTTTGCCATACATTGACATGAATCAGCCATGGATTTGCCCTAATATTTTTTAATTCATTTCCTTTTAGCAGACAAGACTGAAAATGTTACATAGTTACAAAGACTAAATCCCCTAAATATGCACAGCTTCTAATCCAAGGTTACTTTTTCTATGAAGAATACCATTAATTCAACAAAATCCTGAAGGAAGTCAGGACAGACTCTGGTGACTTGGTGAAACCAGAGATGTATCTCGGCTTACTTAAAAACATTTAAACAGTCAGGGTAAGCAGTCTCTAATCCGGGAACCAAAACTTAATACACATACATGTGTACATGTGTGTGTGTGTGTGTGTGTGTGTGTGTCTGGGGGAGGTGTCTTACGGCCTTATTTGAAAAGTCATGCAGCACATGTAAAGCTCATCTTCAACCATCTTCAATCTCAAGTAAGACTTTGTAACTTGAAATGTCTACGTTTTATAAGCTGAAAATATGTGAAGCTTTTTACAAATTCCAGAGGGAAGTGAAGATCAAGATCCTAGTTATCCTTTTGCTCAATATTTTAGATGCACTTTGTGCTTCTCAAAGATCCTGAAGACCCAGCAGTAAAACTCACTGGCACTTTATGAATCATTTTGTATTGCGTGAAAATCCTTTCATAATCAGCTTGAATTAGGGACATGCAATAATAAAAGGATGTGTTTTGACAGCCTATAAAACCAGTGCAGGGGGAGACTGGACTAAGGGAAATAACCAAGGAAAAAATGGTGTTCTTGGGTTTACCAAGCTAGGAAAACTTCGATCTCCAGATGCTCAAGGAGCAGGAACTAACCTCAAACATTTCATGAACTAGTCAGTTCTGAAAGATGGTCGGGTAACATTCTCAGATACAGTCACCGATAAAATGCACACTGCAGAAGAACACTGTCATAAACAGCCTGACTAACATCCAGGGCTGCGGGAATTAAAACAGCGAACACCCAAGTCCTCCTGCACTGAAGTAGGAAACAGAAAAAGAAGCATTCTGTACCAGAGACATTCCGCCTGTACCGAGTGGATTCAGATTTCTTGTAAAAGCCCTTAAATCCTTACAATTTTGAAATGGAGAGAACTGAGATCTAATTTAATTCATGTGTGCTGAGTAGTGTCCAACTCTTTGTAACCCCATGGACTGTAGCCCACCAGGCTCCTCTGTCCCTGAGATTCTCCAGATGGAGAGGGTTGCCATGCCTTCCACCAGGGGATCTTCCCGACCCAGGGATGGAACTGCTCTTATGTCTCCTGCACTGGCAGGCGGATTCGTTACCAGGCGTCACCAGGCAAGCCCGATTTAATTCACAGCAGAGGTAGAATTAGTAAGAATGTGTTAGGTACTTAAAGGCAAATCACTGACCTTGGGCCCTGAGAGCTGACGCTGGATAAACGGGAGTCAGGTTACTGAAGGACAAAAAGTCAGATCGGGAGACTGATGGAGGGATATGGGGTGAGGACAAAACATTTCCGCGAAGGTGAGTCACAGGCGGTTAGAAGCGCAGGGGACCTGAGGGCCAGGGGCAGACCGCACAATGAGACCCCAGGAGAGGTCTCTGGGGCGGAGCCGAGCTGACGGCCCAGCGAAGAAGCGGACGCCTCAGGAGAGCACTGAGCTGAGGACGGGAAGATCTCCGTCCAGGGCGCCCTGGGGGGCAGACGCCGGGGACGGGGCCACACCCGGGGAGACGGCGATCGCCCGCCCGGGCTCCACAGACACGTCCACCCAGCAGGCCGCCGGCCCGACCACAGCTCACCCGGCTCCCCTGGGCACCTGTCCGAAGAGCCCGGCCGGGCCGCCTCCCCCCGCGGCGCTCCCCAGGGAGGAGGGACCGCAGGCCTCGGCCTCGTCAGGTCGCAGCCAGCGCCGGGGAGGGGCGCGCTCAAATCACAGCAGCGGGAGCCCAGCCACGCGGCGGTTCCGTCGAGAGCAGGGCACGGCGCTCAGGGCTGCGAGGACGGCCCGCCGGACGGCGAGGGGCGCGGGCCCGCCCTCCGGGTCCCGAGGACCGCGGGCGCTGGCGGCGCGTCCCCCGGAGTCGTAGCCGGCGTCCCGGGCACCCTGATTCCCGGCCAGGGAGCGCATGCCGGGGCGCGAGGCGGGCCTGAGACGCCCGCCGGAGCCAGGCGCCCTGCTGCCGCTCACACTGCCTGGAAGGGGCCCTCAGACCCGGGGGCCGGCCCGACACACAGGCTGAGGCGGGCGCCCCGGGCCGCAGGATGTCCTGAGGGGGCTCAGAAGCGTTTGGGGGCGGCGAGGGCACTCAGCGCGCTAGTGCTCAGCAGGGCGCGCGGGTGCGAGCCGACCCCAGAGCTCCCTGGGGGGCCCTTCACGATTAAAACCAGAGCGGGCCGCCCGAGGCGTCCGCCTGAAGGCGGTCCCGCCCCCATTAAAACATACCCCCCAGACCTGAGCCGTCAGCCCACCCCGAAGCCCCGGAGCACCGCCACTGCTCGGCCTCGTGTCCCCGCGACGCGGCTGCACCCGGTCACCTGCCGGGGGGTCTCAGCACAACCCTGGGGGGACGGGACAGGCTCCCCAAGCCGGAGCCAGGGCCCCCAGCCAAGAGGAGGGCGATGGGATGTGAGCCCAAGCAGACCGATGGGGTCCTATTTAACTACTGTGCAAGAGAAAAAACCCACTGAACGTTGTATGGACACAGGCCCGCGTCCGTCTAGGAAACGGGGGAAACGCTGGGACTTGAGGCAAGCTGCCGTCTCGCGGTCACCGCTGGCTCTGTCCCGACCCCCGGCTGGCCCACCGCAGCGACCCCACCCCTCCGAACCACCTCGCAGCACTGCCACCTGGCCTGTCCGCAGGATGGCGTCTGACCACAGTCCTCTCTGGAAGACGGCCAGGGAACACCGGCCCACGTTGCCTTGTCTTCTTTAAACCCCCGCTCGATTTCCACGCGACTGTGAACTAGAAGCCAGGGACCGCAGGCCAGCAGAGGGGCGGGCACCCCACGAGGTGACCAGCCGTCACCACGGGTACCGGAAGGGACAGCAAAGAGGGCCTGGTCGTCTTTTGCTGGGACCTATGACCAGGAGGCTCGTCCTTTATGTGACTCTAGGTGATGCTCCATTTTCCTCGGAACCCCTATCTGCACCCGGAGACGGGCCACATGCCCGTCTCCCTGCTCCCCGCCCTGGGCAGTGAGCACGGGCATCTTCACCCTCACCTCTTAACACGAAGAGGAGCCTGTCGACCCCTGAAGACGAACGTCTCTCCTGAAGGAGGTGTTTTTAAGCATGATTTTGAAATAAATACCCGTGAGGACTTCTGAACTTGCTAGTTGCCAGAGTCTAGAAAACCCAGTATTTGTAAACTGCCCCAATGCTTGGTTTGAGGGGGGAAAGGATGGGGGAGCTGTAGTCAGACGGGCCAACCCCAGAGGGAGTCTGTAACCTTGTGTGAGCTTCTTCAACTCGGTTTTTTCCTTTTGCATAAAAGGAACAGCGCCACCTTTCCCTGGGCTGCTGTGCCAGTTTACGGAAAGGCCCAACAGAACACAGTGCATGGTTGATGTTTAGTAAATTCTTTCCCTACTGCCTTAATGGAACCTAAACCCCAGTCGTACTCCTGTGTCAAAGTTGAGTCGCCCAGTCATGTCTGACTCTTTGGGACCCCAGGAACTACACAGTCCATGGAATTCTGCAGGCCAGAACACTGGAGTGGGGAGCCTTCCCCTCCTCCAGGGGATCTTCCCAACCCAGGGGCGGAACCCAGGTCTCCCGCGTTGCAGGCAGATTCTTTACCAGCTGAGCCACCAGGGAAGTCATATTCCTACATGATTCCAACTGAAGTCTAAAACTTCAGATTACATAATTAACTGCTGTTAAAGTCCAGTCTTTGTGTAAAAAGATAAAATCATAGGAATCCTGAAGAAATTATTCAGATGCTGGCAAGTCAGTCCCCAAGTTTTGTTCCTTCTGCCTGCTCTCTTGTGAGGATGATGATCTTACTGATACAGATCAGCCTGACGACAGAACCTAGTTCACTCCCTAGACAACCAGGGTCTCATTTATGTGTCAGGCTGCTCTTCACTAAACTGGAGATGCTAGTTCAAAGAAAAGTGGGGTTTTACTTGTCAAAATTAGAATGAATTCACTGGCTTCACAGTTATAAATGACACCGTCCAAAACTAACTACTTCACATCTGGAAATGTCTTTAAATGGAAGGGTGTAATTTAGCAAAATCCTGTAGAAATGATGTGTACTGCCAAGTTCATTGGTCAAGGAAAATCACATTACTTAAATGCACTAGCCAAATAAGTCTTCCCTCACACCGAGGGAAGGGGGATCACTGATCCACACGAGACGCGTGCTGAGCGAGAGCCGCACATGTTACGCTTACCCACGCCTGCTCCTCCAGACCACCACCAGCCCTTAAGGGCTCTGGGGTCACCCCACTCCTCAGCTTCTTCCCCATAGGGCCAAAACACAGCTCCAGGCTGGTGAACGCAAGCACGCCATTAGGGCAGGGGCTTTTTAACTTTTTAAGATCTAAATTTGCCTTTTTCTCCTATTGAAGTGACTATTTTCTGACGCTTATTTAAAATTAAAAACTAAAGTGAATGATCCTTCCCTTCCGATTTCTCCTTTCCCCAGGCGTCTACCTCGGAGTTCACTGGAGAGGAAGTCTCTCAAGTCCCTCTAGTCAGACCGTGAAATAAGTGATGCGGCCGCACACGTGAGGTGAGATCCATGCTTTATCAACACGTTACTCCCACAAGTCCCAGTGACAGGCTCGTTACACAAGACTCTCAGTTCATTTTACAGACTCTGGAACCAAGGCGTTCAAAAGGTGAATTCTGAAACCATGGTTGGTGCAACAAATTAATATATCAAAACAAACAAAAGCTTCATCCAAATATTTACATTTAAAAAAGACATTAAAAAAAACAGGCTACTTATTAAGTGTGCTTGAACAAACCATGTGTGGAATTGAATTCCATTCATTATGGAGTTAGTTTCTGCTAAACACTGACACTACAGAGACCCCTGGCATCTGAGGATTTAAGAATTTTCAAGTGTTCTCAATCTATGCTAAGAAAATAAAACATGACCGATGATTTCCGTGTGCTGCTTTGGACCTCAGAAGTGGAGGGGCTGGTACATAAGGCAGGTTACTCAGGAGTCAAGAGGCCCGGCACCCGGAACTGAGCCTGGCTTTGCCACTGCCTAAGTATCACCAGGAATTCAATAAAACGCTCTGTAGAGGTCATTAAATTTTGTATTACACCTCACTTCATTATATCCCTGTAATTTCACAAACCTGGGACATTCACAAAAATGTTTTGAAATATATTCCGTCCGAAGGTGGAGGGTCTCCTATGTTACATCAAAGTGAAAACCATGCAGTTTCTTAGAGCTCACAGAGCTCTTCCAAAGGAAACCATTGATCGTACAGCCCAATTAAAAACCCAAACACTGTTTCACAGGCGCAGAAGAGTCACAGCTCAGCACAGCCGATGCAGCTAATCCGACACCTCAGCCCCGCTCACAAAGCAGCTCACAGCTATACAGTCACTCGTTTTCTTGACGTAGGCTTTGGCTCAGATGTTTAAATACTTAAGCAACTTGGAAAGATTTTTCATTTCTGTTATTTTCTTGTGTGAGCATGGGTGTAAGGGGAATTATAATAAACAGGGGTTAAGTTCATTATAATGAAGACAGATCAGGAATAAAACAGCTACTAAAACTTCATTTACCATTTCCTTACAAAATATATATGGAAGAATATGGCTTAAAGACAGAGAGGAAAAGCCTCTTATTTGTTCATACTATTTTACTCTACTACTTATCCAGTCTGACAACGTCAAACTTAAGTTACTGCCGAGGGCAAGGGAAAGTAAGAGGAATTTTATGAAGTCCAATTCATTTTGGTTCTGAGATTCTAAGTCCTTAAGTCCTTAAGATTTTGGAGTTCTTCAGATTAACTTTTTAAAAAAATCAATAACCAAAACACCCCGAAGATTAGATATAAAACAACTGGTTAACCATTAAAAATTATCCAACTCTTATTAGAATTCTGCTTAGTCTGTAGACCAAGGCAACGTTTCTTAAGATGCTTCCGTTGAGAAAAATTATCTCTTAGAAAAAAAAACAAAACCAGAGGGGTCTCAAGTCATCCCACAGCTATCTCTTGGGTCAGAAATAGAACAATGGACAACAACTCAGTTTCCACAAATGTACCATTTTCTTTTTTTTTAAAGACAGTGACGTTGGTTTTATGAATCAAAACCAGAATTTTCATGTTTCACAATTTTGGTGCTAGAGATCCCCCAATTCCCTGAACTCACTGGGGAAGGTTTCTGAAGGTGTGCATTATAGTAAACAGCAGCAAAATACCCAGCAATGTTACTGCTAAAAGCAGCTGCTCCTGCTTGCGCCTTTAGAATACTAGCCGTAAAACAGCAAAAACACGCACATTTGTGCCATCAGTCAGGATGTGAGCTATTCTAAACAAGAAACAACTGTTAGCAGTCCAAGGCAGGACCTCTACAATCATACTGGGCAAGTGTTGAGTTTTGGGGGGGAAATGTCAGCACATGTCCAAAAGAAGGAGACAGTGCATACGTTTAGTATTCTAAAGGCTGCTTCAGGCAGTCCCACAATGATTCTGGTAAGACCAACTGCTCACACACACACACACGCGCACACATAGATTTTAATGGTTTTAAAAAAAACCAAATTTGTTACTTTAGAAAAATAAATGCAGTGCATTTTCAGCAATAGGATCGCCACAGACTCTGATTGCTCAGTCCACACATAAGTAGTAGCCGCCTTCTATGGTGATATGGCTTCTCTGCACTAATTCCCATCAGGCCGAAAAACATTAGGGCAGGTTAAAAGATTGAATTGTTGCACAAAGGAACATTTACTCATCAGATCCCACCGATCTCTTCTGTGCCCGTTTCCTGGGCAACCTTCTTGGTGAAGCTTTATCTGGAAGAAAACAGGAAGTTTTAACTTGCCTGACTATATAAATGTGTTCAATAGCATTTTTCTTCAGTTTTACCATTTAGCTCAAAAAATAACACACATGCAACAAGACCATCAACAATAAATATTTCTTATCCAGCACAGATTTTTAAACTAAACTTTCAAATAACCCTTCAAGAGAGTTAACTCAAAATGAAAGTCTACATACTTGTAAGTTGCTAAGTAAACCTTACAGGTCATCATCACCCACACAAACTTTTTTTGGTAACTTTGTATAGTGACAGATGATAACTAGGCTTACCGCGGTGACCACTTTCCAGTGTGTTTATCTATCATTAGTTGTATACCCAAACTGATATGACATTATGTCTGTCCATTAAAACTTTTTGCAACCAGGGGAGGAAAAGACCTAATCTTGGTCACTGTGATATTGAAGCTACCATGCAAAATCTTCCTAAAGTCTACAGCTGAGCATGTTTATACCTGCATAAGGAAAATCTTTACAATCGACATAAACAATTGATACTGGTTACAAATTAAAGACAGTATTTACAAACACAGCACCATGCACTTGGCACAATTTTCAGCAGTTTCACAAATTTACCTGAAATGAGTGGCAGGTTAGAGGAAATTATACAGTATAATATAAAAACCATCCTACAGGCAAAGCAGTCTTTTGTTTTTTTCTCTTGCGTTAGCCTTAGTGTGGTCTGTTAGACCAAAAATAACCTGGTGGTGCTCCTTTCAGTTTCATCCAGTAAGAGAAGTCATCTTGAAGCTTATTTAAAAAGTAAAAGACTGTTTTCTCTCTGACCACTCTCCTATTTTCTAGGAGCACCTAACCTATTAGGAATATAAGTTCTTTATAGAATAAGTTGCAAATTATAATTATCTTTCCAGTATAAAAAACACATAGTAAATGTTTACAAAGAATATTTACAAGCTAAAAATTCTTTTTTAAAGACTGTCCTTAAGAATTAAACGACTGAAGTTACCACACGAGAGTGGCCTCTCCTTTAGCCTGCCGGTTGGTAATGAGGTGTTTCGGGGGTTCAGTACCTAACTGAGCACAGAAGCACTCTTCTGATGAAGAAAGCCTACACCTTTCAGGAGGTTTTCAAAAAGGTTAGACTATGAATTAATTGCTTTTTCTACCTCTAAAGATTTTTTTTAAATAAGTAATAACTAATTAATGTTCACCAACCCCACCCCCAACAACAAAAATATTTCAGAATCAGCCATTTACATGGACACAGCTGTTACTATAGATATGAAATGGTCATTAGTGACTTCCAATGTCAACCCCTGCAGCAGAGTTTTAAATACAGAAATACATGATAAAGAGTCTCTAAGAACCTGCAAAGCGTATTTGTTCAACAAGTGAATTTCACTCCATCGCAGAACAGCCCGATCCAGCTGACCTGTAACAGTGAGTCTATAATCTTGCCCGCCCGCCCATCTGCCCATCAGTTAAGCAGCAGACCAATGAATGACACAGGGAGGGCCTGGAGTCACCCAGCTTTGGGGACAGTGGCTCCAAACACCACAAAAGCCTCGAGAGTGGCGTTTCATTTCAGCAAAGAAAACTGATGCACACAATGATGCTTCTGTCTCCAAAGGAAAACCACCGCCTCACCGCCCCCCTCCCGCAAAACCCGAACTACTAAGTGCCCAATAATGATGCCTAAAGCCAAACCTCATTCTTAACTGTAAATGAAAAATGAGGTGCCGTTTCGTAGCATACAGGTAGATTAACACATGTAGTAACACTCGAGAAGGATTTGTAAGAGGGGAAGAGAAACAGGAAATATCATACACTGTTGAGAACACTACCTTTGGGGAGGGAACTGGGACACTTTCCACAAAGACATACATATGCTTAGACTTAGCTATTCTTTTAGGAAATTGTCCCGAGTAAGAGAGTGGGCAAAATAGGAGCCTGGGGTCAAATGGTACAAACTTCCAGTTGTAAGTCACAAGGATGTGATACACGAAAGGTGATCACAGTTCAACGATACTGGGCTGCCACCTGAACACAGCTAAGAGAACAGACCTTCAAAGGGTCTCATCTCATCACAAGAAAACACCTGTGTGGGACGGTGCTGACGAGGTGCCCTGATCACTTCATAAACGTCAAATCATTATGGTGTACATGCAAAACTAATGTGACGTGTCAACTACATCTCAATTTCGAAAATTATCCCATCATCTTATAAGAATATTCATTGGAGGATTTATTTTAAGAACAAAAAAAAAACTGGAAACAGAAACTGTTCTATCCTTCAACACAGAACAGGCTTAATCAATCCTAACACATTTATACGGTCGTTAAAAATGAACCAAGTATGTAAGTCATCACCACAGAGACTCCCGAGGCCGGAGCACGCAGGCTGTGGGAGTGTGTGCCACACGACACCATCTGTGAGCAGACAGACACAGCAGACGTGCACGCTGACGGACGCGCGGAAACCACTCAGAGTGACACGTGAACACCAGTTACTCATGCAAAGTGGGACTGGTGGAGCCAGCAGGTGATGTGAAGTTTTTCACCTTAAAAAAATGAGGTCACACTGCTTTTATAATGTTTTTTAAAAAGTCTGCTTACCACTGGAGGAGAAAAATCTATCTTCTCCTATAAAGATTAGTATTTCACCAACTACACATATAATAAAACTGAAATTATATTAGATAGACTATCAGGCAGTACGATAGGTTTATTCTTTGAATACAGTGGGTAGATGGCAGTTTGTTCTCTAATAAACAGTGACAGAAAACTATCCTTAAACTTACTATAAGGCATTCACATGCTGTACAAGAGCTCTCAATACTACATCAAGTACCATTAAAAAAATTGCCTCACCTCTTCTACTCTGCACTGAAGCAACAGGAAAGAAAAAGAAACAGGGAAAGGTTAGGAATATAGAGAACTCACACATCTGTACACAAACTGCAGATGTGGAAGTATTTCTAAATTAAAGTATACAGTACACAGAGAAAAACATAAAGCATTCATTAATCATATTAGACTCTGGAAGTAATGAAAAGGTAAGTATTAAGTAGCATCGACCAGGCATTTTTTTGCTAAATCTAAGACACTTACTTCCATTTAAGAGAAACGTTTCCAGGCAAGTTTGAGTACTTACTGATCTGATTCAGAGTTTCCTGAGGAATCCAGCTCATGTCGACATCATTTTGACTCGATGTTCCCATCTCTACCTTCTGAATGGGCCTCTTGCGCTAAGAGAACATAAAAACTTCATGTTATAGGCGCTCCATTATAGTGTTTTACTATAATTTTTAAAAGACCTCTATTCAAGCCTACCTGCTTAAATATCTTAGTAGATAAACACGTCCTCTTCTAGTGCTAAAATGTATTGCACAATTATTTTCTTAACTAGACAGGAGGAAACCGTGTCTACAGCAATTATAAAGACTAAGGAATAAATCTTCACAATTATTTATTTCCAGGCTTTAACGACCTTTTCCTCTGCTCTAAAGCTTCATATGTTAATACAATTGGTAGACCAAGTAAGAACTACTATTTATACAATGACTATTTATACTATTTTCATTTTGGGAATCAAATCTTAACAAATTTATTTTCACATTCAACAAAATGTGGGATAATTACTGAAATGTTGCAGGCACACTCCTGCCTTGTATCTAAATACACTTAAGTAGCTGGTATAAATAAAACAAAAACATACAATCTCAGTTAAGCTAACAGCCTCAAACTTTGTTCCTTGAGTATCTGCAGCAAAACTGCAAGAAAGAAAAGAAATGGAACTCTACTCTTCAGTCCTATTCTTTAAAAAATAATAAAAGCCCATCTAATTATTTACTTAAGAAACCATATTATTAATTACAGTCTGAAAACTAGATCTGAATACACAGAAAGACAACTGAAAAAAATGGCTTATCCCTAATACATAAATTTATAGCAAAAATGCTATTATGAAAATAAGGTAACGAAAGTGATGGAAATGAACATTTAAGCACTATTTCTCTTTAAAAGAATAATGGCTTAATTAACATGTACTACCAATATCACAGAGATTTAACTGCCTGACTTATTGCTTAACAAATAATGATTAACCAAAACATCTAGCAATTGTTTGGAGTTAGTGGATATCAATATATTTGACACAAACCATGTTACATACTGAAGGAACAGCATGGATTATTTCGTTTGGGGGCTTTTGTTTGGCGGGTGGGGGCGGGGAGGGCGATGAGGACACAGGGGAAGAATTAACCACCCTGTTCAAAGCCAGGAGACCATGACCACACCAGGGGCTTCGATGTGAACACTTCACTACTCTAACAAGAGCAGAATTTGGCCAATTTTCACTCTCTTTCAAACCAAGACTCATTTAATTGCTAATTAGAAATCAGTCCTATGGTCAAGAATAAACTTCAAGGCTAATAAGTAAAATAACATATCCATTAACTGCACGTGGCAGAAAATTCTAAACAAACCCAAACACACCCCCAAGGTCTCATCTTCAAGCTTCATTTTAAAAAGGTGTAACAAACCTGTAATTCTATAAACCCACAGTGAGAGCAAGAAGCCACAAATAACGAGATTATACTTGGCACTGTAACAACTTCTGAAGTATCGCAACAGTAGTTATGTTCACGTGTATTTACCTTTCTAGATTCCAGGAGCTGATGAAGGCCAACGACAACCAACAGCCCAAGACCAGCAAGGAACATGTACATAAATATGCTGATGTCCAAGGAGAGACAGAAAGTTGCTTCAGTTCGTTAAGAAATACCACAGCTCATTAAAACTATTCCTGAGCTTTAACTCAGAAGACTTACAAGATAATTGCAATGATGATTCTAACAAACCGTAAGTTTTCCAAATAATTTGTGGGGAAAAGAGTAAAATAATTTAAATTCAACTAAGATCCAGGTAATAGTTTCATGAATTTACCTTTATCTTTAACATCAATGAGTCTCCCCCCTACTCTGCCAAAAGCCATATGATCTACAATGAATTACTTCATAATTTGTTATATTCTAAGCTCAGTTAAAATAACTGCATTAGGTTTTGTTCCTCAAAGATTAGATTTTGCACGATTTTATTTAAAAGCTTACTCTTTGTGAATCACAAGTAAGTATACACTGAAAAATGATTCACTATTCACAAAGAATACATTTTTCAAGATAAAAATCTCCTAACATATTTTCAGTAGCAATTTTGGAGGCATGCAACTTCCATTAGGCTGGTGACTGTAAACAATTTAAAGACAGGAAGAACAAAAAGTGAACTATCTTTCTAAAACAATTTTTGTTAGTTTTAACTACCTTTCCTAACATGCTGTTATTAATCACAGTTGTAAGAATCATCTAAAGTGTGGAGTTAAGTGGTCAAGGTTTCACCCCATCCACAGCAGGCTCCACTTTCACCATGAAACACCAGGATGACAGACGCGAGCCTCCCAGTCCCGCCTTCTGAGACCAAGATCTACATCCCAGAAACCTCACTTACGTTTCTCCATCTAACCCATCTTCTCTCTCGATAATTGTAACTGTTTGATTGAAGACAGCATCTTGGAAAACATTGCCCTGTTAAGAAAAAATAAATCACATAAATCTGAGATGCACTGGAAGAATGAAAAGCCTACAAGATTTCCTCAAACCTTCATCCTGACATACACTACGGCTCTCTCATCACTTAGGATATCCTAAGACTCAACAGAGCCGTACGTAAGTGTGCTAATTCAATGTCAGGGACTCAACATTATGATGTTACTCTGTCCTACGAAACAAAGAATGCCTCCAACTTTGCTAAAATTGTCCCCACTTTCTTTGAGGGGGGGTGCGACGATGTGTGAGAAACCAGGGAAGTGAATACACAGTAAAATGTGAAAGAAGCAGAGACCACAGAACACTCTTCAGCTAGAAGCCCTGGCTTCTGCTCTATGTAACCCTTCAAACAAGAAAGGAAAGCATGAACATGGGCTTTCTGCAGTAGAACCTTGTTTTAAGAACTAGACTTGAACAAAAGTCAAGTCCATACTGACAATGGATTGGAAATCAATTTACATTAAATGGTCAGTGACATTCACAGTACCAAAATCTTTTTCTTTGGTGGTCTTGAAATAATTTTGTCAGCTCAACACAATTTCCGTTTTCAAATACATGAGACTCACTGGGACAACACACAGCTGTGGTCAGCGTTCTGTGTGAAGCACTGAGGTAATACTTTCCCAAACTGTCCCTATTCACTGTTAAAATGTAATGGTTTAAGTCTTATTCCAAGACCTTTCAACTGGCATACAAAGATGAAACAAACATTCAAATAGAACTGAAACTACATGCATGCTTTTGGATTAAGTTTAATTCTATTTAAAAAGAAGATGAAATATATAATCCTTCAAGCTACTAAACTATAAAGTTGAGGAAATTTAGTACATTGTTTTGAAAATAAGGAAGGGGAATTCTTGGCAGAACAATGGTTACAACTCGGTGCTCTCAATGCACCAGGTCCAATCCCGGTCAGGGAACTGAGATCACGCAAGCCCGTGAGGTGCAGCCAAAAAAAAAAAAAAAGATGGAAAAATCTTTCCCACATTCTACTAAGTAGTTTTAAAAAAACAAAAAAGGAAAACAATGGCAGCATCAGAAAACTTAACGCAGGCGTGAGATAAATACGCCTATGACACTAGGTGATGGAAAGGCTGAATAAGCTTTCCAGAAAGGATGAAACTTCCTTTTCTGAAAGCTTTTTAGATGCACTCCTGTCTGAAGGGGCATTCACTCACTGGTCACGCCTACGCTAGGGAGTAACACACCAGAAAGGCTGTCTGGGTCTCACAAACCATAAGCCTTTCTAATATTCCAAAAAGATTTGGTTATATTTTATAAGTGTATAAAATGACAAAAATAGTCACAGAAAGTCCTTAAAACTTACAGAGTAGTAAAATGGGCAAAACGCGAGCAACAAAAAGCACAAAGATCACTTAACATGTATGAACATGTGAAGAGGCAGTGGGTCCCACTTTCTTTTCTAGAACTTCCCCAGCCCTCACTCTCATCTCCAGGACGCAGCACTTGTCACACCGTGACGTGTTTACCCCTCTACCCAACTGCATCACAGACTCGAAGACAGAGAGGTGTGTTATCTATGCCTGCTGGCTGCCCATCAATTTCAACCACCAAACAGGCACTTGAATGAACAGACACAACGGTACTTAGACAACGTCAACTGTCCTCAAGCGCCCCTAACTTAAGGAGGGCCTTACGTTCAAATCCTTGTAGTTCAGGTTGATGACCAGACCGAAGGGCCGGCCCCCCATGGGCTCCGCGGGGATGAAGGAGTACTCAAAGGTTGCCTGTCTCTGGGGCGGCACGACCGTGTTCAAGGGAAGAGCGGTGAAATTCTGGATATAAAACTGGTAGTCCTGAGGGTACCGGAAAGAGGCATCGAGAGACTCGACAATAAAATCTTCTGTGCCCTTGTTGGTAAAGCCTACCAGGAACTTCACAATGTTATTTGCTGGAAAATCTAAGAAAAAGAGACGGGAAGGTTAGAAAACATTTAAAGGGTGCAAAGACACAAACATTACAAATGGATTCTGACGTCCTTTCCTGCTGTGCATGGACTTGGTTTCAGAGCCTGTTTCAGGAGAACACTCCAGCAGCTGCCTGGAGGCTGTGTGTAAGCTGAAACCCTCGGCGGCAGGCCAGCGCTCCAACTGAGGAGCTCAAGGGAGCACCTGGACTGGAGCCCAGTCGCGGCCAAGCCGCCAGTGAACGCGGGCGCTGCGTCAGGGCCCCTGCGGTGGAGGGGTCACCAGCACCGCCGCTCAGGCTCCGCCGTCTGTGCCGCCAGTGGGGAGCAGCGGCAGGGAGGGCACGCCTGAGATTCACCTGCAAACTGGAACGTCAGACGTTTAAAAAAACCCTTATCTACTTTAGGCAGTTACTCAGAATGCAGATCTGAAGGTTAAGACCCAAGGAGGCAGCTATAAAAATAAAACTGTGAAAACAAAAACCTCTCAATCAAATCACACTTTCTGTGGACACAGAGCCGGAATGTACATGGGAATAAAACAGAGCTTGAGAAGGCCCGCCAAATGAATATCTCCAATAGTAAGTATTCAATAATCATCTACAGAGCTATTCATCCACTGAAGCACGGGTTCTGGGGCCAGATGGGCCTGAGTCTAAACCGTCTTCACAGCCTGTTTACTCAGAGAGTGACCCTGAGCAAACAGTGACCTCTCTGGATCTGTTCAACAACTCTTCTCTTCGGGTTCCTGTTAGGATTCAGTAACACACGCAAAATACTCAAAACATCGGCTCTCAATAAATGTAAGCCATTTTTCTTCTTCTAACGTAACACCAGCTTTAGTAAAAAATATTTAGTATTTCACTAATGTTTACACTCAAAATATGAATGTTAATTTTACTGTGGCAGTTTGGATAAAGTTTAAAGACAGTATCTTTCAAGGGGACATTTAATTTCTAGTTAAAATGGATAGTATTTATCTTCCCCCTTAGTTTCAAAGCCAGAAACGATACTTTACAGATATGGGTATTCATACCTATATAAGCAGGTTTTATCCCCCAAAATGTGTCTGCACTATGTTTGCAAAAATAAAGATCTTCATCATTATTAACGCTTCCCCAAACAGTGAGCCTGTCATTTTAAAAATCCCTGCGTCTGAATTACAACCACACTCCCTGCTCACCTTCTCCTTTCACAAACAGGATGGTTGTATCTGCACTGGGTGAAGCTTCAGGTTCACCTGATACATCTTCTTCCTCTTTATCTTCAGCCTAAGAGAAATGCTGAAAACAGATTACTATGGGGAAAAGCATAGCATCATTTAAGAAGAGTGACTTCACTGGATCTGGGACAATGTATTAGTACACTGCATCTCCAAGGCTGTGCTGGGATCCGTAGTGGGATGAACAGCTACGTGCATACAGATCCCCCGGGGACTCTGCGACTGTGACAGAGAGTGAAGCCTGACGTTCTGTATTTCTAACAAGGATCCAGCAAAAGCCCATGAAGCTGGTGCTCAGGTTACACTCTGAACTGCAAGGTTCTAGAGCCCAGGTGGGTAAGTTTTCTGTAAAGCCTGAAACTTGGAAAACCGTATTTTTCAAAAGGACATATAACTTCTAGTTAAAATGGACAGTATTAATTTTCCCCCTTAAATGCCAGGAATACTACTGTCCAAGAAAAGAAATAGTCTCAAACACAGTCTTCACACCACCCCCCTCCCCAAAAAAGGGGAAGGTAGGGCCAGTCTGAGGACTCAGATATCAAATCCTTTCAGCCTTGGGAGCCACGAGGTCTCCCCCACGAGTATGCACCTGCAGGCGGAGGAGGCGAGCAGCCAGAGCCGGCACGGAGAAGGCGGCACGGCCGCGCGGGCCCGCGGGCTCCTTCTGCCGCCCCTGCTCCAGGCCTGGTTATGAGTCATTCCGTCCCAATTTACAGAACAACTTCCCTGCGAGAAGTCGGCACACCACTCAGAAGAAACAGTCTTTAAAAAAATGTGACCAGGGAAATAATGAGGTGGAGATGCCCTGAAATTCAATTAAATTTGCATGACTTGGAACATTTACTACTAATCACTGAATTGTATGCTTAAAATGAGAAAGTATCATGATGTGTAATTATATTTCAATACCATTGTTTTAAAAATGTCAACAGGGCAAAGACTATCTTACATTTTAAAATTTCTCCACACCCACCTCATATGCTTAAGAGAACGCACTCAAAACACTTGTTCAATGACTGTCCAACCATTACATTTTAAGTATCTTTAATGATCCTTTCATTTAATACGAGTTAGTGAATTTCCATTCTGGGGGAAAAAAAAAGTAGGAAGAGACAAGAAACAGGAAGGTAGGAGCCATAAACTGTCAAATACAGGAAAAGGAGACCCTTGAGAAACAAGAGAAACCCCCCATGACCTGAGCATAGGCGTCACTGGCGTTAAGAAGCGAGAGGGGAGAGGCGGCGGGACGGAGAAGACCCAGCAGGGCCACGAGGCCGCGAGGAGGGGCGCGCAGCCGGGGCGCAGGCCACTGGCGCGGCAGCAAGGAGGGTTGACGAGGTTCGTGGGCGCTGAGCGACCGCTGTGAGAACGAATGGGACACGAGCAGAAGAGACAGCTGGACAGAGCACTCTCCAAGAACTGAGCTGTGAAGAAAAACCTGTAGCAACTTAATGTGGAGGAACACCAGTGGGGGGCTGCGGGCACGGCTGTGGCTGAGCAGAAAAAGTCACCGAGAAAGCGCAACGCTTGAAGCCACAGGAAGAAAGAGGATAATAAGCAAGATCCCACAGGGCCAGACGGGGAGAAGGTGGGAGGGCCCACCCTGAAGGAGAGGAAAAACAACTCTCTGAAAGGGAAGTCGCAGACAAGATGCGCGTAATATATTCAGAAGAACGCAGATCACTTGACAGAGTTCGCACTGATGGCCTTCACGTTCTGACGTCAAAGACCACACTGCTGAGAAGACTTCAAAGAGAAACTGATTTTGGAGTTTGAAAGTGGTTAAAAGATTCTACTTAGGATAAATTACAGTAGTCCTAGAGAAAAAATAAGCTAGAAAGTGAAGTCAAAGTGTGAGTTCCTGAGTCATGCCCGACTCTGTGACCCCGTGGACTGTAGCCCGCCAGGTTTCAGCTACAAGCATGCCACAAGGACCCTACGTGTAGCTCAATATGTCTGCTGTCATACTATAATTTTATAGTAAGAGCTTCAAAGTCAGACAACTTCTAGATCTTTTCCAAGCCCTCTCTCTATGATGAATCTTCATGGAACATAGTTTACATATTTTTTTTGTCTGCTCCTCACCCCCTGGCAGCAAAATGCATACACCCTGTCCAAGAACATAAAGACCGCAAGAGCAGAGAGGCTATCTGACTTGTTCACCCAGGGAATCCAGAACAGCACCTGACACGTTGTAGGAACTCACAGATACACTGCTTATTGAGGGAAGGAAGGAGAGAAGAGGAAGTAAGACCCAGAGAGGTAAGTTGCCCAA
This sequence comes from Cervus elaphus, assembly GCF_910594005.1. Lineage (NCBI taxonomy): Eukaryota > Metazoa > Chordata > Mammalia > Artiodactyla > Cervidae > Cervus > Cervus elaphus. The sequence goes on along the minus strand of NC_057821.1, from coordinate 48,054,504 downwards.
GGTGGAAAGTTAAGCGTGATGCGTCCCAAACCCATCCACTGGTCTGGTGGTCCTGCTCTGTTACCTTAAAGATTCCTGTCCATATCATCTTGGAACTGTTCTGTCTCACACCTCCTTCCCTGTGCCAAAAAATACTAAGGAATTATCCTCAATGACTGGCCCCATTCTCCCAACTTCAATCCACTCTGATCCCACTTAACAAACCTCTAAAGGCAAACAGTTTAATACCATATTTGTCTGTATAAGGGATAAATTCTAAATGCATCATATACATGTAATGAATCGAACACGGCACTAACCAAATCTGTTGGTTCATCTTCTTCCACCTCTGCTTCATCGTCTTCATCTTCAATTATAGAATCTTCCACTGTTTCTTCATCCTCCGTAAGATCCTGAGCCACTGCCAAAGAGCCTAACAATAAACACCAAAGAAGCAGTTAGCCTTTATCCCGGAATACCAACTTTTCCTTTTCTAAGGGCAACAAAACTTTCCCTTAGAATAATAACTCAATCTCCCAGTCCACTCAAGTGATGCCAAATTACAATGCATCTAAGAACATTCAGACGATCTTATCTTACTGCTAGTCTTACCAACTGCACAGTAATTTTAGTGGGAAATGCTGTTTAACTTTAAAAAACAGCTGGAAAAATGAACTGCTAAAACTACAGATGCTGTAAAGCCCAAGTAAATAAATTCAAGCAATTTTGTTAAACATATCAAAAGTAACAAAGTAAGTTTGTTTTAAAACTAAAAAGCTCTACAATTTAATCCATCATTAACCATAAATAATAAACAAAAAAAATCCAGGTCTAAAGGAAAATAGCAATCTAAATATCTAGGCAAGAAATTGTTTATTAAAGTTCACAACAGCTCAAAACTCTTAGCATTTCACAGCATATAACTCCAAGAAACAAACATCTGTATGACATCCATGGTAAAAACTAGCTCTGATAAAACACATGTGATTTAGTAAAAAACTATATTGGTAATTTCAGAGTTGAGAGCTGGGAAAGCATGCATTTATTTCTGCATACAGCTTCAAACATGTTTTTAAGATACTTCTTATAATCCCTACACTTAAAGTCATAGTGAAAGTTAAGCATAACTATAATGCCCAAAAATTATAAATCCTAATTTTATAGGCAAAAATACATGTCACATTAAATCTATTTCAGGCAAGGCCCTCAGAAGAAATTTCAAAGTTCCAGAGACTCTTCCAACACTTCTCAGAAAGAATGATGATGTGGCAATTCAGTATGGGGGGCGGGGGATGAAAAAGGAAGCGTGTGCACACGCTGTAAAACCAAGAAGAAACAGTAAATATGAAGGACTCTGTACTTCAAGCCTTTTCCACCTCCCTGAGTTCTCACTGCAGTTAAGATTTAAGTTAAGTGTTAACACTGAACCACACTTCATGAACTGAAAGCCAGCTTCTACTGCTTGTTGAACTGAAACAGTGCATTCGTAATTTATAATAAAACTAGCAAGAAGACTACCTACATCTGACACAACAAAGTTGTACTTAAATTTCAAGACTTCTCAATAAATACAATGGCTTTCACCCAACATTTATTAAACGTTTTTATGCTAACCAGTAACAATTTTGTGCCTTAAAAAAAAAAAATCTAACACTTTTCTATTGGAAAAATTAAGAGAAGACATCTTTTGAAAGACAGACCCTAAGGCACCAAAAAAAAAACCAAAAAACCACAAAGATACCCAGTTAGATACTGATGTTTCTTAAGAAAATGTTATAAAGCCAGAAAAAACATAGTCCAGATTCTAGACAAATACGATCACCAAATTTTCCTAAAGAAAATGAAAACAACAAGGAAAGCAACTCCTAAAGGAAAAGCATTTCTATTTAAATCTGCAAATAAATTAACAGTTGTGGTTAGTTCTCCCACTTGGTTTTCTACCCGTTAAACAGAAATCAGTCAGTTCACTTTTCTTTGCAAAAAGAACACGTGGAGGGCTGACACCATCATTCATTTTGCCACACAGCTTGATTAAACTTACAGAATAAAAGGAATTCTAGCGATCATACAGTCAGACTAAATTCCGTGGAGAAAACTGCAGTTCAAGACAGAATCAGGGCAAGAAGCCAAGTCTCCACATTTTTATCGTCCTGTTATTCACTGTCACACCAGATAAACTGTCGGAATACACCTAAATAACGAAGTAGACTACATTTTTTTTCAGGACTATGCGATGGATCCACGAAACAAAAAAAGTTACCAAAGAAAGGAGAGCAAAAGGAGGGCTGGAGTAATGGACATGCCCAGGGATTCCGCAGCCCGCCTGGACGCAGGGCTGCATTAGCAGACGAGGACCGGGGGTTTAAGTGAAATCAAGTCACCCGGGGACGCAGAGGGCTGAGCTAATACACGGGGGGAGGACCGGAGGCCCAGCTGTGCGCCTGGGCCCGCAAACGCCCGGGTTTCTGCAAATGAATGGAAGACGCGGGGCCTGGAAGCCAGGGACACGTCAGCTCAGCGCCAAGGGGAGGGCAGGGCAGGGGGAGGAGCTGCGGCCGCGGGCGGTCAGCGGTCCCCGAGCGCTCGGCCTACCGCCCCGGCTCTGCCCGGCTAAGGTTCCGGTCGCGCCCGAACCTCCCGAGCCTCCCGAACCCCCCGTGCCGGGACCAGGTCCCAGCGGGGCCGCACTGCACGCCGGGGCGGGGATGGGGCCCGGGGGCCGCCGAGAGAGGTCGGCGGGGAGACCACGGCCGCTGGGGTACCCCGGCCCCGGGGAGCGCCGCGGCCGCCTCCGGCCCCACGCCTGTCTGGTCCCACGGCGGCTCCCGCCCACCAGGCCGAGCCCCTCCACCCACGGCCACGGCCTCACCTCCCGGGCCGCCTCGGAGCAGAATGGTGGCGGGGAACACCAGCAGGAAAAGCAGCAGCAGGCGGCGGAGGGACCTCATGGCCGGGCGCTCCGGCGTCCAGACCCGGACCGAGAAAGCTCTCGGCGGCTCCGGCGCGAATGGCGTTACTCTTCATCCGGGCTCCGGAGGAGGGGCGGGGCACGCACCACGCACGGCCTTCGCCACGCCCCTTCCCGACGTGGCTGCTTGGTCTGAGCGGTGGGGGAGCGCGGGCCGCCCCGGGAGTCACGTGACAGTTTGCTATGTCCTCCGAGATTCCCGCGAGACCTCCGAGAATCCCGCGAGAGTCCGCCTCCCAACACGGCCGGGGGCTGGCGACCACCTACGATTTGCCGCTCTCCGCGCCCTCCATCCTTCTCTCCCAGTTAGGGGTTCCTTTATTTGAGTGACGATCAGCCTGGTTCCCAGTGCGATAAAGTCTTTGTGCAATTAAAGAGTAATGCCGCTTAGTATAAGGAACATGAGCTGCCTGTTTGATTGACTATGCCAAAGCCTTTGACTGTGTGGATCACAATAAACTGGAAAATTCTGAAAGACATGGGAATACCAGACCACCTGACCTGCCTCTTGAGAAACCTGTATGCCGGTCAGGAAGCAACAGTTGGAACTGGACATGAAACAACAGACTGGTTCCAAATAGGAAAAGGAGTACGTCAAGGCTGTATATTGTCACCCTGCTTATTTAACTTAAATGCAGAGTACATGAGGAGAAACGCGGGGCTGGAAGAAGCAGGAGCTGGAATCAAGATTGACAGGAGAAATATCAATAACTTCAGATATGCAGATGACACCACCCTTATGGCAGAAAGTGAAGAAGAACTAAAGAGCCTCTTGATGAAAGTTAAAGAGGAGAGTGAAAAAGTTGGCTTAAAGCTCAACATTCAGAAAACTAAGATCATGGCATCTGGTCCCATCACTTCATGGCAAATAGATGGGGAAACAGTGAAAACAGTGGCTGACTTTATTTTTTGGGGCTCCAAAGTCACTGCAGATGGTGATCGCAGCTATGAAATTAAAAGACGCTTAGTCCTGGGAAGGAAAGTTATGACCAAACTTGACAGCATATTAAAAAGCAGAGACATTACTTTGTCAACAGAGGTCCGTCTAGTCAAGGCTATGGTTTTTCCAGTAGTCATGTATGGAGGTGGACTATGAAGAAAGCTGAGAGTCAAAGAATTGATGCTTTTGAACTGTGGTGTTGGAGAAGACTCTTGAGAGTCCCTCGGACTGCAAGGAGATCAAACCAGTCAATTCTAAAGGAAATCAGTCCTGAATATTCATTGGAAGGACTGATGCTGAAGCTGAAACTCCAATACTTTGGCCACCTAATGCGAAGGACTGACTAATTAGGAAAGATCCTGATGCTAGGAAAGATTGAAGGCAGGAGGAGAAGGGAACGACAGAGGATGAGATGGTTGGATGGCATCACCGACTTGATGGACATGAGTTTGAGCAAGCTGCAGGAGTTGGTGATGGACAGGGAAGCCTGCCATGCTGCAGTCTATGGGGTCACAAAGAGTTGGACAAGACTGAGCAACTGAACTGAACTGAGTCTGATTCCAGACTTCAGGCTTCACTGGCCTAAGACGTCTGCTGTTTGTTCCTGCACTGGCTCTGCTGAAACTCTTTGTCTCTATATCTCATCCTGCTGTGTATTTAAAATCACCTATTCTGACCCTGGACCAGGGCTGTCTCCTGGACTCTCTTCCCTCAGAGAGCTGGTTTCTGGCAGAGAACTCTCATTCCCGATGTTAAAGAGATCCCTAATAAGGTCTGTGGCTCCGGGTCTCAGGATGTGTTTCTCCAGAGGCTGAACATACGAGGATAATGCAGTTTAGGCTTAAACTGGGACTTTGACTCTGGACTCTGGACTTTGGCTTGTTTTATTATTAAATGGTTACTAAGAGATTTTTATTTGGGACTGGAATTTTAGACAGTTGGCCACTAAAGGTGCCCACACAGGGACAAAGTGTGCCTTCTTGGGATGAGATTTGAGTGAAAATCAGATCATACAAGCAGAAAACAGAGAGATCTGTGTGACTAACTGGTACAAAAATAAAAAGCAGTAGCCTGTGACTCTGGAGAAAGAAATGGCAACCTGCTCCAGTGTTCTTGCCTGGAGAGTCCCAGGGACGGGGGAGCCTGGTGGGCTGCCGTCTATGGGGTCGCACAGGGTCGGACACGACTGAAGCGACTTAGCAGCAGCAGCCTATGACTCACTGGAGTAAAATCCTTGCCCTGATCTGGGTGTTCACAAATTCTGCACTATTGCCATTTCCCTTCTCCCTGTAATGAGCAGCGTTCCCTGGGTACCGACCCAGAGCCCTCCCTCTCGCTGGGTCCCCACCTCTATGTTTTCTCTCTCTTGCTTCCGCATCTACCTCCTTGAAGGTCTGTGTTTTCCAGAAATATACCGCATCCTGGTTATTCCCATTCTCACAGCTCAGGCAAACTCACAGTGGATTCTCCACTTCTGTTATTTTACTTCCTTGGAATTTGTAAGTTCAGAGCTTTCTTTTTCTTTGATTTCTTAAGATTTCCCTCAGCATCATTAGATGCTGTCTGTTAAACCCTTGTTTTTGTTCTGGGTGTTCCCCCAGGTAGCAGAGTAGCTAAAGAACTTCCTCCTGGCCTTAAACCTTAGCTCGAGGACCACGTCCTCAGTGAGGCTCATCCTCACTCCCAGTTTAAACTTACAGCCCCTAGCCCTTCCTTTGCACTCTCAGTTTCTTATCTCTGTCCTCTTTCTTTTTAATAGCTCGTTTTGTCTTCTAACACAATATACAGTTTATTACATCGCCTGTCTGTCACATGTTGGGGCCAGGGATTTTTGTACCTTTATTCATGGGGTCGCAAAGAGTTGGACATGACGGAGCGACTGAACTGAACTGAACTGAGTCAATGATACAGAACAGCACCTGACATCGGTGGTAACTCAGAAAATATCTGTTGCATTTGTTGCATTATTACAAGTGACATCTTCCCTTCACAAATTTGCAACCTAAGTTCAACTGTAGACCTAATAAGAAATGAAAAACTATCAAGCAAAAAAAAAAAAAAAAAAGTTACATTTATTATATGCAAGCAAAGACTTCTGTGTTCTTTCACCCAGCAAGGATGTCCTAACCCCCTCCCTGTTTCACTCTCAGAGCTAATGATCACCTATCCTTTTCATTTGTCTTTGAAATCACTTTGCATGCATAACTTCTCCTTTGTTTCCTCTGTCACGATTTTTGTTTCTGGCCTCCATTTTTTTTGGAGCATCTTATCTGGTAGTTTTGATTCTAGCATCACCCACCATCACTACACTTCACTTCATACATCACAATTCAAAATGCATAATTTTTTTTTTTTTTTTTGGCCATGCTGCATGGCTTGCAGGTCTTAGTTCCCCGACCAGGGATCGAACCCAGGCCATTGGCAGTGACAACGTGCAGTCCTAACCAGTGGATCACCAGGGAAGTCCCTCAAAATGCATAATCGACCACATTACTCCTCCACGTAAAATCACTCAGAGCTTCTCACAAGGACAAGGTTCACACTTCATGTGGCATGGAAGATTATTGTTGATCATAGTCATCTCCTGCCATGTGAAGAAGGCAAGTTTTAGAATTTACCTGTGGTTCAGAGAGTATCACAGGGTACCTCGTGCCCCTGTGCTGTGTGAGAGGAGCTTCCTCTTCTGTCTACCTGGAGAACATCTAGTCAGTGAGAAGGATCAGGCTCGGGCATCTTCACTTCTGTAAAACCTGCCCTGAGGTTTTCTCATCATCTAGTCCAGAGCCAATTCATCTATGCTTCTAGAGCATCCCAGATGGTCAGACCCATGTGCCAATCCAGAAAAGAATCAATTATCCATCTCCCCCCATAAATCATGTGGTCCTTGGCCATCTCTGCCTGGCTTTTCATGGTACCTTTGGCATCTCTCAGTTGGTAAAGAATCTGCCTGCAATGCCGAAGAGACCTTAGTTCGCTTCCTGGGTTGGGAAGATCCCCTGGAGAAGGGAAAGGCTACCCACTGCAGTATTCTGGCCTGGAGAATTCCATGGACAGTCCATGGGGTCGCAAAGAGTCGGACACGACTGAGTGACTTTCACTTTCACTTTGGCATCTAATACAGAGGCTGTTCACGTGGTGTGTTGAAAGTCACTAAATGTTTATAGGGAGAAGCCCTGGCTTAGATGCTGCCTCCCTGAGCTGTGTGCCAAAGAAGGTACGTTCACTGTGAGACAGCCTGGAGGTAAAGGTCATGAACGTCTAATCACACACGTGGGGAGTGCAGCACGTAGGCACACAGCCCTGCTCATGGACAGCCTGTGTTAACCTGTCCCTTCCAAAGATCTCACCAAGTGTGTGTGCAGATTCCAGATGCTGTGTTAGCCATCATAATATTTGCCTTTCTCGTAGCACACCTTAACTTTCCCTAGAGAACCCCATGGAACTAATAATAATGTCTCTTTTAAAAACTTGATCACTTCCAAAGCTTTCAGGGCTTACATTTTTCAAATGAAGCATGATTATAGCTGCAACTGCCTGTGCATTTCTCATGGTTTGTCTTAAAGTGTATTGCAACTTCTTAAATTTGAGAAATTAACTTTGTTTCAACATTCATGTAAGATGTCTTATACAATTCCTCAACAAAAATAATATCAATAATAATACTTTTTTTTATTCATCACTTCCTTTGGGGCCAGATATAGATTCTCCATATATTTCCCCCTTGTACTTACCTGCCTAATTTAAGTGCAAAGCTAATTTCAGTGAGATAAAATCATTTCTTCCCCTCCATTCAAGGTATATCTTTATTCAATAATTATACCTCCACCCTGGCTCTGGGATTTATCAAAAAGATAATATATTTGTTATGTACATTCATTTTTCCAATACATATTACAAAATCAGCTTCTCTGGTTCATTTTTTTTAAACTTGGAACTAATCCCTCAAAATATTTTAGGGTGGAAGTTATAAGGGTGAAATCTCCTATCATCTGGGTTTTAATTCCAAACGATTTCAGCGTTAAGTCTTTTTAAATTTGATTGATAGTAGGGAGAGCCTGTCTGCCCAGAGAGGAAAAAAAAGTTGGGGTGAGATAAGAGAACAATTTTCATAACGTTATTAAAGGTCTGGCAATACGGGAGTGGCTTTCCTGGTGGCTCAGTGGTAAAGAATCCACCTGCCTGTACAGCAGACCTGGGTTCGATCCCTGGGTCAGGAAGGTCCCCTGGAGAAGGAAATGGCAAGCCACTCCAGTATTCTTGCCCGGAGAATCCCACGGACAGAGGAGCCTGGCAGGCTACAGTCCATGGAGTTGCAAAGAGTCAGACATGACTTAACGTCTAAACAACAATAATACAAGACTGGTGTGCTGTAAGAATGAAAATTGGCAGGTATTCAGAAAAGAAGCCACTGTAGTCACTTGTTTATGTTATATTAGAATATGTTTGATTGTTCACAGGAAGAAACTAGAAGAAAAATAATCACATCTTTTGGATTGTAAAGTTTCACTACTTATACAGATTTTAATGTATCATTTGTGTGGATGGATCTGGGTACAGTACTCAGTAATGACTCTGCTCCTGGAGAGGCTGACAAAAATGATTAACTGTTAATCTTCAGTTCTGTTTAATCTAAATCATTTCTATTTCCTTCTAAAATAACTGGCATCTAAAAACAAAAGGAAAAAAATGTTTCTTAAGTTTGCAGGAGAGACATTTGGGAACAGAACAGCTGACTCTTGATTACATGTGGAATTCTTGATCACATACAGAACTCCTATTCCATAAACAGCATGTTCTTGATTACATATGAAAAACGGGTGCAAGGAAAACCTACAGATAAACTCCACAGATAATACTAAAACTATATTTTAATCAACATTTTTGTTTCAAAACGTTGGGACATCGAGGGGACTAATACAATTAAGGGAGGGGCTTCCATTTGCAAGACCAACTATAATCTCAGCCCAGAGGCCCTTATCTGGGGCAGAGGGGTAAGCTGTGCTGAAGATTACTGAAATATAACTCTAGGAACTCATATTTAATCTCGTGTAATTTGACAATGACATGGAAATATCACATTGTTTGTAATGGTCATCAATCAGTATGACCTACCGCGGTCAGGAGCTTCAGCTGACTTCTCGGTCTGCAGGAAACAGAGAGAGAACAACGTCAAACAACAAAAACAAGCGGGGTGGGGGGGTGAGGAGGGTTAAAATAGAGACCTGGTAAATGTTTAATAGCATCTTAGGAGCTGGCCAAGAAAGAGTTCTATTTTAACATCCTTCGATGGGCCTCATCAACCCCTTAGGGTTTGTGCATACAGGTTGGAGCACAGAATACTGAGAGTTGCGAGTCTTCTATTAATAAAACAACAGATTATAAGATTCCATACCAGTGGAAGAAAATCTGATCATAAGATCTGGCCTGTTGTATATTTATATCAGAATAAGCTGTTTTATTGTAAACTAAATCTTAGTTCATAATCTGTATAGTATTTTTCTCAGAAATGATCACAAGTTCCCTGAGTGCAGTGAACTTTGCTTTGCAATTCAGGTCCTACAAAAACACATGAAGCAACTATTTCATGCTAGGCAAAATACCAAGCACTTTTACGTAATTTATCTTGTTTGTCTTAAATTAAGACAAGGAAAAAGGTGTTTTTTTTCAAATGTTTAACATTATTATGCATATATTCTAAAGTTAAAGACATTATCATTTAGAAAGAGAAACAACTTACCTTGGTTTTCTGACTCTCTCTCTGGACCTTCTAATTAAATCTTCCAACTGTTTATTTCTCTCTTCTAAACTGAAAGAAGAAACAACTGAAGTTTATGATTAAAATGGACTTTTCTAAGCTAACGTCACTGGAGGATTTGAGTAGGTAAATTTAATGATGGTCTAGCTTTGTATACATCATCCACCCATCTTGTATCTGCTCAGTCGTTCAGTCGCGTCCAACTCTTTGGGACCCCATGGACTGTAGCCTGCCAGGCTCCTCTGTCCATGGGATTTTACAGGCAAGAATACTGGAGGAGGCTGCCATTCTCTCCTCCACATTTTCCCAACCCAGGGATCAAAACTGTGTCTCCTGCATCTCCTGTTTGGCTGGCGGATTCTTTACCACTGAGCCACCTGAGAAGACAGCTATATGGGAACTTGGAATTCTTTCCTAGCAACTCAAATTATTTAATTAATTTCTCCCTTTAAAGGTTCCAGTGGTGAAGAAGGAGAGTGACCCCTCCTTCCCAGCCCTCTTTGTCCCCACATCCTCATCTGCTTTCTCACAATACAGTTTTGCACCATGTAGAATTTTGTGTAATGAACTCTTACACTCAGCCTAATTATTTTGCAACTCACCCACACATTGCACCTATCCAAGGTCACTCGTTTTTTATTGCTGTATAGAATTCCACTGGGTGGCCATGTCACAGTTTGTCCGTCATCCCACCGTTTGAGGGACATTAGGTCGTCCCTAGGTTGGGGCTATTACAAATCAAGCTATCTTGAAATTCTCTTTTGTGTTAACACACACGTTCTTTCTTCTTGGATCAATACACAGAAGTGGGTTGGCTGAATCATACGTTGGATATGTTTAACTTTTAAAGAAGGCACCAAATTGTTTTTTAAGAGGTTGTTCCATTTTACATTTCCACCAGGAGGCTATGAGCATCTCAGTTGCTCCATGTCCTTGCCGATACCTGGTATGGTCAGTTTTTTAGGCATTCTAATAGGTGTGTAGTGGCCTTCACTGGGGTATAATTTGCCTATTAATGATGTTGACTATCATTTAATGTGCTTACTTGTCATCCATATATCTATATTCTTGGTGAAGTGTCTGTTCAAATCTTTGCCCATTTTTATGGGGTTGCTTTCTTATTCTCGGGTTTTGAGAGTCTGTTATGTATTCTGGTTACAAGTTCATTATCAGATATATGACTTGTAAATATTCTTTCACGTTAGTCTTTTCATTCTCTTAATGATGTCCATGGAAGAGCCAAAGTTTTGTTGTTTTTTTTTTAATTAATTAATTTATTTTTTTCAGTGGGTTTTGTCATACATTGACATGAATCAGCAATAGATTTACACGTATTCCCCATCCCGATCCCCCCTCCCCCCTCCCTCTCCACCCGATTCCTCTGGGTCTTCCCAGTGCACCAGGTTCGAGCACTTGTCTCATGCATCCCACCTGGGCTGGTGACCTGTTTCACCATAGATAATATACATGCTGTTCTTTCGCAACATCCCACCCTCACCTTCTCCCACAGAGTTCAAAAGTCTGTTCTGTACATCTGTGTCTCTTTTTCTGTTTTGCATATAGGGTTGTCGTTACCATCTTTCTAAATTCCATATATATGTGTTAGTATGCTGTAATGTTCTTTATTTTTCTGGCTTACTTCACTCTGTATAATGGGCTCCAGTTTCATCCATCTCATTAGAACTGGTTCAAATGAATTCTTTTTAACGGCTGAGTAATATTCCACGGTGTATATGTACCACAGCTTCTTTATCCATTCATTTGCTGATGGGCATCTAGGTTGCTTCCATGTCCTGGCTATTATAAACAGTGCTGCGATGAACATTGGGGTGCACGTGTCTCTTTCAGATCTGGTTTCCTCATGTGTATGCCCAGGAGTGGTATTGCTGGGTCATATGGCAGTTCTATTTCCAGTTTTTTAAGAAATCTCCACACTGTTTTCCATAGCGGCTGTACTAGTTTGCATTCCCACCAACAGTGTAAGAGGGTTCCCTTTTCTCCACACCCTCTCCAGCATTTATTGCTTGTAGACTTTTGGATAGCAGCCATCCTGACTGGCGTGAGATGGTACCTCATTGTGGTTTTGATTTGCATTTCTCTGATAATGAGTGATGTTGAGCATCTTTTCATGTGTTTGTTAGCCATCTGTATGTCTTCTTTGGAGAAATGTCTGTTTAGTTCTTTGGCCCATTTTTTGATTGGGTCATTTATTTTTCTGGAATTGAGCTTCAAGAGTTGCTTGTATATTTTTGAGATTAATCCTTTGTCTGTTTCTTCATTTGCTATTATTTTCTCCCAATCTGAGGGCTGTCTTTTCACCTTACTTATAGTTTCCTTTGTAGTGCAAAAGCTTTTAAGTTTCATTAGGTCCCATTTGTTTAGTTTTGCTTTTATTTCCAATATTCTGGGAGGTGGGTCATAGAGGATCTTGCTGTGATTTATGTCGGAGAGTGTTTTGCCTATGTTCTCCTCTAGGAGTTTTATAGTTTCTGGTCTTACATTTAGATCTTTAATCCATTTTGAGTTTATTTTTGTGTATGGTGTTAGAAAGTGTTCTAGTTTCATTCTTTTACAAGTGGTTGACCAGCTTTCCCAGCACCACTTGTTAAAGAGGTTGTCTTTTTTCCATTGTGTATCCTTGCCTCCTTTGTCAAAGATAAGGTGTCCATAGGTTCGTGGATTTATCTCTGGGCTTTCTATTCTGTTCCATTGATCTATATTTCTGTCTTTGTGCCAGTACCATACTGTCTTGATGACTGTGGCTTTGTAGTAGAGTCTGAAGTCAGGCAGGTTGATTCCTCCAGTTCCATTCTTCTTTCTCAAGATTACTTAGAGCCAAAGTTTTTAACTTTGATGAAGTACAATTATCAAAATTTTCTTTTATGAATCATGTTTTTAGTATCATATTTAAATCACTGCCTAACCCAACATCAACCCAACTCAGAAATTTTTTCCTATATTTTGAGAATTTTTTATACTTTAGCTCTTTCATTTAGGTCTAGTATCCATTTTGAGTTACTTTTGCATGTGATACAAGGTATAAGTCAAAGCATTTTTGTTTTCTTGTTTGTTTGCAAATGGATGACCAATGATTTCAGCATCCTTTGCGAAGAATGTGTGTGTGTGTGTGTGTGTATATATATATATATATACATATATATATACATATATATATATATATGTATAACTGAATCACTTTGTTGCCCAGCAGAAATTAACAGAACACTGTAAACCAACTGTATTTCAATAAAACATATTTAAAAGATAAAAATAAAATCTAGATCAGCTTGGGGAGAAATAAGTCTTAACAATATTGAATCTTAAGATCTAAGAAACAAGTATACCTCCTTTTTATAATATTGAATGTACTATTTTATATTTATATTGTCTTCTTTATTTTTTTACACAATATCAAAGATAATTGTTTTATTTAAAAACAGAAATATTTATGTGTTTGTATGTGTTGCAGCCCTTATGGAAAAAAAAATTTTTTTAAGTCCTTTGATTTGAAATTCAATGTAAACAAGTATACAATCTTAAACCATAAATTCTAATTTTTTTTCCTTTGTGTTTAAGTGATGTGAAAGCTCTTGTTCTATTCAAAGGAATCTGTGTATTTGAATTACAGTTACTTCTTCACTGGTTTTGTTTGTTGTTTAGTCACTAAGCCGTGTCCAACTCTTTGGCGACCCCATGGACTGTAGCCTGCCAGGTTCCTCTGTCCATGGGATTTCCCAGGCAAGAATACTGGAGAGGGCTGCCATTTCCTTCTCCGTTCTTTATTTTTTAGTGAGGTAAAATTGGTATATATTATTACATAAATCTCAGGTGCATGGCGTTATAATTTGACCTCTGTATGCATGACTAGTGTTACCAGTGGAAGTCCAGTCACCATCCATCACCACACAGCCCCTCCCCCTCACCATCTCGCTGGCTCACCACTCCCTTCCCCTTGTAACCACCAACAGGTTCTCTGTATTGATGAGTTTGCTTTTGTTTTGTGTGTGTGTTTTACCCACACTTTCTGTCAGTTATCTTGTGGTGAGTTAGCACTATACCAAGCTCCTGTTTAGGGGGTGTAAGATTAGACCTTCTGCTTAAGCCCTAATGGCAGCAAGCACTGTACAAATGAAACTGGGAGAAGGGTGGAGGAAACAGCACGTAAGAAATAAAGAGAATAAATAAGTGGAAAAACTTTGCAGAGTTTAAAACACTAATTTTGGAATATTTCACGCTGAATCTCAATAAATGAGAAAGTTTGTTTGGTACTTGATATGTTTCATTTGGGGTGCATTCAAAACCTTATGTGGATAAATTCTAAGCATAGCAAGATTATTTTACTTGAACACTGTGGTGATATCCTCTAAAGTTCTTGGATGTTTCTCACTAATTCCTCAACCTCACTCCCCTCCCACCCCCACATCAAAGGTTCTGAGAAGGAAGACGAAACTCTGGGTGTTCAAGTAATCCAGACATTAAACAGAATAAACACATTACTGAAGAATGGTCTTCTTGACTTACAAAATGGCACATTCCCCTCTTTGTAGGAGTCTGAAAGATGAACTCAGCAAGTCAGAAAGTGATACACCAGCAAATGTTTACAAAGTTAAAAACTAAGTTTTTTCAACTTACTGTGCAATCCTGGAGTGGGATATCACAAGTCTTTGGTCAGCACATTTGATAATCTCCTCATAAGATGTAACCTTGGGAAACATTAGCTAAAACAATTATTCTGTGATCGATTCTAGGATATTTACTTAGTTTTGTTCATATTTTTGCTTTTTAAGAATCTGCACAAGTTGAGGTTCATTTACATGACTCTGTGAATGCAGGTTTCAAGCAAGGTTTTACATCTTCCTTGTATTTTGAAACCAGGAATATGGATACAAGTAGAACTGAAATGTGCCTGTTCACCATGCAGAAAAATTATCAAAACATGGACAACTGTAGTGAATCAACTGTGATCCACACAAGTAGTGTATGTGTCAACCCAAGGTCAGAGTCCACAATGCAGTTTTAAAAGGTAAACTAGAACACTATGTTGGCAAGATTTAGAAGGACCCTCCAAATGAAGCAGTGATGCTAAGACTAAGAGACTGCTGACAAAAGAAGGTTATATGAACACATACAGTTCTCTGCTAACTTTTAGCTAAAAGGATAATGACACAAAGTCATTATGAAGTGAAATGTGTTACATCATCCCTCATATCTTAAAGAAGATCAGTCCTAGGTGTTCATTGGAAGGACTGATGCTAAAGCTGAAACTCCAATAATTTGGCCAACTCAAGCGAAGAGTTGACTCATTGGAAAAGACCCTGATGCTGGGAGGGATTGGGGGCAGGAGGAGAAGGGGATGACAGAGGATGAGATGGCTAGATGGCATCACCAACTCAATGGACATGAGTTTGAGTAAACTCTGGGAGTTAGTGATGGACAGGGAGGCTTGGCGTGCTGCAATTCATGCGGTCACAAAGAGTCGGACACGACTGAGCGACTGAACTGAACTGATTCCTCATATCTCTTTTTCGCACCCAAATTCTAATGTTTTAATATTTGACATAGTGTTAAAAATATATTTGTGTAAGAAAATCTGTACCTTATTTATTAAGTTGCCTAAATGTCTTTGATACTTGTCATTTTCTTCAGTGAGTCTGTTGCAGTGGTCTTCTTTTGTCTCTAGAAGATTTTCCAATTTTGCAATCTATGGAGTAACATCAGCAAAAATGCTAACTTGGAAACTGCCATAAAAACCACGTATGGATGCTGAGAACAATGAGAACAGTGAGCTATACTTTATTTCAATATTCTCTTACACTGATTTGTACCATAGGTGAATTGAGAGACGCTGTTAGTTAGACTGCAATTAGAACACATGAACAGAAATTTTAATGGTGTTTCAGCTTTTCTACAATTTAATACAATGAAATAGCTTTGCAAGTAGCTAGACACCTGCTAGTAAATACAAGTACTTATTAGACTCAAGTCTTTTCTTTCCGTACATAACCAATGCATAGACTACCTTCTTTCCGTACATAACCAACGCATAGACTACCTTCTTTCCGTACATAACCAATGGATATTTGATTCTCTCTGAAGCACTGATGTGCTGCTTGATGATAAATTTTCAGGTTTCATCAATATTCTCACATGTATAAATGAGTTTTTAAAAGGTCCAGCTCAATGTGCATCACATTCTGACTTATGGTCCAATTTTTTTCTTTGTTTTTTGTTTTGCTTTTTAATTTTTTAATTTTTTTGGTCCAATTTCTATTTGCAAGAAATTAACATTAACAACTTAAACATTGTATTTTTACATTAATAACTTAAAATTTGTATTTCTAAAAATGATGTCTAGGATAAATTATCAAGAAAGGGTATTCACAAGTTCCCCAGCAGTTACCTTAATTTTCAAAGCAATTATAGAAGAAAAAGGACAGAAATGTTCCCTTTAAATAACAATGTTAAGAGTGGCCATTGATTTTCTAATAGTTAAACATATTTATTTATATATGTTTACACGTCTGTGGTTAGATGCCCTACAGGAAACAATGGCAGAACAAATTTTCTGCAGACACAGCGGCTTTCTTGCTCTTTCTCTTTACACAGATATTTTAATGGGGACAATATCAAATCGGGGTCCCATTCCTCTGACTGCACATGTTATTTAAGGTGGGGAGTACAGATATTACCTCAGTTTAACAGAGAGACCCAAGGTGAAGAGAATTTAAAATGTTTTTTAAACGACATGGCTAGAAGTAGAAAGAGAGCAGAGGGCGGGCGGCAGAGGCTGAGATTGTTAGCATCACTGACTCAACGGACACGAATCTGAGCAGACTCCAGGAGACACTGGAGGACAGGGAAGCCTGGCGTGCTGCCATCCATGGGGCCGCAAAGAGTGGGACACGACGGAGCGACTGAACACCACCACCTTGAACCTCTGGGTCTAGAGCAGCTCTTCCTTTCCTCTCCCTCCCTTTCCGTGTGCCAGGTGTTATGGATTAGAATTTCTCACATTTGGAATTTTCATCACGGTCAGCTTAATGTGCTTCTTTATCCTCTCAGGAGTGGCGTGGTCTGGAAGCTTGCTTTCAGGTGAGACACCACGGACAGCGCCCGTCCCACGCCTCATGCTGTCAACGGCACACCTCACCTTTTGTGCGGCTAAGCTGGACAACAGGGCTCTGGTGTGGGCCATTAAAAGCTTCCTGTGAGTATTGAACTTACAGGTTTTAGCAGCCATTCTCAGTGTCTAGATTCCTTATTTTATTCAGGGATGCAAGATGTAATTTTCTATAGGTGTGTCTTCTGCTTTTTTTTTAAGATTTTTTTTTTTATGTGGACCATTTTTAAAGTCTCAGTTGAATTTGTTACAACGCTGCTTTTGTTTTCTGCTTTGATTTTTTGCCCACGAGGCATGTGGGATCTTAGCCCCCAATCAGGGATCCAACTGGCACCGCCTTCATTGGAAGGCGAGGTCTTAACCACTGTGCCGTCAGGGAAGTCCCTTCTGCTTTTAACAGCTTACATTCTTCAATGAAGAACTCTCCTTCATCAGTTATTCGGTCCCTCTGAGATACGGTTTGTACAAGAAAGTCTGCAGCACATATCAGAGGCAACATAGTGTGACTGAGATGCTGCCATTTGTGAGCGTTTTCTCACTTCAGCTTCCCACCCAGGGGAGACTGAGGTCCACTCCAAGCCTCTTTTGTGCCTGAAGCCCAGAAGCTGCAGGCAGGGCCTGCGCCCTTTATCTGCCCCCTGCCAGCCCGTGGGCTGTCCTCTGTGCCTCTCCCACCTGGATGTCACAGGCTCCTCCTCTGAGCTCCAGCTGGTCGACAACCGTCTCCTTTGTCGGATGTGTATCCTAGCTCTTTCTAAAAAGGTTCCCTCTAGTCCTTCCAAATAGCTATCTATATATCGCACCTTCTTTTCTAGATTCCTTGGAGGCAGGGCTTCCGTTTGATGTAACTTTCCATCAATATCTCCATATTGACTAGCCTTGCTTACCCTTTCAAGGAAGTCAATAATTACCTATATAATGAAGAAAATTAATGCAGTAGAAAGGAAGAAAGCTGTAAGCCCTCAAAGCATCAGGCTTTTTCCTCTCTCTCATGCAATGAATTTAGTACAGAATGCTGCCTTTAACAATTTAGAAATACGACAGACTTCTCTAACGATGAAAATATAAATTCTGGGGGCTTCCCTAGTGGCACAGTGCTAAGAATCCACCTGCCAAGGCAGGACACACGGGTTCCATCCCCGGTCCGGGAAGATCCCACGTGCTGCGAAGCAGCTAAGCCCACGAGTCGCGACCACTGAAGCCCGCGTGCGTAGCGCCCGTGCACTGCGACTGGAGAGGAGCCCCCGCTCGCCACGACTAGTGAGAAGCCTGTGCGGCAACGAAGACCCAGCACAGCCAGAGATAAATACACGTTACAAAACCCAGTGAAGTTAACTAACCTCTTTTTCATTAGATAGCGGGATCCAAATGGATTGTAACTTTCTAGGTACCAAGGTATTTTCATTTTCTTCCCACAGATTTTTCCTGTTTTATCTGCTTTAACGCTTTTTTCCAGCTTTACTAATGCATAACTGATGCAACCACTGTGTAAGTTTCAGGTGAACAGCCTGCTGATTTGATACACTGATACATGGCAAAATGATCACTGCCATTAGCTCCACCCCTCCCACAATCACCACTCCCCTTGAAGGCTTTGGGTGCCAGCCAAAGGACTAGTGCCGTTTCCCCCTCACCCCCTCAATCGCGATTGCTGAAAACACCTACTGCTCTAAGAATGGTGGTTGTACGTGCCACAATATAAATGTGCTTCATTCACTATGAAAAACTTGCACATACTTGAAAATTTCTGCATTTTGAAAGAAAAAAAAATCTGATTACACAGAAATCAGGTGGGACAGTATTTAAAATTTCAAAACCTGAGCGTGCAAGCCTCAGTTCTGTATTGTGGGGTGAGTAACGCTGCTACTGTGCCCGCGTGAGGCCGTTCAGGGAGCAAAGCTTCTGAAGGCAGGTCATTCCCACAGCTTGTTATTAAGACAGTGCTGTGAATAACAAGGCTAGCAGAGCAACGGAAGGCATTTCTTACCAAAAAATCAAGCTCCTCGTTTAGGTTGTGGTACTGGTTCAGTCTGGCTCCCAGTACAACAGGCACGTCTCTGACATTCTTGGCTTCCTTGGAGGCAAATTCTGTAACCTGCGATGAAACATACTTGTGCTCACTTCCAATATGTTCACTTTCCTTGGACCAAAGGACAATGGATACGCTATCAGTTAAACCATCAGACAGCTCTCTAGGGGCTTCAATAACAGAATGCTTTCAATGTAAGATCTAAAATTGCATTTTTGTATGTTAGAGACAGTGAATGTTTAACTCACCTGAGGAACCTGATGTTGAAATGATTTTTCATTAGCAAGTAACTCTCTGAAAGCTGCAATTTTGTCTTTATGTTTCAGTAGCTAAGGAAAAAGGCATTTTCTATTTCAGAGACAGAGAGGAAATAAGACTACATTCAGTTAACATTTCTAATAAAATCACCAAACCATGCACAGCCCAATCCCTGTCTCAAAGGTGTCTTATATTTTGAGCTCTTGTGTAGCAGAGTTCACACAACAGGCTGAGACTGTTGTCCCCAGAAAGGCCTGCTCACCAAGCTGCCCCCTGATTGGCTTCTAGGAACCTGGATCGTGGGAGGGTCTCCATCATTTCCTGATATGAAGGCTCACTGTGTCTAACCTGTTTGCACGGAAGATGTGGTTTATGCTGAACGCCTCCTTCCACTGGGAGAGTCTGGGATTTTGGTATGTGGCAGGCAGAGGGTGCCTGCCTATGCGACCAGCCTCCGATAGAAACCCTGACGCTCAGTCTCCAGCGAGCTTCCCTGGGAACACTTCACGTGGGCTGCACAGCTCACTGCCAGGGAAGGGAAGGGCACCTGGTTTCCTCTGGACTTTGCCCCACGCGCTTTTCCCTTTTGCTGGTTTTGCTCTGAATCCTCTTGCAGTAATAATACCTCATAACTGGGAGGACGACCGGGTGCTGAGTCCTGTGAGTCCTGTAAGTCACCAAACCTGAGGGAGGGCATGGGAGCTCCACAGAGATTATCCTAATACTCAGTGGCTTTCACAGCCACGCTATTAAGACTCTGCTTTACAGAAAAAAATTAGCCAACTTTTTCTAGATACAATTTAGTATCATTTCTTGTTTGTTCCATATAATAATGATAGATCTTTAATATTTAATATTCTAACTCCTCCAAATATCAGTGATAAAGTATGCTGTACAGAATTTTTTTTTTACTATGAACAATTTGAAAAAAAAACAGAAAAAACTTTAATGAACCCCCATGTAACTATTTGGAGAAGGCAATGGCACCCCACTCCAGTACTCTTGCCTGGAAAATCCCATGGATGGAGGAGCCTGGTGGGCTGCAGTCCATGGGGTTGCTAAGAGTTGGACACGACTGAGCGACTTCACTTTCACGCATTGGAGAAGGAAATGGTAATCCACTCCAGTGTTCTTGCCTGGAGAATCCCAGGGACGGGGAAGCCTGGTGGGCTACAGTCCATGGGGTCAGACAGACTCAGACACAACGGAGCAGCTAAGCACAACATCCCTTTTGAACCCTCAATGAGGCTTCTTTTTGAAGGTTGGTTTAAGAAGTGGAGACCAGCTTTGCGCAGTGGCCGTATCATAGCCAATGAGGTTTATCCGAGGCACAATTATTGCTAGTTGAAAAAAAAAAAAAAAGTGGAGACCAGTAGTTTTTCTTCATGTCTGTTTATTCCTTGGTCCTTTTCTCTATAGGTTAGCCAGAAGATAAGTTCCCCAGAGCACTTGCAACAAATTTCCTATCTACCTCACAGTTCAGAGAAGTCATTTCCTGCTAGTACAATATTAAAATTGAATCCCAGATTTACTATTCAGCCAGGTCAACTGGTCACTTCTGCTTTCCTCTCAGATTAAAAATGGCTCCTGTTGGAGTCCTGTTATCATTTTCCCTACTGACAGTCACAGCATGCTGGCATAAGTCCTTTTGAAGGAGGTCGCCGTTACCCCTACCATGGTTTGGCCTCAGGCCAAACTACAGTGAAGGAACACAGCCCCACCCATCAGCAGAAAATTGGATTAAAGATTTACTGAGCATGGCCCCGCCCACCAGAGCAAGACCAAGTTTCCTACAGCCAGTCCCTCCCATCAGGAAGCTCACAAGCCTCTTATCCTCATCCATCAGAGGGCAGACAGGATGAAAACCACAATCATGGAAAACTAACCAAACTGATCACATAGACCACAGCCTCACCTAACTTAATGAAACTATGAGCCATGCCGTGTGGGGCCACCCAAGACGGACGGGTCATGGTGGAGAGTCCTGACAAAATGCGGTCCACTGGAGAAGGGCATGGCAAACCACTTCAGCATTCTTGCCTTGAGAACCCCATGAACAATGTGAAAAGACAAAAAGATATGACCCTGAAAGATGAACTTCCCAGGTCGATAAGTGCCCGATATGCTACTGGAGAAGAGCAGAGAAACAGCTCCAGAAGGAATGGAGAAGCTGAGTCAGAGGGGAAACAATGTCCAGCTGTGGATGTGTCTGGTGGTGAAAGCAAAGTCCGATGCTGTGAAGAACAGTATTGCATAGGAACCTGGAATGTTAGGACCATGAATCAAGGTAAATTGGAAGTGGTCAAACAGGAGATGGCAAGAGTGAACATCGGCCTTTTAGAAATCAGTGAACTAAAATGGACCGGAATGGGTGAATTTAATTCAGATGACCATTATATCTACTCCTGTGGGCAAGACTCCCTTAGAAAAAATGGAATAGGCCTCCTAGTCAACAAAAGAGTCCAAAATGCAGTACATGGGTGCAATCTCAGAAATGACTATAATTTCTGTTCATTTCCAAGGCAAACTATTCAGTATCACAGTAATCTAGGTCGATGCCCCGACCACTAATGCCAAAGAAACTGAAGTTGAACAGTTCTATGAAGATCTACATGACCTTCTAGAACATCAAAAAAAGATGTTCTTTTCATTACAGGGGACTGGAATGCAAAAGTAGGAAGTCAAAAGATACCTGGAATAATAGGCAAGTTTGGCCTTGGTGTACAAAATGAAGCAGGTCAAAGGCTATCAGAGTTTTGCCAAGAGAACGTACTGGTCATAGCAAATACCCTCTTCCAACAACACAAGAGAAGACTCTACACATGGACATCACCACATGGTCAATACCAAAATCAGATTGATTATATTCTTTGCAGCCAAGATGGAGAAGCTCTATTTAGTCAGCAAAAACAAGACCGGGAACTGACTATGGCTCAGATCATGAACTCCTTATTGCCAAATTCAGACTTAAATTGAAGAAAGTAGGGAAAACCACTAGACCATTCAGGTATGACCTAAATTAAATCCCTTATGATTATACAGTGGAAGTGACAAATAATTTCAAGGGATTAGATCTGATAGCCGGAGTGCCTGAAGAACTATGGACAGAGGTTCATTTAGAAAAGGCAGAAGAACCAGAAATCAAATTGCCAACATCCATTGGATCATAGAAAAAGCAAGAGAATTTAAAAAAAAATATCTACTTCTGCTCCACTGACTATGCTAAAGCCTTTGACTGTATGGATCACGACAAGCTACGGAAAATTCTTAAAGAGAGCAGAATACCAGAGCACCTTACCTGTCTCCTGCAAAACCTGTATGCAGGTTAAAAAGCAACAGTTAGAACCAGACATGGAACAATGGACTGGTTTCAAATCGGGAAAGGAGTACATCAAGGCTGTAAACTGTCACCCTGCTTATTTAACTTATATACAGAGTACATCAAGAGAAATGCTGGGCTGGATGAAGCACAAGCTAGAATCAAGATTGCCAGGAGAAATATCAATAACCTCAGATATGCAGGTGACACCACCCTTATGGCAGAAAGCAAAGAGGAACTAAAGAGCCTTTTGATGAAGGTGAAAGAGGAGAGTGAAAAAGCTGGCTTAAAACTCAACATTCAAAAAACAAAGATCATGGCATCAGGCCCCATCACTTCATGACAAATAGATGGGGAAACAATGGAAACAGTGACAGACTTTATTTTCTTGGATTCCAAAATCACTGCAGATTGTGACTGCAGCCATGAAATTGAAAGACATTTGCTCCTTGGAAGAAAAGCTATGAACAACCTAGAAAGCATATTAAAAAGCAGAGACATTATTTTGCCAACAAAGGTTCGTCTAGTCAAAGCTATGGTTTTTCTACTATTCATGTATGGATGTGAGAGTTGGACCACAAAGAAGGCTGGAAGTGTTAGGTCGCTCAGTTGTGCCCGACTCTTTGAGATCCCATGGATTGCAACCCACCAGGCTCCTCTGTCCATGGGATTTTCCAGGCAAGGATATTGGAGTGGGTTGCCATTTCCTTCTCCAGGGGATCTTCCCAACCCACGGATCGAACCCCGGTCTCCTGCACTGCAGGCAGATCCTTTACCGACTGAGATACGAGGGAAGCCATAAAGAAGGCTGAGTGCCAAAGAATTGATGTTGTTGAACTATGGTGCTGGAAAAGACTCTTGGGAATCCCTTGGACTGCAAAGAGATCAAACCAGTGGAAATCAATCCCGAATATTCACTGGAAAAATTGATGCTGAAGCTGAAGCTCCAATACTTTGGCCACCTGATGCAAAAAACTGATTCATTAAAAAAGACCCTGATGCTGGGAAAGACTGAAGGCGGGAGGAGAAGAGGATGACAGAGGATGAGATGGCTGGATGGCATCACCCACTCGATGGACATGACTTTGAGCAAGCTGCAGGATTTGGTGATGAACAGGGAAGCCTGGCGTGCTGGAGTCCATGGGGTCACAGAGTCGGACACGCCTGTGCAGCTGAACAGCACTTCACTGGCTCTGCTGACCCTCTCTCCACCTCTCACCACTAACCGGGAAAAGACTGATTGAAGAGGTTCCAAGGGCCTTTCCCTTACTTGTCTCACTTGAGAAATAAAATCTGTTTCCAACGTATCCACTATTCCAAGTGATAAAGTTCGTAATAACTATGTGCTGTGCTTAGTCGCTCAGTAGGGTCTGACTCTGCGACCCCCAGGCTCCTCTGTCCACGGGATTCTCTAGACAAGAATACTCAAGTGGGTTGCAATGTCCTCCTCAAGGGGATCTTCCCAACCCAGGGACTGAACCCAAGTCTCTGGCATTGCAGGTGGGTTCTTCACTGTCTGAGCCCCGGGAAGCCCATGAATACTGGAATAGGTAGCCTGTCTCTTCTCCAGGGAATCTTCCTGACCCAGGAATGGAACAGGGGTCTCCTGCACGGCAGGTGAATTCTCTACCAGCTGAGCTATCAAGGAAGCCCTATAGGAACGTCAAAATATACTTATCTTCAGGAATCAGTGGTACCATACAAAAGTGAAAAGACACTCATACCAGTTTTGGGGTAGATGAATGGGATTTTCTAATACATACTTAGGTTATAAAACAAGTCAAGTGTTGAACAAAAGGCCTCCTTAGCGTCAAAGTAAAGCTAATCTTGTCCCCTGAAATAATTATTTTAAAAAATCCAAAGTTTTAGGAGCCTCTTTATACTTTTACACTAGCTTTTTTTTACTTCTTTTTTCACTAAAAATGATATAATTTTTAGAATGAAGAATACATACCTCTTTATCTAAAATTTTCTTTTTAAGATGAAAACTCTTCAATTTATGTGGCATGGTATCACTAACTTTCTCATTCTCTTTGAAATGTTCAGCATCAGGATTGATGATGTCCTAAGGGTAACATTTTGAGAAGCTCTATTAAAAAGTTTTCAGTAAAATTAAAAGGATGAAGGAAAGAATACAAATTAAATGTCCCATGCAAAAGAAGAGGCCAAACCAAAGAAGGAAGAAAAATATTGAACTCAACTCTTCAGTTACTCATCATAAGACATCTAGTAACAGGTTAATGTGGAAATAATTCATCTAGATTCACATTTGCATATAAATTGTAAGTGGGACAAATTAGGATAATTGCTGGACGTTAATACAGATTGATAATAACTATACATGACTACACACTCATAGATACATCTCCTCTTAGCCTAGTCAGTTTACAAATCCAAATTTTAGACTAATTGTTATACCTGACACTCAGACATCTTTAATAATATTGAAACTCTAGATATTTCAGTGGCCCCCAGAATGAAGATACTTATACACTGTACTTGTACTATGAAGACCCTTGTAACCTAAGGGTCAAAAGTCAGACTACCTGGGTTTGGATCTGAGTTCTGCCACTTAGAGCTTCCCTGGTGGTTCAGTGGTAAAGAATCTGCTTGCCAATGCAGGAGATATGGGTTCAATCCTTGTGCTGGGGAGATCCCCTGGAGAAAGAAATCGTGACCCACTCCAGTATTCTTGCCTGGGAAATCCCATGGACAGAGGAGCCTGGTGGGCTGCAGTCCATGGGGTCACAGAGTCAGACATGACTGATCGACTGAGCACAGCAGAAAGCATCTGCTGCAGCTCTGAAATGGAATGGGAATTCATTCTGCCACTTAACTTATGTGAGACTTTGAACAAGAAACTCAACTATTCTAAGCCTGTTTGTTTTTCCACGTTAAAAAAATAAAAGTCTGATAATATTTTTTTTTAATGGTGTTAAGAGTTGAATGAGATAACCCATGAAAAGCAGGGTTAATTTAAATGCCTCCAAGGACAGGTTGGGCAGCCAGCAAATATTTGTCCAGTGCCTATTAGAGGCTTACCCTGTATTAGCAGAGGGCATATCACATATCGAGTCTCTGAGCTTAAAGCCTTGAGCAAACAGGTATTTGTTTGGCCTGTGCTGATGGCTCACTCCATCACTGAGGGGTCTGGGAGAGAAGGAGCAGCCAGCAAATGAGACTGAGAAAGGACAGCAGCAGCCACTGGGACAGGAGGAAACCAAGCAAGTATGGTGAGAAAGCAGACGTCTGAGGGCCAGGGGTGATGGAAAAGGCTGCAGCAAGAAGCATTGGTGACACATGCAAATTCAAACATTTTAAAGACAGAGCTTCAGGTGGATACAGTCTATGGGCCGTCAATCTGTGATCTCCGCTAAAATTACTTAGCTTGGTTTCCAGCCTTCAATAGATGCTAGCATTCAACAAATTTTAGCTGAAAGAAAACAGGAATAAAGGTTGTGTCGGATCAGGAACACAGCAAACCCACCTTGCCAAATTTTGGCTCAGAGGAGTGCACTTCAGCTCAAAGAAATGTACAATAATCAGAGGGAAGAGGAAGAGAGTTCAGTAATTTGAGAAGCTGCTCCTAGCGCCACGCCCTTCAAATGTGCTCTCGTTAAGACGTAGGGCTTGTCACTTCCCAGGGCAGCAGCGAATACCACTTCAGCTAAGGCTGAGAAAGGAAAATTTCCTTGGCCAGGTCACACAGCCAAGAGGTGGAGAGGCCGGGTCTGGAACTCACTGGACACTAACTTCATTTTCATTCTTCCCGTGTACACAGCTCCACACTGCCCACCCTGCCCCAAAGCTGCACTTTAGATCAGACTGGGTAAACTGCCCACTCATGTGAACTCATCACTAGGAGCAGCTGGCCTGGAGCCCAAGACTACTGCTCAGAGGGAGTTTTCCTAACACATGGAAAGTACTGAGGGACGGGTTTTGCGTGAAGTTCTTATTTTTTTTAGTCCTACTATGTTATCTTACTATTGATTTATGGGAATTAGGTGATGAAAAAAAGACAGAACGAAGCAGTGGGGAGAAGGAAGGGCTGACTGACTGGTTTAAGTATCTCTATCAGTCAGTTCAGTCGCTCAGTCGTGTCTGACTCTTTGCGACCCCATGAACTGTAGCACGCTGCACTTCCCTGTCCATCCGTATCATTCCTTCCATTATTTTTCTTTCATAACTTGATTGCCCAACCTTGATATTTTTTGGTAAAAAATACGATTTTTGTATAATTACCTGTTGTGGGAGAAGTTCTACCATCAGATCCAGAAGACTGAGACTTCTGGACGTCGGCTGTGAAGTTCTTTTCATGTCTGGGGGGTTTGTGCTCCCTTCTTCACAAGGTGAGTGATTCGGGGACAAATTAGAATGTGTCATCTTTGCATCCTACGTATACACAATTCAGACTTGTCACAATAAAGAATCTGGATTACTTTTTAGGTAAAATGCTAAATAAAATACCACTCTTAAAAACTCAAAGCAGTGGTTCTCAAACTTTTTGATTTTTAGGATGCTCTATACTCTTAAAAATTATTGAGGATCCCCCAAAGCTTTTGTTTGCTAGGATGTATCTGTCAATATTTATTGCATTAGAAATCACAGCTGTGAACATCAAAAATATTGATTTACAAATTCATTTAAATAACAATATTTATTGTATTAGGAATTCAATATCTATATTTATAAATATTTATTGTTATAATCTATTTTATATCATCAATATTCATTGTATTAGAAATTACAACTGAGAACATTCAAAAATATTTATTTACTAATTCATTTAAACAATAAATCTATTATGTCAGTATAAGTGACAATTTAATACAAAATTACCACATTTGTCAAAATGAAAAACTAGTGAAAGGTGGGAATGTTTACACTTTCTGCAAATATTTTTAATGTTGGCTTAACAGAAGACAGCTAGACTCTCCACTGTGCTCTCCACAGTCCATCAACCATGAAAGCAATTACACCATCAGGCGTCACATGGCTTCACTAGAAAACTCCACTGTGCACGTGGGAAAGAATGAGAGTGAAAAAGGCAATGATGTCTTCATATTACCATGAAAATGCTTTGACATCAAAGATGCTCCCAGAACACACATTGAGAAAAATGGACCTAAAGATTAATGAAAAGCAAAACTAGAAGTAAAAAAAACCAAAAAACGCATTAGTCAAGGTAGAGCAAAAGCTGCCTTTAAAAAAAAAGAAAGTTCAAGGAAAAAATTGTATAGTGGATAAACTGCTGCAGTTACACTAATTTACTCAGTGTTTACTGATTCAAAATTTGTCATGGTTTGGTTAACAGCCAAACCGAAGGTCATCTCTGCTTAGGCTGAAAGTGAAAATGAAAGTGTTAGTCACTCAGCCATGTTCCGACTCTTTTTGACCCCATGGATTGTAGCCCGCCAGACTCCTCTGTCCATGGGATTTTTCTGACAAGAATACTGGAGTGGGTTGCCGTTCCCTTCTCCAAGGGATCTTCCTGACCTGCTTAGGTCAGTAGTTCTCAAAGCGTAACCCTGGGGCCAGAAGCATCAGCGAGACCCCAAGATCTTCCTGGAGACACACATGCCCAGGCCCCACCTCACACCTGCTGAATCAGAGATTCTGGGGTGGCCCCTGCAATCTGCTTTTTCACAGCTGAGGCTGATGAACGCTAAAGTCTGAGAACCACACTGGCTTAGATAATCCTTCCTTCTTTCTGGAGAAAAGATGACAGAATTTTTAGTCCTATGAGAACAGTATTTCTCTAAGAGCCATTAAAAATAATAGAATCTTTGTCTTGCAAACAATACTTAATACTGATTAGAGATTCACAAAAGAAAGTCTTCTAAGGACATCTTTGAGCAACAGATCAACTCAGTTTAAGTTATTATGACAAATATAAAAGTAAACATATACATTTTTCTGACTCAGATTAGCCTTCTAATAGAGTTAATACGGAGAAGGCAATGGCACCCCACCCCAGTACTCTTGCCTGGAAAATCCCATGGATGGAGGAGCCTGGTAGGCTGTGGTCCATGGGGTCGCTAAGAGTCGGACATGACTGAGTGGCTTCACTTTCACTTTTCACTTTCACACATTGGAGAAGGAAATGGCAACCCACTCCAGTATTCTTGCCTGGAGAATCCCAGGGACAGGGGAGCCTGGTGGGCTGCCGTCTATGGGGTCGCAGAGAGTTGGACACGACTGAAGTGACTTAGCAGCAGCAGTAGCAAAGTTAATAAGATTGCGCTACAGATATTTTAAGGCAGGCCTACAAAACTGAAATAGAGCAGATGTGCTCTGGCTTGTGAAGATTATCACTATTTGGCTTTCAGTTGTCTACCAAAAAAGCCATCTAAACTGCAAACACAAAATTACAGGTTCTCCAAACACATTGATATGAGGCTCTCATGTTGTTCTTAATCAATGTTAAGTAGATGTATTTGATGATCATTTTGCAATATATATAAATATTGAAGCTTTATGCTGTATACCTGAAACTAATATAGTATGCCATCTCAGTAAAAATGTTTATAACTTTACAAAAGTACTGTGTGATACAATGTAGGTTTTGCCTTGTAAACCAATTATGCAGCTGTATTATTTAGTTTTACCGTTGACTAGGCAGACATGGCATGAAAAGACTAGGATTCCCACTCAGAAATTCTTTTCTCAGAGGAAGCTTTGGATGATTGCTCATGCACGCGTGTCTGTGTGTGCTAAGTCGCTTCAGTCGTGTCCGACATTTTGCGACACTATGGACTGCAGCTCACCAGACTCCTAGGTACCCACGAAATTCCCACATTCATTTGCAACTCTACCAATATAATTGCAAGAGGCCAGGAATGGCTGTTCATTAATGTGAGTATCTGAGACTCAAAGAAACTCCTCCAAACCTGTGGCGCCTTCTCCATTGTCTCTCTCTTTTTGGTTGTTAATTCTCTCCACCAACAAATTAGGGTATGGGCCATGCCCAAATACACCTCAGCAGACTATTAGAAGCTCCTGAAATTCTGCCTTAGAGATTCTGAATTTGTGATAATACCTTGGCCACATCTGACTCTATTACATCCTCTAAGTTATCCTTGAGTCGAGCTATCTCACATTTAGGGACACAATTTTGCTCCTCACTCCTTGCAACCTGCTGCTGAAGTTTTGTGTTTTCATTTTTTACTTCGTTGATCTGCTGCTGGAGTTCTGCATTCTTAGCCTTTTCACTGTCGGATAGGAATTGTACATTCTGAACCTGAGCGACCAATTTCTCAAGTTTAGATTTCAATTTCTCTCTTTCATCCAGGTGTTCCCTTTCACATTTCTGAAATTCCTCCCGTAAAGACAGGAACTCTTGCTCTCTGGTCTCCCTCTCCCTTTTCAGCAAGTCCAGAGCAGCAATGGTGGCCTTTTCCAGTTCTCCTTTGAGTTGCTGCAGTCTCTCTATCTCTTCTTCTTTCTTGCTCAAGGCACTGTCCATCTCCATGCACTGAGTCATGTACCTTTCCTGTAGACTCACATAATTGCCCTTGAGTTTCTTAAACTCTAACTGTAAGGTTTCCTTTTCACTCTGGTATTCCTGAAGGTGGATTTGGGTGGTAACTAAAATCTCATGCACACCCTGCAGTGTCTTCTCTGTATCACTCTTTTCTAGCTTTATTCTGTACTTTTCTTCAATTAACTCTTCGATCTTCTCCTTTAGCTTATTGATGATGTCCACAAACACGTGCTGTTTAGTCGTAGTCATCTGTAGTTCTTCAACCTTCTTCTCTAAATATGAGTTACGACGCTCTAGGTCTTGGATCCGAGTTTCCTGTTCTTTGTTGGTACGTTTTAATTTCCGTAGGACTTCATTTAAAGCCATGTCCTCTTCCAGAGGTTGTAAGCTTTCCAAGCTCTGCTCTGTGTCAGGTGTCATGCAGGCCTCCTGAGACGCTCCACCACTCCAACAAATGCCTGCAGGAGCCCAAGTTGAGACCATCTGTGGACTCCACCTGCCTTTTTCTGGGACTTCCTTTTGGTGCCTGACTGACATCTCAGGAATATCCATAGAATTTTGTACTCCTTTGGAAGAACTTGCAATCTGTAAATTACAGTAAATAAAATAAGTCTGAAAGAGTAGAAAGATCGTGAGCCTTGAGGTCAGAGAGAGCTGCCCTTGAACCCTGGATTCCTAAATTCAGTTTTCTCAGCCCTGAAATAACAGGGATGACGTGTATGTCCAACACTAATATATAATTAACAAAAATACTTAAGTATTAGTTGCAGAATGTATGTCCTGCACTTAGCAGCACAGCAGGTATGGTATATGTTTTATACTTTTACAAAAAAAAGTAAACGTTGATACTCTCATCATCATCTATGACACAAACTTTTCTGAATACATACAAGATATTTCCTTTGACTTCAAATGAATTAAAACAAAGTTATTCATTACCCTAAATCTGCAAAGACATTTTAAAAAATTATTTTTGAGATAATGTTGGTTTTTAACATTATGTAAACCTCATGTGTATATTACATTTCTACTTCTGTTTACACTACAGCATACTCACCACCAAACATTTAGTTTCCATTTATTACCATACAGTTGATCCATTTTACTCATTTCACTTATTTTTTCATTTATTTTTTGGTTTTTATTTGTTTGGGTTTTATTGTATTCCATATATGAATGAAATCATATTTGTTTTTCCCCATCTGACTTATTTTACTTAGCATAATACCCTCACGATTCACCCATCCATGTTGCCACAAATGGCGAAATTTCATCTTATTTATGACTGAGTAGTATTCTATTGTAAATATATGAAATATCTTCTTTATCCATTTATCCATTGATAGCCACTTGGGTTGTTTCCATGTCTTGGTTATTGTAAATAATGCTATGATGAACATAGGGGTGCATATACTTTCTTCAAATTAGTGTTTTTGTATTTTGGGGATAAATACCTGGAAGTGGAATAGCTGGATCATGTGTTCTTTATTTTTTGAGGACTCTCCACGCTGTTCTCCACAGTAGGTGCACCAATTTACATTCCCACCAACAGTATAGGAGCATTCCCTTTTCTCCACACCCTCTCCAACATTCATTATTTGTAGACTTTTTGATGAGAGCCATTCTGACCAGTATGAGGTGATAAACTCATTGTGGTTTTGATTTGCATTTCTCTAACAATTAGCAATGTTGAACATCTTTTCATGTGCCTGTTGGCCACCTGTATGTCTTCTTTGGAAAAATGTCTATTCAGTTCCTTTGCCAATTTTTTAATTAGATAGTTTTTTGTTGTTACTGAATTGTATGAATTCTGTATATATTTTGGATACTAACCCCTTATTGGTTATGTGGTTTGCAAACATCTTTTCCCAGTTGGTAGGTTGTATTTTGTAGATAGTTTCCTCCACTGTGCAAAAACTTCTTAGTTTGATGAGGTCCCATTTATTTTTGCTTTTGTTTTCCTTGCCTGACGACACATACCCAAAGATATTGCTAAGGTCAATTCACTAATTATACTGCCTATGATTAGTTCTAAAACTTTTATGGTTTCAGGTCTAACATTCAAGTCTTGAATCCATTTTGCATTAACTTCTGTGTATGGTGTGAGATACTGATCTAGTTTCCTGTTTGTTGTTTTTTTTTTTTTGCATGTGGCTGTCCAGCTTCCCATCACCATTTATTGAAGAAACTACCGTTTTTCTACTGTATGTTCTTTGCTCCTTTGTTGTAAATTAAATTTATTATTTTTGTATGGCCATCTTTGTCTCTTATTACCTTTTTTGGTTTGGAGTTTGGAGTCTATTTTGTCAGCTATGAATCTAGCTACATTCAATTTCCCTTAGCTACCATTTGCTTTGGGCATCATCTTCCATCCTTTCATTTTGAGCCTACATTTATCTTTAAAAGCTGAAGTGAGTTTCCTGGAGGGAGTAGACAGTTGGATCTTGTTTTTAATATATCTCTTTTGGAGTGCAGGGAGGTCTTGCTTTTTAATCCATCCAACTGCTCTTTTCTCTTTTTTTTAAGATTTATTTATTTATTTTTGACTGTGCTGAGTCTTTTTTTGTGTGTGTGCTGAGTCTTATTTGCTGCATGCAAGCGTTCTCTAGTTTTGGAGAGCAGGGGCTACTCTTTGTTGAGTTATGAGGTATAAGGGCTTCCCTCATAGCTCAGTTAGTAAAGAACCTGCCTGCAATGCAGGAGACCCTGGTCGATTCCAGTGGGGAAGATCCACTGGAGAAGGGAGAGGCTACCCACTCCAGTATTCTTGGGCTTCCCTGGTGGCTCAGCTGGTAAAGAATCCGCCTGCAATGCAGGAGACCTGGGTTAGATCCCTGGGTTGGGAAGATCCCCTGGAGAAGGGAAAGGCTACCCACTCCTGTATTCTGGCCTGGAGATTTCCATGGACTGTATAGTCCATGGGGTCACAAAGAGTTGGACACTACTGAGCGACTTTCACTCACACTTATTTACTTTTGACTGTGCTGAGTCTTATTTGCTGCTCAAGTTTTCTTTAGTTTTGGAGAGCAGGGGCCACTCTTTGTTGAGGTGTGCTTCTCGTTGCAGGGGCTTCTCTCTCTGAGGTTCATGGGCTCTGGAGCACCTGCTCCATAGCTGTGGTCCATGGGCTTAGCTGCTCTGAGGCATGTGGGTTCTTCCTGGAACAGGGATTGAACCCATGTCCACTGCATCGGCAGGTGAATTTTCAACCAGTGCACCACCAGGGAAGCCCCAACCAATCTGCCTTTTGATGAATTAAATCCATGTACATTTAGGATGATTCTTGACAGATGAGAACTTGGTTTTATCTTTGATTTTCTGATTGCTCTGTATCTCCACTGTTTCTTTTTCTTGTGTTTCTGTCTGCTGTTCTGGTTTGGTGGTGTTCTATGATGTTTTTCTTTTTTATGTTTCACATCTTTGCTCTAGATCTTTACTTTGTGGTTATCATGAAGTTTGTCTAAAACATCTTATAGGTAAAAGTTCTTATTCTCTGCTGACAGCATCTGATCTTCATATGCCTATACAGGTTCTGTCCTTTTCCTCTTCCTCTTTTGTTTTTGCTCTCAAATTATCCCTTTTAATGTTGTAAATTTATTACCAATTTAAAGTATTTATAGTAACTTTTTCTGCTTTTTTCCCTTGACATCTATGGCATAATACAGTGTAAATAATCTATTCTGACATAAAGTTGTAATTTTCTGACTCTATTTATCACCTTACTCAAAGTTTTGTGTATTCTACATTTTTATTTTGGGTATAAGAGCTCATTTCAACATCTCTTGTAAGCAAGGTCTAGTGTAATGAACTCCTTCAGCTTTTGTCTGTCTGCTGCTGCTGCTGCAAGTCTCTTCAGTCTGAGAAAGTCTTTATTTCTCCTTCATATATGAATGATAACTTTTCTGGATAAAGTATTTTTGACTGACAGTTTTTATCTTTCACTATTTTGAGAATTTTATTCCATTCCCTCCTGGCCTATAGTTACAGCTGAAAAATCTGCCGATAGCCTAATGGGGATTCCTTTATAGATAACCATCCTTTTTTCCCTTTTTAAATTTTTTTATCTTTAATAAAATTTTTATTCTGGAATAATTTTAGATTTACGAAAAAGTTATAAGCACAAAGAGGTCTCTATACCTCTCACCCAGGGTCCCTTAATGTTAATGTCTTGTATACCATGGCATACTTGTTAAAACAATACAAATGCACTGCTATTAACTAAACTCCAGATTTTACTAGTTTTCACATTAAGGTCCTTTTTCTGTTCCAATATCCAGTCCAGAGTATCACATTGTATTTAACACCTCTTTGTCATTGACTTTTGACAGTGTTAATACCACATGTTTTAGAGAAGATCTACTAGCAATGATTTCTTAGCTTCATAGATTTGTACATACAGTTCTTTTCTCAGGTTTGCTATTTTTTTAGGTTAGCTATTTAAAAAAAAAAAAACACCTTAATCTTTTTTTTTTTTTCACCTTAATCTTTTTACATCCCTGATATGCTCTTGGTTTTAGTAATCCTTATTTATATTTATTTTTTGGCCATCCCTTGTGACATATGGGATCATAATACCCTGCCCAGGGATCGAACCCATGCCCCCTGCACTGGAAGGGTGAAATCTTAACCACTGGACCACCAGGGAAGTCCCTCAGCTATTATTTCTTTAAGTAAATTCTCTGCTCCCTTCTCCTTGTCTCTCCCTCTGGGATTTCCCATTACCCTACCATTGTCCTTCCTAAAAGAGTTGTGCAGCTCTCACAGAATTTCCTCACTTTTAAAGATTCTCTTTCCTCTTCTACCTGTTTCATTTCTATTCGATTTCTATCCCTAAGCTTGTTAATCCTCTCTTCCAAATGGTCTGCTCTGTTTCCAAGGCTTTCTAATCCCTTCTTCATCTTGTTGAGTTCTTCAGCTCCAGAATTTGTTTGGTTCTTTTTTTGGAGTTTCAACATTTTGGTAAAATGTTCCTTCTGTCAATACACTTGATTCCTTAGCTCATTGAATTGCCTTTCTGAGCTTTCTCAGAGCTCCTTGAATTTCTTTATGATGGCTATTTTGAATGTACTGTCAGCTAGATCTCAGTATTCCATGGTGGTTAAGTCTAGTTTCTGGAGAACTGCCGTTTTCTTTTTGTGGTATTGTTACTGTGGCTCACCCTCGGTGCCTTAGTTGTTCCTCGGCACACTGCATCTGAAGTAGCAAAAGAGCTTCCTTCTTTGGGTGAAGATGCTTTGTTTTAATTTTTCTTGGTTCTAATAACTCAATGGGTTAGAAATTAGAGGCCTTTCTTTTGTTTTCCAGGAGATGGCATCTACAGCTTAAGTCTTTGGTCTCTCTTTCCTGCGCTAGCTCTGGTTACCTTTGGGAGTTGGCACTGCCCACCCTCTCCGGCTCTGACAGGCACCCTTGGTGTCACTGCCTGTACCTCTAGGGTGGCTGTGCCTTGCTGCTGTTGATGTCACTGCCTGGGGCTCTGGGGCACTTCGACCCGGTCCAAAATCTCCTGAGTCACAGGTTCCACTGCATGCAGGGAGGGGGAGAGCTGGGAGGAGTGGGGTGTCATCAGATTCCTGGGTGCAGCCACTGTGGGCTGCATTGATGGGGGGAGTTATGGGTGCCTCTGCAGCTGGAGCGATGGTCGCAGGCCCCACTTCTACTGCTGCTGGTCACCCACGGTTGGCTAGTGGCCAGAAGGTCGTGGGTGCCACCTCTCCTCCTGCTGCTGGGTTCTTTGAGGCTGTGGGCTCAGCTGCCACCCCAGGGGGACCAGGATCGCAGGCAAACCTCCACAGTCTCCCAGTGCAGTCTCCTCTGTGTGCTCCAGTCCATCTTTCTTTAGATGTATGGATGTGTGGAATTCTCCAGCATCCTGGTGTGTTGGGGAGAGCCACATCTGTTGAGCTGTGGATGTTATACTAATTGTAGATTGAAAACCAGAGACCGAGAGAGTATCTCAATGTACCATGATGCTGACGACCCTCTCTTGTGAGCCCTCTTTTTTTTCCCTCTCTAAAGCCTTTATTTTTTAAAAAAATTTGTTTTAATTGGAGGCTAATTACTTTACAATATTGTAGTGGTTTTTGCCAAACATCGACATGAATCAACCATGGGTGCACATGTGTTCCCCATCCAGAATCCCCCTCCCACCTCCCTCCCCATCCCACCCCCCAGAGTCATCTCAGCGCACCAGGCCTGAGCACCCTGTCTCATGCATTGAACCTGGACCAGCGATCTGCTTCACATATAATATACACGTTTTAACACTACCCTCTCAAATCATCCCACCCTTGCCTTCTCCCACAGAGTCCAAAAGAATGTTCTTTACATCTGTGTCTCTTTTGCTGTCTCACATATAGGGTCATTATTACCATCTTTCTAAATTCCATATATATGCGTTAATATACTGTATTGGTGTTTTTCTTTCTGACTTACTTCACTCTGTATAATAGGCTCCAGTTTTATCCACCTTATTAGAATTGATTCAAATGCATTCTTTTTAATAGCTGAGTAATATTCCATTGTGTATATGTACCACACCTTTCTTATCCATTCGTCTGCCAACAGACATCTAGGTTGCTTCCATGTCCCCGTTATTGTAAACAGTGCTGCGATAAACATTGGGGTACATGTGTCTCTTTCAACTCTGGTTTCCTCAGTGTGTATGCCCAGCAGTG
Source organism: Cervus elaphus (assembly GCF_910594005.1). NCBI lineage: Eukaryota > Metazoa > Chordata > Mammalia > Artiodactyla > Cervidae > Cervus > Cervus elaphus. The sequence goes on along the minus strand of NC_057821.1, from coordinate 48,017,976 downwards.
GGACTGCTGGGTCATATGGCAGTTCTATTTCCAGTTTTTTAAGGAATCTCCACACTGTTCTCCATAGTGGCTGTACTAGTTTGCATTGCCACCAACAGTGTAAGAGGGTTCCTTTTTCTTCACACCCTCTCCAGCATTTATTGTTTGTAGACTTTTTGGTAGCAGTCATTCTGACTGGCGTGAGATGGTACCTCATTGTGGTTTTGATTTGCATTTCTCTGATAATGAGTGATGTTGAGCATCTTTTCATGTATTTGTTAGCCATCTGTATGTCTTCTTTGGAGAAATGTCTGTTTAGTTCTTTGGCCCATTTTTCGATTGGGTCATTTATTTTTCCAGAATTGAGCTGCAGGAACTGCTTATATATTTTTGAGATTAATTATGTTAGTTGCTTCATTGTTATTATTTTTTCCCATTCTGAAGGCTGTTGTTTCACCTTGCTTATAGTTTCCTTCGCTGTGCAAAAGCTTTAAAGTTTAATTAGGCCCCATTTATTTTTGCTTTTATTTCCATTACTCTGGGAGATGGGTCATAGCAGATCCTGCTGTGATTTATGTCAGAGTGTTTTGCCTATATTTTCCTCTAGGAATTTTATAGTTTCTGGTCTTATGTTTAGATCTTTAATCCATTTTGAATTTATTTTTTGTGTATGATGTTAGAAAGTGTTCTAGTTTCATTCTTTTACAAGTGGTTGACCAGTTTTCCCAGCACTTGTTAAAGAGATTGTCATTTCTCCATTGTATATTCTTGCTTCCTTCATCAAAGATAAGGTGCCCATCAGTTCAGTTCAGTTCAGTCACTCAGTCGTGTCCGACTCTTTGCGACCCCATGAATCACAGCACGCCAGGCCTCCCTGTCCATCACCAACTCCCGGAGTTTACTCAAACCCATGTCCATCAAGTCGGTGATGGACATCCAACCATCTCATCCTCTGTCGTCCCCTTCTCCTCCTGCCCCCAATCCCTCCCAGCATCAGGGTCTTCTCCAATGAGTCAACTCGTCACATGAGGTGGCCAAAGTACTGGAGTTTCAGCTTCAGCATCAGTCCTTCCAATGAACACCCAGGACTGATCTCCTTTAGGATGGACTGGTTGGATCTCCTTGCAGTCCAAGGGACTCTCAAGAGTCTTCTCCAACACCATAGTTCAAAAGCATCAATTTTTCGGCGCTCAGCTTTCTTCACAGTCCAACTCTCACATCCATACATGACCACTGGAAAAACCATAGCCTTGACCAGCTGGACCTTTGTTGGCAAAGGAATGTCTCTGCTTTTTAATATGCTATCTAGGTTGGTCATAACTTTCCTTCCAAGGAGTAAGCGTCTTTTAATTTCATGGCTGGATCTCCTTGCAGTCCAAGGGACTCTCAAGAGTCTTCTCCAACACCATAGTTCAAAAGCATCAATTTTTCGGCGCTCAGCTTTCTTCACAGTCCAACTCTCACATCCATACATGACCACTGGAAAAACCATAGCCTTGACCAGCTGGACCTTTGTTGGCAAAGGAATGTCTCTGCTTTTTAATATGCTATCTAGGTTGGTCATAACTTTCCTTCCAAGGAGTAAGCGTCTTTTAATTTCATGGCTGTAATCACCATCTGCGGTGATTTTGGAGCCCCCAAAATTAAAGTCTGACACTGTTTCCACTGTCTCCCCATCTATTTCCCATGAAGTGATGGGACCAGATGCCATAATCTTAGTTTTCTGAATGTTAAGCTTCAAGTCAACTTTTTCACTCTCCTCTTTCACTTTCATCAAGAGGCTTTTTAGTTCCTCTTCACTTTCTGCCATAAGGGTGGTGTCATCTGCATATCTGAGGTTACTGATATTTCTCCTGGCAATCTTGATTCCAGCTTGTGCTTCTTCCAGCCCAGCATTTCTCATGATGTACTCTGAATAAAGTTAAATAAGCAGGGTGACAATATACAGCCTTGACGTACTCCTTTTCCTATTTGGAACAAGTCTGTTGTTCCATGTCCAGTTCTAACTGTTGCTTCCTGACCTGCATACAGGTTTCTCAAGAGGCAGGTCAGGTGGTCTGGTATTCCCATCTCTTTCAGAATTTTCCACAGTTTATTGTGATCCACACAGTTGAAGGCTTTGGCATAGTCAATAAAGCAGAAAAAGATGTTTTTCTGGAATGCTCTGCTTTTTTGATGATCCAGTGGATGTTGGCAATTTGATCTCTGGTTCCTCTGCCTTTTCTAAAACCAGCTTGAACATCTGGAAGTTCACAGTTCACATACTGCTGAAGACTGGCTTGGAGAATTTTGAGCATTACTTTACTAGCGTGTGAGATGAGTGCAATCGTATGGTAGTTTGAACATTCTTTGGGATTGCCTTTCTTAGGGATTGGAATGAAACTGAACTTTTCTGGTCCTGTGGCCACTGCTGAGTTTTCCAAATTTGAAAGGTGCCCATAGGTGCGTGGATTTATCTCTGGGCTTTCTATTTTGTTCCATTGATCCATATTTCTGTCTTTGTGCCAGTACGATACTGTCTTGATGTCTGTAACTTTGTAGTATAGTATAAATTCAAGAAGGTTGATTCCTCCAGTTCCAATCTTCTTTCTCAAGATTGCTTTGGCTATTCAAGGTTTTTTGTATTTCCATATAAATTGTGAAATTATTTGTTCTAGTTCTCTGAAAAATCCCATTCGTAGCTTGATAGGGATTATGTTGAATCTATAGATTGCTTTGGGTAGTATACTCATTTTTATTATATTGATTCTTCAGATCCATGACATGGTATATTTCTCCATCTATTTGTGTCATCTTTGATTTCTTTCATCAGTGTTTTACAGTTTTCTATATATAGGTCTTTTGTTTCTTTAGGTAGATTTATTCCTAAGTATTTTATTCTTTTCGTTGCAAAGGTGAATGGAATTGTTTCCTTAATTTCTGTTTTATCATTGTTAGTGTATAGGAATACAAGGGATTTGTGTGTTAATTTTATATCCTGCAACTTTACTATATTCATTGATTAGCTCTAGTAATTTTCTGGTGCAGTCTTTAGGGTTTTCTATGTAGAGGATCATGTTATCTGCAAGCAGTGAGAGTTTTACTTCTTCTTTTCCATTCTGGATTCCTTTTATTTCTTTCTCTTCTCTGATTGCTGTGGCTAAAACTTCCAAAACTATGCTGAATAGTAGTGGTAAGAGTGGGCACCTTTGTCATGTTCCTGACTTTAGGGGAAATGCTTTCAATTTTTCACCACTGAGGATAATGTTTGCTATGGGTTTATCATATATGGTGAGCCCTCTTTTGAATAATGACCTTTTGATTCCTCATCAAACCATTACCTCACAATGCTATGACTTCTAATGGGAACATCAGCAAGTCAGATGAACATATCTCGTGAATGACTTTCTGCTCACAATACAGATTTGGGAGAAGGGGGAGTTAAAAAAACCAACAGTAAGTTGTAGGAAAGTGAAGGTAAAGTCACTCAATCGTGTCCAACTCTTTGAGACTCTATGGACTGTAGCCTACCAGGCTCCTCTGTCCTTGGAATTTTCCAGGCAAGTATAATGGAGTGGGTTGCCATTTCCTTCTCCAGGGGTTCTTCCCGACCCAGGCATCGAACCTGGGTCTCCTGCATGGCAGGCAGAGACTTTACCATCTGAGCCACCTGGGAAGCCCTGGGAAGTTGTAGTAAACACTAAAATAAACATGACAGAATAAGCTAGTAAAAGATCTCTAAAGGGATGGACTGATAGAATTTAGGGATATTGGACCCTTATATTATAGGGCTTTTTCATCATACTGGGATAAAGACAACTATCCTTACTGAGGCCTGTAAGGTCCTGATATTGATCTTGATATCTAACCCATGCTACCTCCCCATCCTCTACAACATCCCTCCAACCCAGCAACACTAAGCTGCCTTCAGATCCACAAAGGAAGGGACCATGCTCCCTGAAGCCACAAGGTTTTCACGCTAGTTGCTCTCAATACTTCTGTGTGGAATGCTCTCCCATGCCCCCCACCTAACTACCCCCACTCATCCTGTGGCAATGAGCTCAGTCACCACTACACTTCAGGGAAGTCTTACCCAAATTCCCTGACCAGGGACAGGAAGACCCCCATCTTTATTTATAGCATTTACCAAAGCTGCCAGTTTATATGTAATTTTATAACATATACACTTTATATTTAACTTTTATTTGCAGCACTTTTCATAGTCGAAAATTCATATTTACTTGTGTGATTATTTGATTAATGTCTGTCTCCTCTATGAGAGTGTTCTTGTCATGAGGACAGTGCCCACATCTTTTTGTTTCTGGTTTTGTCAACCATTCTATAACCAACACATAGCACAAGGCCTCAGACATAATAGATGCCTCAAAGTATTTACTGACTGACTGAAGGGCTAGATGCAATGGATATAGTTACAATCTTGAGAGATCCTAATTCAGCAGCTTTTTAAAATGTTATTTTCCAGAACTCAAGACAGGTAAATAGACTCATCTTTTAAATGTTGCTTCCAAATAAAATGAACAAAAAATCCTGATTTTACTTGTAAGTGAAATATAACAGCCATAGCTTTTCTCACCAAACTCACAATGAAAAGGTATTATTTATGCTATCTTTGGGATTGTTATCTATTTGCCCACACCTATTCTTATTATTTATTTTTTAAATTGACAGACTATATAGACTTTATACTGTTGGCATCTTCAGTGCTCTTATGACACTACATACCCAGAATTAACAATTCAAAGACAAATTCATGTTTTCACTTTGGTAGAAAATGTTTTTTTTTTTTTCTGATCAGTAGAAATTCCACATAATAGCAAAATCATGAGCTTTTCTTGTCAAATACTTTAATTAATACCTCTGCATTTCTTCCTCTTCTCAATCTTTTCCTTACTGTAAACTTCTGAGTTCTAATCAATATGATTCACTAAGTATAAAAACTTGAAAAGGAATATGTTAGTCCCTCAGTTGTGTCCAGCTCTTTGCTACCTCACAGACTGTAGCCCACCAGGCTCCTCTGTTCATGGGATTCTCCAGACAAGAATACTGGAGTTGGTAGCCATTCCCTGTTCCAGGGAATCTTCCCAACCTAGGGATCGAATCTGGGTCTCCTGCATTGCAGGCAGATTCTTTACTGTCTGAGCCACCAGGGAAGGCCATAAAAGCTCAGTATTGCTATACTCAAGGCATCATGTAGATGTTGGGGTGCATAAAGGGATGAGTAAGATAGCATCCTGACCCTCAAAGAAATTATCATGTGGTAGAGCTAATCTCCAAGTATGGATCTGATTTCATTAGAAAGGACTGTTTCTAAATTGAGGAAGATCTCAGAAGGCAGTTTCCCCAGAGAAGCAATGTCCCTTACGCTGATGATTTAGGACTACTTCCAAAAGCCTCAGATTATAAGCAGTAATTTTTTGTTTTTTAAAAACACATCCTTTAATATTCTATGGACTGTACTAATCATTAAAAGTCTTACCTCCTCTGCTTCATAATTAGCTCTCAGATTTTCTTTATAAAATGGTTGTTCAACATCACTATGTACTTCTTCCTCACACAAGAAGTCTTGAGACTGACTAGGATTGAGGGCAGATTCCGTGGCAGTACTATTAGCCAGTGGCATTTCCATGAATTTCAGTGTCTCTTCACTGCAGTGGATTAGAGGTGGGCTTCTAGAAGGCTGTCTGACACACTCAAGAGCAAACTGATCTGTATGTGTGAAAGTGCTAGTTCCCATCGGGTTTTCTTCCTTAAATGAGTCTTCCTGTATATTGGTGTCTTCTGCATAATCACATACATAATGTTGCAATTCTGGCTCCTCTGTATAAGATAAGCTTTCCGTCAGATCTTGAACTGCTATTTCATTATTAAATGATTCTGTCTGATGAAATTGGCAAAGGGGTTCAAATTTTCTCAAGGAAGAAATGCTGGTGTCAATTGGCTGAGTGAATACATTCTGTGAGTAATTTCCAATGTTGACATCTCATTAGAAAAAGAAAGATGGAAATAAGAATTAGCTGACCTTAAATTTATGTGTTAACAGTTATATTCACATTTACGAAATAAATTGTTGGAGTCTTTTAAGAATTATAAGTTCAACCTTTTTCATTAAGTTTATTTGTGCTAGCAGCTGCAACAAAACTTTTTTACATGGAGGAAAAAGTCATCAAGTGACTACCACAAAAAAGCTTCTTACAGTTCATTCTTGTCAAATACCATTGCAACAAATTCTAAGACATCTTCAAAATTCTCTTGTGGTACTCTAATTTTAAAATGCTTCAAAAGAATAAAAACACAGTGTATAGTATAATAGCGAACACACATAAATACATTTAAGCTCACAACAATCTAATGAGCTAGGTACTGTTATTACCCGTTTTTACAGATAAGGAAACTGAAACATAAGAGATGTTAAGTCACTTGCCGCAACACAGCTGGCAAGCAGTGCAGCTGGGATTCTAGAATACTATTTATGATTCTGAATATGACAAGTTATTTAGGTTTAATATTTTAAAAAATTAGAAGTAAAGACAACATGCAAAAAAGTATTTCAAATAAATAACCCTTCCTTTCCATCTAAATTCCTTCCTCTTCCCCACCCAGAGAGAACTACTAGACTGAAGCTGCTGCTGGTGCTCCTTGGTCTGTCAGTCGTGTCCAACTCTTTGTGACCCCATGGACTGTAGCCCACCAGGCTCCTCTGTCCATGGGATTTTCCTGGCAAGAATACTGGACTGCGTTGCTATGCCCTACTCCAGGGGATCTTCCCAACCCAGGGATCGAACCCACATCTCCTGTGTCTCCTGCACTGCAGGCAGATTCTTTACCACTGAGCTATCAGGGAAGACCCATACTGAAGTTGGTGGCCCTGTGTTTGGGTTGTTGTTGTTGTTTTTTTTTTTTTTTTTTTGGTGTGAGGGGGGAATATCTAAAATGTCATTCATGAAAGTTATTGGAAACATAAAAAACTAGTCTGAGTATGGTATAAAGTCACAGTAACTTTGTATGGTTGTTGTTTAGTCACTCAGCTGTGTCCAACTCTTTGCGACCCCATGGCCTGCAGCACTCTAGGCGTCTCTGTCGTTCACCATCTCCCAAAGCCTGCTCAAACTCGTGTCTATCAAGTCACTGATGCCATCCAAAAATCTCACCCTCTGTCATCCCCTTCTCCTCCCACCTTCAATCTTGCCCAGCAACAGGGTCCTTTCCAGTGAGTCAGCTCTTCGCATCAGGTGGCCAGAGTATTGGAGCTTTGGCTTCAGCAACAGTCCTTCCAATGAATACTCAAGACTGATTTCCTTTAGGGTTGACTGATTTGATATCCTTGCAGTCCAACGGACTCTCAAGAGTTTTCTCCAACACCACAATTCAAAAGCATCAATTCTTCAATGCTCAGCCGTCTTTATGGTCCAAGTCTCAAACCCATGCATGATTACTGGAAATACTATAGCTTTGGCTAGATGGACCTTTGTCAGCAAAGTAATATCTCCACTTTTTAATATGCCGTCTAGATTTGTCATAGCTTTTCTTCCAAGAAGCAAGCATCTTTCGATATCATGGCTGGCAGTCACCATCTGCAGTGATTTTGGAGTCCAAGAAAATTAAGTCTATCACTATTGTTTCCCCATCTATTTGTCATGAAGTGATGGGACCAGATGCCATGATCTTAGTTTTCTGAATGTTGAGTTTTAAGCCAACTTTTTCACTCTTCTCTTTCATCAAGAGACTCTAGTTCTGCTTCATTTTCTGCCATAAGGGTGGTGTCATCTGTGTATTTGAGGTTATTGATACTTCTCTCGGCAATCTTGACTCCAGCTTGTGCTTTATCCATCCTGGCATTTTGCATGATGTACTCTGCATATAAGTTAAATAAGCAGGGTGACAATATACAGCCTTGACGTACTCCTTTCCTAGTTTGGAATCAGTCCATTGATCCATGTCCGGTTCTGACTGTTGCTTTTCGACCTGCACACAGGTTTCTCAGGAGGCAGGTCAGGGGGTCTGGTATTCCCATTTCTTTAAGAATTTTCCACAGCTTGTTGTGATCCACACAGTTAAAGGTTTTAGCATAGTCAATGAAGCAGATTTTTTTTGGAATTCTCTTGCTTTTTCTATGACCCAACTAATGTTGGCAATTTGATCTTTGGTTTCTCTACCTTTTCTAAATCCAGCTTGAACATCTGAACGTTCTCAGTTTACTGGAACCTAGCTTGGAAAATTATGAGCATTACTTTGCTAGCATGTGAGATGAGTACGACTGTGCAGTAGTTTTCACATTCTTTGGCACTGCCTTTCTTTGGGACTGGAATGAAAACTGACCTTTTCCAGTCCTGTGGCCACTACTGAGTTTTCCAAATTTGCTGGCATATTCACTGTAGCACTTTCACAGTGTCATCTTTTATGATTTTAGATAGCTCAGCTGGAATTCCATCACCTCCAGTAGCTTTGTTTGTAGTGATGCTTCCCAAAGCCCACTTGACTTCACATTCCAGGATGTCTGGCTCTAGGCGAGTGGTCACACCATGGTCCTTAAGATCTTTTTGGTATATTTCTTCTGTGTATTCTTGCCACCTCTTCTATTTTCTGCTTCTGTTAGGTTCATACTGTTTCTGTCCTTTGTGTCCATCTTTGCATGAAATGTTCCCTTGGTATCCCTAATTTTCTTGAAGAGATCTCTAGTCTTTCCCATTCTATTGTCTTCCTTTATTTCTTTGCATTGATCACTTAAGAAGTCTTTCTTCTCTCTCCTTGCTCTTCTTTGGAACTCGGCATTCAGATGGGTATATCTTTCCATTTCTCCTTTGCCTTTACTACCTTTGTATGGAAGTAAATACTGATTTGCACAAAAAGAAGTGTTAGGACCCAGAAGGTGAAAGGATCTCTCACTTAATCAAAAGATACTTACTATTATCAGAGCACTGTTAGCATCTGTAAAACACTGTTTCCATGTACTTGATATTTCTTTCACCTCATTACCAAGTGAAATCCAACACTACACATCAGTTTTCCCTCCCTTCCCTGCGCCACACTTATCCTCTAAGGCACTTGGGCTTGAAAACCAGATGTCTTTGGCATCCTTCTACCTAATCACCCATGGACTACTCAATTTCCAGGTCCTGTCCTTTTCTACTTTAAAAATGTTTTTCATAACCCGTGCTTTGTTTCCCTCACTGTGGCATCATCCTGATCCACATTCTCATGACCTCCTCAGGTCTGTCAGAGGATGGGAGTGAAAACTTGTCCAATCACATTACACTGAATCCAATTCTTCTGTTTGACTTTCAGCCCTTACGCAGCCTGGACCCACATTACCCACCCAGTCCTCTGCTCGAGTCAGATCAGGCTTACTTTCCTGCAAACAGATCATGAGCCTTATGACTTCAATAGTCTGCTCTGGCAGGTGCTTCTCTTCCTAAAACTTTCCTATTTACCATTCATCTAGTTTTAAAATTCCTGCAATGTCTAAATGTCTATCTCAAAATTCAGCACATTATTTGTATGCTATTTTAGTCTTCACCATTGTTTCAAGGGTGTTAGTGTGGGAACTCACATATTATATAGACCTCAAGAGGAGTCCTGGAGAAGGAAATGGCAACCCACTCCAGTATTCTTGCCTGGAGAATCCCAGGAACAGAGCAGCCTGGTGGGCTACAGTCCATGGGGTTGCAAACACATGACTTAGCAACTGAACACCTACTCCAGTGTTCTTGCCAGGAGAATTCCAGGGACAGGGGAGCCTGGTGGGCTGCTGTCTATGGGGTCGCAGAGTCAGACACGACTGAAGCGCCGCTGCAACAGCAGCAGCAACTGAACAGCAACACAACAAAAAGAATCTATTTAAGGTTTTTCAATATCCCGTTAGGTAAACCAATCAGAGTTGTTCAGAGAATATGTTGACTAAATCCTGCACTCCAATGATATATTTCTATCAAAACAACTTAATCATTTTCCTGGGCTATTTTATTGAACTATCAGATTAATAAATAATTTATTGAGGTTTAATTTTTTCAAACCTGTCATCATTTGGTAAAGTATAAAAAAGCCAGTGAGCCAAACAGCTTAGTCGGGATTGGTGAAAGACCTGACTTTATACTCACCTATACTGTCTTCCAAATATATACTGGAGAAAGAAATGGCAACCCACTCTAGTATTCTTGCCTGGAGAATCCCATGGATGGAGGAGCCTGGTGGGCTACAGTCCACGGGGTCGCAAAGAGTCGGATATGACTGAGCGACTTAACTTCCACTTTCCGTATACTGTCTTCCAAATACATAAATGCTGTTTGGGCCTTGGTGGAGGAGGACTAAAGCATCCCTTTGTTCTCCAAGAATAAAAAACTACTAGGCCCTTATTTCTTCAAAATTTTGTCTGTGAACCCAGAACTTCCAATTAGAACTTTTACAACTCTGTTCCTATGGCATGATCTGCCAATTCACTTTTTTTTTTTTAGTTAGGCTTACTTTTTTCATCTTTCATTCTGTCCTCACATAACTTCTGCTACACATAAGAAAAAAACTCATTCAAGTGATTGGATAGATATTCCAGAGATACTTCTAAGCTGTTTTAGGACAGGAATAAAAAGAGTGTCACTGGGGTTACTGGCAAATATCCTCAAGTTTAATTTTCAGTCAAAGTTTAACTTCTGAAAAGCACTCATCTTACTTCCACCTCACAATATCGGAACAAACTTTTTAGGTCGCAAAAGTATGCTCACTTCCAGGGTCCATAGAGGCTCGGATCTGAAATAAGGATTTCGGGCTTCCTCCCTGCGCACTGGGCTCTACCGCGGGGAGAACGCTTTCAACCTTTTTCTTCAACGCCGGGCCGCCGGTGCGGACACGCTGGAACGCCCCTGTGTGACGTCCACCCAGCCGCGGCCGCCGAGTTCCGGCCCCCGGACCATCTGACGTCCCCTCAGACGTGCCCGCGGGCCCGGCGAGGGGCGCCTTCAGATCTCCATTCACACAGTTAGGGGCTTACACAGAGTGAGCCCCCAGGGCCAGCAGCCCCGGCCGAGCTTACACACGTGCCTCCACGGGAGGAGACAAAACGGCAAGCCGACGCGGAGAGCTCCGGGAAGGAAGGCCAGCCCAGGACCCGCGGGGACCGACCACAGCAAGATCGCCACACAACCGACGGCTTCCGCGGAAGGTCAATATCCAGGGCTCAGCCCCCGCGCGAGGCGGAACTTCCTGCGGGAACACAGCTTCCGTTCGGGGGCGGGACTTCCCGTCGGGGCGGACGTAGGTCCGGGCGTTCGGCGTGTGGTGCCCGCACGTGGCGCGCGCGTAGGGCGCGGCGGCCACTGAGCCGTTCTGAGGCGGGCGTCCGCGCAGAGGCCGTTGGGCCGGTTGGCGGAACCGTCACTGTGCTGCTCCCGCAATGGACTACCGGCGGCTGCTGATGAGTCGGGTGGTCCCCGGGCAGTTTGACGACGCGGACTCCTCGGACAGGTGGGCAGCCGCGCCTGCGCCGCCGCCACCGCGGTCCCCTGGGGGCGTTGACGCTTGTTTGTGGTTGAGAGGGAGACCGGTCTTATGCATCTCTCCTTGGGCCTCTTTTCACAGCCTTTTGGGGCTTTTCCATCTCAGCTGGGTCTTTCGATCCAGGTGACGGCAGTTAGTCCGCGGCTCCCGGGTTGTCAGCATCCCTGAGGGGTTAGAGTTGGGGAGAGAAACAGGGAAGCAGGTGTTTGAGCTTTTAACTACCATTTAGCGTTCCAGAAATGTTTGAGCACCTACTGTGTGCTTGTTCTGTCCTCGGCGCTGAAGACGGTGATGAACAAGACAAACAGCCCCTTCTACTTGGGAAGGAGGCGGAGACAGATAAGTACATGGAATTTTTTTTTTTTAAACACATAACATATACTATGCAAACAGTTAAAATCAGTTGATAGAACTAAGTAGTGACTTAACAGTCAGGGAACGTTAAGTCCAGATCGGAAGGACAAGAAGGAGCCAACCTGTGGAAGCAGAGAAGGGAGAGGGGACAGTAGGTGTGGTCCCTCCTGGCTGTGGAAGGAAGATCTAGAGGTCATTGTGCCCAGAGCACGGTGGAGGTAAATGAAGAGATCGGCTGGTGCAGAAGTGAGGAGCCAGAGCCTAAGAGAGTGACAAGGAATGGTAAGGATTTGAGATATTCTTGATGCTGTAGAAAGCCACACTTGCAGCAGGGCAGGGACATCACACGGCATGTGATTGACAGGAATCATTCTGCTGTGGAGGAGATGGTTTTGGAGGGCAGGAGTGGACATGTTTAAAAGGACTAGGGGAATTCAGTTCATAGATCATGGGCGCTAGACGAGGATGTTCTGGAAGTAGAAGGACAGATTTCTAACCATAAAATAGATGTGAAGTGGGAGTCAAAAGAAATTGGGGATAACTCCTACTTTGAAAGCAAAATGAAACGTAGTGTTCATTTTGGAATTCCCAGAAGAGGGTTTTTACTTTGTATTCATAGTAAGGATTTACTGCGTGCAGACGGTATTGCTTTATTTTTCAGTAAATACAGGTTGATCGCTTTCTGTGTGACAGATCTCATGTCAGTTGATCTTGATACATTGGTAAGTGCTCCCCTGGGTGACAGAGCTTGCACTCTAGCAAGGGCAACGTATTGAATAACTGGACAAATTATTTGTATGAGATTTGGGTAAGTAGTAGAAAGGAGAAGAACCGCGCAGCCTTCCCTGAGCAAAGTTAATTACTGGAAGGGTAGGTAGGGTTTAGCCAGAGAAATGAAGAAGGCATTGCAGGTCAGTGTTTTCAGGTGAGCGTGCCGCAGTCCCCAGGGACTAAGTCACGTGGGAGGAGGAAACAGCCAGTGCGCCTGGTGAGTAGTTACCGGTCAGGAGTGTGCACTGGACTTTGTGAAGATGTAAACCAGTGGGTTTTGCCGACTCCAGGAACTTGGGAGGCGTTGTCACAGCTGGGCGTGGTTGTGCGCTTACCGCATCTGGAAAGTTCGGGCCAGAAATGCTGCTGCACAGGACCACCGCCCACA